>NC_069657.1:72304356-72929356 GCF_027244095.1 Hemicordylus capensis
TTTATTTGTTACATTTATAAACCACCCCATCCAAAGGGCTCTGTGCGGTGTACAACAAATTTAAAAAAACAAAACAAAACACTATTTACATCACAATGCTAAAAACAATATAAAAAACAATTAAAAACAATTAAAAACCATTTAAAACTAATTAAAATACTAAAAAAATAATAATTACAAAACTTGGGAGGCCAGGTCAAACAAGTAAGTTTTTAGGGCTCTCTTAAAGGCCGACAGTGAGCCTAAACTGCGGATATCTGCCAGCAGTGCATTCCATAGGCCAGGAGCAACTATAGAACAGGCCTGGTTCGGAGTCACCACCAGACCTACCGGTGGTTACTGGAGACAGACCTCTCCAGATGACCTCAACGAGCGATGGGGATCATACTGAAGAAGGTGGTCTCTGAGGTAGCCTGGACCCAAGCCATTCAGAGCCTTAAAGGTAACCAGCACTTTGTATTTTGCCCGGAAACATATTGGCAGCCAGTGCAACTGATTTAAGACAGGCATAATATGGTCTCTCCGGGTTACCCCAGAGCAATTCTGGTTTACACCCAGACCAATCTGGCTGCCGCATTTTGAACTAACTGAAGTTTCTGAACTACGTACAAAGGCAGCCCCACGTAGAGCACATTACAGTAGTCGAGCCGGGAGGTTACCAGCTGGTGCACCACTGTTTTGAGATCATTCTCTTCAAGGAATGGACGCAGCTGTCAAATCAACCAAAGTTGATAGAAAGCGCTCCTGCCCATAGCCTCCACCTGAGATAGCAGGGTGAGGCCTGGATCCAAGAGCACTCCCAAGCTGCGTAACTGTTCCTTCTGGGATAGTGTAAACCCATCCAGCACAGAAAGATCTAACTCATCCCTTAAATTCTGATTCCCCACCATGAGCACCTCCATCTTGCTAGGATTCAGCTTCAATTTGTTATCCCTCAGCTAGCCCATTACTGCCCATAGGCAGGCATTTAGGGAATGAATGCCATTTCATGATGATGATGATGATGATGATGATGATGATGATGATGATAAGGAGAAATAGATTTGGGTGTCATCAGCATACTGATAACACCCTGCACCAAATCTCCTGATGACCTCACCCAGAAGTTTCATGTAAATGTTAAAAAGCATTGGTGACAGAATGGAGCCCTGAGGGACTCCATATAATAGCCCCCATTTTGAAGAGGAGCTGTCACCAAGCTCCATCATCTGGAATCTGCCTGAGAGATAGGCAGCAGGTTCTATATAGCAGCACGAAGTGACATTCTGCAGGGCCTAGGAGAGCTCTTAGTGGAAATTCTTCCCAGGCAATACAGATGTTGCTCCAGCAATGGTCAGAACCCAACAGAATTCTAAATAGTGGAGCAGGCCTCGGCTGAGAACTAGTAGGAATGTAATAGAGCAAAGCTCTTGCTTGAAGCCAGACATCCTTTCATAGTTGACTGGTCTCCAAGTACATCCCCTGTTTTAACCAAAAGCATACAAGAAAGCAAGGGGATCTGGTTGCGCTATGGATTCAGGTTCCTCAGAATATAAAGTCCTATTCTTCCCATTGGGTTGCATATTGCTTTCCCTCCAACTGGGGTTTGGGGAGGGTTGGAGGATCTGGAAAGCCTCAGACAAATGCCTGCAGATCCAACATTTATGCAGACCCCTCCCTGTCTACTTTAGAGTAACTCTCTAATGTTTCCAAGGATTGGAGGATAACAGAGTAAAGGGAATTTGCTTCCTCCAACATTTATTTTAGCTTTAGCTTTTTGAGATATTTCTTGATGCAGATAATCCTGGTGTGGTGTTTTTGTTTTTATTTTACTAAACTCCACCATGAACACAAAAGCAGAGCACTGTTAAGTACAAGAGTCAGAAAGAAATTATTTAAACCATTAACACACCAGCAGCAGCCTAGGGTTTTTAACAAATATATGCAAAGGATTTAATGGCCTGAGTATACTTGAGAGCACTATGCCTCTGAACAAGACCTTTCAAAGGACACCATGACCCAGGAGACTCAGCTTCTCTGTGCCTCACCTACACATGGCTTATCAGTCTCTCTTCTGCGACTCTTTATTGAACAGGAATAGAAAAAAACACATTCTCATTCCAGTCATGGAGCCTATCTGGCATTGCTCCAGTACTGTAGGGATTCCTCAAGGATATGAGTAATAGTACGACTGCAGAGCAGTCTTGGCAACTACAAGAGCAAAATAATTCAATTCTAATCATACCTCAGTTTCTTCCTTTGCTGGGGGAGTATAATAATACTTGCCATGTATACAAAGGGATTTTAAGGCTTGACATCTGCAAATTGCTTTAGGGCTTAGGCATCATTTAACTGCCACACATCGTCATTGTCATTATATTTAAAATGGCATTCTGCTTTGTTTTTTCTTCGATACCAGGCTTCCTACTTGAGGTTCTTACAACAATTATTGTTGTTTGTTATATGATAGGGTCAAGGCACACCCCTTGGGTTATTTAATACCCAGGGTATTAAGTAACCCAAAAGAATCCTGGCCTTCCTCCAAGGAATTCAGGAGCTGCATGATCCTTCCCATCCCTATTTTATCCTGACAACAACCTATAAGGTAGGTTAGGCTGAAAAATAGTGACTGATTCAAGGTCACCCAGTGAGATTCATGTGAAACAGGGATTTTAACATGGATCTCCTCAGTTCTAGTCCAACACTCTAACCAGTGTAGCACACTAGCTCTTGGATTTTATGGTAAACACCACAAATCACATTTACAGCAGGGCTGTTCAACTTTGGCCCTGCAGCTGTTTTTGGACTACAGCTCCCATAATCTCCAGCCACAATGGCCAATAGCCAGGAATTATGGGAGTTGAAGGTCAACATCTGCAGAAGGGCCAAAGTTGAGCAGCCCTGATTTAGAGCAATAGTCTTCAAGCTTTTTACCTTGAGAACCAAACGGGAAACCTGAGGCCAAGCAGATTATATAAAATATTGTATATATTATACAAACTATAGATACTCTTATATTTTATATAGGAACATAGGAAGCTGCCTTATACTGAATCAGACCATTGGTCCATCTAGCGCTGTATTGCCTACTACACTGACTGACAGTGGCTCTCCCCAGATTTCAGGCAGGAGTCTTTCCCAGCCCTACTTGGAGATTGAACCAGGGATCTTCTGAATGCAAGCAGATGCTCTACCACTGAGCTACATCCCACCCCCAAGGGGAATATCTTAAATAGACAGTGCTCACATGTAATCACCCATCCAAATGCAAACCAAGGCAGACCCTGCTTAGCAAAGGAGATAATTCATGCTCGCTACCACTTTCCCCATTTGCTACAATTGTGATGCTACTGGTGTTACCTCCCCAGTGATGCCACTACTTCTGTGTCTGCAGCTGCAGCTCTGAAGGTCACTCTCATTCATATTAGACATGCACTCCATGTCAGCCACTGTGTACACGCACATGCGCATACACACACACACACACACACACACACACACACACACACACTTGCCTGACACCCTCAGCCAATTCCCATAAAAACTGTAGTACTCATTACCAGTTCTCCACATGGATTCCTAGTAACAAATATTTAAAATTAATGCTTTCCCGGCTGTTCTTTAGGTGTTTCAAGAATCCTCAATTATTGTCTACAAAATGAATCTATCTACTTGTCAATGACAAGGAGCACATTTTAAATGCACAGGTAGGCTCAGAGGGTTTAAATCAATGGACTCAAAAACAATACAGCAAAATATAAGAGCAGGTTTAACATTAGGAAATCAGAAGTGTGTGGCAGACTGGCAGTAAACATAAACAAAAAAAGGGGTATTCAAAAACTGGTTGAAAAGCAAACTCTCTCTATGCCAAGATGGTATGAAAGGAAGAAAACTCATTTCCATAGCTTTTGTTTGTTTGTTTTTACATTTATATCCCACTCTTCCTCCAAGGAGCCCAAACTCTGCTTTCCTAAACCAGATTCCAGGGCATAGCAGGTTGTTGCCTACCTGCCCCAAGCATGTGTTGATCAGAACAAGAAAGAAGGAACATGGAAATTTGCCCCATCATAGCAATATCCAACTGCACCTGCAAATCTGAAATCTGAATCTTCCAAGTACTAAACTCCTGCCATTTCATAGGGAAAACATTTGCAATCTGTAAAATTATGTCCACTCCCTCAAGGACTTGAGCTAATTCATATCTCAGAGGGGCAGGGTTTATGAAAAGCCAGTAATGGAATCTTTTACTAATGAGAGGTCTCAATTCCCCATGCAAATGAAAGATAATCTGAAATAAGCAGCGCTGAGCAATTAGATAGAACCAGAAAGGATATTGTAGTTACTTGACACATCATCACGTAATCTGATAGAAATTAGGAAATTCTAGAATAGCACACTCACGGTTAATGAGCAGTAACAAAATAGGCAAAAAGACAGGGTGGAAAGAGTTAGGTTCTTGTTGACATGGCAACAACAAATACACATAAGACATACAACAGGCTAGTATTGCAAGCTATCTTCAGAAATGGGGCTTCTTAAAAATGGAAGTCAGAATCCATGTAATTATGTTCAATATAGGTTTGTTCATCACAGGTCTAACTTTACATTATACACAAACCCGTGTAATGAAAGTCCGACTACTGCTTTAAAAACAGGAGGGGATTTGATGTGGAGAAGCAGTGATGCTTAATAATCCTTTCCTCAATGACTTCTATTCCACTCCAATCCCCTCCCCATCACTTCCCATCACTTCTTCCTCTCCGCCACCAAAGTTCCAAACATGTATTTGCCTCTTTCCCCAAAGAAAAAGTGGCTGGGATGTGCATGTCTGTGGAGAAGCAGCACATAGGGGTAAGACAGAGTTAAGCATCCTCCTCCTTCCCTATGACTTTCCCACTCCACTCTTGAAGCTTTTTGTTTCATCATAGTTCCACACTGAGGGACCACTTTTCACACAGCCAACCTCTGCCAACATGGTGCACAGCATGTTGGCAGAAGTTCCTGGGGCATGTTCCAGGGTGCATACTCCATTTGTGTGGAGTGCTGTCTAAACCTGGGTCAGGCAAGGCAGCACAGCAGGCTGGAGACACAAACTCTAATGGAAGCAGTTGAACCAGCAAAGAGCTGGCAACTAAAGTTATGTCTTGCAAGGGCCCCATTCCTTCCTGGACTTCTAGGGCAGCCTCCTCCCAAGGAGGCAGCTAGTTTCCCCCTCCTCCCAAACAGACTTATTGGTGGGTAGGCCCTGAGCAGCCAGGTGAGCTTCTGAGATGGAGGTCAGCCTTGGCTTGGAATCATTTCTGCTCCTGGGGACCTTTGGATAGGAACATAGGCACATAGGAACCGAGTCAGACCATTGGTCCATCTAGCTCAGTATTGTCTACCCAGACTGGCAGTGGGTTCTCCAAGGTTGCAGTCAGGAGTCTCTCTCAGCCCTGTCTGAAGATGCCAGGGAGGGAACTTGAAACCTTCTGTGGCCCCATCACCTAAGGGGAATATCTTACAGTGTTCACATTGTCTCTCATTCAAATGCAAACCAGAATGGACCCTCCTTAGCAAAGGGGACAATTCAAGCTTTCTACCACAAGACCAGCTCTCCTTCCTGGGATGATGGAGGGTAGGGGCCAGAACCCCACCAGGGGACACTGTTAGGGGCACCCCAACATATTAGACCCAGAGGTACCAGCCCAGAAGTATATGGAATTCAGGCCTGTGTCTGGTTTCATTTTATATTAAGAGTTCAATTAATGCCTGGGCTCAGGGTGAATTGACACCCCAGATCTCAACTGGTCTGTGAGGGAAGAGGCGATCCAGCATTGTATTGTGAAATGGGTACTCAAGGAAGCACAAAAGCCAGGCCAGAACAATCCAAATGCTAAAATGTGACTCACTATCAGATAATGTCTGTGGAAGAGGCCAGAGGCTGATCTCCCCTCTCCTGTTGCAAGAAGTCCATGTTAATCATTGTCAATGATTGACTCAATTGCTCTCTATAGAAATTCAACATAGGTAGATGCATACAAAGAAAACACCTATAGACTTTAATTCTTACTTTACTAACACTAACACCTTTTTGGGATGAGGCTAGCAAATCTGGGACAAGAAAAGATGCCCATTTGCAGCTCAGAGATGCAGATTTGCTTTGGGCAATGTCCCCCCCCCCTTCTAAGCACACAGTTTACAGAAGATGAGATTCAGATCTCTCTGGACTGGCCAATATCCTGAATAATTAAAAGACATTATCCAGAAGGTAACAGCATTGTCACCCCTTTTGGGGACCCAGGAAAAGATGAGGAGATGTGAATAGACTCTATGAGAGATCAAAGTAAAATACAACTATAAAGAATGAGGCTACTGGACAGAGAGCTAGCAGTCTTGTGCCTACACGCAATCTTCTGCCTACAAGCAAGACTTGCTCATGAGTAATCCAAGAGTTTGCTGCCCAAGCCAGAGAGGCTAGAGGCAGGAACTCTGTCCATGGACAGGAACTGTCTGTGACTTCCACTGCACAGTGAGAAGTCAAGACTTCCCCAGCCATGGTGCTCTGACTCTCAGCTGTGCTCTGAGCAATCTGCATGCTTGATCCAAAAGCTCCTGTCTCCAGCCAAAAGCTTTTCTCCTTCAGCTGAAAGTTCCACCATTCTCAAGCCTCTGATCCTGGTAATATGGTGCCTCCACAAGCCTTGGATCCCTCCATCCTTTCCCTTCCTTCTCCTCCCCCCACCCCTACTAATTCCTGATCTCCACAAACCATGCCAGCCCTCAGCCTTCCTTACCTCCCCCCACTTTTTCCATCTATATCTGAATTATATTAGGCTTTAGGAAGATTTAATACACACACATATGTTAGTTAGGAACACTGGGTGAATATTGGTGCTGGCTAGGGTTGAAATACTGTTAGTAATATTGATAGGATGTTCTGCTTAAATACTGTTGGTAATATTGATAGGATGTTCTGCTTTCTGCTCAGCTAGATTGATGTTGTTATTCTTTTATACTCAATAAAGCCCATTGAATCATTTAGGATTGGTTTGATCTCCTTTCTTCCTTGCACCCAGATCCTAAATGGTCACTATATAAAAGAACTTGGTCACTTGGTGACACTATGAGACAGGCCTAATTTTGTATGCTAGCTAATGAGTATATTTAGTATATAAATCAGGCCTGGACCACAACAACACTGGGTCCTCAGTGCTCCAGGACTCCTCTGAAGGACTGGCTGGTTTCAGGTGCTCTGGCTCTGATGGAGTCGAAGGGCTATCATCAAGGACAAGATGGACTCCCCCTCTTTTTCTGATTCTGTCTGCTCTAGGTTGGTGCTTGGGTGAACTCAGGGACTCACCCAGCTTGTTAGGTCTCAACTTTACCGCATATTAAAAGCCAGTGAGACCCAGAACATGCCCAGCACAACACTCTCCTATGACTATGCATTGCAAGGAAAAACATCACTGGAGGAGAACAAGTTGTCTTAGGGGAATCTGCTTCCTTTATCATTCAGGTAACAAGTTCCTAAGAAACCAAAATATTTCAGCCTGCAACAGCCTGAGAACCACTGCTTCAAAATGAATACTCCACTTGTCAACATGCATTGAATGCATTAGGTTGTGTAGTGAGGTAATACACTCCTTTCTAGGGTTGCCAACTATTCCCCTAATATTAAGCCAGGATTGCTTTCAATAGCGACTTTGAGATTATTGATGTTAGTTCCTGGAGGCTCCAGGCCAGTTCTGGAGGGCTGGTCACCAAGTCCATGCACTGGTTCAGAAAATACTTCCACCAGCCCAATTCAATGTGTGGGGAAGCTGCATGGGCACACACTCTCCCCACTCCCACCCAGCATGCTGTCATCTAATTGTGCAAACTGCCCCACGATTCAGAGTTCAAATACTACTTTTAAGTATTTTGAACCATGCATAGAAGAGTGGTTCAGAGACACACTGGCCCCTCATGCAATTTGGCAGCAATGTGCCAGAGGAGAGACAGGTTCATCCTCCTCCTCTTCCACACACTTAATTGGGCCAGTTCAGAGTATCATGCAAATTAGCCACCATATCTACTTGTGGGGCAACTACACATTACATTAAGTACGTGCTTAGCCCTGGTGTGCTTATTTTTTATTCCCTAAATAGCAGCCATCTGGGGAGCTGATCTGGATTGGAACCTGAGTATGGAGGGAAGGCAGGCTTTAATCCTGCCGCCTTCTTCTTCTTCTTCTTCTTCTTCTTCTTCTTCTTCTTCTTCTTCTTCTTCTTCTTCTTCTTCTTCTTCTTCTTCTTCACTTTGTGTCTTGTGTCTTTTAATCGGTGTTGATTTTTCAATACTTTAAATATTGTACATTGCCTAGAGATATATATCAGGCAGTATAAAAATATGATAACTACATAATAAATAAATCATCACGGTCGCTGACCAGAGATAATCTACACGCTGGCAGATTAATAACAAATTCCATACATATTAGATAATATGCTAACATAGTTAGTACATGGTTGGAAATTTAGCCAAAGAGGCAGCTCTGCATGTATTTTCATTGATTGATTGATTGATCAAGTGCCCTCAAGTCAGTGTCGACACTTAGCGACCACAGGATGATCTGTCTTCAACTTGGCCTTCAAGGTCTCTCAGTGGTGCATTCATTGCTGTCATAGCAGGGGGAGAGTAACTGGCCCTATCCACGCCCAGCACAGTGCTTCCAGTGACTGTTGCTGGTGTGTGTCTTATGTTTCTTTTTAGATTGTGAGCCCTTTGGGGACAGGGAGCCATCTTATTTATTTGATTGTTATTTCTCTTCGTAAACTGCCCTGAGCCATTTTTGGAAGGGCGGTATAGAAATCGAAATAATAATAATAATAATAATAATAATAAGAATAAGAATAAGAAGAAGAAGAAGAAGAAGAAGAAGAAGAAGAAGAAGAAGAGTCCATCCACCTTGCTGCTGGTTGTCCTCTTCTTCTCTTTCCTTCAACTTTCTCCAACATTATGGACTTCTCAAGGGAGCTGGTTTTTCACATAATGTGTCCAAAATATGATAGTTTGAGCCTAGTCATTTGTGCCTCAAATGAAAATTCTGGTTTGATTTGTTCTATGATCCATTTGTTTGTTTTCCTGGCTGTCCATGGTATCCTCAAATGTCTTCTCCAGCATCAAAGTTCAAAAGCATCAATACTTTTTTCATCTTGCTTCTTCAAAGTCCAGCTTTCGCATCCATAGAGTGTCATGAGAAAAACCACTGTCTGAACAATTCTCATCTTTGTAGGTATAGACATGTCATGGCATCTAAAATATCCTTTCCAAGGCCTTCATCGCAAACCCTACCAAGTGCCTTTCTGCAGCATATTTCTTGACTGCTGGATCCTTTACTGTTGATAGTCCATCCTAAAAGGCAGAAGCTATCCACCACTTCAATGTCTTCATTGTCAGTTCTGAGGCTGGTTGCTGTACCCGCTGCCATTAGTTTAGCCTTCTTTACATTTAGTTGTAGTCCCATTTTTTCACTGTGCTCCTTGACTTTCATTACTAGAGCTTGCAGATCATCTGCACTCTCAGCTATCATTGGTGTCATTTGTATTACAAATTGTATTACAATTTGAAAATATATTCCAAATTATCCACAGCTATCTGAGTACACACTTGTCTGGCCTATTGATTTAGAATACTTACTAATTAAACTAATAGCAATCATATCATCTCCTGCTACCCAACTAATATTAGCTTCGAACCAACTGTCACATAGAAGAAGTCACCTCATGGTGAATTCTACTTGCAATGAGGCAAAACTTGGCTACATTGATAGAAGTCTTATCAATCTGGTCAAATAATAATAAGTAGCTTAGCTAAAAGAATCTGAACAGCCTGGGAGATTTGTTAAAAATTGTGAGATGCAGTCATGTCAGATGTCCCTATAGAAATTACAGTAAAGTAATATGTGGGCTGTTGTTTCTATGGCCCCTGAACCACAAGGACAAAGACACTCCACATATGGTAAGTTCTTGTATCTCCTTTCTAGAACTGCAGTATGGAGGACATTAAAGCATGCTAGTGTCAAAGCTCTACGATATTTAGGAATCATGTTCTGACTGAGATACCTAACTGGCTTATAAGAAGTAAGTTGACTACCTTAAAAGACATCCTTTGGAATAAGGATCCAATCAGTCTGGTAGTCCAGGTCTAATATTATCTGTCTAAGGACGGATTTAACTCTCATATAGCCCATTAGGAACATAGGAAGCTGCCATATACTGAGTCAGACTATAGCTCCATCTCGCTCAGTATTGTCTACACAGACTGGCAGCGGTTTCTCCAAGGTTGCAGGCAGGAATCTCTCTCAGCCCTATCTTGGAGATGCCAGGGAAGGAACTTGGAGCCTAGATGCTCTTCCCAGAGTGGCTCCATCCCCTGAGGGGAATATCTTACAGAGCTCACACTTCTAGTCTCCCTTTCATATGCAACCAGGGTGGATCTTGCTTAGCTTAAGGAGACAAGTCATGCTTGCTACCATAAGACCAGCTGTCTCCCTCTCCATTGAAATAAGCACATGGAGTGAAACTATACGACTGCAACCTAGTCTCCTCCAGTGAGTTTTTCCAGTCCAAGAGGAAGCTGTCGACCATAACCAAAGGTGCTAACCCTAAAGGATGAAAACTTAATTTTAACAAGAGGTCAAATATACTAGTCCATAAATTGGACTCTACCTTGGGTATTCCAGCCTCCAAACAAATTATGACATTTGGCACACAATGAGCTACTTGAAATATAGACCTCAACAATTTAGCTTGTACAGATTCTAACAATGCCAAATAGATATAAGGGCTTAGTTGTGCTCCATACAGGAGTTGCGCCCTGGCCTTACACAAATATAATTTAATTGCTGCCAGGATAAACTGGGCACCCCTAGAACAACAAAAGGATTGGATAACTGTTGAAGCTCTGGGCATTTTGTGTCACATAGTCCAAATGAGAGATCAGCCTTGCTGAGGCTGAGGCTTGGGAAATTACTCCAAGGTATTTGTAGTCCTGATCCATATCTGTCTCCAATGGCTGCTCTTTGCTCCCAGAGGCTCCCACTAATGTGAGCTTCCCATAATGTGTAATTTAGCCCTGATAGTTCAAACGGGAGAGTTAAAGCATTCGTTCTATATTAACCGCTCTTAAGTATGTAGCATGAGTCCTAGAAACAGAAAAGTGGATTTTCACTGGCTATTAGTAAAATAGGATCTCCACTGCTGAAAGAAGAAAATACAGAGGAGACGTTCTAGGTAGAGGCAACAGCAACATTTACTACCCTTTGTATAGCAGAAGACAAATTAGGATGCTAATAATACAGTACTACTATCTATGTTCCCTGTACCATAAAAGAACTCATATATTTTAATTAAGTCTTAGGGAAAGTAAATTAACGTAAACATGTCTGAGTATAGAAGATAGTTTCATTTTTTGTTGTAATGAGTCACAATGTTATTCAATTTCTATTTATTTCAACAATATTTAGGTGAAGCCCTTTATCATTACAAGGAATAAATTCAGTTATGACTAATATAAGGGAGCTGAAAGCATGAGGGGCGAGAAGGCAGGGAGAAATGCTATCAGTACACAACCATCTAGCAAAGAGCAGAGTTAATCTGTAAAAATTACAATGGACATTAAAAGGCAGAGCTAAACAACAGTACATGTGTGCATTTTAAACATAAATAAATAAATAAAATCATATATGCATGTATTCACACTTCCTCTTAATTAATTTAAGTTAATTATGCCTCTTTTCTAGATGTAGGGGGTCAGGCTCAGTTTGATTGGAGTATCTCAGGACCTAATGGAAAGGCACATCACTTTTGCTTATTTATCTATTTATTTTAAATAATTGATACATCATCCTTCAGTAGAAATATTTCCAGGACAGCTTACAAGTGAAAACAATATAGTACAACAGAAACACAGCAATAAAACAATGTAAAGAAAGAGCAGAAGATAGAAGCCACAGAAAAACAATTCAGTACAAAAAACTAAAAGGCTGGGGAAATGGGGGAAAAACAAATCTTCTCCTGATGCCAAAAGGATGTTTGTTTGTTTGTTTGTTTGTTTGTTTATCATATGTTTATACTGCCTGATATGTATATCTCTAGGTGGTGTACAAAATTTAAAATATTTAAAAGTCACAAATTAAAATACATGACAATAAAAATAATAGAATAAAATTATTAAAACATGTTTAAAATTATTAAAACAAGTTTAAAATTATTAAATTAAAATTAATTCTAATTAAAAGTCTGAGACAACAGGAGGGTCTTGAGGTTCTTCCTGAAAACAAAGACAGAAGGAGATGTTCTTATTTCAGCAGGAAGCTTATTCCAAAGCCCTGGGGCAGCCACAGAAAAAGCCCGGTCCTGGGTCGCCACCAAATGAGCCGGTGACTACCATAACTGGACCTCTCCAGAAGATCCTAACAGGTGGCGGGGATTATGACAAAAGAGGTGCTCTCTCAAATAGTCTAGACCCAAACCATTAAGGGCTTTCTAGGTAATAACCAACACTTTGTATTTCACCCAGAAACATATTGGCAGCCAGTGCAGTTCTTTTAGAACTGGTGTTATGTGGTCTCTTCATGTTGTCCCAGAGACCAATCTGGATGCCGCATTCTGAACCAATTGTAGCTTCTGGACTATGTACAAAGGCAGCCCCACATAGAGCGCATTACAGTAGTCAAGCCTGGAGGTTACCAGCAGATGTACCACTGTTTTAAGGTCATTAACCTCTAGAAATTGACGTAGCTGATGTATCAACTGAACCTGATAAAAAGCACTCCTGGCCACCGCCTCCACCTGAGAAAACAGGAAAAGCTTTGGGTCGAGGAGTACTCCCAAGCTACGTACCTGATCTTTCAGGGGGAGTGTAACCCCATCCAGAACAGGCAGATCTAAACCATCTCTCAGGTCCTGTTCCCCCTGCCAGTCAGTACCTCCGTCTTATTTGGATTCAACTTCAGTTTGTTATCTCTCATCCAGCCCATTACTGCTTCCAGGCAGACATTTAGGGAAGATATGCCATTTCCTGATGAGGTCAACATGGAAAAGCAAATCTGGGTGTCATCAGCTTATAGGTAATACCCAGCACCAAACCTCCTGATGATCTCTCCCAGTGGTTTCATGTAGATGTTAAAAAGCATTGGAGACAGTATGGAGCCTTGTGGGAATCCACACTTCAGTTCTCGCTTAGCGGAACAACAGTTTCCAAGTAACACCATATGGAATCTGCCAGAGAGGTAGGAGAGGAACCACTGTAAGACAGTGTAAGACAGTGTAAGACATATTGAAACTGGCACCCTGGGAAAAGCATTTCACAAATGGGCACCGGTACCGAGAACACCTTCTCCCCACTCATTGTCTGGGAATGCATAATGGGGCAAAAACAACAACCCGACTTCACATATACACTGATGGGGCCTGAGCTGTCAGTGACTGACCAGGAGAGGGATCTTGGGGTCATGGTGGACAACTCGTTGAAAGTGTTGACTTAGTGCACGGCAGTTGTGAAAAGGACCTATTCCATACCGGGATCATTAGTAAGGGCACGGACAATAAAAATGCTAATATTATGCCCTTATACAACTATATGGTGCCATTTGGCACCATACTCCACTTTGGAGTATTGTGTACAGTGTTCCCTAAAACAGGGATTCCCAGATGTTGTTGACTACAACTCCCATAATCCCCAAGCAAAAGCCATCACAGCTGGCGATTCTGGGAGCTGTAATCAACAACATCTGGAATCCCTGTTTTAGGGAACACTGGTCACCGTATCTTAAGAGGGATGTTGTAGAACTAGAAAAGCTGCAGAGGACGGCAACCAAGACAATCAGGGTACTGGAGCACCTTCTGTATGAGGCAAGGTTACAGCATCTGATTCTGGGGCTTTTTAGTTTGGAAAAGAGGAGACTATGGAGAGACATGGTAGAGGTTTGTAAAATTATACATGCACTAAAGAGAGTGGACAGAGATAAATTTTTCACCCTCTCTCTCACAACACTAGAATGAGGGGTCATCCCATGAAACTGATTGCCAGGAAATTTAGGACCATAAAAAGGAGTTCTTTTTCACACAGCATGTAACTAATCTATGGAATTCTCTACCAGGGGATGTGGTGAGTGTCACTTGCTTGGATGGCTTTAAAAGGGGCTTAGACAAATCCATGGTGGAAAGGTCTATCAATGTCTACTAGTCTGGTAGCTATAGGCCATCTCCAGCACAGAGGCAAGATGCCTCTAAATACCAGTTCCAGGGAAGCATCAACAAGAGAGGCATGCCCTCACCTCCTGACTGTGGGCTTCTCAGAGGAGTCTGGTGGGCCACAGGATGCTGGACTAGATAGGAGTTGGGCCTGATCCAGAAAGGGCTGTTCTTATGTTCTTATTGCTTGCCTCACCTCAGCAGAGGTGCATCTAGGTAATTTTGGAGCCTGGACCAGACCTAAAGGCCTTTGGAGGCCCCCCTCCCCTGCAAATTAAGCACCATCATGCTCGGTTGGGCAACCACACCACCTGGGACAGACTAAAGGGGATTGTGGGGGGCAGGGGCTGTGGAGACCCTAGATATTGGCCCTGAGGTCCAGGAGTAAGAGTGCCTCTGCACCTCAGATGGCAAGAACATCCAGGCTTGTGGAGATGACCATCCCGATAGAAGGTAACCAGGTTCTAAGCCATGAGAAACTTTCAAGGTAAGCCCAGTGACCAGAACTTTCAGAGACTTTCATCTCTGAAAACTGCACAGAGAACTTGTTTTGTAAACCACCCAGATAACTTGCGTTTTGGGCGGTATAGAAATGAAATGAAAGAATGAATAAATAAAATAAAATAAAATAAAATAAGAAGCCAGGACGGCTGTTTAAACACTATCAAGATACGTTTCCATTGCTTGGCCTCAGTGAGCAACCCAGCAACCACATTTTGAACAAACTGCAGTTTCTGGACAGTCTTCAAATGCAATCCCATGTACAATGTGAAGCAATGGTAAACTTGTCCGATTAATTTCAGTAAGACTGCTTATGAGTAATTTAATCTGGATGTAAGCCAGAGTAGCCCATCTCAGAACTTTAACATTTAAATATGTGCCTATACACATATATACATAAAACCACCAATTTAAGTGTTACAGTTAGGGAGACATATTAATTAATGTGGCTCATATCCACATTAAGCTACTGATAAGCAGTGCTGTTGAAATTAATTTGTCCTATTACTTTCAATGGAAGTACTCAGAGCTAATTTTCTGCAGCCTGTCAGTCAGGCTGGGGGGACGGGTATGCTGAGCTTCAAGCTAGAAGGACCTCTGACTTGCTATAAGGAAACTTCCTATGTTCCTATGCAAACAAGAGCAGAGGAGGAGGGTCTTCCCCCTCCCCCTTTACAATGGACACATGGTTGAGGATGTGTCAGCTTCAAGGCCTTAGATGGGGGATAAATAGCTTGGCTGCCATGAGGGGTGGGGCAGGAGGGAGCCCTTCAATTACCCCCGTGGGCAATAATACCCCTTGCTGGGAATCCCTGCATTCTAAGACAGTTTCTGTGCCAAAATCAGGCTAGACTGAAATGAATCTAGATCAGGCCAGGAATTCCAAACCTCGGGGTCCCCAGATGAGTTGGACTACCACTCCTATTATCTCCCAGTTACAATTGTTGCAGGTGGTAGGAGTGGTAGTCCAACTACATCTGGGGACTCAGAGTTAGGAACCCCTGATCTAGATAACTGATATCATCCAAGAATAGCAGAAACTTTCAAACCATCACCCATTCAAGTACCTTGTCCAGGAAGAGAATATTAGCAATCACCTGATAGTTGTTACAATCCTGTTACAACTACTTGAACCGTCCTGCTTCAAACTGATGAACAGGTACCTGCTAGCCCTTTCAAATGCACACTCTATATAGATGTTCTTATTAATCTAAGGCTGTGGCCATATGCACACGTACTAGGAAGTAAGTCCCACTGGACACAGTGGGACGTCCGCCCACATATACATGCATACGATCAAGCTGCTTTATACGTTTTAAAAATAAACCATTGTAAATGTCCTACTTCTCCTTCCCTGGTTTGTTTTCAGTTCCCTCTCTCCAGTGGGAGCTAATGTAGGATGCTTGGGCTGGGACATTTCCACTGATTTCCCATACCATCAATTAGTTATGCTGGTACGATTGTGCCAGTATAGTTAAGCTGAAGAGTGTTTTAAACGTTCCACCATTTGTAAGCCCTGAACATTCTATTGCTTATAAAATCAGAACCATTTGTCTGATCTGCCTGGGCATCAGCACACATTCACTAGGTGACATGAGACACCTCCCCTGTAAATTTGGGGAAGATCAGTTGGGAAATGGCTTAGCTAGAGCAGTTTAATGCTTTTCTCTTTTGAACATGGGTTTAAAGGGTTGGCAACATTTTTTCGGACTGAGGAATTGCTATTTAAATGAATTTGTAGTCCATTTGCATAGTTTCAGCCTTTAGACTGCATGCCAGAAAAGTGCCTTTTGTATATCCTCCTTGAACCCAATTGATTGCTATTTTATAATTGATCCCCAATTGATTGCTATTTTATAATTGATCCTCAAAGTTGGGTTTTAAGAGGCAGAAAAATGAATGTTTAATGCTAACAGAGCAAGTTTGAGGTTACCGTGCCCACAGCACTGCCCACAAAAAACATGGCAGTTGACTCACTGCTCTGTCCCTCCAGCTGCCCTGACCCGGCTGCCCACTGCCGCTGCTCCTGTCTACCTCTCCTGCCTGCTGCTCATTCTGGCATGAGCCTCTCACCTGTTCAAGCGTGCTCCTTGCCTTGGCCCCGAGCCCCGGCAAGCCAGCATTCCCTGTTGGCTCTCCCGGACTCTACCCCCAGGGATCAGATGGCCTCCACGCATGTGTGGACTCCGCACATGCAGATTCCACACATCCATGGAGGCCATGTGAGCCCTGGGGGTAGAGTCCGGGACAGCCAGCAGGAAATGCTCCCACCCATCGCTCCGTTCCAGCGTGTGCCCCTCACCCATTCAGGCACATACCTCGTCTTGGCCCCCAATCCTGGCAAGCTGGTGTTCTCTGCTGGCTGCCCCAGCCTCCACCTGCAGGCCTCATTATCTGAGTCCTATGTGTGGAGGCAACTGGCAGGGAACACTGGCTAGCCGGAATTCGAGTCAGTTTGCATTCAAACCATTTCAGTTCAAGGGGCTCGAACCAGATCCGGTTCAGCATGGGTCTGAACCAAACTGATTGGACCCGTTCGGGCCCAATCCTGATGAGGATTCCCCTTTACTGGTAAAGGGACAACGGGAGCAGGGGGACTTCCAAATGTGTTTTTAAAAGTAGAAAAAAAATAACAAAAATTACTCACTAAGTGAGCTGGTGGTGGCTGCAGGGAGGCAGCAGCAGCTCCTCTGACTCTCACTGGCCTCCTGCCCCCACATAGTCCAGGGCCACCTTGGGCCCAATTCAGGCCTTCTTCTGCCCATTTCAGGCCTCCACACATGCATGGGGGCCGTTTCTTTTACCCCGGCGCATGCACACTGGCCTTTTGAGTGAGCCAGGCCTGGCCTGGTTCAAATTCAAACAGAGCCGGAAAAACTGGTTTTGTGCACATCCCTAGAATCAAATTATGTCAAGCAGGAGAACTGTGAGATTTATGGAAAATTTCTGGAAATATATGTAGTTTTGGACATGGTTTTTAAAGCATTTGTTATTTTTATGATCATTGTTGTTTGTGTGTGTGTTTTTATTTTAAAGAAGGGGGGGGTGAAGTACAGATTTAAAGTGAACACAAATCACCTGCTTCTTGTTGTGTCCTTATTAACTGCTAAATAATCATGAGATGAGATCACATGGTCACTATTACGAAATCCACTAATTTCATTTACTTGTTTTTTTCAGGTAGGGGAGTGTGTGTGTGTGTGTGTGTGTGACTATCTTAGCTGAAGGTTTTACACAGTTTTTGGTGTTCAACATCAGGAAGTTTTACCTTGTGGTTTAGCTAAGCTCTTCCCCATAGTGTTTAATAATATTCCCCTTTTTTAAAACACCTGGAAATTCAGTAATCCAAAAACCTTTGATTTAAAATTAGAGTTAAGCTGCTTTACATTTTTATTGTGCTTTAAAAAGAATGGAAATTGCAAGTTAAGGCGCTCATCTTAACTTCCACACCATAAGTTGTAAAGACTTTATACAATCTGGTATATGATGATGGCTCCAGAAATGAGGGTCCATGTACCTACACTTTGCTTTGATCAGAGATGCACCAGACAGAAATTCATCAGGGGCATCACTAGGAAGTTATTAGGGAAACTGCACCTGTCAAATGCCTGCCTGCACCTGATAAATGTCTGCCTGATAAATGACTGCCATCTCTCCCCAGCCCAATATTCAACTGAAACACCAAAGCAAAGCATGGGTGCATGGAGCCACATTTCTAAAGCCATCATCATACACCAGACTGTACAGTCTTTACAGCTTATATGGCATGAAAGTTAAGATGGGCACCTTAACTTGCAATTTCCATTTTATTAAGAGCACAATTAAAAATGTAAAGCAGCTTAATTCTCATTTTAAAATTAAGGTTTTTGGATTACTGAATTTTCCTCATTGTTTGAAGAAGAAACTTCAACAGCCGTTCTGCATAAAGCTGTGGTAAAGTGTGCCATCAAGTTGGTGTTGACTTCTGGAAACACAGAGCCCTGTGGTTGTCTTTGGTAGAATACAGGAGGGTTTTACGTACCATTGCCATCTCCCGTGCCATATGAGATTATTCCTTTCAGCATCTTCCTATATTGCTGCTGCCCTATATAGGTGTACCAGTGGGGATTCAAACCAGCAACCTCTGGCTTGCTAGTCAAGTCATTTCCCTGCTGTGCCATTAGGTGCCCACAGGAATTGTACTGACTTCATAATATTGCAGGGGGCGGGGGGATGCACATGAGAAAGGAAGTAAGTTACAATGCTGTAATTGGTACTCAGGGGTAATTCCATTGTAATGAGCTGGCTCCATAGAAAGCAACCTGTGGAGAAACACATACTTGAAAACTGCCGAGTATTCATGTAAAATCCTTGTGGATTTTGTACAAAAGAATCAAGGACAAAAGCCTAGATTCCCACCTTCTGTTATTTCCTGCAAAATACACATACACCTTGCCACACACCTGCACAACATCTTTTTGGTTTGTTTTATTGTGAGGAGCCTCATTATGGATACAGGGGGTAACAACTGAATTGGAGAGAGTACAGTCTATATTCCTAAGAGCAATCTTTGCAGTGCCTAGGTGCATGTCATACTCTGCTCTTTGCCTGGAATCTGGGTCTTTTTCTATAGTCTGTAAAGCTTGGGAATCTACTTTTGCTAGATGGATTAAACTCTGTTTAGAGATTTGGGAATTTTCTTTTTTCCGTTACTTATGGTTGGACTCTTATCCAAATCCCTGGCTATCTTATGTAAACAACAAAATAATGCATTTGGGACTCTCTCCTTCTGAACTACTTACTCTGGAGAATAATGTGAAGGAAATATTATCTCTACGGTTGCATGACATTGAACATCAGGAACGTACGTCTTCGGCTAACAGGACCTGCTCTCCCCTACACTTTGGGATCCCCCCCCCCACGGGAGATAGATGTACAAATTATCTAACAACGCTTAACTTCTCCAAGTTTCGGGTTGTGTTTGCTCGGGCTCACTTACATGTGCTGCCCTCCTCTCTTTTGGAAAGGAGGTTCGCTAAGGATTCTTCAGCTACGGTTTTCTGCCCTTGTGGCTCTGGCCTCCTGGAAACTGTTATCCATGTTTTGTTATATTGCTCTTTGTATCAAGGTGTTAGAGAAGAACTTATTTCCTCCCCCCCCCCCGTTAGTTAGATTTCCTGGAAGGTGTGAGCTTTTTTATACACAATATTGCCTTGCGGATACAAGCTGTGAGATCACAAAAGTGGTGGCCAAATATTTTTTTATATTGCTATGAGATTAAGGTCTCAGTTGTAGGAGTTGTTTTACTGTTTTTAAAGTAATCTATCCTGGATGTTTGTATACTGTTTTATTGTGTATAATTTTCAGTCACTATTTGTGTTTATTAGTTATATTTGTTATTCTTATTTTTATCTCTTGGCTGGCCAACGGCTGTAATAAAAACCAATTGATTGATTGTTTTATTGTGCATTATTTCCTCCATGTTCTCCATGGAGAAGAAATCTTTCAGCCTAGTTGCTCGAGAGTTGGGTTGCTGTCACTTGGTTTTGTTTTGTTTTCAACCCTTCCATATTTTTAGGTTGATTTGCGTCACCCAACATTAAAAAATGGGAGTGAAATTGTTCTCTGTGTGAAGAAGTAGCTAGCCGATGAGGCGGAAATAAAAGAGGGCCTTGCGTGAAAGTGGCTGGTGGCGCGTGTGTTGCTTGGAACATTGAAAACGCTCCCGAGAGGCTACACTCATCCTACCTACGGGCCTGTAAAAAAATTTCCACTTCGCGGGTGGGAAAAGTTCAGGAAAGCAAGCTAATAAATAGATATATGATACATATGCATGAGGCCTGTGATGTCATGAGAAGCGGAGCTCTGCCGTGCGGCCTCCCAGGAGCGCCATTTCCTGGAGGTGACGGTGAGCCGCGAAGAAAGAAGGCCAAAGCGAAGAAGAATTCCCGAAGGAAGTCGCGGCGGCGGTAGCAGAGAGAGGGTGCTCCGAGCTCGGCAAATGCCAAGCGGTGTTTGGTCGCTGAATGAACTCTGTGTACTGCAGGAGGCCAGCAGGGGGGGACCTTCTCAGCTCGGAGATATTGGATTACAAACTCAGGGAAGAGGAGGATCTGCCCCAGCATTTGTAGGTACGGCTCTTGAATCTTCCACATCAGGCTCCGCTCCTTGCAATTCCAGATCGTGTATGTAAACAGATCTCCTTCGCAGCCGGATCGCCAGAGAGCCCGCGTCAAGCTCCGCACTCTCCGGAGGGAGCTTCTTCACTGAGGGCATCGCTTCGGTTCTTTTTCGCTTTGCCATCCGCCCATCCGCCCCTGCTGCTGCTGTTTCTCCCTCCTCCTCTCCTCCTCCTCCTCCTCTCCTTCCCTCCTCCTCCTCTCGCTCTTTATTTTGTTTGGATTCAGCGAGGAGAGGCAACTGGTTTGGAGGTAGCAGGGAGAATGGTGATAAAGATGATGATGTGGAAGAGATGGAGATGAAGCAGACTATGCAGATCCGGGGACTCCTGTTGCTGCTGCCGGCACTATGGGCTCTCTTTCCGCGGGACACCACGGCTGTAATAGGTAAGGCTGCCCAGCGCCAGAGTCCCCGATAGCTGAAGCGGCGACCTGTTGTCTCCTGCGGCAGGAATCTGCTATTATTCCTCCTCAGCTTCCCCATCGTCACCTGCTTTGAACTTAGGTGTTATGCTTCCCAAGTTTGTCTCTGGCTCTTCGGTTCCTGAGTGACTGCTGCCCTGTTCTGTTGTTTTATGGTTGATCTGGACCCTGATCTAAAAGATCACAGTGATAATTTCTCCCCATCCCCTGCCCTTTTCAAGATGTGCTATTCCTATCCCAGTCCTTTCCAAGATTTGTTGGTTAACAACTCTTGTTGGCAATTTACTTATCCGGAAGGGACTCCCTGGAGGTGGGAGAATACTCTCTGTCACTATAAGTAGAGCAGTCACATTTTCTTCTTCCCTGTGAGTTGTGGAACTGGCCTAAATCTTTTGCTAATTGCTAATCAGAGCTGAAACAAGTTACAAAACTTAATTAGAGAAAATGTGTTGTGGTGTTTTTTTTAATAATCCCTGGGTTTTATTTTATGAGTGGCTTGGATTCTTTTCTTTAATCTTTCATTCTGTATGAATGAATGGTATCTGCAGTAGAGTCAACAGTTTGCAGCTATTGTATCATCTGAATTCAGTTCTCTTGCCCCCCCCCCCCTTTCCACAATGGTATGGAAATCTAGCTCTTTTTCACAGCGTGAATGCATTCTTGGAACAGTCATGATTTCACTGCTCCTCTGACATGTGAGCTTTCTCACCTGAATACCTTGATTGGGTGAACTGGTTCATTTTTCAGCCAAGTGCCTAACATGATGGTCTTCTTTTCTAAGCATCTCCATGCGTGGGTGTCCTTGTTAAATTTGTAGAGGTCCTGTGTGATAACACCACAGGACTCCCTGCCCTCAGGTGGACTTATTCTGTGGTTAGCATCTGGAGGGGAGGTGGGGATCCTAAGTTTATGAATGGGTCACCTGTGTCAAAGTATGGCTTGAGAGAGCTGTTCCATAGAGTATCTTTGTTTGAAATGTCCCTGTATTTAATACATGTCCAAATTTTACTAAAATAATAACCGTTTGGAATTTTTGTAACACTGGTTGCTAATTGGATCTGGACTCTTAAAATGTGTCTTTGGATTTTGGTGCCTGCATTTATACTGCTATATTATTAATATAATATTAGCCATTATACATAAGAAGGGTCTCCTTTTTCTGTGTGTCACTTGATGCTAGGTACTCATCCTTGTGGCAACTGAGAAACCAACAAGATTGCTTTTCAGAATGGTGATGAAATTACAAAATATACAAAAACTTCAGGGTACATGGATTCATATGAGTGCTCATAACATGTATTCCATGAATATTTTGGGAACAAACAGTGCTTCTCATTATGACTGCAAAAAGAGAGAGAAATAAATCTGAGGCAATGAGTGAGTCAGTATACTGCATTTACACAAATTTTTCAAATTAATATTTCTTCCTCTGTCTCACTTCATTTAGTGTACAAGGAGGTCAAGTGATTAGCCATTTCTTTATGGACCCCCAGATTTCATATCTGACAGACAAATTTGATTGGGAGAAAAGTTAGAAAGATAGTTAATGTTAAGGCTTTGAATTGAGACTGCGAGTTCCGTTCCTCCTATCAATTCACCTTGCCCAAGTAAAGCACTGCTAAATGCAACTGAATTTCCAAGGGCACACTGCTGCAAGTTGCAACTTATCATTTACCTTGCTAAAAGGCTGGAGTCCACCTACAAGTGGACCTGATGCTGTTGGCCAGCTCAGATTGTTTGGGTTAAGACTGCCAGTTCCTGACATGTAAACAAAGCCCATTGTATTAGTAGTTCCAGTTCAGGGCACTTGCTGATTCCAGCCCTGGCACTGCAATGATTCACTTTCCTGCTGTAGCACTAGGAGTCGCCATTCTTAAGTGATGTCTGAAGCTGTTAAAGCCACTGGTAATGTCTCCAGGTTGTGAGCTGGCAATTCTAGGAGGGGTTCATTTGGTATCTGTTTCCAGGATTAGATTATTAGTGTGGTTGAATATGTGAAGGCTGGAGGCAAAAGAAGCAAAACTGAAAGAAGTAACGTACCCTGACTCACCGGCACCAGGTTGGCACTGTCGCCCACACGTTCCTCAGCATTACATGGGTAGTTCTGAGCTGCCTAAATTGCTGAGGGCTCCTAAGGAAGCACTGGCAATCTTGAACAAGAGCATGCCCTCAGTTTGGGAATGCTAATTACACTAGAAATAACCCCTGCTAGCTGATCAAAGAGACACCTTTGAAAGTGGTGAATCTCCTCTGTGTAGCAAGTGGAAAGCAACAGGCCCTGTTCCAGCATAGCATCCCTCCAGTGCTTGTTGCCAGTGTCTTATGTTTCTTTTTAGACTGTGCGCCCTTTGGGGATGGAGAACCATATTTTAATTAGTTGTGCTGTTGAGTCAGTGTCAAATCCTGGCACTCACAGAGCCCTGTGGTTGTCTTTGGTAGAATACAAGAGGGGGGTTACCATTGCCATCTCCTGCACAGTATGAGATGATGCCTTTCAGCATCTTCCTACATTGCTGCTGCCCGTTATAGTTGTTTCCCATAGTCCGGGAAACATACCAGTGGGCATTCGAAGCAACAACCTCTTGCTCTCTAGGCAAGTTACTTCTCCGCTGTGCCATTAGGTGGCTATATTTTAATTACTACAGCATTATTTTTCTTTGCAAACCCTTCTGCGGACTTTTTGTTGAAAAGCAGTATATCAGTATTCATAGTGGTAACAGTAGGAAGTGGCATGTAAATGTTCATAGTAGTTGTAGTATATTAGGAATTAATATAAGTAGTGCTTCTGAAGTGTGTCTGTATTGCTTTAAGTATTTGCACTCTTGTGCTCTTCCGCAAGACTGCCGGGGCTTCTGTAGGAGCCCACAACACTGCAGGCAGCTCAGAACTGCCTGCATTACATAGCAGAATATGTGGGCCAGTATCTGAAAACAACAACAACAACAACAAATATTTATATACCACTTTTCATCCAAAGGTTCCAAAGCGATTTACATAGAGAAATAATCAATAAACTAGCTGACCTGGCACAGAGCATCTGTGCCCCTAGTTCTCCCTGGCTCCCCCCCTTCAGCCCCATATTGTTCCCCTCCCATCCCAGTTCATTCTCCCCCCGTCCCAGTTTATTCTCCCCACCACCAGTTTATTCTACCTCTGCGGCTGGCCACCACATCCCCTCCTCTGCCTCCCACTGGCACTCCTGTCTTTTGGCCAGCAGGTGGACTGGAGAGGGAGGCTGTGCTGCCCTATCCACCGCCCACCGGCTGCCCTCATCTCCCCACCATCACCGGTGTTCCTGTCTTTTGACCCGCCCGCCACCATCTCCCCCACCGTTGCTGCCTTCTTCCACCCACCCATCACTCTTCCGTCCCTGCCACCGCCACGTTCCCCTGCCTGCTGGCCAGCCAGCCAGCCAGCTGAACGTCTGCCACCGCCACCACCATTTTCTTCCCTCCCACCTGTACTCATGGCTATCCAGCAGCTCTCCAAACTCTCCCAAGAGCTGCCATGCATGGGATTAGCCATGGGCACATCTTAGAGAATTAAATAGATAGATAAGATGGATCTCTGTCCCCAAAGGGCTCACAATTTAAAAAGAAACATGATAGACACCAGCAACAGTCACTAGAGGTACTGTGCTGGGGGTGGTTAGGGCCAGTTATTCCCCCACCCTGCTAAATAAAGAGAATCACTATGTTTAAAAGGTGCCTCTTTGCTCATTTAGCAGGGGCTATGCCTGATAAACAAGACTGAGTTGCTTAGAGCTCTTTGCCAATCAGGGTTTGGAGGGAGAAAATTGAAAGTTGGGAATGCTCTACTGTTTCTCCAGGGCTCCACAGGATAAGGACCAGTTCAAGGATTAGAGCAGCCAAGAGGGAACTGCGTCTGTAGGTGAAAACTCTACATGGTGTAGAGCTCATACACATGAACACATATGAGCTACATGTGTGAGCCCATACATGTAGCTCATCCCTTTGCTTGGAGAGCCTTATATTGGTATAGATGCCACCAGGAGTGCTAGATGGAATGTCTCTGTGCTGATCCCTGTAATAAGCAACCTTTTCTTATCATGGCCACACCAGTCTTAAGCAGCCTCCAGTCGCAAAGAACCTGGGTTGTGGTCTTGCACAGATCAGGCATATGACAGAACAGTCTGAAGGATTAGGGGCCGGCTCCCTCACATGTCTCCAGTCATCCATTTTCTTCTCTGAAGAATGGATTTTATTTATTTTTGCTAGCAATAATCTGCTTTTGCTGATAATGTAAATGAGCCAGCTGCAGAGACATCTAGCAGCACTCAGTTGTTGTCAGTTCTAGCTAGTAATTAGTTTATCAGGTAATAGAAATCTGTTTCCTAATTAGCTTATTACAGTAAGTACCCATAGGAACCAGGCTTGGCAAGGACGAGTAGCCAACAGAGAGTCCACAGTATTTTACTACTTTCTGCTGAGTGTTTTGGTTTTTGTGGGATTTTTGAGGGGGGACTTGATCACAGCAGCTCCTTCACCCGTTGGCAGGACACACTTTGCAGCTGGCAGGTGTGTTGAGGGTGATGGGGATAATGTGCCTCCTGCCCCCATGGGTGATGGAGCCCAGTCAGGTAGACTTGCCTGTCTCTTAAGAGAAGAGCAACTCAGCTAATGTTCTGGTTTGCCAAGTTATTGGCTAGCACAGTTTTCCTGTTTGTAAGCAGGATTTATCTATGCTTTATATGTCATTACATAATTGGTGTTGGGTCTTTAAATTGCAAGCAGTTTCCATCTGACTGGGAGAGGTATGTAGCTAGGAGCCACACTTCTCTTTGGGTCCAGATCCTTAGCAATTGTTAAGCTGTTCCTATTTAGCCATTCTTATTTCCATAATCACTACATTTTGAACTTCAGTGCGGCCAGAACCTAAGGAGTATACTCGTGAGTCAAATGGGCCATAACCCAAAATTTGGCTTTAAAAAAGCCAAATCTGGCAACAGAGTTTTGAAGAGACACCTAATGATTGGGTTTAAATTATTTCTGTAAGAGTTCAAATAGATAGCAATGGGTGGAAACTGGGAGAAATCTATATATGCTATAAAATTTGTGTAAGTCTGTGCGTGCATACGTGCATGTTCATTTTATATATGAACACACACACACACATATACAGTTAGCTGCTGATCTTTCCAAGCCTACCTATTGTTAAGCAATCACTCGATTCCTTTTAATAAATGCCAAAAGAAAACCCTGTCCAACTGGCTGCTTAAGCAAGCTCCCCCCTGCCCACCTCCTGAAATCAATTCCTCCTTATACTATGTCTGGTATTCTCCTTCAAAGATGTACTGCACTTTGGAACCTCAGCAAAGGTGGGAACTTGGATCTTAAGTTGCCTCTAAAGATAGCAGTGTTTGTTCATGATTAACCCTTTCAGCCATGTGGATTGTAGTAGCAGTTTTGCTGCTACAAGATGTTGCTTTAGTTCACAAGGTTGCCTGTCATTTTAATGCTTGGATTTGGGGTGTATATTGTATATCTGTATTGGGTTTTATTATTACATATGTTGCACAGAGATCAGCTGCTTCAGTATTATGCATGATGCTTTCTGAGGATGCTTTCTGCTATATGCACACATCCTTCATGCCATTGCTGAATTAAATAATAAGAGGTTAGATCATCTTTCTCAGTGGTGTGATTAACTCCTTTGCCCAACAACAACAAAATGCTGTGCCTAAGTGTAAAAGATCATTTTGCCAGTTTCAGTGCTCTTAGCAATTTAATTAATGAGTCCCACACAAGGAAAAATTACAAAGAACTTGGTATGGGAACTAGTGGATAAACAGGTTGTTAATCCAATAAAAGAAGAAAGTGCTTTCTCCTGCAGAGTCCTCTGGTGGGTAAACATCACTGATTTGCAGATTACTTACTAGTGCACTAAGCCTTGCAGAATCCCCTCATACCAGCTCCAGCTTCTTATGCTTAGCCAAAAATTCCCTTTTAATTTTCACATCATAGGGCACAACGAGCAATTGCCAGTTCGACATAAAGATGTTCAAAGATTAGCAAGTAGGCAGGCAAGGATGTTGCTATAGCTCTGGTATGCTGGCAAGACACTAAGTGCAGTATAGCAGACATTGAGGCTATTCTCACACACTGTGGAAACCAGGCTAAGGGAACGCCGCGTGAGAACCACTGCGCGTGAGAACCACTGCGCGTGAGAACCACTGCGCGTGAGAACCACTGCGCGTGAGAACCACTGCGCGTGAGAACCACTGCGCGTGAGAACCACTGCGCGTGAGAACCACTGCGCGTGAGAACCACTGCGCGTGAGAACTGCCGGGAGCCACGTGGCTCACTTCAGCAAATCCTCTTGGATAGCCCACCGCTTAACCCGGGTTATGGGCACAAGAGCACCCAAAAAGCGGGTTAGAGGATTGTGTGTTACCGTGGTGCGGCTCTGTGCTGCAGCGACTCATGAGTGGCCCCCCGACGGGGAAGCTACAACAAGCCTCCGGCATCGGGAGACTCCCCAGAATGCCCCGCGTACTCGTATGGGTCATTCTGGGTCTTCCAGGGGCCAGGAGGCCCCTGAACCTTGCTGCCCCAGCTGGTTCCCTGACAGATCCAGTAATGGTCTGGGTGGCCGATCCAGCTGCCCAGGGAAGGCTCCCTGCTTGTCTGCAGGGAGAGTGGGTCAAGCCCGCTCTCCCCGCAGAACCCCTTTAGGCTCTTCATACTGCTTGTGTGGAGGGCCTTATTCAGTGTAATGTAGGCCTCACTGAGGTGGTTAACGTGGGTTTGGGCTGTCCACTTCAGAGCTGATGGAGGTTCAGATAACTGAGTGCTTCTCCATTTAAAAAAATATAGTCCCTCAGCATAGAAAACTGATAGTCAGAGAGAAGTCACAGAGAGAGGGCATGCCCTCACCTCTTGCCTGTGGGCTTCTCAGAGGCATCTGGTGGGCCACTGTGGGAAACAGGATGCTGGACCAGGATGCTTGGGCCTGATCCCGTTCTTATGTGCTTAGGTGTTCTAGCTAGTCTACTTTCTAACATGCTAGTTTTTTACATGGAGGACAGACTGATCGTTCATTTATGTGAATGAACCTCCACCTGCAGCCTGACACACAAGAGACAGGTTTGCCGCCTGTCAGAACTAGGCCATAGGTGTCATTCTATGCTCAGCCAGTTGCAGGGTCAAAAGCACAACAATACTGTACTGCCGATTTAGCATCCAACAAAGAGAGTGACTGGAACGTGGACTAAACAGCTCAGCCATCTTTGCCCCAAGTTTCTTTTAATTTTGCTCTGCCCCTTTCATCCCATCCAGCTGTATATTCCTGTGTTCATTAGGATATTTGTCCATGACTGCTTGTTGTTGTCTCAAGACATCTTATCAGTCTTCCCCTCTCCCTACCATGTTATCCAACTTCTGAGTGAGTTTGTTTGTTTATTTTTACACTTATATCCTGCTCTTCCTCCAAGGAATTCAGAGCAATGTACATGGTTATTTTTATCCTCACAACAACCCTGTGAGGTAGGTTAGGCTGAGAGATACATGATTGGCCCAGAGTCACCCAGTGAGTTTCATGGTTGAAGGGAGATTTGAACTCGGGTCTTCCTGGTCCTAGTCCAATACTCTAACCCCTCCAGAAGTAACGGGGGAAGCAGAGAGGTCAGGAGGAGATTGATCACCTCCCTTAGTCTTGTTAGTGGTACAGTGGCAAGACACTGCACAAGATGCAGACCCTCAAGCTCTATTCACACATTGTGTTCAACAAGTGTACAAAGTGTACAGGTACAGTTATTCAGACGATGTTGAACGCTGGTTCAGCAGTATATTTCCTAACTGTATTATGCACTGCTGCGTGGGAGGAGGCAATGGTAAACCCCTCCTGTATTCTACCGAAGATGGCTCTGTGGTCAGCAGGAGTCGACACCGACTCGATGGCACACTTTACCTTTACCATGCGCTTGAGGGACCTGCACCCAGATTCACTTTAAAAATGAATACAGGTACAATCATTCAAACAAAAACATGTCCAAGTGGACATCTGTACACTCATACAATGTAATGTCTGAGTAGGATTTCAGTCTTGGTGTGATGTGGTGGTGAACACCCATTGTTCCTCACTTCCTAGTATGTGTGTGCTCTTTTGTGGAGACATCTGAGGTGAACAGCAGCTGAAGACATAGTGGTCTTTGACTGGGCAACCAACATGGGAATAGAGTCACAGCTTTTATTGAACAGCACTAGTTGTGAAGCGAGTTCTGATACCCAAGAGAAATAGGGTTACCAAAGTTTTGATCTTGTGGGGCTCTTGTGCCTTTGAAAGCTGGTGTCAGAAAAGCAGCAGGCAGAGCTGTCCACATTATTTGTGTTGGTTAACACTGTGCTCTGGAAAGAACTTTCCATACTCTGGAAAGGCACAGGAGCCCTAGGAGGACCCAGGTGGCAACCTCACAGGGACATAATTGACTTCCCACTGTCACTTATGGATTACATGTCCTGAGGCAGAGGCTCACATCTGGACTAACAAAGTGCTTCTGCACTGAACAAAGTTGCAAAAGTACAGTACAAGACAATTGCGTAGATGCTTGACATCCATGAGGTGCCTGAAGTTGTGCTCTTCCACAAATGTTCTTTTCAAAACAAATGGGAAAGTGCTTCGCAAGCGTGCCATCTTGTTGTACAGCTGCAAACATATTTGCACTGGTGCAACACCAGTCAGGAGTGCAAGCTCCAGCCTGAGTCCGTCCATGCAATACTACAACACGTCTGTGCAAGTGCTTCATTAGTCTGGATCTCAGCTCTCTGACGTGGACCTAAGAAGATGAGTATTATTCATCCTACTTAGTTTCTCTTCGTTGCGTGGTTGGGATTTTTGGTTGGTACAAAGTGCCTCATCACCAAAGTCTCAATTTCTGTATCTCTAGTTCTCTAAAAATGTTGTCACAGAGACGTAGCCCCATGCTGCATTTACTCAATATGAAAGATCTGTGTTCCCTGGTTGGAGTTCCCTGTGGTGCGCCATGATTATTGATTTCAAAGTTGGTTGGAATCCTATCCTCTCCAGAGTTATTTGGAATCTTATTGTGACTGTGGGGTCAGAGAGAGGGGTTGCTGGGATGAGTAGGCATCTGGGGTTCTTTGTTAATTCCAATGGGAGTGATTTAACTTATGCCACCTCTTCTGCAGGTGCAATGTTGTTGGGGGTAGGACTAGCCCTTGAGCAAGTGTAGGATGCCAGGAATTTCCAGCTGCAGTTTGCTCCTCCTCGCCGCATAATTCCAACAACTTATTGAGTCCTCTGGTGCAATCCAATTGCTGTAAGGCAGGGGTTCTTAAACTTGGGTTGTTGGACTACAACTCCTGTCATCCCCAGCCACATTGGGCTTTGACCATTGTAGCTGGGGATGATAGCAACTGTATTCCAACAACATCTGGGGTCCCAAGTCTGAGAACCGAAGGTTTAAAGGTATCATTATGATAGGTCCCCCCCCACCGAGTAATGTCTTGCTCCAGTGTAATGTAATGTAATGTCTTGCTCCAGCAATGCAAGGGGACTGGGCTGATCCCCTCCCATCCAGCTAGTATAAGTATCCCACACTGGATTTTATTAATCAGCCTGCCTATGTGCTAAGGTCAGTGGTGCACCTAGGTAATTTTGGGACTTGGACCTGAAGGGCTTCGGAGCCCCACCCGCCACGAGGCCCCCCCTTAAAAATTTGAAAGTTTAAAAAAAGAGAAAAGACTTGCATGGGGTGGGGGGCCTTCTACCACGCCAAACTGTCAATTTTTGCCATTTGTAGCTGCCATGTGTGAGGTGGAGGGTGGGGGGTGAGCTGAGCAGGCCTCCTTCATGGTGGTGTGGTGGCAGGTGCAGTGGCTGGTGGGCAGAATAGAAATCTCCTAAATGAATGAGTAAATGTTACTCAAGGGTTGAAGTTGCAAGGAAGCATATATATTTAGACTAGATATTAGGAAGAATTTCCTGACTGTAAGATTTGTTTGCAGTGGAACAGCCAGTGTGGGTGGGGCTGGGGGGAGTCTCATTTGACCCACCTGCCCCCATCTGCACTATTCTCTCCCTTCCCCAGTTGCCCCCCCCCTGAACTTAACCCCAGGTACACGGGATGGTCATTCACCAGCTGCGATTGGGTGCAGAGTTGAGCTCTGCTTTGCTGGAGATTTTCAAACAGAAGCATAGGAAGCTGCCATATACTGAGTCAGACCATTGGTCCATCTAGCTCAGTGTTGTCTTCACAGACTGGCAGCGGCTTCTCCAAGGTTGCAGGCAGGAATTTCTCTCAGCCTTATCTTGGAGAAGCCAGGGAGGGAACTTGGAACCTTCTGCTCTCCCTAGAGCGGCTCCATCCCCTAAGGGGAATATCTTACACTAGCCAACCCTGCACAGAGCATCTGTGTGCTCTTTGGGGCCAGTGGTTACCTCTCCCTCTGCCCCACTTTCTGCCTCAGTCTCCGCTTCCTAACCATGGCTGGCCTGTGCCGGGCCCAGCTGCCTCTCCTCCCCACCGCCACTTCTCTCTCCCCCCACCCCCACTTTCTTTCCCTCCTGGGCCTTGCCTCTGCGGCTGGGCTGGGCCTGCCGCCACCTCTAGCCTCCGTGGCCAGCCTGCCGCCACCACAGCAACCAATCCTCCTAGGTGTGCCTCAGCCAATCAGGTGCCTCCGCCGCCCAGCCAATCAGCTGGGCGCTGGAACGCACATTCCAAGGCACACCCAGGAGAATTAATAATATGGATTTCTCAAATATAAAGTCTCCCATTCATATGCAACCAGGGCAGACCCTGCTTAGCTAAGGGGACAAGTCATGCTTGCTACCACAAGACCAGCTCTCCTCTCCAATAGCCATCTGTCAGGGATGATGCTGTAGCAGTTTCCTGCAGTGAGCAGGGAGTTGGACTATAGAAGACCTCCTAGGTCCTTTCTGACTCTGAAATTTTATGATTCGGTTGTGTGGTTGCTGTGCAAGGCTATGCAGTGGAGAAGGATAGGTTGCTTGAAGCTGGCTTTGGAAATAGTGGTGAAGTTTGATGCTGACAGGATAGTGTTGGGGCCACAGCCATCCACAACTACTGGAATTTTTGAGAGTAATGCTGACTAGGACTCATTAAGCAAATCAAGTGCCCCTGGCTCTGGCTGACCCCTATCTGTTCCCATGGATGCCTTAATTGCCAGTACTATCCAATTATGACTAATGGAGATCTCAACATATGCAGTTAATAGACCTGTGCATGTGCAAGATATAGTTGTTGTTGTTGTTGTTGGGGTTTTTTAGCACACTGTACATGAAGATGGCTTTTTTGCTTGGAGAGGGCCTGAGCACCTGTTGCAAATGCACAGCACTTTGGGTGCATGCACGAGATTTTTCATATTGTTGTTTTGGTAGTGTACAGCACTTGTGGGGTAGAGATTTCAATTGGTGCTGTTGCTCTTGCTCTTTAAAATCAGTGTATGCAACAGGGAAATGCTTAACTAACAAGCAGAAAGTTGCCAGTTCGAATCCCCGCTGGTACTATATTGGGCAGCAGCGATATAGGAAGATGCTGAAAGGCATCATCTCATACTGCATGGGAGGAGGCAATGGTAAACCCCTCCTGTATTCTACCAAAGACAACCACAGGGTTCTGTGGGCAAGTCGATTTTACCTTTACCTTTGTGCAAACAAAGTGGATCTGGCTGAATGTGAGATAGTGAGTGAAATACCATCCAAGGACAGTTGAGAATATGTTGTTTGTTTGTTTGTTTGTTTGTTTGTTTGTTTGTTTGTTTGTTTAAAAGATGTATCCCTCTCACCTTCACAAAAAGTCCCAATATGCCACTAGGCAGTTAAATTGTACCATAGGACACTGACTCCTCACCAGCATTATTTTAGTTGGCTGTTTAGTTTATGGCTGCTGTTGGGTGTGGTTGACCACCCATCTATCCTGGTTGAGTACTTTCATTGCCATTGGGTAGGAAGTGAGAATTTTGCAGATGTTTGGGGTTTTTATGAGTGAAGAACTTCTCTTTTTTTTAAAATGGAAAATCTTACAAATTTATCTTCAGTGACATTAGAAAATAAGAAGCAGCGATTTATATAGGACAACTGATTGCCATGCAAATAATAAGGAAGGTAATGCAGAATGATATCTTGCATGCATCATCTTTTGGACCAGAGTAATATTGCTCTGGGGAAACTTTTTGTCTTGGCCATGGTCAACATCAGTGGGCTGGGCTGGTCCTCCTCATGATCCAGTCTATGTTGGAGGAGTGGCCAACTAAGATTCTGGAGCTATGTGCACTCCCAATAATGGATTGCGTGGGCGGGGGGGAAAGCAGGTCAGATGACCAGGAAGTGATTATATGCAAGAAGGGATCTCAGTCAGGCAACACAGGCAGCTGATGCTGGTGATCTGGGATTTGATGTAGGGTGGAGGAGATCCACTGCCCCCGTCACCTCTCCAGGATTCCTTCTCAAACTAGATCACTTCCCTGTCCTCTGACCAGCTTTCCCCCTGCCCATATGATCCATTCTCAAGAGTGCACCTGGCTCTGGAATCCTAGCTGCCCACTCCTTCACCTTAGATTGGATCGTGAGTATTGGAACAATATTGAGCATATAACTTATGTATTTAATATATCTAAGTACTTATTTATTTCCCACCTTTCTTTGGCATGCTCAGGTGAGCTGAAATAATCGACACTGCACAAAGCAGTTACACCAGATCAGTGCCAAAATGATCACAATAAAAACCCTTATGATTAAAATAGTCAATAATCTGATCTGGAATTGACACCTCCCTCTGCTGCAGACACTTAAAGGTAGCCCATGGCTACAGCAGTTCCAATAATGGGAGGGGTGGGCCTTTTCTTCGAATGGACTACAGCATCTTTATGTTCAGTCTTGCTGCTTATTTACCATTTCATTTATATTCTTCCTTGCCACATATGTTCATCTTTTGCCCAAGTGTTCATGCAACCTGTTTCAGTATTTGTGTATGCTAACCTATTCCATACATTTGCTGCTTAGGGAAGCAGTTGCTCTCCACCCACCCACCTACACAGATTCGAAAGCCCTAAGGCACATTCTGAATGCATTTTCCCCAAAGGAAATCTGAGAAACGCTGCCACCTGTGATTGAATTATAGTGACACCCATCCAAATGGGAATGAGATCAGAATTGGGCACTGTGTCCTGGGTTTGGGGGTTGCCTGGCTACTGGTTGAAATAATCCCACAGCATGCATATATGAGAGTGGGGGGATATGTTTTGTGGCTAGTTTCCTTTCATGGCAAAGCTCTAGATAAGCCTTTACGTTCTCAGTGTTTTCAAACTGTTTGGGAGCTTTAGCAATAAATGGAAACTGGGTGTTGAACAACCCTCTATATGCACAACTTTCTAAAATGCCATCTCTTTTCACAGGCATAGTTTAAAAGCCATGATTTCCTAAGAGCACGTAAATATTACCTGGCAGTCAACAATCCCTAGGGAATTCTGGTGGAATTGTACCTCTGTTCTGAGAATAACTCCTTCAAAAGCATTAGTAGGACACTTGCAAGGATGCCCCCAGCATCTAGCACTGACAGATTGCTACTTTAGAGATTTCACCCTGCTGATCTCCCAAATGGCACGTTGTTGAAGAAGCCCTGTGTGGATTTAGCCTCCTCCATTATTTCCTAAATGGAATTTCAGCCCTCTCATCCTGTAATCATTAAACAAATATAATACAGCTCAGATGAGGCATTGAGGTGGTTGTGCATTTTGTTCTCTAATTGTATGGCACTACAGGCCACCAACCTTGGTTAATTTGCTGTACTCCCAACCTCCACACTCCTCTTGTGGGAGTGGAGAGGAGGGAGGTTGCTTTTTTTTTTTAGGCACAAAGGGTACTGGAATGCCAATCAAACTGAAGGTGTCCCAGGGACAGCCGGTGAAACTGAACTGCAGCCTCGAGGGAATGGAAGACCCAGAGATGCTTTGGATCAAGGATGGATCTGTGGTACAGAGTGTAGACCAGGTGTACATTCCAGTAGATGAAGAACACTGGATTGGTTTCCTCAGGTAGGAGTGATGTACAGAACTGGGGATTAGGGATGGGGAGGCTGAAGACATGGCTGTGTGCCGTCCACACGTTTGTTGTGGAAACATGGAATTCATTACATAAAAAGAATTCTGCTGGATCAAGCCAAAAGTCTATCTAGTCCAGCATTCTGTTGTGGCCAGTCAGATGCTCCTGGAAGCCCAGAAGGGGAAGATGTAAAACCTCTGCCACCATTGCTTCCCAGCAACTGGTATTTCAGTGCATAGTGCCTCTGAACTTGGAGATAGTACATAGCCATTATGACTTGTAACCACTGATAGACTTATCCTTCATGAATTTGTCTAATCCTGTTTTATAGCCATTCCCTGAAATTCCGCCCAAACCTTGCTCCCTTCCTTCTTTCCTTAAAATCCTAAGCACCTAAACAATTCTGTTAAACAGGAATTTAAAAGATCTTGCCAGCCCTTTTCCCATTTTGCAAAAAAGGCCCCAAAGCATATGGGCACAGTCTAATGAAAGCTCAGAAGTGCTCTGAATAGGATTTCTTCTCAGCTTTATTCACCATCTGATCTTAATTTCTATGACCATCTCCTCTCTCCTTTCTACTTTGTTTGCCATCCCTTGCTATCAAGTGATAAAAATACCTCCTGCATGTGTCACCACATGCAGGCTGTGAATTTGGGCCAATGGAAGTAAAGAAGGTCAGAGTAGTGGTGATGATGGCCTGCTGCTGTATTTATAAGGGACACCAATAGAGGCCAGAGATCCAAAACTCAAGGGTGAGATGAGGTGGAAGGTTAAAGCTGTGCTGCGCACTCACTGCCCAGTGGATTGCCTCAGTGCTGCACAATCTGCAGGAGATTAGCATCTCATTATGGTATCCACTGTGTGGCTTGCATCAAGCCCAAGTTTTAGGGTAAGGCCTTCCTTAGAGCTGGGAAAGGGGATGTGTATCCTTGAGAGGGAACCTCGTCGAAAATATGGTACCTTTGCCTATAGCCTACTCAGACATTTGTGCTGTAACAAGGAAAAGATTTGCTTTGTAGTTACACAGCTGGTAGGTAGGACTTCCCCTGCTTCAGGAATTCCCATGAGGCCAAACACAGAAAAGTATGAGATGGCTCCTGTGCAGGGGTGTATCTATAATTAAGCAGATGGGTTCAAAGAACCCAGGGTCCCCACCTCCTGAGGGCCCCCCACCTCGTTATATCCCTCTTTCCAAGGGGCTGCTGAGGAGAGAAGTGAACACAGGTCCCCTCTCCCCTAGCTACATCCCTGCTCCTGTGCCTAACTAGGAACATAGCAAGCTGCCGTATACTGAGTCAGACCATAGATCCATCTTGCTCAGTATTGTCTGCACAGACTGGCAGTGGCTTCTCCAAGGTTGCAGGCAGGAATCTCTCAGCCCTATCTTGGAGATGCCAGGGAAGGACCTTGGAAACTAGATGCTCTTCCCAGAGTGGCTCCATCCCTTAAGGGGAATATCTTACAGTGCAAACACACTTCTAGTCTCTCTTTCATATGCAACCAGGGCAGATCCTGCTTAGCTAAGGGGACAAGTCATGCTTGCTACCATCAGACCAGCTCTCTTGAAGCGAAGCTTAAGTCACTAAAAGCTCCTGTCTAAAACCAGGTGAGAAACAATGTATTTTGCAAAAAACAAGTCTCTGCGTGTATAGTGTGTGTGTGCGTGTGTGTGTGTATATAGATAGATAGATAGATAGATAGATAGAACCTATGCGATCAGAGAACTTAGGTTGCCTCCATCCTGAATTTGGATGTGGAATAAGGGATTGTTTATTCGAGACAGAGAGGCAACATTCCATAAAATGATTTCTTGCAAAAAGTGCAGTTTTTTCAACTCCTGGTGATGTTTTCATTCAAATCCAATCTCAGACAACTTTAGTTAAATTGACACCTGAATTGCTTTGGCTAGCCCAGCATTTTATCACATTTGCAAGTTTTATTAGCAGTGAGAGGAGTGAGACTATTTTGGACTCTTTATTCCCCAGTGTGATTCCATGAGACCAGAGCTAAAGAGAATTGACAGCATGCATTGTAGAAGCCATCATTGCTTCCTGTTCACACTGTAACAGAGTGTGACACAGAGACCTTCTCTGGCGTCTCAGTTTATAGTTTCTTGTCTGAAGGCAAATGAAAAATGCAGCTTTAAGGCCCTTTTTCATCTTGTTTGTTCCAACATGCTCTGCAGCAAAACGGGAAGGTTAGATCTGGAAATGTATGTATGAATTCTCTTGCACTCATTTATTCCCAGCATGTCCCTGTCTCCCAGTCTCTGAATAAAAAGAGATGCCCTAATTAACATCAGACTTCTGAGACCAGCTCTGAATCCTGTTGGGAGAGGAGGATGTGTCATACAAACCAAACCTTAGTCATCCCCACAAGATATGTTCCAGCAGATTTACTCCATCATTTAGATCAAACCAAGCATGCTACTCTTGGGCTAATTACCATAAGGTAAAATATTCAAGGGTAGGAGTAGGGGGCAACAAAGTCTCAGGCATTTTTCTCAATAAAATTTGCAAGTACTGTGAATGCAGCAGCAATTGTCATAAATATGCAAGGGTTACTGGTTCCCAAGTACCTCTCCCCTGAGAACTTGTGGATTTATATAGTTCCTTGAGAATCTTGAATTCCCAGCGGTGTCTTTGAAACAGAATTGTGTTACTGAACACTTGTTTTGCAGGAACAATATAAGGCCTGCCATCTATCTCACTGCATTATATCCAATGGTACTGAAACCACTGGCAACCCTAATTAAAGACCTGATAGGCTTTAGTTGCACTGAGGCTTAGCAAACTCTCAGGAAAAGCTGAGAGTGGAGCTAGGAAGGAGGAGGTACTAATGCCTCTGCCTTCCCCGCCATACAGCAGGACTTCCTGCCTGTCAGAACCCAGCCAGACCTGGATCTTGAAGAAGCCTTCACGATGAGGAAGCAGAACTGGCCCTGCCAACTGCTCTGGCAATAGTCATGAGTCTGCAGTGACTTCAACCTGGGAACACAGCTAGAGCTGACCCCACAGGGGGAGTCTGAGATACTGATGGATGTGATGCCCTTCCCACTGGATCACTACTTAAGTCCCTTCCAAATTGCCCCCAGGACCCCAAGAGCAATGGTGGCCCCAGATCTGAGCCAAGATCCAGAATTTAGGTCTGACAAAAGGAAGTGTTTCTTACAAAGCGCATCATTAATCTATAGCATTCTCTGCCACAGGATGTAGTGATGGCCACCAGCTTGAATGCTTTTCAAAAGGGGCTTAGACAAATTCATAGTGGACAGGTCTATTAATGGCTACTTGTCTGGATGGCTATAGGCTACTTTCAGGTTCAGAGGCAGAACACCTCTGGATATCAGTTGTGAGGGAGCAACAGCAGGAGAGCAGTCTTCTTCTACATGATCCCCACCGCCCGTTAAGTTCATCTGAGGAGGTCCGTCTCCAGTTACCACCGGTTTGTTTGGTGGCGACTCAGAGGCAGGCTTTCTCTGTAGCTGCTCCCGAGCTGTGGAATGCACTCCCAGCAGAAATTCGTAATCTTAATTCCTTACTGACCTTCAAGAGAGCCCTTAAAACCCATCTGTTTGGCCTAGCCTTTCAGGGGTTTTAATTAGTTTTAATTGTTTTAATGCTAACCTGGTTTTCAGGGTTTTAATTGTTCTGATAGTTTAATTGTTTTTTAAGATGTTTTAATTGTTGATTAGTGTTTGTATTTATAAACACTAATTAGAAATTAGAAACACTAATTAGAAATTAGAAACACTAATTTCTGTTTTAATTGTTATTGGTTTTAATGTTTTCTGTTTAAATTGTAAACCACCCTGAGCGGGGAAGGGTGGTATAAAAATCGAATAAATAAATAAATATCTTCAACTTCTACTTGTGAGCTTGTCAGAGGCATCTGGTGGGCCACTGTGGGCCACAGGATGCTGGACTAGATAGGCTTTGGGTCTGATCATTCAGGGCTGTCCTTATGTTCTTAACTAGTAGAGAGGTGCCTGCTAGCTTCCTGAGGCTGCCCCATCCAATGGGCCTATTTAGGAGGTGGAGGAAGCAAGTGTAGGTGCAGACCTCGTATCCAGGCTAAGCTAGCTTCAGAAAGGGGATGAGCTTTCTGCTCTGATATCGGCCCTTCACTTCCTTCCAGACTCTGCTGGTAACATCAGCTCTAACTAAACAGCTCCCTGGAAAACCTGCTCCTTGAGTCTGGTGCTCCAGCCTTTCTCTCCAGTTCCTGACCCCAGGCTTGCTCCACTTCCAGTCTCCAGCCTTATTCTCTGGTAGCCCTGCTTGCTACCTTGCCCGTTCATGCTCTGGATATGGCAACAGCCCTGATTACTGACCCAGCACCTTCACCTTATGTAGCCCTTTTTGCCTGGGGTGTGTGTACTGACACAGTATGAATCATGCATGTTCACTTGGTCTCCATGCAATTGCCCTGTCATGGCCTGATACAGCTGAAAGTGAGCTTGGGCTGACTTGGTCACGAGGCTGCCACAAACTGAAGTCACATCAAGGGGTCCTTGGTCTGATATAAATCCACATACATGTCTTAAACTGGATATCTGATGACAGGCTTTCTCTCCTTGGCTTGAGAGTTGAAGCTGTGATGATAATGCTTGGCAATGAATTCAGTAGCTCCCCAAGGCCTTATGGTGGTTTCTGTCTCCCCCCCCCCCCAATAAGAAAACATTAGCACATTAGAAGAAACCTCTTTAGATTTGAGATGTGCTGGGTAAGATCAGAGAAGAAAAGATCCAACTCTGAGTCATCATCTATATATCAGGAAATGTCCCACACTCTTCATCATGGTCATATCAACACATTTTGCTTTCTCTGCATGTTTACAGATTCTAGTTTCAGGGTTTAGGTGGCTTGGCAACCCCAGCTTCCAATTTGAGAACCGTTAGACTCCTTGGAACCAGTGAGATACTCAGCTCCCTTATGTTCTTCAGACAGGAACTGGATAGCACTCAGTTAAGAAATAAGCATTTATTGCTCCTGTATAGGAGTCAAAGGTTTTCTGTCACTGTGTTATGCCACATAATTTGCACTGATTAGCTAATGCTCTCCTCTAAAGAGCACCCTGTGAGGTGGAAGATCAAAACATGGATTCCCCCCCCTTCTGTATTCATGTGATAAAGAGCTCATAGGGAAGGGCCCTCTGACAGGAAGGTCACAAGGTAACTTGTCCCATGAAATGCTTGAAAACAAGTGCTTTTGGGAATATTTATTTTCTTTGTATTAGTTTTTTTAAAAAAATCTATTCTGTTTTTCTTCTTCTTAGGCAGCTAATAGAAGAAAGATAGACAATATAGGGCAATATTAAAACAAAACAGAACAATACAATCGTTCAGTCAGTCAGTCAGTCCCCAGAGGCCTTTTTAAAGAGCCAAGTCTTCACCTGGCTCTGGAAAACATATAGGAATTAACCCCTGGAGTGAATTCTAGAGCACTGGCACCACAACTGAAAAGACTGCTTCTTATGCTCACCCACCCAGTCTAAGTTGACAGGGGGACCCCAAGCAGAACCTAGGGAGGGACTGTAGTTTGGGGCAGAGCATATGCTTTGCAAGCCGAACGTCTTGGGTTTAATTCCTGAAATCTGCAGGGAAGCCTGGAAAAGATCCCTATCTGAAATCCTGGAGAGCTGCTGTTGACAGCTCCCAGTATTGTCAGTGCAGACGATACTGAGCTGGATTACCATTGGCCTGGCTCAGTTTAAGGCAGTTATTTAACCTCAGATGTGGAATGGAGTGTATCTAGAGCCCTATTCAGCTGTGTTTAAGAAGACGCTATATTTGTGTTTTAAGAGCCGGAAGTCCTGCTCTGGCCCCTTCACTCACTCTTCTCTTCGGTGTTGCTTATGGTTACAGCAGCATTCGTCTGAAGAAGCAAATGCCATATCTGTGATGGCTAAACACAAGTAGAGTGACTTTTTGCACTTCAAAAATTATTTAAATGATAGTGTGTTTGTAGATTATTGGATGGGTTTGAATACTTTGGAATGGGAGCTGTTTGCTTGTGTGTCATATTATTTATGATTTATTTATGATTTTATATCCTTCTCTCTGTTGTTCAGCTTGAAGTCTGTAGATCGGACAGACTCTGGAAAGTATTGGTGCCAGGTTGAGACTAAGGGGAAGAAAGAAGAATCACAGCAAGTGTGGCTTATTGTGGAAGGTAAGAGGCCATGTTGCTGGCTCTTATCCAAGGCAGTTGGGCTGAGCATACGATGGCTGATTGCGTGTAGAAATCGTGAGAGAAGATTGCCTGACAGATACTGGCCCGCTTCCAGCGCCTGTACTGCTATGACCAGAACTAATGGCGGCACAGTGACCAAAAGAGAGTGGAAGATGCTGTAGGGGCCTATTACGTTATTTTCTTTCCTGCATTTAATTCTGCAGACTATGGAGCCCTTCCAGTATTACATTTCCTGACTTGTACTTGAAAATGTGTATAGGAAGCAGCCAGAATATGGCTGCTGATGTGCCTCTTTGTAATGTTGGGTGAATAATTCGGTGTGATGTTGGTCACACAAACTTTGGAGAAGGTCCAAGGATGTGTCTCTGACCTACTGAAATAAAGAACTGTGTCTTCTGTTATTTTCTGGCTGCCACTCTATGTGTTTGCAAAACACAAGTAGAGAATAATGCCAGGAGCAGCTTCAGCTCTAAGTTAGAGAATGATCTTTTGATGGATGTAGATTCTCTTGAAGTTTTACTGGTTAGATCTTCAAATAGTCCAGACTTCAGATGCAAGGAAGAGTCCCTTGAGACTTCCACTTTTTTATCCATGTACCGTGGTTGTTGTTTTTGTTTTAAATGCAGTGAATCTATGTTGGAGAAACACTTAGGATCAGTTACCAGCTTTGCTCAGACTGGCTGCATATTAGTTTAAACAAATTGCATGCATGAACCCAAAAGACATGTTGAACAGCGTTCTGGCCTAATATGAATGTAAATGTGTTGTCCAAAAGTTACATTGCTTAGAGTAGGTGGGTGGCTTCCTATAGCTTGCAGCTGCATGTCGTCCTTGGGCTATAATTATAGCAGTCTGTTAGCAGTGATAGGTCTGTAAAATATCTGGAAGGGATTCTGTAGCAGCAGCAGCAGCCTATCTGCAGCAAGGTTACATTGCTGATGTAGTAGGCAGCACTCTTTTGTCTGACTCATGGCTTAATCAGTATCCCAGCACGGCTCAGAGTGCTGTGCTGCTTCAGGTATTTGTCTTTTTGCATGAAGAGCCTTAATCTTTTCTACGTATTAGATCTTTCTTAGCAGTTTTTCACAAGAAGCGATGTGTTTTCCTGTGGAGACTGGTGCCTAGAAATAATACAGGCCGGATGTGTGGATTCTCTCAGCTACACCAGAGAGAAAGGAAGCTCCTGTTTGCGCCCAAGCCAGAAGCTTGTGGTAGCTTCTGCTCAGTCCCTGCGTTGTAACTATACCCAGGCAAGGAGAAGTGTGGGAGTGGGAAGCCATTTTGAAGAGAGGGATATAATTTGGGAAATCCGAGGCAGGCAATGCAACATGTAAGGGCATCCTGGGTATTTTTGTGTATTTGTATATGCACACATCTCCAATACACGCACAACCCTTGGTGCTCGCTATACACATAAACACACACAGGAAGACACCCAGGGTAAATTCATATATATATGTGCCTTTCCCCTCCCAATAATCTCTGTTTTTTGGACACAGCTTTCCTCTTCTTTTCTCTCTTACTCCTTTCTCTGCCCTGTGCTGTTTCAGCATAGATAAGCTTCCACACAAGCTTAGGGATTGAGAGAAAGCTGTTATGGGCTCTTTTCAGCTGCCCTCCTCCCTGGTGGGTCTGAGAGAGAAACGAGAAATAGTTCAACCATGTGGATAGAGTGTTAATGCAGGCTTCAAATCCCTACTTAGCTATGACCTTAATGTGTTGTTTTGCACAAAACAAATATAGATTAATATTATACAATTATATTAATATTATTATATTAACAGGCTATAGGCTACAGAAAATCTGTGGGTTGGTGTGACAGTAATGTTTAAGAAGAATTTGGTAATACGCCTCTGAGCATATGGGGAGTCCTGTTACCTGTGCAGCCTAGAGGATTGGAGCATGGAGGACCTAGCCAAATTGTGTTTCCATGGTTATGATTTTGTAAGCCAGTACAATATCTGACTGGACATCAGGTCTCATCTCCCCCATGGCGCAAACAAGGGAAGAAGCTGTTTATTCTACCCACTCATTCCCTCCCCCCACCCTTTTCTCCTCAGGAACATTATGACTGACCTGAGCTTGACATTACAGGGCCCTCTTGGTAATTTGTAGAAATTCAAAACATATTTATTTCAACTAACCCATGAAAGTGTGTTGTATGGAAGACAGACCATCTTAAGAGACGTTTCCCGAAGCAATTGACTAAGTCTGTGCTTCCCTATTTGGATTTTTAAAATCCTATAATATAGTGAGGAAAGATTCAACTGTGGTCTTGAGATTTGTGACGAAACACAGATCTCCATCTTAGCTCAATAATGTCTTACACATACACTCCACTCCCAGTGCTCTGAATGGGGGACATCCCTCTCTTTTGTTACTGAATGGGGACAGCCTCTTACTTTTGTCATTGAAGGGACATTGAAGGAAGAGAGCTGGTCTTGTGGCATGGCTTGTCCCCTTAGTTAAGCAGGGTCTGCCCTGGTTGCATATGAAAGGGAGACTAGAAGTGTGAGCACTGTAAGATATTCCCCTCAGGGGGTGGAGCCTCTCTGGGAAGAGCATCTAGGTTCCAAATTCCTTCCCTGGCCAGAGGCGCATTTAGGCATGGGCCACGGGGCGGCGGTCTGTGGCCTACTTCCTCCTGGGGGCCCCCAGTGCTCAGCCCTGATGCTCCACTGCCACTGCCCAGTCCCCGCCACGTGCCACCGCTATTTCCCCCTCTTCACCGGGGGGGGGAGCAGAGCAGGCCGCCACCCCCACCCCCAGCGGCAGGCACAGGTGGGTCTTCTCGGCCTGCGCAGACAGGCCTCCTTTGGCCTGCGTGGGTGCACCGTTGGTGTATAGAGTGTTGCATAGATAGATAGTTCTAGGTTGTTGAAGCCATGTCTAAGTCTGGTTAGTGGCTTTAGATCAGTCTTCAGCTGGTGGCAGCCTATCTTGTAGAAGCAGTGTGCTCCTTGATTGGGATCAGAGCAATCTCTCTACTGAGGGTATATCCCAGAAAAGCCTGTCCAACCTACATGACGAACAAATACTAATTTAAATCAAGATTTGGACCATATGTAGAGGAGCAGGTAGTATAAGCCATCCCCCTCTCCCTGCAATTAGAGAAAGGCAAGTGGTGGGGAGAAGGATGTAAATACTCACTGTGTGTACATATGCAGATCGCATGTGGTGGACCAAGGGAATGAAGTACTGTCTGAACTGGTTCATTTCAATAGTTTGACCGGAAATAAATCCAAGTATTAAAGAGCATTTCCCCCCAACACCTTGTTGTTTCTCAAATGCAGCTCTGAGACTGCCTGATTACATTTGAGGCCCGTACATGGCAGCATATTTTTAACTTCTGGTTCGATATCCCACCCCGCCACCAAGAGTTTGGGCCTACTAACGATGATCGATAATGAAAGCTCCTGGGGAAAATCTCTCATAAATAAACTGGCGCTTTATGGGCTCTCTCCTTGGTTCTTAACATCTTGGGCTACAATAAAGCCAACACATTTATCAAGCAGCGTATCTATGATATGGAGATACAAAGGGACTTGAGCTCCATTCCACCATATAAAATGTTTTGGTATGTTTTTCAAAGTAAGATATTTACATAAACCACTTATCTAAAGAATCTCACTGTTCTGAAATATCGTAGAGCGTTCACATTGGCATGATATAATGTGTTAAGTTTGGCTTTGCCAGCAGGAAGATATGATGTCCCTTATAATGTGAGGATTTGTTTTTACTAGTGTCGTTGAATTGGTCTCCCATGTACTCTTATACTGTTGTTATAATAGATGCAATAATTTTATTTCCCCTATTATTGAAAAATATAATAGCAGATCTGATGAGTTTCTAATTTCTCTGCGTTGGTTTGTTTCTCATTCATATATGCCTTATATGTGCATCTTCAGGCGGTGTACACAATATAAAGCAAAACAAATATAAAACGGAGTAAAACCAATTAAAACAATTTCACAGAATAAAAAGTTAAAACAATCTCATAGAATAAAAACAATTAAACAGTTTAAAATTAATTTCAGTTAAAAGCCTCAGAAAAAAGGTGTGTCTTGAGGGCCTTCTTAAAAGCAAACAGAGAAGGAGATGTTCATATTTTGACAGGAAACATATTCCAAATCCTCGGGGCAGCTACAGAGAAGGCCCGGTCCAGAGCCACCACCAAACGAGTCAGTGGCAGCCATAACCAGACTTCTCCAGATGATCTTAATAGGCAACAGGGTTCATGACAGAGAAGGCACTCCCTTAAGAATCCTGGACCTAAGACTTTGAGGGCTTTATAGGTAATTATCAGCACTTTGTATTGCTCAGAAACACATTGGCAGCCAGTGCAGTTCTTTTAAAATTGACATTATCAATTGATGCAGCCAGACTGGTCTCTGGGGTAACCTGGAGAGACCATATTATGCCTATTTTGAAAACAGTTGCACTGGCTGCTGATTATGTTTCTGGGCAAAACACAAAGTGCTGGTTATTACATTTTAAAGCCTTGAATGGCTTAGGTCCAGGTTACCTTAGAGAGCACCACCTTCTGCATGACCCTCACCGCACATTAAGGTCATCTGAGGATGTCCATATCCAGCTACCACCAGTGTGTCTGGCGGTGACTCAGAGGCGGGCCTTCTCTGTAGCTGCCTCCTGGGCCAGGGGTGGGGAACCTTGGCACTCCAGCTGTTTTTGAACTACAACTCCCACCATCCCCAGCCACAATGGCTGGGGATGATGGGAGTTGTAGTTCAACAACAGCTGGAGTGCCAAGGTTCCCCACCCCTGTCCTGGGCTGTGGAATGCACTCCCAGCAGAAATCTGTAGTTTGAATTCATTGTTGGCCTTCAAGAGAGCCCTTAAAACGTATCTGTTTGGCCTGGCCTTGCAGGGTTTTTAAACGGTTTTTAATTGTTAATGGTTTTAAACTATTCTTAAAATTGTTTTGTATTGATTGTTTTTAAAATGACCGATTCACAGATTTTGTTTTTGTTCCTGTGCAACCTCCAGATCCATTTGGATGGGGCAGTATATAAATGTAATAATGTTATATGATCCCTTCAGGTTGTCGCTAGGGATGTGCACGGAACTGGTTCGGAGGTCCTTTATGGGCCTCCAAAATGGTTCGACCGGCGGGTGGTTCCATCAGTTCGATGATGGGGGGAGGGGGTGCATCTGTAAGGGCGGGGAGGGTGCACTTACTCCTCCCACCGCATTTCCCCTGCTGGTGCTCTGTTTTGGTAAAGCCTCTCAGGGTGGCGGTGTACCTCCCTGCCGCCCCGTTGCCACGTCTCCCAGAAGTGAACGGAAGTATCAGGTGTGCCTGCTTGGCACAGGCGCACGCATGTTGCGGTCATGCGTGCACACAACAGGCTCGTGTGCAACGTGTGCACGCCTGTGCTCAGCGCGCGCAGGCACGCATGATACTTCCAGTCACTTCCGAGAGACACAGCGTGGCAGGGAGGTACACCAGAGCACCAGTGGGGGAAATGCGGTAGGAGGGGTAAGTGCACCCTCCCCCACTCTTAAAGATGCACCCCCACCCAGTTCCATGCACATCCCTAGTTGTCACAGACCAGTCTGGTTGCCGCATTCTGTACCAAAGGCAGCCCCATATAGAGTGCGTTACAGTAGTCAAGCCTGGAGATTACTAGCCTATGTACCTTAGTTCCAGAGCTAACGTTTTCTGAAGCAAGTTGGTTAGAATCCACTGAGATTGGTTGCAACGTCAGAACCCACCAATCTTGGCTTTTCCTAATCTAGAAAGGAAGTGAAATTTCTTTATAATGAAAGAATCTAGTGAAAGAATCCCACCCCCTCACTCATGGGGTGGGGGAGGGGAGAACACATGCTCCCAAAGCTGAGAGCTGTTGTGTGGAGCTTGCTGTTAACAGAGGTTCCACATGATGTCTGACACCATCCAAGCAATTTTGAGGCAACTGAGGAGGTAAAAGCACCTTCTGATTTACCATGTTAAAGAAGCAATCCATGAATCGTTAGCCATGGTATAGAGAGTAAAACTGCTTATTTCCTGCCCAGAAACTTTAAACAGGCAATGTTGGGTTACCTTATTTTATTTATTTATTTATTTATTCGATTTCTATTCTGCCCTTCCAAAAATGGCTCAGAGTGGTTTACACAGAGAAATAACAAATAAATAAGATAAACAAAATGGATCCCTGTCCCCAAAGGGCTCACAATCTAAAAAGAAACACAAGATAGACACTAGCAACAGTCACTGGAAGTACTGTGCTGGGGGTGGATAGGGCCAGTTACTCTCCCCCTGCTAAATAAAGAGAATCACCACATTAAAAGGTGCCTCTTTGCCAAATTAGCAGGGATACCTGCTAATCTTGCTTGCTCTTCAAATCTTGCTTGCTCTAAAAGGCCAGGTGTAAGCGGAGTGATGGTCCTTGAAATCTTAATGAGTAGCAGTTAGAGTTATAAACTCTTCCTTATATTGCAGTATTTTCTGCACTCACAAAACTCCTTACGATTTCATCTTGTAATATCATTAAAACATATTCAGCATTGCTTATGGCTGCTGGCAGCATTGCTTTAAGGCTACCTTAAAGGTGCCTCAGCTGTGGGTGTGTCATCCCTTTAAAAAGAGACTTCAATAGACTTTGGCATCCTTATTATAAAAACTCTCTACATATATAGCTTATTCAGAGGCTTACATAGCCAAAAGCTTCTCCTTTCCTAATCTGAAATCTAAAGGTCAAACTATACTGTTTTTACCTTGAGAAAAATCGTATTGATTCTGGAGCCACAACTGCCTAAGGGCTGTCAGACTTGGCCTTACAAAATGCTGCTTATTCAGGAACCATTCACTAAAATAATATAAGATGTTATTTGAAATTGGTCCCAATGTTGAAACAAGATTTTATTTTATGTATAACACATGTGTTATTTGATACCTGAAAGAGTGACAGCATAGGGGCTAGGCCAGATGTCACACAACAGATGCATGCAACAATTCACCAATTTTTCAAAAATGAAAAATATCTGGGAAAGGTTGTGTGTTTGAGTGACTGAATGGGGGGCGGGGGAGACTGCCCTTTTAAAAACCTTTAATTGCTTTTCCTTTCAGATTTTCCCTCAGCTGTTTTTCTACCTTTAAGAGAAAATATACAAATACTCGTATTTTCCATGGGTAGAAAAGCAGCTGGGGGATAAATGCTAAGCAGAAAAAAATCCAGAGGGAAAAGGAAGTAGCCCCTCACCCCACAACACAAACTTGCAGCAATTGGCTACTATTTATTTATTTATTTTATTTATCCCTGCTAACTTGGCAAAGAGGCACCTTTTAACGTAGTGGTTCTCTTTATTTAGCAGGGGGAGAGTAACTGGCCCTGTCCACCCCCAGCACAGTACCTCCAGTGACTGTTGCTGGTGTCTATCTTGTGTTTCTTTTAGATTGGGAGCCGTTTAGGGACAGGGATCCATCTTATTCTTTTATTATTTTTCTGTGTAAACCGCCCTGAGCCTTTTTTGGAAGGGCGGTATAGAAATTGAATTATTATTATTATTATTATTATTATTATTATTATTATTATTAACAACAACAACAACAACAACAACAACAACAACAACCTGGCAATGGCTTAGGAGTGGCAACCTGAAGAAAGAGACAGAGGGTTGAATACTGGCTGCACAAGAACAGGCACTAAGAACAAATGCAATAAGAGCAAAAGTAGAAAAATCCACAACAAACAGCAAGTGCCGCCTTTGTAAAGAAGCAGATGAAACAGTGGACCACCTAATCAGCTGTTGTAAAAAGATTGCACAGACTGACTACAAACAAAGGCATGACAAGGTATCAGGAATGATACACTGGAACATCTGCAAAAAATACAAGCTACCTGTAATCAAAGATTGGTGGGACCATAAAATTGAAAAAGTTGTAGAAAACAAAGATGTAAAAATATTATGGGACTTCCGACTACAAACAGACAAACAACTGCCACACAATACACCAGATATAACTGTAGTCAAGAAGAAAGAAAAACAAGTTAAAATAATCGACATAGCAATACCAGGCGATAGCAGAATCTAAGAAAAAGAAATAGAAAAAATACCAAAATACATAGATCTACAAATCAAAATTGAAAGGCTGTGGCAGAAAAAGACCAAAATAATCCCAGTGGTAATTGGCGCCTAGGTGCAATTCCAAAACAACTTGAAGAGCACCTCAACACCATAGGGGCCACAGAAATCGCCAACAGCCAATTACAAAAAGCAACTTTACTGGGAACAGCCTATATTCTGCGACGATATCTATAATAACAGCAACAACATTGATAATAAAATTCAGCCATCCCAGGTCCTTGGGAAGCACCCGATGTCTGGATAAAACAAACCAGTCAATAACACCTGTCTGACTGTGTAAACAAGAAATAATAATAATAATAAATTATGGCAGAAGCATGCATTTGCCATGTACCATCTAGTTTTGTCTTTTTCAGGTATCAGAATAAAACATTTGTTTTTCATTTGCACCCGGCCTGAAAGATCATGGCTTGCCTAAGGCTTCCTAGTGAATTCATTACCAAGGAGGGATTTGAGTCAGGAACTTGGGAACTCACTTGACCACATCTGATGACAAGTCAGAAGCTGATCACAGTTTTATTGTTAATTTGTGTCTACAGTAATAAAGATCAGATGATAAGCAAATAAAGCATTAAAGAGTCAGCGAGTGGAGTATGTACTACAGTTTCTGTGTACATGGAAACTTATTTCCATTTTTCTTGCTCGGTTTTGAGTGAAATTGCTAAGTCAAAGAGCTTATTTTTGAGGGTAAATATTTTCATGCTCTTGTGATGGGGAATTTTAAAATGTATTGATTGAGGGAGTGTTGTAAGGTATAGCTATCAAAACAGGAACTGAACATGAAAACCATTGTTAATAATATGATTTCCTGATGTCCCACAGATCAAATATAAGTCATTCAGAATCACCTCTTTAGCTCTGGAGCTCTCTGTTTTGGGGTATTAATAGAATTCAGTCTGGCTGCATAACAATTCCTGTTCTAATCAGTTTCCAGGAAACACTTATCCAATATTGTTTGTTGAGGAGATGTGGACGTTGCTGTTCCTTTTTGTGTGTTTAGACCTATTCAGACATTACTTTGTATGTGTGTACAGATGTTTGTGCATATTTATATCTTTTTCTATGAATGACTCATTATAAAAATTGAACCTTGGTACAGAGAAGAAGTATTGTACTGTATGTGTGTGACACAATGTGTGACTGGGGCTTTTATCTCCTTGCGATCTGACTTTTGCAATGTGGTGTGTGTTGAGATACTGTATACCTGAAATCAGTCCAGAAACAAAAACTCAGGCCTAAGATAATGGATGGCTTACCTTTCTTTAAAAGGTAAACCACCCAGAGTGCACACAGCCCATATTTCAGGAACCACAAATATTGCCTGTTAATGTTCAGAAGATGTGTTGTGCCGGGGCACAGTCCCTGGTGCCAAGAAAGAGAAACACTCACAAGTGGAAGATGAAACACATGGTATTTTAATCAAAGAAAGACAAAGAGATATAAGGCTTCTTACATCTCTCCTCTAAACCAAAACTACCAGGGATCCCATTGCGGTAATGGATATGCTCCAGCAGGGGTTTGTGGCACCTGCGCACTGGTCCACAGTGAGATCCAGCTAGCATTCTAAGAAGGCTGTCTCTTTATCCATGACTTTAAACAAAGCAAGTTACATAATACAGCTTTCTTGGCTTTCATGTCTATAATGAGCAAAAATCAGGTGCCTAATGAGATGCAATTCATTGCTTGAAGTTTTTCATGGCAACTCTGATAAGAAGCTGCAGCCTCTGATAAGAAGTAGAGCTTGTTAAAATTAACCCACAGATGAGCTTCTGAGACAGACACTAGAACTTTCCACTCCTCGCAATACAATGTTCTTCCAGTGGGTAAACTGTCCCTGTCAGTACTTCTTGGGACTGGACTTTCAAGAACTGTGTATTTGAGAGGAGCCTTTTCCTTATGCATGAGCCATCTGAGGTGCAACCCCTGTGATTACACAGAGATTGTTGTTATAATTCAGATATGATCAGCTAGTTTATCAGAGAATGAGGCTGTTCACACGAGCATGCAAAACTGGGCTAAGGGAGCCCAGCCTAATTTTGCACACTCATGTGAACCGCTGGGATCGCACCCAATCCTGGTGGCTACAAGGTGGCAAACCTGCCTGTGACGCCTCCTGCTTAAATGAGGTTAAGGGAGTGAGCGCTCCCTTAGACTCATTTCTTTGATCGTGTGGTGGACACACTCAGGGGGTGATCCCAGTAATGCACTATTGGGGCTCTGGGTGCGGGTGCATGGCGGCACGTCCTGTCACCCCGGGAGTGGAAGCCCCAGGAGAGCCGCTGCCTGTCTGGGTGGGTGATCTGCCTGCCTGCCCAGAGACTGATGGATGATTGTCTGCGGGGAAGGTAAGTAAAACCCTCCTCCTTCGCAGATAGCCCGCTAGCTCTTCTCACTGATTGTGAGAAGAGCCTCATTCTTTGACCTGGAAGCAAGGAAAAGAATTTCTGCCTAGTAAGGGACCTTGGCTCACCTTTGTTTCTTCTGGTTGTGATGTCACTGTGTAAGTATTGCCTTGTGGCATAACCCAGCCAAAGCTGAGCACTTTTAAGTCCCAGATGGGTAGGCTAAGAATGTGCTTCATTTATTTAAAGTATTTTAACTTTGGCTGGAGTATGTCCACAGTTATTTACCTGGAGCAGAAATGGATGGGTTCCAAATCTGTTGAAAGTATACAGCAAAAGTGACACAAGACAGAAAAGAAAACTGTGTTGATAGAATACCCCCACCCCCGTCTGTGTAAGCAAGAGCTAAGTTGGGATAGCAGCCCTAAATTACTGCTTCAGAAATAACCTTAGAGATTATATAGAAGAGAGGACAGCAAGTAGGGCTAGTTCAGGATGCAACATTTTCAAATCAAAGTTTATACATAGTTGGGCAACCTCAAAGCCTGAGAAGCTATGGCTTTCATGGTGAAATTTGCACGTTTTCCAGAACAAATGGATTGGTAGCCTCCAAAATTAACTTTGCAACTTAGTATACATTGAGCTATGGGGGACTTGTTTTGTGGATAGGATCTCTTGCATTCGGACCGATCTGGATACCTCAGCTGTTGCAGAGTCCAATGGGGGTGGGGTCAGATAATCCAGGAGCTTCTCTTGTATGGTTAGGTTGGATCAGTTTCAATTTGTGGCTCCTGAGGATGTGGGCAAGTTGCTTGGAGCAGTGCAGCTTACTACCTGTTCCCTCAACCCTTGTCTGACATGGCTTATATAATCTAATGGGGAGGTTATTAGAAATGGCCTTGTTAATATAAAAAACTAGCTGTCCCTGTGCAGAACATCTGTGCCCTAGTTCTCTGTCTCTCATCCCTCCCCGGAAAATCCAGCACCCTGTCCTGCCTCCCCCACTCCTTAAGCCACTCCCTTGCCATCCGGGATGGCAGTGGAAGTGGCAAACCCTTCCCCGCTCCCCCCCGTCACAACTCGCTCTCTCGCTCCCCCCCATTCCTCAGCTTCCCCCTTTCCTCCCCTTGTCAAAGCAGAAACATTGAGCAGTGGCCTCCATCGCCTTGCCAAGTCTTGTTATTATTATTTATTATTTATTTATTATTAAAACTTTTATTTTGTTGTGAGGAGAATGGTCGAGCCAGGGCTTCCCTTCTGGTCTGCATGGACGGCCCTTGGTGCACTCTTCCGACTTGGCCGTCCTCTTAACGAAGAGACTTGGCAGGGTGACAGAAGCCACTGCTCAATGTCTCTTCTTCTTTTTTCCTTGTTGCCACAGCAACTCCTCCTCCTTGGCCCTCCCTCCTTTTCCTCAACATCTGCCTCTCCCTCCGTCCACCACTCAGCCCTACTCCATTCCTTCTCTCTTCTCTGGACAACTATTGTGAAATGTGCCATGTACCAAGGGATGTTTGACGTACATCCTAAGGCTTTTAAATATATAGATGCATCTCTGAGGGCAGGATGCCCCTTTGTCTTAAAGAGGCAATTATAAGACCACTTCTGAAGAAACCTGCATTAGCTCCCTCGGAGTCCAACAATTATAGACTGGTCTCTAAACTTCCATGGTTGGGCAAGATGACTGAGAGGGTGATGCCGCCCCTCCCCCCCCCAGCTCCAGGCAGTCTTCAAACAGATTGTGTGGATTCTTCTCAAACAGGCTTTTGGGCAGGCTATGGGGTTGAGACTGCCTTGGTTAGCCTGATGAGTGATCTCCAATTGGGAATCGACAGAGGAATTATGACTCTTTTGGTCCCTCTGGAACTCTTAGCGGCTTTCAGTACCATTGGCCATGGTATCCTCCTGGGTTGTCTCCAGGGGTTGGGAGTGGGAGGCATTGTTCTGTAGTGGTTCCGCTCCTATCTCTTGAGATTCCAAATGGTGTCACTTGGAGACTACTTTCCTGTAAATGGAAGCTTTTGCAAGATGTCCCCCAAGGCTCCATACTCTCTCATATGCTTTTCAGCATCTACAAGAAACCGCTGGGGGAGATAATCAGGAGATTTGGTGCAGGGTGCTACCAGTACAGTGATGACAGCCAAATAAATATATTCCTCCATGTCATCTTCACCAAGGAATTCCCTATATGCCTTCCTGCATGTGGTAATGGGCTGGATGAGGGAGAACAAATTGAAGCTGAATCCAAGCAAGACAGAGCTACTCATTGTGGTGGTTCGTAACTCAGGAGATGGGTTATTGCTGCCTGTTCTGGAAGGGGTCACACTTTCCCAGAAGAATCAGGTGCATAAACTGAAAGTATTTCTTGACCCTGGCCTCTCTTTGGTTTCTCAGGTTGAAGCAGTAAGTAGCCAGAGGTGCTTTTAATTAGCTTCAACTGATGCGCCGGCTACAGCCATTTTTGGTGGAGAAATAACAGTGATACATATGCTGGTAACCTCCAGACTTGACTTCTGCATTGTGCTCTATTATGTACTTATAATGAGAACATATCACTCTTATTTAAAAGCATTACATTGGTTGCTCACATGTTTCTGAGCCAAAAAAAAGTGCTGGTGATTACCTATAAAATCCTAAACGGCTTGGGCCTAGGCAGGGCATTAAGAAAGCACCTTCTTCTTCAGGATCCGCACTGCTGATTAAGATCTTGTGGAGAGGTCTGCCTGCGGTTGCCACCAGCTTGTCTGGTGGTGATGCAGGGTCAGGCCTTTTCCATTGCCACCCTGAGTCTCTGTAATGAACTCCCTGTTGTTGGAATAACTTCACCAACTCTAATAGCCTTTAAAAGAACTATCAAGACTTGTTTAATAACCAAGCCTTTGATCAGCTGTTGGTGGGTTTTACTGTTGTGTTTATATTGTTTTAACTCATTTTAATTGTTTGGTTTTAATCTGTAGTTTTTTGTTTTGTTTTCCTGTAAACTGCCAGGCGACATTTGTTTTTGGCAGGAGAGAAAAGTAGATAGATAGATAGATAGATAGATAGATAGAGTTTAATGTCTGTGAAATTTCATGTTGTAATATTTACATTTGTTTAGAATTCAAATTAATTTAGAGTTTTCTTTAGGGTCTGCCAACTTTGGAACCATTTTCTTCCCTTGGTTGTCAACAAGTAGTCTGGCCATCTTAGCATGTAGCAAAGCTCTTCTTTTCCACAGAACTTTGGGAAATGGTACAGGAATATACATTTGGGATATTTCTTCCATTCACCATCGTTCTAATTTTTTTCTGTTTGGAACAAGGTACAACTGCAGGTCAGCATGTCTCTGACTGCATTTTTAATATTATACAGCTAAAGCCCTTAAGGGAAGGTGTTCAAAGGCAGAAGAATATAAAATAGAGTATAATTCCTAATTGGCAGCTACTGTCTTTAGGAGTTAGGTACCTTGTTTTTATTATGCCTTTGAAACCTTTCTCAGGAATTATGAAATGTGTTTTAATGTGTGTATTATGAACAATATGTTGGCATTATTATTGAGTTGGATCCCAATGTTCTCTTTCTCTAACAGAAGCAGCATTTTTTCGGAAGGGGATTTTTAAATGTAGCTCATTGTTGTTGTTACAGGAGAACCTTGTTACACGCGGATTCTATATCCGTGATTTTCCGTATTGATGGGTGCCTGACACCTGATTTCAATATACGCAGATATGAAAGACTTAAATTCCACGTATCCGTGTTTTGTGGGAGCCATTTTGTGGCTTCTTTCAGCCAAAAAAATGAGGGAAATCCACTATTATGGGGAGCACTGCTGGACCCCAGGAGACCCACAGAGCACGATAAGGCACTTTATTTGGCCCATTTTGGTCAGTTTTTTTGGTGGTGGTTTGTTTTTCTGAAGTCTAGGAATCTAATCCCCGCGTTCCGATAGACTCAATTATTCATTATCCGCGATTTCATTATTTGTGATAGTCTGTGGGAATGGAACCTCCACGGATAATGAGATCCACCTGTACTAGTTCACAGCAATGCTCTTAGAGCAGTTTAATGTAAAAATTTCCACCACATAATGGTAAAAATGCTATAAAACAACCCTAAAGCTGGCAACTTTTAAAAAGGCACTGAAGACACATTTATTCACCCAGGCTTTTAATTAGATTATAGTTTTAAATAATTTTAACACTGGGTTTTAAATGTTTTTAATCTTTTAAATGCTTTTAATTGTTAATTGATTTAATGTTTTAAATTTTAATTGTAAACTGTCCAGAGACACAAGTTTTGGGTGGTATAGAAATATTTTAAATAAATAAAGCAACACCCAACTAAAAAGTGTATTTTGAGTACTATCTGTTTTGTGGGCTGGTCCAGTTGGGGATTATATATACACAGCAGCTGGCTTCTGTGAACATATCTCTAGTTGGCTAAGGAGTTGTGAGTGTACATAGGTGCTGTGCATATTTTCCCAGACCAGTCCAACAGCCAGATTACTCTGGTGTCGCCTTCAGTAATTATGATGATGTGAAAAACTGGAAATCTGGTGATCATCTGGGAGAAAGATTGGAGATCTGGATTCATTCCCAACCACCACTCTACTTCCTTGTCAAACAACTGATTGATGGGATTCCATCTTTTTTTCAGAAGTTATGTGTCTGTAGCCCCAACTGTTCTGTTGAATTGGTGCCCCTGACTGACATTTCAGAAGTCTGTCAGGAAGTCAGCAGAAACGTACTATCCCTTTAGTACCCAGACATCATATTATTATGCATTCTCCCTGTAGTAATGTAGAATATACATAGAATAAAATGGCCCAGTTCAATATATCTGGACTGGGGTGATTTGTGGTCAATTTTCGCTTTAAAACGGGGGGGGGGCAACCTTTACCTTCTTAGTTAGTCAAGATAAAACTCTTCCACAATTACATCTATATTTTGTACTTCTAGGTGTTCCTTACTTCACTGTTGAGCCTGAAGATTTGTCTGTAATCCCCAATACTCCCTTTCATATGGTCTGTGCTGCAATTGGCCCACCTGAGCCAGTGACAATTGTCTGGTGGATGGGTGATTCCAGAATTGGGCTTCCCGACCTCTCCCCTTCCACCCTAAATGTGTCAGGTAAGACTTCCTCCTAAGAGAAATAAAATCACCAACAAGGAGTTGGGTGGGAACCAATGAGGAGGTTATAAAAATCACACCTTTGTCAACATTATGTGAGATTGTTACAAGGTGGAAACGCAAGTGGTAGCAGTGAGTATGCAATATAAAGAGGAGGTCACCAAAATGCAACAAAAGTGTATTTGTTTCTGGTAAAATGTGTATGTAAATTTGAGGGGCAATCTAGATAATCCCAGGAATACATACTGTATATTGAGCATGTACACTTTCTCATAAACACTCATTCTAACAAGACTTCTTAAGGTATATTCTTAGTAACAGATCTTAGCAAGATCTTTTTGAAATGGCTTATCAGTTCTCATGCCTACGGCAGTTGTGAAAATGTCTCCAAAGTGACAGAAAAACAGCCCATTATATCTTTGTGGGGCAGCTGGAAGGAAACATAGAAGCTGTTCACACACACACAGCCAAGAGCAGGCTAAGGCAGCCGGGAGGTGAGCAGGCAGCTCCCAGTGGCGGTGCAATGGCAAACCCACTTAGGGAGCCTGCCGTTCCCTAAGGAGCAGGCTCCTAGTCAATGGCAGGGGATCCCCACAATGCACCACACATGCACGCAGTGGAAGATCCAGGGGTGTGTGCAAGGGTGCAGTTGCAGCCCCTGTGAATTTGTATTGAGTCTCATTGAGACTGGCAGTAGCAGAGAGTTAAAAAACGGCTAACTTTTCTCCTGCCATCTCCCATCCTTATTGGTTTTGCTGGAGTCTTGTGCTCCTTCCCTGCTCGGCACTTGTATGTAATTGCAGAGCCGAGAAACCTGGCTGTTGGGCCAGGGGCGTAACGAGGCTGGGGTGGACCCAGAGACAAAATTTTAAAATTGGCCCCTCGCTGATACACACACACTCACTTCACATGTGACTTGCCTCTGGGGGGCCCCTTGAGGCGTGGGGGCCCCCAGGCAACCGCCTCCCCTTGCCTAACAGTAGTTACGCCCCTGTGTTGGGCTTGTTGTCTCCCTCCAAGAAGGAAAGTAACACATCTTTTAAAAAACCCAACCCTTAGCTGTTTGTGTGTGATTTGTTCCGCTTGCTTAAGAAGTCCCACCCCATGTGTGTTTGAGAGTGAGTTATAAGCTATTTTTTAAAAAAATCATTTCAAAGTATGCCATAATTGTTCCAGTACAAACTTGTAAGAAAAACCCTCCCCATCCCAACAATATGCCTTCTTGTGAGGAAATTAGTCAGTACAAAAGTATTAAAAGCTTTAAAGAAAATTTACTGGGGGGGGTGTGTGCTCTGACAAAATGGATCTGTGTTTGGTTTTGTTCCTGAAGATACTAGGCTGCTTATAGCTCTAATGTGGTCTCTGTGTGTGGATTTCTTTCTCTCCCCTTGCTGCCTTTATTAAAATATTTATATGCTGCTTTTTTAGCAACAGAGTTCTCAGAATGATTTAAATAGCAAAATATGAGAAAACTAGCTGGGCTGGGAGCAGAGCATCTGCGCCTCTCCGCAGTTTCTGGCTGGCGGGCCGGCCGGAAAGCCAGCCTGCCACCTCCTCCCACCCGCCAATTCCCGGCAGCTGGGCTGGCCCGCTGCCGCCGCCTGCTCCCACCAACCAGCCGCCCACTGGCTGGAGCAGCCTGCTTCTTCCCCCCACCCACCCATGGTTTCTGGCTGGCAGGGCAGCCAGAAAACCGGCCTGCCACCTCCTCGCTCCGCTCGCCAGCCAATTCCTGGTGGCCAGCCTGGCTCGCCACCTACTCCCACCAGCCAGCTGGTCACCCACTGATGGGAGCAGCCCGCTTCTTCCTGCCTGCCTAGTGCTTTCTGGCTGGCGAGCCCACCACCTCCGCCCGCCTGCCAATTCCTGGTGGCCGAGCTGGTCCCCTGCCGCCTACTCCTGCTGGTCGGCCACCCACTGGCAGCCGGCATCCCTATTTTCTCCCCATCCCATCGCTAATCGGCAGCTGCTTGCGAACTCTCACAAGAGCTGCCACACATGGGATTAGCAACAGGTACGCCTAGGAGAAATAAATATATAGATGGTTCTCTCTCAACATGTTTCCCCTTACAGTCATTACTATTTTACTTTGTTTGTGCTTTTAACAGTAGTTCATATATAAATAACTTACATATTGTCTTTTAATAAGCTTGTAATGGACTAAAATACTCCTTCTTGAAAGTAGCTTCACAGATTGCTAAAATGAACATTAAGCATTTCCCTTCTCCCACCAAAAGTCTATTTTTATACACTTGCTTCAAAATAAGGCTTTGCAAATCAGATCACAAGAAACTCATTTTAAAAACTCCCTTGCCCATGAAATGATGGTTGTCCTTAAATTCTAAGAAATTGGAGTAACCCCATATATGACGTTCTGCTTTCCTGTTTGAAATCAAATTGGTGGCTTTTCTTTCTGTAGTGTATAGACACACACTATACACTGTAGTATATAGACTACAGTGATTTTTGCTTAAATGAAATGTAGTTAACAGAAGAGATCAAACTTGATTGCTTGCTGCTGTGATATTTATTTATTTATTTATTTATTTCGTTATTTGGTTTCTATATCGCCTTTCCAAAAATGGCTCAGGGCAGTTTACATTAAAACAAACTAAAATCAATTAACTATTAATCAAAAACTGTAAAAACAACATAAAACCATTATTAAAACAATTTTAAAGCTATTTGAATTTGCTTCTGAGTTTACATGCTTAGGATTGGAGTGCATGTGGCTAAAAGTCAACATGAAATCAACATATACATATATTTTATGATGACTCACATCCTGTTCTTCTTCCAAAGAGGTCAGGGTAGTGTAAATGTTCTTCCTTCCCACTTTTATCCTCATAACAATCCTGTGAGGCAGGTTTGGAGGAGAGAGAAAGTTTTGCTCCTAAAGTCCCACAGTGAGTTTCATGACTGATTGACGAATGCCAGTCCCCAATCCTAGTCTTAACACTCTAATCACTACACCACACTGGTTCCCAACTTTGTGCGTATTGATTGCAGGAGAAACCTGATGCAGGAGAAAAAAGAGATTTATTCTAGGGTGAAGCAAACTAGTGGGGAGTAGGGGTATGTAAACAGGTTTGAATCCAAACCAGTTCAATTCGAAGGTTAGGGGTCGAGCCGAACTACCCCTGGTTCGCCTCAACCCTGGAACGAACACCACCACCCCCAGTTCGGGGGTTCATTGAGCATTTTTTTTAAAAACCACCTTTATTTAAACCTACCCCCTCTGGGGGGCTTGTCCGAGGTGGTGGTGGGGTATTCGTGGAGGTCCCCCCTCCCCCCGCTGGCCTTCCTTTTTGTAAAAATTGCCCGGTTCAGGTGTTTTCAGCCCTTTCTGGGCCTATTCCCTGCCGCAGTGGACATTTTGAAGGCCGCCATGCCTGCGCATTGGGACCCTGCGTGACCAAACCAAATGGGGAGTTTGATGGGGGGCAAAACCAAACTGGCCCGGTCTGTTTTGGGTCCGGTTCTTGTAGCTATTGAAACTCTCTTGTGCAGTTGATAGAAACTTGTTAGAACTCTGCGATTTTCAGCATTCCTTTTTGGTTTTGGTTTTCTTTTACAGTAAATTCTGTCTTCTCAGAAATATGTTCTAAAGATGATGCTAAAGTAGTAGGCTCTTTCATACTCATTGCTATTAGGGGCAGCTGTACATGGAATTAATGTAGTCTTTTAGTGGGAAGAAATGTGATTTAGCAGTTCGAACCTCCTGGACCAGGGTTTCTCAGCGTGTGGGTCCCCAGATGTTATTGGACTTCAACTCCCATGATCCCCAGCCTCAGTGGCCTTTGGTTGGGAATTATGGGAGTTGAAGTCCAATTACATCTGGGGACCCACACGTTGAGAATCACTGTCCTAGACCCATTACTGGAAGCCAGGGAAAGGAGTAGTATTGAAAGTTCTAATGCAGCAATTTTTTCCCCCCATGGCCGAAGTAAAAAAGCTTTCCCCCTTTTGTATCCTATTGTCAAAGACCAGGGACTGATCCAGTTAGGCCATCACACTTTTCATATTCATGCTCATGTCTACATAAAAAGCCTGCTGGATCAGGCCAAGGTCTATCTAGTCCATCATCCTTTTCCCACAGCCAGAGGCCATTCAGATGCCCTTGGGAAGCCCACATGCAGAGACAAAGGCATGCCCCTCTCCTACTGTTTCTCCATTGCAACTGGAGTTAGAGACATATTGCCTCTGAACCTGGAAGTAGCACAGAGCCATAAAGACTAGTAACCATTGATAGACTTGTGCTCTATGGATTTGTCTACTCCCCCTATCGTGCCCTCTCTCGGGTGGGGCCACAGGCAGGGGCTTGGACAGCTCAGCAAGGCCTCTAGTTTGGCAGGTGTGCCTTCCTTTAGTAAGGGCTTGTTGCCTTCACAAGGCCCTTCAGAAGTTGCAGCCCTGGTCCTTTAGCTCGAGTCCTCAGGATCCTGACAGGATGGACCTTCCTCATAGACTGGCCCATCAGCACAGGCCAGCCATTTTAATTTAGCCCCGACATACGGGGCATTGGCAACTCTTGCAAGATCCCACCCGAGGCTGAGATCTTGGTCCTAAATCTCACAGTCTTGTGAGCTACTCTCAGGCACCTGCGAGCCCTTGCCCTCAATAGGGAGTGTCACTCCTTTTCCCTGCCGGGGACAGCGTTACTCATCATGGGCGGAGGGAGAACCTATGCGGCCTCTCATGGGAGTAACCAGCAGTGGGAGGAGTTCCTCGCCCTGATAGGCATCCTGTGTCTCCCCATTCTCCGTCTATCCTCTCAGGGTTGCCCCACACTCCCTTTAAAGCCATTTAAGGCAGTGGCCATCACCACATCTTGTAGCAGTAAATTTTATAGATTATTTCAGTCACACACAAAAAGCAGTAGGCTGACCAACTGTCACCTACTGAGGGAAGAATACTTGGTTGTACAAATAGGAATACCAGGGAATGGGGTAGAGCCACCATTGTGTGGGGTTCCCCCCCCAAAAAAAACCCCGGGCCACCATTCCCAGGGGCCGTACCTGGAACCCCAGCAGCACCCCTGTGTCTGATGTCAGATGCACAGGGGGCATGGTTGTGCTTGCAAACGAGGCTGCACATCCTGTTTGTGAGTAAATTACAGCCAGCTCTGCATTTTCAGTGGCTGGGAGTGCCTTTCCCTGCTTGTAAAGGCAGGGACACGCATTCCCTGCCAGGCTGGGAACCTTGTGCTGGCTGAAGCTTTTCAAAAACGGAGCTGTGCAGCAAATGCAGCGCTGGCCGTAATTTCCTCACAAATGAGGTGCATGGCCCTATTTGCAAATGTGACCAGACCCCCTGTGCATCTGACATCAGAGGCACGGGTGTCTGACAACATGCACAGGGTGTGTGGCTGGGACGGTGGGGGCTGAAGCCAGTGGGCTGGACAGGGGCTGCCGGCGTTCTCTCTATGGCATTGCCAGGGAATGATGTGAAGTCCATGAATCCCTTTTGGTTTTATCCTAGGCAGCTTCCAGACTCAGTAAACCTCTTCTCACAAACTATACTCTGGGTGGGGACTACTGCTCCCCTGAAGTCAACATACTTGTTGGCCACACACCCAGTAGATGTGCTCATGAGCAAGAGATATTCCTGAACATACCACTCCTCTAGCAGGAGCCCTGGCTATCCAAATAACCTAAGAGGGCTGCTGTGTGCTTTTAAATGGATATTATCCATGTAGTGTAAGAACTAAGCCATTGCTTTCAGATGAGTCATGGCTTGACAAAGTTAGCTCACACCAACAGCAACACATTTTCTTGTTTCTTGTTTTTTAAAGTCTCCTTTTAAGACAAGTGGGTGGAGAGAGGGAGAAGGAGGGTGAAATACACACAAAGAGAAAGATCACAAGGAAAGAGGAGGAGAAAGGTGAGAATACATATGGTTAAAACTGAGTCTCGTGTCCTGGATATAAAGAGGCTGTGGTAGGAAGCTTATGTGGGTGTAGGCTAGAGCTTCTGAAACCTCAAGAACTTTCTGAAGTATAAGTTTGTTTGGAGAGAGCCTTAAATCTATAGAGATGTGGGAGTGGATTATCTCCTCTCAGGAATGGTCTGCAAAAATATCTTCTCTCCCTGCAGAAAGCAATGGCTTGTGAAATCAAAGCTATACATATGTCCATAAAAAGCAAGACCACTCATTCTGGAGTATTGAAAGCGATGCCTTTGGTAGTATTCCACAACCCTATTTGGATGTTATGGAGTGCTTTCACACGTAAGGACTTGAAAAGCAGGGAGGAAGACCCACCCTGCTGCTGTCACTCATCTCCTCGAATGCAGCAGCACTCATGCTTACCACGCTGTTTGTCTGAAGGGGGAAGCATCTTAATGATGGCATTTCTCTGAGCAGCAATCTCAGGGGATCAAGGTTGCTGCTCATGGAAATGCCGGCCATCATGCTTACTGCGTTTCCCTTATCAGACAACTAGCATAGTAAGCGTGAATGCTGGGCTTGAGGGGATGAATGACAGTGGTGGGGTGGGACTTCTTCCCCCCTTTTCAAGTTGTAAGTGTGAGCACGGGAGCACCCATAACATGTGAGTACTCCAAACCAGCATCTACACATAAAAGAGCCAGTTCCCAATATTCTGTCCTATGCTAGTGTGACTGAGAAACAGAATTCAGGATGGGATTATGTGGTTTGGAACAGGCTTGGTTCTTAGTTGATGAGGTCACTAAAAAGAAAGAACAGGGTTAGCTCACATCCCAGTGTTGTTCCTGAGTGCCCTTTTATGTTCTCTCATATTAGTTAGAGGCTGCCAGTCATTCCTATGAGGGAAAGTCAAATGCTGCACTTGGAAGTTGGAAGCAGTGTTGCTGTAGGAGCAAATCTTCCCACCATTCCTGTCACTGAGTGACACACACAACATTGACAAGAATAGCAGAGAGAAGAGCAGCATGGCCCTCCTCCCCATCTGAAAGGAACTCCAAAGAAGTTCCAGAGGAAGAGACTATATTTCCAGTGCTCCACTCTTGCCATTCTCCATAAAGCCAAAGTCCTGTGTTCAGGATGCAATAGGAGGCTTGTAGAGAACTTCCCATTGGCTTTTGCCCTAAAGCCAGGAGTTACCTGGGGACTTTGAAAAAGGTCTGGTCACATCCAAGTTCTGCCTCAAACAGAAGTGCACATAGTTATAAAACCCTGCACAGTCTATGATTTATTTCATGTCTGTTTTGCTCAAACCCTGAGGGAGATTAAATAATCTCTTTGCCTTGAAATCTGTTTTCATCATGGTTCAGTTCTCTAGTACTGTCTGGGTTGTGCATGTGTAGATTCTTGTCTCTGAAGAAAATACAAGGGGTACCTATGTGTGCTATCATTAGTTCATAGTTCCTGAGGTATGCAAGAACACATACTTCAGGGGCAGAGAAAAAAGCTGGAGTTGACAGGAATGCATAGCCAAATGTTTGAAGAAAATAATAATAAACCTGGGGGAAAACTGGGTGGGGTGAGGCTAAATTTCAATGAGCCAGCTGATTCATGTTCAAGATCTAGACTGCTTCCTTTTCAAAGCAAGGATTGGGGTCCCCCCCTTTCTTTTGTACCTAGAAAATGCTGAGAACATGTAGGGTGTTACCACACTTTCAAAGAATAATAATCATACTAGTATCATAATAATCATACTAGTATTGCTTGAATTGCTATCGGCTAGAATATATCATCTTGTGGTTTCACAGCATAAGTACATTTTAAAATGTATCTTGTCATCTCTCCATTCATCTTCTGATCTTCCACTCCTCAAGTTCATTTTCAAAGATCATACAACTCTATTCCAGACAAGGTTGTAGTTGTAAAAACCTCAGCAGCTCTTTCAGATTCTGGTTTATCATGAAGCAGGCTAAAACTCAGGAGGAAAAAACATACAGACCACATAATCATTTCCCCAAACACCTTCACTAAGAGCTTTTGAAATGTTTTTTTTTTAATTACAAGTAATATCAGAACATGTGATTACACAAAACAAAGCACAGCATCAAAAGTAAACAAAATATAAACAGGGGAATAATACTTTAAGAAATAAACCATAAACTATAGAGACTATTAAGATTATCATTTACCCTCAAAGTCCCGAGTCCTGCTTAAAGATCCAATTTATGTGTTAATTAACCACCCTGTTTCCTGTGAGTAGGACAATGCTGAATGAAATGGTGATTCAGTAATTCAAAAACCTTCGGTTTAAAATGGGAGTTAAGCTGTTTTACATTTTCACTTGTGCCCTAAAATGAATGGAAATTGCAAGTTAAGGTGCCCATCTTAACTTCCGCACCATATAAACTGTAAAGACTTTGTACAGTCTGGTATATGATGATGGCTTTAGAAATGAGGCTTCATGTACCCACACTTTGCCTTGATCAGAGATGCATCATATAGAAATTCATCAGGGGCATCTCTAGGAAGTGATTAGGGAAACTGCATCTGTTAAATGTCTGCCTGTTAAATGACCCTCCCCAGCCCAATGTCCAATTGAAAGTCCAAGGCAAAATGTGGGTGCATGGACCCTCAGATGTCTGCACATGTGTGGAAGCCATCTGAGCCCTTGCAGATAACACAGGGGCAGCCAGCAGAGAACACCGGCTTGCTGGGGCCAGGAGAAACCATGTGCCCAAACAGATGAGGGGTGCATGCTGTAATGGAGCAGAGGGCGGGAGTCTTACCTTCCGGCTTCTCTGGCCTCTGTCCCCAGGGCTCAGATGGCCTATGTGCATGTGCAGGGGCCACTTGAGCCCTGGGGACAGAGACCAGGGTTGCTGGCAGGGAACGCTGGCTTGCCAGGGGGCAGGGGTGGGGCGGGGCAGCAGAAGGCAGTGGAATGTAGCGGCAGGTGGTAACGATGGGCAGGAGAGGTGGCAGCATATCAGCTGCCATGTTTATTGTGGGCAGTGCTGTGGCCACTGTAACCTCAAACTTGCTACTGCACAGACTCTGTAAGGACTAAAAATGCATTTTTCTGCCTCCTGGAACCCAACTTGGAGAGTCAGTTGCAAAATAACAATCAGTTGGGTCCTAACTGAGATTGGGGGATATACAACAGTTGGGGGATAAACAAAAGACACTTTCCTGACATGCACTTTAAAGGCAGAAACTGTACAAATGGACTACAAAATCATTTAAATAGCATTTCCTAAGTCCGAAAATATGTCACTAACCCTTTAAACCCCTGTACAAATGAGAAAAGCTTTAAACTGCTCTATTTAAGCCATTTTCCAACTGATCTTCACCAAAGTTGCAGGGAAGATGTCTCTTGTCACCTAGTGAATGTGTGCTGATGGCCAGGCAGATCAGACAAATGGTTTTGATTTTTTAAGCAATAGAATGTTCAGGGCTTATAATGGTGGAATGTTGAAAACACTCTCCAGCTTAACTATGCTGACACAATCGTGCCAGTATAATTTTGTTACGAGAAAATAACCAATGACACCGAGACTAGAGGTCTTTTCCTTTATCACTTAAGTGGTATTTTGCCCATGTATTATGTCATAGTGTGAAATGACTTACCAGTTTGGGTGGGAAGGAAAGATACACATATCCAATCTCTTCCCTCATGTGTTTGAAAGGGCCAGCAGATATAGTGTCCAAACCAACCCTTAAGGAGCAAAGTAACCAGTCTAATAAACACATTGCTTACTTGGCTGAGTGGCCTTCAGTCGCATATTGTCCGTCCAAAAAAACCCCTTGCAATCAGAAAGCTAATACAGTAAGTAAGAGATGATCAAGGCCAGAGCCTTTCTTCCTGGTGTTGCAATTTTTACTTAAAGGGAACATTTTAACATTGAACCAGAGAGGTTTAAAAATGGCCTTTCCAACTGTATCTTTAAATGGTACAGTCCACTCTATTACATCAGGACTCTTTTACATACACTGTTTATGTACACTTTGCTATATGTGTAGGCCAGACCTGGTTATTGAGAGGCTTACATATGCTGAGGTCAAGAAACGTTGGCTCTGTTCACCAGCCAGACAAAATAATTTTAGTAGGTACATTACTCGTCAGGATTTTTTCCACTTGTTGGGCATCATTTTTCACTTGTCGCAGACAAGTAGATGAGTGGATTTCCTGAGCCCTGTACATATGGGTCACTTGCTAGCAGTGTTCCCTCTAACTGGGATTCCCAGATGTTGTTGACTACAACTCACATAATCCCCAAGCAAAAGCCATTGCAGCTTGAGATTCTGGAAGTTGTTAACAACATCTGGGATTCCCTGTCAGAGCACTGCTTGCTAACAGCACTGCGTGCCATCGAATCAGTGTCGACTCCTGGCAACCACAGAGTCCTGTGATGGTCTTTTTTAGAATACAGGTGAGGTTTACCATTGCCTCCTCCCGTGCAGTATGAGATGATGCCTTTCAGCATCTTCCTATGTTGCTGCTGCCCGATATAGGTGTTTCCCATAGTCTGGGGAACATACCAGTGGGGACAGGCGTGGAGCCTGACTGCTGGCGGTCTGTTTGTGGCCACGGCGGCGGCCCCGCTGACCCTGCTCCCCCATGTCTGACGTCAGACGCTGGGGACATGGTCTGGCTCCCAAATGGAGCCTTGAGGCTCTGTTCAGGAGTTGGAGTTCAACTCCCAAAGGGGCCGTGTAGCCCCTTCAGGAGCTACTTAGGCTGGCGCTACATTCGCAGCGCAGCCAAAAGCGGCTCTTCCCTGCCCTAGCAGGGAAGAGCCACTCCTGAAAACATCACCAGCCTTCCTTTAGCTCCCGAAGGGGCCGCGTGGCCCCCGTTAGGAAACTAAACCTGCACCCCCGCATCTGACATCAGACGTGAGGGGCGGGTGTCGGGGGCACCGAGGCGCGGCCCCTGATTGGGTGCAGCCCAGGTTCTTTGAACCCGTTGGCCCAATGGTGGCTCTGCACCTGAGTGGGGATTTGAATTGGCAACCTCTCGCTTGCTAGTCAAGTCATTTCCCCACTGCACCATTAGGTGGTTTGCTAGCAATGCTTTATTTGGGAAAAGAGAAGACTTGGACGGACAGGATGGTCAAGTCAGACTGGAAGTTTCACTGTATGAAATGATATTCAGCAGCTTGTATTTGGCTCTTTTTTTCTATAGCACTCCAAACCCTGCACTGAGTGAGTTGCCAGGTTCTTTGTTGTGAAAACTGGCCATTTGTGACTAAGACTATGAATATACTTACATACTTATACATACATACATATATATACACACACACACACGCCACTTTTCAACAAAAGTTGTCAAAGCTTTTGACAATTTCTCTGTTGCCACCCAGAGACTCTGGAATGTGCCCCCTGCTGAATTAAGAGCCACCCCATATCTGACACCTTTTTAAAAGGTCTCTAAAGATACTTTTTTTTAACCCAAGCTTTTTAACTGGACTGTAGTTTTAAATTCTTTTAAGGTCTTCATTTTTAATCTATTTGAAGTTGTTGTAAACCGCCCAGAGACAGAGGTTTGGGGCCGTCTACAAATTTGAAAAAATTGGAAAATAAAGTGCTTTACATAGAAAAATAAATAAGAAATAAAGTTGCTTTCCTGTCCCCAAGGGGCTTACAATCTAAAACAAACACCTAGTAGACACCAGCAACAACCCCTGATCCTGTACTGGGGTTGGATAGGGACAAATGCTCTCCCCCTGCTAAATACAAGAGAATCACCACTCTTTGCTCTTTAGTTAGACAACAGGAGAAAATGCACAATACAGAATAATCTGGTACACCAGCAAGTCTGGGTCAAAAACAGTATATTCTATAATTTAAATTGGATTGGTATTGTTATCTGAATGTGATTATCATCACATGTGACAAACTGAAAAGAGCATTGTTTCCAGTTAGTGTCAAAACCACTGCTTTTAAAATATTGTTCATTTAGTTACATGTTCTGCAGTAAGAAACCCTTCACACACATTTTGTCTTCTGTTGTCCCCATGAAATATATGGTTCAAGTAATTACAGTTGAAAATAACACTGGGGAAAATGGAAGGAGGGATTACTTTTGCACCAAAATAAATATGAGTGTCAACAAACATGGATGACAGAAAAGTTGTGTTGCTGAGTTTGCTAGCTGAAAGTTTTGTTTTGCATGTTTCTTCTTCCAACCCAATTATCATATTAATAATTGGAAAGCTACCACATGTACCCAGACACTCATGCCAGCACTGGCATATCATTTTATACATGCTTCTTCCAACATACGTCACAATCCTTAAATAGGAAAAACTAATTTTTTAAGCACTGCTTCCCAGAAAGCATTATTGGTGCATTCTTAAAAATGCCTATTCACCCTACTTTTTGTGCACATGTTTGCAAAATGTACTTGATAGTGAGATAAAAGCACTCATTTTGTTACCACAGTTTTAAATTACCCTGTTACAGCTCAGCTAATGAACTTTCAGCTTTATTACTTAGAGCTGTAGTGCATTCATCATGTCTCTGGTTACAGATATGCCTACTGTTTTAGTATTGTTTAGTGGAAGTTGTGTGAATATCATTCAACAACAGTGAGAGGCTCTGTTCAGCCCTGAAGCCTTCTGTTGTATTGCACAAGCATACTAACACCATGTACACAAACCTTGACTAGAGTGCAAGAAACAATAGAGGAGAGTCCAGCCAAGGACAGCAATGAGATAACAACAATGCGAGAGCAAAGAGCCTAGCACTTTGACTGCCTGCTTCAGAAGTCCCTTCCCCCATCCCTTTTCATGGGCTGCAGAATGAGACTTGCTGTGAACTTCTCTACAATGCCACATTCTTTCTGTTTTATAAAAAGAAAACCAATTGACATGTTAATTACACTCAAATCCATGTGATTTTGATCTGCTTCCAGTTCAGCCCCCAAGCTGCATACATAGAGACTGAGCTGCATGTCAAACATAATTGAAATTCTGCTTGAGGTTGATGCTGGGGGATTATACAGCAGTTTTGTGTGCTGCTTTCTTTTATTTTTCTCTCTCCTTCCCTCCTGTTTCTTGGCTGATTTCCAGGTATTAATCAAAGCACAGTTTTCTCCTGTGAAGCCCACAACATAAAGGGACTGTCTTCATCTCGGACGGCAACTGTGCAGATTAAAGGTGAGAGAGTCTTACCTGTCCTCCCAGAGAAGGGCATACAGGGAGGGAGGAGCACTGACTGGCAGGAATGGGTAGAAAGCAGGAAGCGCTTTATTGGCTTTATTTCGCTCTCTTTTGCTCGCACACATGCACGCGCGCGCGCACACACACACACACACACACAGACAGTTCTGAGCTGCTTTCCAACAGTGCCTGCTCCATGCTCTCAGCAAATGAAATAATGTACTGTGCTCACTGCTTGGTATGCAGGCCTGTTTCCCTGCAGCAAAATTGGCAATCAAAAACAAACCACACAACCAGTTCAGGAAGGGAATGTGACGCAAGATAACAGATTTTCCTTGAAAAGGATAGTCAGGGCATCAGAGCTGCTTATGGAAGGTGGGTCATGATGCAATCTGCAATGGATAAATGGGAGCATCTTCCTTTATGCAGATAGAAATTTGTCTCTGCAGCCAAAATGTCTCTTCCCCCGCTTTTGCTCTACTGCACTGGCATCTCATTAGCTGCTGAAAACAAGAGGAGGCAGATCACCACTGGGGGCAATTAAACTTCAGGAATGTTATGGTTGTACGTTCAGCACCAAAAAAACCCCTCTCCTTTAAAGTATGCATTTCATAGCCCTTCCAATAATTCTTGCTCCTTTCACAATCCCTGCTTTTGTATTGTGTTCCCCCCTCCAAAAACAAACAAAAGCAATGGGAGGCGAGGAAGACTCTGTTCTCTTTCTTCCTTTTAAGACAAATCTGCTAGGGATGTGCCCAAATCGTTTCGGCACCTCATTAGCGAGGTGCCAAAATGATTCAGGCAACCACATCCAAAACATTTTGGCCGGGGTGAGTGGTAGCTTTAACAATGAGGCACACAGGTCCTTGCCTGCTTCTCTGCTGCCCCACTGCTGTTCTGGTCATGGCGCTGTCCTTCCCAAAAGGCCGCGTGCAGCTGAATGGTAGCAGTGGCATGCACATGGCCGCCGCGCATGCACGGGGGACAGGTGCGTGCCGCAGCTGTGCACGGCCTTTTGGGAAGGACAGCACCATGATGGGAACAGTGGCAGGGCGGTAGAGGAGCAGGTAAGGACCTTAGTGCCGTATTCTTAAAGCTACCGCTCTCCGCACCCACCCCCTCCCATCCCTAAAACCTGCCATTGAGTTTTCTGTAGCTGGGTATGTTTCTTAGCATGCAAAATACAAGCTGTATTGTTCATTTGTATTACATTTATATCCCACCTTTCTTCCATTATAGAACTTCTGACCACATTTGGGGGGTTCTGAGCCTGTCACCCATTCAGGCCCCAATAAGCCTGGACTGCTTAGCTTCAGCAAGGGGGCTGTGTATCAAGCACCCTCAGACCATGCCCTGGGGCCCGTTGTTGTTGTCAATGAGGATTACCAGAAGCTGTATTTTAAACAACAGTTTCTTGTTTGAAGCAGGGCCATGTTCCCTCCACCGCCCCCACCATATGCAATCATGGTTGGGTTGTGGTACCTGATGCATCATGTAGCATCATGAGAATCTCAGCTGCCAATATGTGACCCATGCCCAGTGACATTTCAGAACACAGAGAATAGCTCTTCCTTCAGTCCATGGATGGTGCTGCAGTGCTCTCTACATTGCTTTCTTCTGAATAGCCCTACAGACTGCAAAATAAGTGATGTAACTGGCACAAGCTAGGAAGGGACAATGACTGTTCACAGTGAGAGTAGGCAACTCACAGAAGGACTCAGTCAGCATTTGGCCCAAGCTTTGTCACTCAGGATCTTCAGCTCAGGTGGTTTTACCAGTAGCAGCACCACCAGTGCCACCCAAGGCGAGGCCCACAATGCTGCCCCTGATGATGATGCTGAGGGTGGGGGCAGCAGCACCAAGTCCCTTGTGCACCCTTTCCCTTTCCCATTGCTGTAGTGATTAGTTCTAAATTTTAGATTCAGCACTGAAGAGGAGGGAGCTCCCTTATCCTTGCTGTTGATTCTGAAGTTGAAAACGAGTCTCCACGGTGATGAGAAAGGGCAGGGGTGTGTGAAAGCAGGGCCACTGCTGCCTCCACCGCACGCGCACACACACACACACACACACACACACACACACACACACATTGTACAGTGATGGTTTTTTTATGTCAGATTTGGCAAGAAGGGTGGAAAGCGCTGCTTTTGCTTCCAAATCTGCAGTTAAAATCCCATCCCCGTGGCAGTGAGGAGGGCAGCCAGGAGTGGCAACTGGGTGAAGCAATGCCCTGGTGGGGGTGGGCAAGACGGGATGCCTACACTCACCCCATCGCAGAAGTACGACTTGAAACTGTCGCCTCGCCTCTTTGGCAAACCACCCCTGGGTTTTGCAATCGTAATAGATCCCTTCTACGAGCCGCCTCCATGGAGATGACTTGCAGAGGGATCCTGCGGTCACTGCTAGTCCTATTCCAAAGCTGCTTGGCCCCAAAGTTTGCATGGATGAGCAGGTTTCCAGTGACAATAGTGGTCTTGGACTTCCTCCTCCCTCCCCCCCCCAAAAAACCCTCAAACCACAGGTGGGCACAGCAGGGAATGGCTATTTCTAACTTGCCCTTCTTGCAGTCATCACTGGGGCATCTGGCCAATCTTGTTGAAACAGAATGATGGCTCTTTGGTCTGATTCCTCAGTGCCCCCTAGGAGTACACTGCCCCATGGCTGCTCTCAGCATAAGAGGCAATTGCCACTAAACATAACTGGGTCTGTGATGCAAGTTGGTTATAAAACCTTTGGCAGTTTAGGACAGGCTGCAAGAGGCCTTTTCTCAGACCATGCCCTGGGGACCCACTGTTGTGAATGGGGATTACCATAAGCTTTATTTTCAAGAAGAGTTTCTTGTTTGAAGCAGGGCGTTTTCTTTTTCCTGCTATGAACTTCCTGAGAGATAAAGAGAAGCGACCTCTTAAGGCTCCCTACTTAGAGTGTACAGATGAATTTACAGTTCTTGGAAGCAAGACGTTTGAGAATATTGCAAGTAAACAAAATGTACAGGATTACTGCTTGGGAGAATAAGGGCAACATGGATTATAGGAAAGGATTTAAATGTAAGAGATAGCATTTGCTGGGCAAGGAGTGGGAGACAGTTTCAGAGCCTAGGAGGCAGCATGAATGGAGCTGCCAAGCCAAGAGTGGGAGCAGGAGATGACGGGAGCTGTGAAGGGGTGGATTGGAAAGAACATATGGAGCCAGAAGAGTGGAAGTAAATGAGTGGAGAGTAGGGCCAGAGCAGTGTAAGGACAGGGCAAACAGCTGAACTGCCGCAGTCAAAGAAGACAACAAGGCAAGGAAGGAATTACAGACTGCTCTCTTACAGAGACAATCTGAACACCCCAATCCAGTAATACCTTCATTGGGACCAACCAAGTGACAAAATTTGGATCCCCCCCATTTAGGGCTCAACATGTCTGCCTACATTTCTGGACTCTAAGCCAGAGAAAAGTACATAATGTAGCTGTTTTCCAAGTGCATATCCACTGTGTGTCGCGTAGGAGAGTCACAACCAACAACATTGCAAAACTTCCACACAAATATACTTTTAGTGTGCTGATCCATCTCCATAAATTCACACCTTTTTTTTGCAGATACCTTGTGTTTGTCTTCCTTCTCTTCAGGCATGTGTCTCATGAGTTCCATCCAGAATTTGGCTTCCCATCCCACCTTGCTTTTATGAATTATTTGCATTTAATTAATAATATTGATTACATACAGTAATATTTTTCCCCAGCTTGGTCTGTTCAGCACTTGGAAAGGCAGCATGACTTAGCTTGACCACACAATAAGGGACACTTGAGATCTGTTCTCTCTTTTTTCTTTGCTCAGGGAGTTAAGAGAATGTCGGGGGGGGGGTACATGTGCACTTGTATGTGTTGTGCCTGTGGGCACCCCCCACCCAATGTAATTTTAAATATATATATTTTCTCACTATTCTTGTGCAACCATAACTGCACACTAGTTGGGAAGCTCCAACTACTGTAATGGAGCACTAACTCCAAACCAGGTTTTGCAGTCTCACTGGTGGGGCTCAGAATTGGGAAGCTTCACTCTGGAATAGAAGTGCTTTCCATTCTTACTGTCACCTGGAGATTTTTTAAAAAGAATTTTTCAACGGTGTTCATGTGCAAGAATACTAAAACACTGGTATGCTGGAGCAACTGGAAGATCTACTATATCACTACCTCACTGAAAAGGCACCACACAGGCGCCCTCTCCTCTCCACAGACACCACTGAACTGCGATGACTTCTTTCTCTCTTTATGAAAGGAAATGTTGCTGTGCTGCTATGATGTATTGGTTGGTGTTCTTGCACAAGAACATCGTAGAGGTATTTTAAAAAGAAGAATAGCCAAGTTACAGGGAACATTGACTTCATGACTCCCCCCACCCCCTGGCGCTCATGCACATGTGCGTGCGCGCACACACACACACCTCAAATCTGTATTTTTCTGTGTACTGGGCACATAATCTCCTCCATCCCCTCATTACAGAGCTGTAGCTGGACCTTTCTGTTGTTCTAATGCACTGCTGTTAGAACACTAGAACCCCAGGAACATTGAAAAGAAATATCAGTATTAGATGGAGCTCTGGACCAGAAGTAAATTGCAGGGTGCAGGAAACAAGTCTGTCCAGGAATGGAATTGAGAGGGGTGGCAGGAAGACCCAAAGTCACTTCCAGACAGGTCACCACATCTCTATCTCATGCTTTATATCTCTACATACAGCTCCACAAAAATGCTGGAGTATCATCGCACACAACCGTTTTCAGCACTTCCCCAAAGTGTAACTTTTAAAGACATGTATATTACGCATTAAAGGTCAATTGTCATGAAAAATGCTGCTGACCGTATGAACAGTACATTGCTATCACCATACTGAAGTTGCTGAAAATCCCCCCTTGTCTGAACTCCCCACAACCCTAATCACAGTGAAGCAGGAGTAAATCCAGTTCTCTTCCTTGCAGACTTCAGAATGACTTTTCCCACCCAAGCAGCCAATATGCTTCAGTTAACCTGGGTGCAGGCAGCTTTGACCATGATTAGATCTCCCCATGCCATTTTCTTATTCCAAACACAGCCATGGGACGTGTGTGTAATTATGAGCCTTAAAGACCTATCTTTTTAGACTAGCTTTTAATGATAAAGGTAAAGTGTGCTGTCAAGTCTATTTCAACTCCTGGCTCCCACAGAGCTCTCTGGTTTTCTTTGGTAGAATACAGGAGGGGTTAACCATTGCCGCCTCCTGTGCAGTATGAGATGATGCCTTGCAGCATTTTCCTATATCGCTGCTGCCCAATATAGTACCAGCAGGGATTCGAACTGGCAACCTTCTGCTTGTTAGTCAAGCATCTCCCCGCTGCGCCATCTTTTTAGCCTGGCTTTTAATGATTTCTCATTTTAATTTTAATCCAGCTCAAATGTTTGTTTGTTTTTTAATTTTAATTGTTTTATTATGTGTGTGCACACACAATACCCTGAACCTGGGGTATATTCCCAGGCTTGGGGCTGAGGCAGCTCTGGGATCAGCTCAGGCTTGGCTGTCCATGTGAATAGCCTCACAGTTTGGCCCTGACCCTGCTTGCCATGGCACTCACTTCTGTAAGGGCTCCCCTTCTGTGTTTCTCCTCAGGCCTTGTTCCTCTGGACTCTTTCCTCCTGCTTTCTACTTTGCAGGCTCTTGAAGGGCCAAACTGCATGTTAGGTATAGTTCCGTTATTCTTTTTGGAGATGGGTTTTTAAAAAATATACATGCAGCTATTGTTGCTGGAATTTGAAGGAAAATATTGGCAGGGGAGGACAGGGCATCTTCTTCACTCTTTCCCATCTCTCTGTTATTGCACTGAAAATTATTTCCCTGCCCAGCAGTTGGTATACCTACTGAAGGGGAAAATGCAAGTTGGGGGCAATTTTTGGTGGAAAAATCGAGAGGCTTAAAGACCCCTCCCCTGATGCTGGTCTTTCTCTTCAAATGACAGCCACAATAGCTACACTATAGGCTGGTTCTCACAAGCAGAAGCATCTGTGGTAAATTCTAGATGTGTGTGGTGTGTGTACTCCTGGTATGCAGTTGCAAAAACCCAGGAATTTTCAGCAACATGGGGGTGGTAATGCCCTGACTTGGTAGTTATCTGAAATCAATAGATATAGATAAAATCAAAAATTAACCTTGTTGGGTAAATGTTGAGTTGGCTTGGTACCAACCTCTACATCACCAAACACGATCATGGTTGTCATGACTAGAAATTGGGAGTGTGCACACCACGCTAATCTAGAAATTACTGTTTACTGCACATGCTTCTGTCTGTGAGAACTGACCCTGTTTAAAAGAACACATATCTGAGAAGAGCAACATGTAGTTCTTCCCTCAGGCTGCCTAAGAGCTGACATTATTGCAACTAATCTTGGGCTTTAATAAATAATTCGCACATAAGAAGTGTCATTCTTGAGCTTTATTTTGCTTTACACCATATAGAGTCTGATTGGGTCTGACTAGATCAGGGCTGCTATACTTCAGCTCTCCTGCAGATGCTGGCCTACAATTTTATTTATTTATTTAAAATATGCATAGCCTGCCCCTCCAGTACGCTATTGCTCAGAGCAACTCACAATAAAATAGATGCAAGACACAATAAGCGGGCCTTCTCTATGGCTGCTCCGGAGCTGTGGAATGCGCTCCCTGCGGAAATCCGTAATTCGAGTTCTCTGATGGCCTTTAGGAGGGCCCTTAAAACATATTTGTTTGGCCTGGCCTTTCAGGGCTTTAAAAAAATTTTTAATTTTTAATTTGATTTAGGGTTTTTAATTACTTAACACACACACACCCCGGCCTTGTGCAGAGTGGAGGGAGTTTGTCCCAGCCTGTCCTGCACAAAGCCCAAGAAGGGTCCGTTTGACCCTTTTGGTCAAGGGGCGGGGTTTCGGCCAGGATCAACTGATCCCCACCCCATTCTCCATTCTCACTTCAGTTGGGGCCAGGCAGTCACAGGAGAAGGAGCTCTCCCCTCCCTCCCTCCCTCCCCGGTACAGAGCGGGTCTAGCGACTGGTCGCCTGAAGGGGCCGAGTAGGAATTTTTTGCTCCCAACGCATTGGCCACTGTTGGGGTTTTTTTTGCCTACTCCGTTCTGTGTCCTGGGTGCGTAGTTAGAGTTAGGTCGGCCACAATGGCAGGAACAGTGCGGGCGGGGTGGTAATTTGAGGGTTAGAACATCGGTGAGCACCCTTGGATATGTAAAAGGGGTGATTGGTTAATCGCTCCTTTGTAGCCTGTGCGGCACGGGGAGAATGATTGCCATGAACCCTGCTTCAGGACTTCTCCAACCTTTGGGCTGTGCGGTCCGGGGTGGACGAATGCCTAGAAGTATCCAGATCCTCTCTTACAGAAGGGGGGGTTGGCTTTGAAGGAATTGGGTGGGGTGTACCTGCCCATTCCTGAGCCAGGGCGTGTCGCCCAGTAGGGTGCTGGGTAGGACTTCAGAGTTCTGACCTGCTTCTATTGGCCTGCACTGTTCTCTAAGGGTGATTAATCACCTGGTGTTCCAGTCTGCCATGCCTTGTGTAAAAGTTAACAAAGTTGTGGCCCTTTTCTTGTTTTAATTTGTTTTAGCTTTTCATTGTTTTATAAGTTTGTTTTAATTGTAAACCGCCCTGAGCCATTTTGGAAGGGCGGTATATAAATCAAATAAATAAATAAATAAATAAATAATAAAAGTAATAAAATTAACCAAATTGAACAAACAAGTTAAAAGTCAGGTTAAAAACCACAATCATTATTAGGTTCAAATTAAAAGTTATTTTAAAAGCTAAAAATGGAAAATTATAAAAAGCTAAAGAACCTACCAGATATAACAAAAAATGGAACATTAAAAAGCCTCCTTAAAAAGGTGTGTTTTAAGTTGTTTTTTAAAAACACTGAGGGAAGGAGCATGGCGAAGCTCTTCAGGGAGGGCGTTCCAAAGCCGAGGGGCCACAACTAAAAAGGCCCTTTTCCCCATAATCCCTAGCTATTGGCCTCTGTGGATGGGGATTATGGGAGTTGTGGTCCAAAAACAGCTGGGGGGGCCTAAGTTGAGCAGGCCTGGACTAGATGAATATCCAAATGCTGCATAATTCACAACCTGAGAAACTTGGTTCTGTTCTGCTCCCTGGCCTCTTCCTAGCAAGACATTACACATCACTGAAGGCTAGACAGCCACATCATCCATGCCTTAATGGGTATATAGAAAATTGTGTTGTAGTGAGTTAGACCATTTGTGCATATAGGTCAGTATTGTTTGCTTTGACTGGAAACAGCTCTCCAGAGTTTCTGACAGGAGTCTTTCCCAGCCCTAGCTGGAGACATCAGGGGTTGAACCTGGAACAGTGTGCATGCAAAGCAGATACTCTGTACTGAGCAATAGCCTGATCTCCAAAGTTTCTAAAGGCTTGGTCCCTCCTTCCTCCACTGTGCAAAGAATTTGAAAGTAAGGAACTTCAGACACATACTGTTTGCATCTCAGATTCTACAGCAGAATGTTTTAGGAAGTGCCATAAGAAATGTTCTGTGTTTTCTATGTCTGTTTAGCCACCAAATCATGAATAAAGAGAATAAGTTATTCATTGTTAATCAGGATTTGTAATGGCACGAGCAAGCTACCTCTGTTCTACAAAGCTCCATTAGTACCTCTCTCAGGGACCTTATCCAAATTCCCAGACTGTATTGTCTGCACATTTCCATAAAAATGTCTGCTGAGTTCTGCACATACTAAGCAGTCTCCATCCTTCTGTTTTTAGCTAAACCCTTTCCGCCTCTCAACGTGACGGTAACTCAGATCACCAGCAACAACGCCAGTGTCACTTGGGTACCAGGATTCAATGGCCGTTCCTCACTTCAATATTGTACAGTTAAGGTATTTGACACTTCTGTATACCCTACCTTGCAGAGCAAACAGTCAAATGGAGCAAATGCTTTGCTCCTTCCACTGGAGTGCTTGGTGCCTTGTGGGACAGGAATCTTCGTCACAGGGCCTGTTTTGCAGACGTTCTGCAAGCTACTGATTGCAAAGAGCTATTTGAATTTCAGAGCTACTTAAAATGATGCTACTTATTTCTACTACTACTGTTACTTATTTGAGTGTCAGGAGCAGCATATACTAAATCAAAGCCAATGACTTATGGAGGCAGGTGTCATAAGAACATAAAAACAGCCCCTCTGGATCAGGCCAAAGGCCAATCTAGTCCAGCATCCTGTTTCACAAAGTGGCCCACCAGATGATTCTGGAAGCCACAGGCAGGAGTTGAGGGCATGCCCCCTCTCCTGCTGGTACTCCCCTCAGGGATGGAGCCACCATTGGGCGAACGGGTTTAAAGAACCTGGGCCACAACCAATCAGGGGCCGCGAGCACAGCCCCGGACATGCCCCCCCCACATCTAACATCAGACGCAAGGGGGTTATTTTGGTCCCAAACAGAGTCGTGCGGCCCTGTTCGGAACCAAAATCAGCCCACACTGAGTCGGCAGTGCAGCCAGAGTGACTGTCCTTGCCTGTTGTAAACCTGTCAGGCTAATCTAGAGCTATATATCAGCAGACGGAGCGTGAAGTAGGCAAAGGGTCAAAAGAAGAATGTCGGAGCCGAGCAGTAAGCAATTTCCAAACCAAAGCCAGTCTGAATCGTTCCAATATCCAGTCAGTCAAACCAAGTCCAAGTCGAATTCTACAAACAGAGTCCAAACAGTCCGGAGTCAAAGCACAGTCAAAACAAGCAGGAACACAGCTGGGTAGCTCACCAAAATGTGATGTTGCTACCAGCAATGCGGCTGGGGCGAAGCTGTCTTAAATAGGCTGAAGCCATGTGCTTTCAATCATGGGTCAATCCATGTGCTTTCAATCCTTGTTAGTAGAGCTGTTCTGCGTGTGCGTCTCCTTATCTCTTCCTGTCTCTTCGACTGACTCCTCTCTACAGCTGAGATCGGCTGTGCCTCCTCCACAGGAGCTGTCGTACTAGGCTCTGTTTCTTTTTCAATGTCCCGTGAGTTGGTCCCGCTTGTCACTGCAACTTCTTGCCTTTGAGGTCGCTGCACTCCCTCCTCTCCTGTCACACTGTCTGTCTCCTGCTCATCCTCGGAGTCCGATAGCATGCCCGTGACACTGCCTTAAAGGCAGGGAGAGCTGCTCCTGGTCTCGCTGTCAATGCAGCGGGGCCGATCGATCTCTCTCCCAAATGGGACATGTGCATGACATCACACACACGGGCTTATGTGGAGGGGGCCGCCGAGCAGGGCTGGACCCTGGCCGCTGTTCGGCTGGCTTGACGGCTGCCTATTGCCCTCAGACTGGTAACCATTGATAGACCTCTCCTCCATGAAGTTATCCAAACCCTCTCAAAACCATCCAGGTTGTTGGTTGTCACCACATCTTGTGGCAGAGAATTTCACAAGTTGATTATGCATTGTGTCCTCCACAGGGACACAATTAGCAGCCATTGAAAAACTCTAGTTTCAGAAAAACATGGCTTAGAAAGAAAGTGGCTAAATGAAGAATATGACTGAGGCATATAAAAATTATGTATGGTGTGGGGAAAGTGGATAGAGAGGGGGCCCCCACCCCACAATTAGTTTATTGGTCATCCAATAAACTGACTGGCAAGAGATTTGGGATAAAGGAAGTGCTTTTTCACACAGTGCATAGTTAGCTTATGGAATTTGTTGCCCAAGATGTGGTGATAATCATTAGCTTAGATTATTTTAAAGGGGGATTGGACAGATTTATGGAGGATACCCTATCGATAGAGATTAGTTTGTGTACTGCTTCCAGGTTCAGAAGCAGTATGCCTCTGAATACCAGCTTCAGGGGAGCAACAGCAAGAGAAGGGGTATGCCTTATTTGCTGATGGATTTTCCAGAGGCATCTGGTGGGCCACTGTGGGAAACAGGATGCTAGACTAGGTCGGCCTTGGCCTGATCCAACAGGGTTCTTACGTTCTCATGTTCTTACTTTTCTATATAATGACAAGATGATGGCCTTTTTATTTTTGACTAGCCCAGCAGAATAAGTGTTAGTAGAGCATATGCCATGTGCGTTGTGGTTTATAAACTAAAATAAAATATATAAACATTGCTCTGTTCTTTTAAAAATTTGGATATGTGACCTATTGATGGTTGCAAGGCTTTTGATTTTTTTTAAAGGTGAAGATTGCATCCAGTCATCAATACAGAATATCTTTTCCCTTCAGTACTTTGATACTACAACTGGTTCTAATATGTTACAGGCTTCTTGCAGGTTTTCCTGCTCACCCTGATGTTCTTCCCTTTTCGCTAGTGCTCAGTATTAGCACACAGGCTAAACCTCTACCTCACATGGCACAGCTTCAGAACCCACTGCAAGCTTCAGTCCTGATCCCACCTCCTACACTATCACTTGTTCCTCCTTCCACCTTGTTGTTTGGATTTGCATGATTGCTGATCAGGAGTGCGCCCAGCTCTCCTACCCAGGCTTCTCCTACTCTGCCGGTGGCCATGTGAACAAGCCTAACAAGGACTGTTCTACTGTAGCCACTGACATATGTGGGCTGAGTGGGTGGGGTAGTAAAACAAGTGGCAAGCTGGGTGTGGGGTGAAGTAGTCACACAAGCAATATGGTAAGCCTAATAGCATTCAGCCCACTTTCCTAACATGCCAAGTTGGGAATTTTAATTGGTCTTTGGTATGAACCAGTTGTCAGAGCTGAGCTGTAGGCAGCTGTAAAGTGAGAGGCAGAAAGTCAAACCAAGGGTTGGAGCTGGGGGGGAGTAAAAACCAAAACTAGTGAAGACTATCAGTGCACAAGCAAAGGTCCTAGCCTGAACAGGAAGCCTTAATAACCAAGGCTGGCCCTACTATTCAGGCAGGTGGACCAGTTCTCAGGAGCAGCATAGCAGCATACGCAGCACCTCCCCTGAGGGTGACCTGCAAAGGAATGAAAGCGAAATGGGGCCATGCTGCTTTTCCTTCCCCACATAAAAGGAAAGAGGGAGAGATATGTAAGAGGGAAGAACTGGGGTGTAATTTAAATGGGGAGGGGGAGAGGCAAGGGAGGGGGTGCCGTGTGGTGCTCTGCTCCAGATAGCAAAATGGACCTACACTGTTTATAATCCTTCCTGTTGAGGAAAGCCAATAGTCAGCCTGAGTGGGCAGAATCACTCCAGTACTTGGGAGCCCTTTACTGCCTAGGGAGTTGCTTCAGCCTGTAGCTGTGGTGACTCAACACTTAGGACAGCTGTGCACAGAGCTGTGGGTTCCCCCCCAAGTGTAGCTAGGTAATTCTGAAGCCTGAATAGGTAATTCTGAAGCCTGAACCTCCACACCCCCAAGATAAGTATCATCCCCACACACGCCATGACACGTGGGTTCTTGAAGGCCCAAACAGCAAGTGAACTCACAAGAATGTAAGGATATAAAGCAAGTATATTTATGCAGATATGCATTAGCAGAAACATTTCAACATGATGCAACTTAACATATTCCCATCCCACATATTTCTTTCCCTACTCCCAACTCTGTCTCTCAAGAGTCAAATTTTTAACTGATCCAAAAAAGTTTTGAATGAAGGGAAAACAAGTGTTCAGCTTGAAACTCCTGCCTTCTCAATCTGCAGAGTTGATCCAACTTGATACTACTGCCTAGAACAAAAACTCATTCCATACACAGATGTAAAAATTAGAATACTGCTCAGCATCCAGCCCAGTTGCTGGTATGGCTGGGCGGAAGTGGCTGTGGCTTGGCAGCCTTCTCGCCTGGCCCAGCTGGCACCACTGCACCTGGAGCAGATCGGGTGGGCCACATGGTGCTCACATAGCCATGCGACTGCTGCTCAGCTACCCAGCATGGTAAGGGGCAACAGCAGTACAGGTCAATGGTGGCCCACCACCACCCGGGACACTACACATGTAATTTGGGGGCCGTAAGGCCTGCGAGGGACTGGACTTCCACCCGGATGTCCGAGGGGAATGGCGCTTCTGGGTTCCCCGTTCTTGCCCTAGAAGTGGTGGCTTCTCCCAACTCCCCATTGGTGAATGGGGAGATATTCTGCAGTGGCAACTGCTCCTCCTCTCATCCTTGGAGGGTAGGAGGAAGAAGAGCCACTGCCCCCATGCCCTGCCCTAGATGGAGATGGAAGGTGAGAAGAAGAGGAATTGCTGGCACTACTGAGTCTCTCAGCACCAGTTGCAACTCCTCCCACACTCCCCATTGGTCAATGGGCTTTCTCCCAAAGGCCTCTGCTCCATTGCAGTCAGTGCCAGTCAGTCTAGCGTCATCTGTGACAGCTTAGTAACATTCTTCCCGGATTCCACCCACCCACCCATCCCCGCCGTCCGCTGCATCAGAGGACAGGATCCCTGTGTACTATTCTCCTGTCAATATTCTGACCGTAGAAGAGAGTTAACCAAAGCAAAGAGCTGAAGTTATGCTGCTTTTTTTTGTTTCTGTGCAGGTGCAGAAAAGATTCTTGCCTATTTCTTTCATGAACTTTGAAAGAAACCTCATTGGTGATTACATTCACTATGACTTTCTGCATGCAGCAGATCTCTGCTGCTGTTCTAGTGAGGCTCTTGACAGATCAGAATGAATTTCCTCCTGTGCACTGAAATGCGGAGCTTTCTCCACTCGGTACAGCCTATTCTTTCCTAGTTTGCACGTCCACCAGTCACCACACAATGCTAATCTGTCTGGATTTTGTGCTCCTCCCCTCAACCTTCCCATTTCTTTTCTTTCTCTTTTTCCCTTTTTGCAACCTGCGAAGTGGAGGGGGAAGCAGAGTGAGAACAATTCAGATTTCATCCTCCTCAGGCAACTTTTTTGCTAAACTTCACAGGCCTTTCTATCCCATGCTGAGAGAAACAAACAGGCATTTTGATCTTTGATCAGGTTTAACATGACAATAATACTCCACTGCAAAAAGCTCTGCCCAGAGGATAGTAATGTTTCTGACATCTGCAACAGCAAGTTTCATCTACTCTGTTTCTTCCACTCTCTGCTCTGATTTTTCAGTCATGAGCACTGTTGACCCAATTTTTCACAGGGCCATCCATGTATGTCTCTAGCTGCCAGGGAATAAATTAATCTCATTCTTCTAGGGTTAGAGATGCTGGATTCTTTTTTTCAGGGAGTTGAAGATGGTCTGTTAGAGTCATTATTGGCTACTAGTGGTTTTGTAGCCCGTTGGATAACGGGCGCTAGGGGAGCTCTGCGCTCCAGACCACCGCCGCCATTACCCCTCCCGCCCGCGCCTCTGGCCGGGTCCGCCACTCACCGCCGCCCGCGGCTCCGGCCGGGCCCGCCACCCACCGCCGCCCGTGGCTCCGGCCTGATCCACCGCTGCCCGGGCCCACCGCCGCATTCTTCTCGGCCGCCTCGTCCGGCGGCCATCCTGGGCGGCCAGAAGCGGCCGCCCCGAAGAAGCCAGGTAAGCGGCAGCACGGCCAGGCCTCGGCCATGGCTCTGCCGCCTCCTTGGCCGCGCCGTCTCCTCTGGCCGAGGCGGCGGCTTTGCCGCTGCCTCGGCCAGTGTCCCCCGCCGCCGCTTACCCGGCTTCTTCGGGGCGGCCGCTTCTGGCTGCCCAAGATGGCCGCCGGGTGCTGGCGGTCCTGGCTCCCTGGCCTCTTCTGGCTATGCGCTTCGCGCATGCCCAGAAGAGGCCAGGGAGGCACGGACACATGCTTGGTGTCCGTCCACGGACGGACACCAAGCGTTTTATAGATAAGGATGCTATGCCACACTCATCCCAGTGCTGTCTCTGTTTGCAGATTTTGTAATGCTTTGAAAACTTGCAAAACCTGTTTGATCTAAGGTGACAGTGGGACAAATGAAAGGTCTGTGTGCACCGCTGGTCTCAGTGACTCTGCCAGTGCTGGCATCAGGTCGTGGGGGGGTCCAGCAGACACCCCCCCATAGCACATTGGGCCCCTGAGCCCCCCTCAAATTTACCAGCAGAAGCCAAGTAGTGGCTTCTCCCAACTCCCCATTGGTGAATGGGGGGATATTCTGCAGTGGCGACTGTTCTTCCTCTCATCCTTGGAGGGTAGGAGGAAGAAGAGCCACTGCCCCCATGCCCTGCCCTAGATGGAGATGGAAGGTGAGAAGAAGAGGAATTGCTGGCACTACTGAGTCTCTCAGCACCAGTTGCAACTCCTCCTACCCTCTCCATTGCTCAATGGGCTTTCTCCCAAAAGCCTCTCCTCCACTGCAGGAACCTTTGGGAGAAGGCCCATTGACTGGTGGGAAGGGCAGGATAAGGTCTCTCAGCCAAGAGATTCATGAAGTAGCTCCTCCTTCTCTTGCCCTCCTCACCAACCAATGGGAACATCTCCTAGATGTTCCTACCTGTGGTGGCTCCCATTTGTAGATGGGGTGGGGTATTAGGCAGAGCAGTAGTGATGTAAGTTTCCTGGACAGCTTGTAGCACTTTTGCCACCAGTATTGGTGGCATTCAGGGATTGGCCCAGCCAGGTGGGCCCTCTGACACATGTTGGCCCCCAGCCAGTGACTGGCCTAGCTGAGTCCAGATTCTATCGTCACTTTCAGCTCTCTTAAAACAATTTTTAAAAACAGTTTTAAAAAACACCCTTTTAAAAAGATTTTCCTTAAAACAGCAGATGTATGCTAGATCATAATCTGTCACTTTGCATTTGCCATTTAAAAAAAACATATTTATCTCTTTTTCAGGTATATAAATAATACAGAAATACTCAATCAAATAAAAAGAAATCAAGTTACAAAGTCTCAATTACTAAAAAAAGATAGAACAACTACAAATTACATCCTGTTAAATAATCTGGAAAAACCAATAGAATGAAATGGGGGAAGTATTTTCTTATAGTTACTGAGCCACAAGTCAAATCCGTATTCAGAGTAATAGATTATAGGAATAGTTGCTCAGTAGATAGCTATATAAATACAAACATCAAAAGTTATGGTTGAAATTTTTATTTGTTTTCATTAAGGGACAAGAAAGGACTGTTACTTCAGCAAATGGTCTGTGTGTTCTTCCTACTAGGTCTTTGGTTAGTAAAGAGATTTCATCGGTAATAAATAGGTCTCAGATTCTGTGAGACGATCACTGGACAGATGGGGATCTCTTGCTTTTCCATTGTGCAGCTAACTGAAATATTGCTGTAACCAGCAAAAAAGATACACAGTGTTTGATACACAATAGGCTGGTTCACACAGCCATTGAAATCAGAGTAGGAGGTGGGCTACCCAGATTTGCATGATTGTCAGAACTTACTCATTTCCCTCCTGACCAGGTTGCTCCTGGCATTGCTACCTAGCTTTTGTACCCAGGTTTTTACCAGAGAGGAGAGGAGAGCCCTTCTACACTGATGGTTGTTATTATGAGAACCTGACTACTGCTCTTGCTTGGGCTACCAGCACACACCCCACCCACACTTCCATGGCAACCAGACACCTGGGCCCATAGCAGCCATTGGCAATGCTAGCCTTCAAAGAACACTCTGTGCTCCTGAAGCCAAAGCATCTTCTGCAGGGCTGCATTTGCCTCCTGTTCCTTCGTGGCCAATGGGAGGGCAGCTGCTAACATCATGAAACTTTTCCAATCTGCTGGCAGCACAAAGCATTCTGGGAAGGCAAATGGGTCCTTGGAGGACCTTCCATGGAGGAGCAGAGCTTGCAACTGACAATTTCAGCACCAGAGCCCTCGGCAGCTGTTATCATCTGCTTGCTGGGTTTGCAGAGCCCAGCTGAGGTGATGCTCATGTGTTACATACGGAGTAACATCTTACCTGGACCCCTACCCACCTCAAAATGCTTGTGTAAACAAGCCTACTTGCTGCGCCTAGTTGCACACAGTAAGAGTGTGTTTGAACCTGTGGTTGGTGAAGGGTACTATAACCTAGCCCAAAATCTAGCCTTAAGGGGTGTCTACTGAACATGATGAAACACACTGGACTATTACCAGGGGGACTTGGGTTCACATCCCCATTCAGCCATGACACTCATTAGGTGTTCCTAGACCAGTCACTTGACCTCAGCATAACCTACCTCACAGGGCTGTTGTACAGATAAAAGCGGTCAACCCATTTACACCATCCTGAGCTTCTTGGAGGAACAGGAGGATATACATGTGAATGATGACAACTCTGATTGACAATTCCACTGCCTTTTAATTAAAATTTTATTCTAGAATGTTACTAATTACTTTGCAGCCTCAGTTTGAAGAATTAGTCATTGTATACCATTGTACTAAAGCCAAGATCAAATGAAAGTATTATTTATTGGATGCAGCTCTCATAAAGTTTATAAAAATAAAAAGTAGTCTTCTGTTGCTGAAATATATGAAAGTATTATATATCTGTTTTATCTTCCTTTTGGAACAGGTGGCTGAGCCACAGGAAGATGAGGAAGTTTCTACAGAAATTGTCCCTGTCCCGTCCTTTACCAGGGCTTTTCCAGGATTAAAGCATTCCACCAATTATAGTGTCCAGGTCCAATGCACTAATGAAATGGGCAGCTCCCCTTTTACAGACTGGGTCTATTTTCAGACCTTGGGGTTAGGTAAGCAGACAACTGAATGGATACTTTGAAATATTTTTCCATAGGATTATGTAGGTTTGGACCAGAAAACCATTGAACAACTCTATTGAATCCCTAATTCCCTAACTGAAGTTAAAAGATAAGGAACATGTAACACACATAACCACATGGCTGATTCAAACAGATAGGGCATCTGCTTCCTTTTTTCAGCCTAGAATGTAGTTTGCCTGCAAATAAATTTTGTGAGGCTGTTCCCAGTTCCTCCAGGTATCCGAGCGGAGTTACCATTTCCTCTTATCACAGCTTATTATGGGAGAGAAAGAGGACCTTGGACTGCCTAAGACTCCAAGAGCCCCTTGTAGAACTTACTGGTAAATTAGCTGATGGGATATCTGATTGCCTTGGGCTGTTCAGTGTTCCAGTGTCCTTGAAACTTGCTGCTGAAGAATGCACTCTTGTGTTCTCCTCCTCCTCCTCTTCTTAACAATACCATAGGCATTATTACTTTCTTTCCTTACAGCTCCAAACAGTACTCCACAAAATGTACATGTTATCCAAAGAGATTCTTGCCTGATTTTGGAATGGGAAGCAATAGCTCCAGAAATGCTTAGAGACGGTGCTCTGGGATACAGGTTGGAGTGGAGTCAAGATAACATAACTCAGGTAAGTGGCTGAGGAACATAAGAATTACCTTTAGTGCAGGGTTTCTTAACCTTGGGCCCCAGATGTTGATGGACTACAACTCCCATAATCCACAGCCACAATGGACATGGCTGGGGGTGATGGGAGCTGTAGTCCATCAACATCTGGGGGCCCAAGGTTAAGAAACCCTGCCTTAGTGGATCAGAACAAAGTTCATCTATTCCCGAATTCCACATCTAAAAGCAGCAGGCTAAACGACTCAGGGAGCTCATGACTATCTGTTACTTGTCCTGGGCAAGCAGTACTTAGGAGCCTGAATAGAGAGTTTTCATGTAGTTATCCTAACTAATAGGGTTTAATATTTACTTTTTATTGTTGCATTTTTTTAATTGTGATTTTAATTATTTGTTATAAGCCTCTGTACATTTGAATGAAGAACAAAAGGAGAGTCCTGATGGATCAGGCCCAAAGTCTGTCTAATCCAGCATCCTGTTTCCCACAGTGGCCCAACTGATCCCTCTGGGAAGCCCACAAGCAGGAGATGGAGTGCCTCCTCTCCTGCTGTTGCTCCGTGCAACTGGCATTCAGAGGCACCGTGCCTCTGAACCTGATAAATAAATAAATGAACCATAGCCATTGATAGACCTGTTGTCCACACATTTCTCTAGTCCTTGTTTAAAGTAATTTTGGCAAGTGACCATCACCAGGGTTGCCATATTCTGGCTTTCCAAATCCAGGGGCCTAATCTGCTTATTATGTAAACTGGCTGGAAAATAATTTCTGAGCAGAAAAGTGACTGCACATTTTGCTCCATAACTCCGCTTCTACAAGGGCTAGAGCTTAGCTGCTTTTTTAAAAAAGAAAGCTGAAATCTGGGATAATCTGGGTGGGATAAATAAGCTGGGTGAGATGCTTAAAATCCAGGTGAAACCCGGGTTTTTGGGGGACATGGCAACTCTACCATCACCACATCAAATGGCAATGAATCACACAAATAGAATTATGTATAGTGTAAAGAAGTACCTATTTTAGTCTGAACCAACTGCCAATAAAGGTGTTTTCATATACAGGTGAAATTCGAAAAATTAGAATATCGTGCAAAAGTTCATTAATTTCAGTAATGCAAATTAAAAGGTGAAACTGATATATGAGATAGACGCATTACATGCAAAGCGAGATAAGTCAAGCCTTAATTTGTTATAATTGTGATGATCATGGCGTACAGCTCGTGAGAACCCCAAATCCACAATCCCAGAAAATTAGAATATTGTGAAAAGGTTCAACAGTAGGCTCCAGGTGTCCCACTCCAATCAGCTAATCAATCCATAACACCTGCAAAGGGTTCCTGAGCCTTTAAATGGTCTCTCAGTCTGGTTCATTAGGAATCACAATCATGGGAAAGACTGCTGACTTGACAGTTGTGCAGAAAACCATCATTGACACCCTCCATAAGGAGGAAAAGCCTCAAAAGGTAATTGCAAAAGAAGTTGGATGTTCCCAAAGTGCTGTATCAAAGCACATTAATAGAAAGTTATGTGGAAGGGGAAAGTGTGGAAGAAAAAGGTGCACAAGCAGCAGGGATGACCGCAGCCTGGAGAGGATTGTCAGGAAAAGGCCATTCAAAAGTGTTGGGGACTTTCACAAGGAGTGGACTGAGGCTGGAGTTAGTGCATCAAGAGGCACCACACACAGACGGATCCTGGACATGGGCTTCAAATGTCGTATTCCTCTTGTCAAGCCGCTCCTGAACAACAAACAACGTCAGAAGCGTCTTACCTGGGCTCAAGAAAAAAAGAACTGGTCTGTTGCTCAGTGGTCCAAAGTCCTCTTTTCTGATGAGAACAACTTTTGCATCTCATTTGGAAACCAAGGACCCAGAGTCTGGAGGAAGAATGGAGAGGCACACAATGCAAGATGCTTGAAGTCCAGTGTGAAGTTTCCACAGTCTGTGTTGATTTGGGGAGCCATGTCATCTGCTGGTGTTGGTCCACTGTGCTTCATTAAGTCCAGGGTCAACACAGCCGTCTATCAGGAGATTTTGGAGCACTTCATGCTTCCTTCCGCAGACGAGCTGTATGGGGATGCTGACTTCATTTTCCAGCAGGACTTGGCACCTGCCCACACTGCCAAAAGTACCAAAACCTGGTTCAATGACCATGGGATTACTGTGCTTGATTGGCCAGCAAACTCGCCTGATAGAGAATCTATGGGGCATTGCCAAGAGAAGGATGAGAGACATGAGACCAAACAATGCAGAAGAGCTGAAGGCCGCTATTGAAGCATCCTGGTCTTCCATAACACCTCAGCAGTGCCACAGGCTGATAGCATCCATGCCACGCCGCATTGAGGCAGTAATTGCTGCAAAAGGGGCCCAAACCAAGTACTGAATACATATGCATGCTTATACTTTTCAGAGGTCCGATATTGTTCTATTTACAATCCTTGTTTTATTGGTTTCATGTGATATTCTAATTTTCTGGGATTGTGGATTTGGGGTTCTCATGAGCTGTACGCCATGATCATCACAATTATAACAAATTAAGGCTTGACTTATCTCGCTTTGCATGTAATGCGTCTATCTCATATATCAGTTTCACCTTTTAATTTGCATTACTGAAATTAATGAACTTTTGCACGATATTCTAATTTTTCGAGTTTCACCTGTATGACATAGGGCTTAAATGTATTTATTCTTGTATCAGTTTATAGTGTATGTGAAACCTATATTAGTTAGAATATACATTTGATTTCTCTTTCGCCTCCTAGCCCACATTAACAGCATTAGCTTGTGGCATAAATGCACTTTTTAGTCTTGTGTGTGAAAATTGTATAATTCAGAGCAATTTGATCCTTTGGGATTCTTTGGCTATATTCTGAATCAATGAGCATAATCATGTACTGTTTGTCAGAGATCATTCATTGTTGTCTGAGACTTGCTGAGTAATATTCTGGGATCTATCTCAAGTTATTAGGGTTATGAAAAGAAAATTTATCTGGGATGAGAAAGGATTTGAGTTTAGTGCTAAAGGATGGTTCTAGACTGACAGCTCCAGAAAAAAGCCACACACTATACTTCATTAAGGTATACACTATATATACACTATAATGTATATGTGTGTATACACACACACACACACACACACACACACACACACACACAGAGGTATACACTTCATTAAGCTATACACTGTATATTAATTAAGGATTTGAGCATTCCAGAAATGCAAGTGACAGACAATTGGAAGGTACTGCAAACAAAAATATATATACAGGTGGCCCCCATTCTCAGCTATAACCACGAGTACAGAAACCACGAATAAAGAAACCTTACCCCTATGGGAATCTAGGAGTTAGGTTCCTGACATACACAAAAAAACCCAAAAGTGAGAGGGGAAAAATAAGAATAGAAATACACAGGACCTTGCTCTCCCAGGCTCCAGAAATCTCCCGAAAACCCCCAAATCAGCTGAATTTGGCGAATATTCACCAAAAAAAATTTTTTTAGTTTTTTAAAGAAGAGCCTCAAAATGGCTCTGTGCTATAAAATGGCAGCCGGAAGTGACACTGGAAGTCATTTCCAGGTCATTTCCGGCCACTCAGCAGCTGCAAATAGGCAAATTCCTATTTGCCTCGCCCCCCGCACAACTCTCTCTCTCTCTCTCCCAACTCTCTCGCTTTTGCTCTCCACCACAACTCTCTCTCCTCACAACTCTCCCTCCCACAGCTCTCGCGCTGTCTCTCTCCCCCCACAGCTCTCGCGTTGTCTCTCTCCCCCCACAGCTCTCGCGCTGTCTCTCTCCCCCCAGCTCTCGCGCTGTCTCTCTCCCCCCCCCACAGCTCTCGCGCTGTCTCTCCCCCCCCACAGCTCTCGCGCTGTCTCTCCCCCCCACAGCTCTCGCGCTGTCTCTCCCCCCCCACAGCTCTCGCGCTGTCTCTCCCCCCCCACAGCTCTCGCGCTGTCTCTCCCCCCCCACAGCTCTCGCGCTGTCTCTCCCCCCCCCCCACAGCTCTCGCGCTGTCTCTCCCCCCCCCCCACAGCTCTCGCCCTTTCGCTCTCCCCACCCACAGCTCTCGCCCTTTCGCTCTCCCCCTTCCCTCCTTACAGAGAGCAGCATCGTGGCAGCCTAGATTGGCTCCTACCACCGGCCTCTGTTGCATCGCCCTGCCGAGTCTCCTCATGAGGAGAACGGCCAAACTGGGGCTTCCCTCCTAGCCTACACAGATGGCCCTCAGTGCACTCTTCTGTCCCAGCCGTCCTCCTCAAGAGGAGACTCAGCAAGGTGATGGAGGCCGCTGCTCAATGTCTCCTCCTCAGCAGCTGACCCTCCCTCTGTCTGCTGCTCACCCCTACTCTGTGCCTTCTCTCTCCTCTGGACAACTCTCGCGAGATGTGCCATGTACCACGGGATGTGCGACATTCGTCCTAAGGCTTTTAAATATCTAGATATACTAGGGATATAAATAGAATCCACCAAGCCTTGCTAACTGAGCAAAGAGGTGCCTTTAAAGTGGTGATCCTCTTATATTTAGCAGGGGGAGAACCACTGTCTCTATTCAACACCAGCACAGCATCACTCCTGTGGCTGTTGCTGGTGTCTGCGTTATGCTTCTTTTAAAATTGTGAGCCTTTCTGAGACAGAGAACTGTCATTTATCTAATTTATGATTTATTTATTTCCCTATGTATGCCACTTTGAGAACTTGTACTGAAATATTCATAGTAGTAGCAGTAGCAGCAGTAGTTATAGTCTTGCTGTGAATTACCTCTCCTAAAAGTTCCTACCAGTCCTCAGCATTGTTTGTTGTACTCATTAAGGGCCACCTCCTGTTTCCCAGGAAGGACACCATGGCAAAAGGAATATCAGCATCGCCTCCAAAACTGGTCAGAGAAGGAGCAGCTTCAGGAAGCTTACTTACCCCTTCCCTGCGAGAAAGAATTCAGCTCCAATTGCTAGTTGCCCAAGGAGTGGAGAAGTGAAAGGAAGCACACTCTGACCTCTGTCATTAGCCAGAAGAGGCAAATAGATTTGTTTTGAATGGTTGGTGGCATTATGTCAGCAGAAAGCACTGCCACTCATGCAAGGTGGGCTCCCCAATATTGACTGATTTCCCCTTTACCTGATGCAGTCCCCTGCACTACCAGAAAAGCTGGTCCTGAGAGTGGGAGAATATTTTGGAACAGCATGAGTTATGCCACAGGATGCTGCAGCACTTTGGGGAAATTGGTGAAAATCGGAGGCCCCATCTTCAGTGAGCAAAAGTGCTTCCCACTTGCATCTCTTCAGCTTCCAAGCCACTAATTCCATGTTTGTCTAGAGCCAAAGAGGTATCATTTGAGAGAAAAGGTCTTGGGTGCATACTAAATAATGCCTCAAATTGGCAGCTACAGAGTGTAGAAGTCCGGTGCAAAAAGCAAGTCCCAAAGTGACAAAAACAGATGCATGAGTGTTTATTTCTGACCCTTGAACAAAAGAAGGGCTGTTCTCACAATTATTATTAGGGTAGGAGAAACCTCCTACTCTAGTTCGGAAGTTGTATGTGCTCCTGCTATTGGATCGTGTGTTAGATCAAAGCAAGGCCAGAGGTGGGGTGCTTGCTCATCTGTCAAGACCCAGCTGGGTAGGAGGAGTTTCCTCCTACCTTGTTCAGCAGCTGAGGACGGAATCTGGGTAGGGCATGCTTGTCCTACCCTGCTGGGTGGGGGGCCGGGCTTGACAGACCAGCAAGCTCCCCACCTCTTGCTTTGATCTAACTCATGATCCAATAGCAGGAGCACACACAACTCCCAAACGAGGACAGAAGGCTTCTCCAACCCTAGTTCCGATCATGAGAAGGACAGCCCTAGTGTCTACTTGAATGAAAGCAAAGTAATAGTTTTCATGACATTAGAGATTCATAGAGCTGGATGGGACGAAAAGGACATCTTCCCCAACAGCTTGTAATAGGACAGAACTATTCACTGACTAGATTGCCCACTGAACAGTCTTTACACTCCAGCCCACAGTATGCCACAAGTACGAGAACATATGTAGTGGAGAAGAAACCTGCAAAACCATTTCAGGTGTCTCAAGCCAGCAAGCTGAACCATGTGCTGCAGAAAATGACCCAAAAGAAAGATGCCAGGATCATTAGACAGTCTAGCAGGGAGAAAAATTATATCCTGATCCTCAGATATTGCAAGTGAGCAAAGCCTTTTAAGTGAATTGTCACTGAGGCCCGATCTGGCAGCGGAGGGGCGGAGGGGGGCAGTACCACCTAGCCCGGTTTCTTAGCCCAGCTTTTAGCCTGGGTTAAGGATGCAAGTGATCCCTTAACCCAGGCTCTGCTTGCAGCCCGCACAGTCACAGAGACAGCGCCTAGAGCTCCCATCTCCTGTGGGAATCCCCCAGTGTAGCACTCTCTCTCGGCACACAGTGCATTGTGAGATACCCGGAGACTGGGACTGCATTGTCCGTGCAGCAGCAGATTGTCTGGGAGTGGTCTGCACTTCCAGCAAGGTTTACTGGATCATCGGTGGGAGGGGAAGGTTTCTCAGCCTCCCCACCTTCCTGAACAGCCGCGTGAATGGTCATACTGTATCAGTTGAATGCTGATTACCATTTACGAGTTTTGTTTTTCTGGTTTCAGGGAGAGATGGTAGTGCAGGAGACAAGAGCCAACCTTTCTTTGTGGAATCCCCTAAAAGACCTTGTAATCAGGGTCTGCATACTCAACTCAGCTGGCTGCGGACCATGGAGTGAGCCCTTGTTGGTTACTGCCCAAGATTTAATAGGTGAGCTATATGTGCAGGATATTGTTTACTGTGGTTTTTCACTAGGAAAATGGTCCCTTCTTAGTGCTGTGCATGCGTTGAAGACGTGGGAGAGCTGTTGGTTCAATTGTATCTTTCTGATCCTACTCTTCTCAACCCTCACTCACAGCTGCATGTATTGTATGTTTTAACTGAAGGAGAGGGAAGCCAAACAGCATCAAGCAATCAAGGAGAAACAAAATAAAAATCTCAGTCTGCTACTATGACATTCCCCCCACCCTGCAAAGGATTTTGCTATGAATTGGATCTGGCGAAGGAAAAGAAAATGCACTACAAGAGGCTTCTTTGCCATTGATTGATGCCATTACACAGTTTTATAAGTAGGTAAAGAATCTGAGGGCATAACAGGCTGTATATTAGACTGAAATTATGGTCAGAATTAGATCCCTGTAAACATTTTGTCATCTACATTTAAAAAGACAGGGTTTGCAGGGTTTTTTGCTGTTTGTTTTTTGTTGCTAGGAAGCTGCAGGCAGTTGCATTAATGTGCAGTGAAGAAAACTGTATACAGATTAGGAATTAATATGAAACTTGTATGTTACTTCTCTGTTGCTAAATCTCAGCCTGTCCATGTGTTGTATGTGGATAGTACATTCCAAAGAGGAGAAGGAGCAATGTTAGCACAGGAAGTTAATGGCACAGGTTCTGCCTGCTGTGCTGTTTTCTACACACGCGCATGCGTGCACACAGACACAGAGTTACTGCTCTTTTTTCTTCCCAGAGGTTTCTGTAAGAGATTTCTGTAAGAAGGGTTGGGGCTGTAGCTCAGTGGAAGAGTATCTGCGGGCTTGCATGCAGAAGGTCCCAGGTTCAGTTCCTGGCATCTCCAAGTGACTGATTGATTGATTGAAGTGCCATCAAGTCGGTGTTGACTCTTAGCGACTACATATATTCTCTCCAGGATGATCTGTCTTCAGCTTGGTCTTTAAGGTCTCTCGGTGGTGCATTCCTTGCTGTCGTAATTGAGTCCATCCACCTTGCTGCTGGTCATGCTCTTTTTCCTCTTTCCTTCAACTTTCCCCAGCATTATGGACTTCTCAAGTGAGCTCGGTTTTCGCATAATGTGTCCAAAGTATGAGCCTGGTCATTTGTGCCTTGAGTGGAATTGAGTGAATTGAACTGAGGAATTGAGTGTCTCATTTCCTGGCATCTCCAAGTAGTGCTAGGAAAAATTCCCGCCAGAAAGCTTGGAGAGCCACTGACATCAGTGTAGACAATACTGAGCTAGATAGACCAAAGGTCTGACTTGGTATAAGGCAGTTTCCTATATTCCTCTAAAGATAGGAGCTTATATTATTGAAAAAATGACTGAATTAGTGCACAGGAATTAGTGCACAGGAAGATTAAAGTATTAGTGCACAGGAAGATTAAAGTATTTTTTGACTTAAAATGTACTATTTATTTGTTTACTAATCATGGTCTCTTCATAGCAGGAAACAATCTCTCTCTCTCTCTCTCTCTCTCTCTCTCTCGTATTATTGTATATAAGCGAGAGAGAGAGAAAGAGAGATACTGTTTCCTGCTATGAAGAGACTATGATTAGTAAACAAACAAATAGTACATTTTAAGTCAAAAAATACTTCAATCTTCTATTCCTGTGTATTATTTCCATCATTTCAGTCATTTCAGACATTGTTAATCTATATTATTAATTCTCCAAGACAGTCCATACGTGGGGATGTGGTAGAAAGGACAAGATTGGCTGACAGAGTTTGCAAGCAGAAGCACCTGATTGGGCAGTGGGGATTCCATATGCAGATAGGGAGAAGGAGCCTGTGATACTGTGGTGATTGGGCAGTGGGGATTCCCTATGCAGATAAGGAGGAGGAGCCTGTGATGGTTAAGTTAAGTTAGAATGCAAATGTTACTGGTTGGAAGATGTTCTTGATTGTAGAGGAGAGAACTCTATCTATATATAAAAGGATAGTGGGCAGGGGTCTGTGAAGAGAGGAGTCATGAGGGAGGAAAGAGCCCCTTCAGAAGAAGGAGGCTGCCGTTGTGTGAATTAGATGAGGAAACGAGATGAACAAGATCTGTTAACTCAGGGAGGGAGATAGATAGATAGAACATGAAATGGGTGTGGGAAGAGTGGGGAAGAGCGAGTGGAGGAGAGCGAAAGAGAAAAAGAAGGGAGGGGGAAGAGAGACAGAAGGAAGGGCAAGGGACGGGCCTGAGCCTGTCAGCAGCCTGAGGGGAATGAGCGGCCATGGCAACACTAGCAGCAAGGAAGGGCCCAGTCAACCACTGCTGCTGTTTGGGGCTACCGAGGCCATTGTGAGAGGGAAGCAGACAGGCAAGGGATGGGCCTAGGCCTGTCAGCGGCCTGAGGGGAACGAGCGGCCATGGTGGTGGTAGCAGCAAGGAATGGCCTGGTCAAACACTGCTGCTGCTCCTGGAGGAAGGAGCAAGAGCGGGGTTCATATGAGGATGAGGAGATCTCTGGGGATTGGGGGCTGCAGCTTGGCCAATAGGTGGCAGCAATGCTGCAGCCACGACCAAGAAGGGTGAGGGGGATGGAACCAACGGGATGGAGGAGGAGCAGCAGGAGTGCAGCCCAGGTGAAGGTGGGGAGATCTCTGAGGTAAGGGGAGCAATCAAGTACTAACGTGCAGATGCTCTAGAGCGTGCAAGAGTTCCAGCATTGAAGCAGAGAGAAATAATGGTGGTGGTCAGGATGCAGAGGTAGAGGGCCAGCAGGTGACCTCCGGCCAGAAGAGGTGGGTGGACGGTGGGCGAAGCCCTGTTGGCCAGGAAGAGGAGGCGGTGGTGGGGAGAAATAATGGCGGCAGCGAGGAGGTGGGCAGATGGCGGGCAAAGCCCTACCAGCCAGGAGGAGGAGGTAGGAGGCGACGGCAGGATGGGGAGGGCTGTGGGGAGAGAGAGCTGTGGGGGGAGAGGGCGAGCGAGCTGCGGGGGGGGGGGAGAGGGCGGGAGCGCTGCGGGGGGGAGAGGCGGGAGTGCTTCCAGACCTTGCCCTGGATATCTTTCATTATTTTTCCAGAAAATGTGGAAAAACATTCCCATTGAAAAGCATGGGGAATGAGACCACATAGAACTAGGAAACAATTAGAGTCATGGTGGTTCCAGGGTGAAAAAATGCCTGTTAAAAACTGCAGACATCTCTGCCACTGGCACCCGGGGTTCTGTGGGAAGCCCGGGAGGCCAACAGGATCCGAATTGGTGGGGGGGGATGACTCAGCCCTGCTGCTTAACTGCCCTTAGCCGATGTGCTATTTGAGTGGTTAGTACAGCACCATTGCTGAAATGGTTGCCACATATGTGCAGAGGTCAGCTCAGGGGTGAGGCTGCCCCCCTGTGGGAACCTGTCGGCCTGCCAGGCTTCCCGCCAGCTGTTTCCCCCACTCTTGCCACTCCCCCTGGAACTGCCATTGCCAGCAGAAGACTTGCAAAGTCCAAGTGGCTTTACTAGTGTATGTAGTGTATGTATACAACTACTACAACAAATATTTACCGTATTTTACGGACTATAAGGCGCTACAGACTATAAGACGCACCTTAATTTTAATCCAGTTTTTCAGAGTTTTAACATATTAAACTGTTAAAACATATAAGATGCTCCTGAATTTTGGCGGATATTTTTCGAGGAAAAAAGTGAGTCTTATAGTCCATAAAATACGGTATATACCACTTTTCAACAAAAGGTTCCAAAGCGGTTTACATAGAGAAATAATAAATAAGATACTCGATCATGTATATTCTCAGTAGTGTATATAGTGTATACACACACAAATTGAATGCTTGTACTTAATTTTGGGGACCAGGGATAGACTGGGACTTCTGTTGGCGTACCGATCACCCTGCTGCTCAACGGAGTCCCTAACTGAGCTGACGGACTTGGTCTCGGGCTTGGTGTTGGAGTCCCCCAGGCTTGTTGTGCTGGGGAACTTCATTGTTCATTTCAGGACCAAATTGTCCAGGGCGGCTCAGGAGTTCATAGTGGCCATGACAACTATGGGGAAATCCCAAGCGGTCTCGGGACCAATGCTCATTGCAGATCACACGCTTAATATGGTCTTTCACTCTGATCAAGGTTGTGTTCCATGGGTGCGGACTCCTGTGATTTCCCTATTGTCATGGACAGACCACCATCTGGTTAAGGTTGGACTTACAGTCACTTCCCACCTTCGCAGGGGTGAGGGACGTATTAGGATGGTCTGCCTGAGAAGGTTATTGGATCCAATAGGTTTTCAAGGAGACTTGGAGGGATTTAGTATTGGCTCGGCCAGCAATCCTGTTGATGCCCTGGTGGAAAACTGGAACAGCAAACTCACCGGGGCAGTAGACATGATCGCTTCTAAGTGTCCTCTCTGACCTGCTTCCAAATTGGCCCCTTGGTATACAGAAGTACTACGGGGGCTGAAGCGGTGAGGTATACAACTGGAGTGCAAGTGGAGAAAGACTCGACTCGAATCCGACAGATTACAACATAGAGTGCATTTGAAGATCTATGCTCAGGTGATATGTGTGGCAAAGAAGCAAATTCTTTTCTGCCCGTATTGCATCCGCAAGTTCACATCCGGCGGAGCTGTTTAGGGTTGTGAGAGGGCTAGTATGTGCCTCTCCTCCTTTGAATCACAATCTGGAATCATTGATTAGCCACTGTGACGTGTTTAAAGAATTCTTTGTGGGGGAAATCTCTCGTATTCGGGCCGACTTAGATTCCGTCTCCACAATTACTTCAGTGTCTGATATGGAGGTGTCCAGCGACTCCTCATGTGTGGTTAAGTTGGATCAGTTCCAGTTTGTGACTCCTGAGGATGTGGACAAGCTGATTGGAACAGTGCAACCTACAACCTGTTCTCTTGACCCTTGCCCGGCATGGCTTATATTATCTGGCAGGGGAGGTGTTGTAGAAAACCTGGTAGAGATTATAAATGCGTATATGAAAACTTTTAAAAAGTCTTTAAAGACGCAACTATTCACCCAGGCTTTTAATTAAATATTGTTTTAACAGTTTTATCATCATTTTAAAATGTTGTTTTAAAGTTTAAATTTTAACTTTTTTAAATTTAAAAGTTTTAACTTTTACTGTGTCATTTATTTTGTTTTAACTATTGTTTTAAGTTTTTTTGTTGTCATTTATTTTAACGAATGTTTTAGCTTTTTGTTTGCTTGTTGTAAACCTCCCAGAGACGAGATATATCTATTTAGGTGATATAGAGGTGTGTTAAATAAATAAATAAATCTTTCACACCATAGAAAATGTAACTGACTTCAAAATATGGCTGGGAGATTGTAGATGACGGACACAATTTACAATTTTTGAGTAAATTGTTAATGATAATGTATTCCCTTAAATCTGACAAGAAAGCTCTAATAATAAATAACTTCCCTTTGTGGAAATAATTGCTCTTAATTAAAAACAACAACACTCTTTTAGCCTGAGGCTTATTTTGTCTAAACATCAGCTGTACCTAACATAGTATATTGCTTGCCAAGCCAATGTTCTTGAAAATAAAGCTTCATTATGGAAATGCTGACAGACTAAAACCATAGATCTAAAAACATAATGCAACTTTGTTCTAGGCCTGAGCCTGATGGGAAATAAAAATTGCTTACTTTCTAGAAATAACCAGCTAGTACTGAATAGGCATTTTCTTTTCTCTCTGTGTGTGCAAAATATCTGGGACAGCATGTTATTTTTTCTCTGTGTATGGGTGGGGAAGCTTATAAAAACTATGTAATAGTGCTTATAAAACCACAACATGTTTGTGGGAATCACTTCCAGTCTTACTTGAATCATCCTCCACCTGCAAGAAGAATGCTACATGCCACTTCAAGACTGTGGGGAGGATCCAGATTAATACAGTGGTTGCTATCATGATTATGGCTAATGTACTAATCCAAATCAGTACCAATCAGGCTTGGAAGGGGGCTGGGGGTGCGGGGAAATGAACTATTCTTCCTCCAACTAAAAAAATAGTTTGGTGCTTTTGAATGCAATTCTGAGTTTGTTCTGGGTCTTATCATGCCTCCAATTATTATCATGGAAAGCGCAATAGAATCCAATCCTGTCTCTCCACAACTGTCTGTAAATACCCATCACCCTTCCCTTTCAACCGTCTGCCTGCATTCTTCCCTGCCTCTCTCTCAAGCCTCCCTGCTCACTTACCTTTCTTGTGGCTCCAGCCACAGCAGTAAAAGAATGTAGGGACATAGGTTTCCCTCCACCACTCCCTGATGCTGGCACACTATGATGTCTGTGTGCCAGGCTGAGAAAGGATTCCCCCAGAGAACTGAGTAAAGGAGGAGAGCGGAGTTGGAATACACCTGGTTCCTTCTCCTCCTCCTTGCAGGACTGCTTCCTCTAGTTGTCTCCTCTTTCAGGAGACTACCATCAGCCACCTGTCCCTCTTCCTCAGTCTCTTTCTCCTGGGCTCTGAAATCTCTGCTATCCATCCTCATACTCTCTCTTGAGAGCTCACCATGTTCTTGTTTTCATGAGAGCTCCCTTGAATGTTCTCCTTCCATCAGCCTGATTGTCTTGTTTGGTCAGGCGCATGTTGGCACTTTGGCACATTTGTCAGTCCTGTGGCGACCACCAGGCAGGTGGGGAGATTAAGGTCACCCATCGCCAATGGGTCTGGGGTTGAGTTGTCTGGGACCCTACCTGGTATTGTGTGCGAGTTATTGTCAGACTGGAACCTCTGACAGATGTAAAGAGCATTAAGCTTTGTTGTTTTTTCCAGCACTACTGACCTATGTCACTTTTGACTTTGTAATGCTTATCTCACGTTGGAACTGAGCATTATGAACCTGCCGGTTTTGACTTCTGAACTATGCTTGGATAAAGATTGGCAGCATCACAATTTATTTTTAATATAAGAACATAAGAACAGCCCTGCTGGATCAGGCACAAGACCCATCTATTCCAGCATCCTGTTTCACATAGTGGCCCACCAGATGCCTCTGGGGAGCCCACAGGCAAGAGGTGAGGGCATGCCTTCTCTCCTGCTGTTGCTCCCCTGCAACTGGTATTGAGAGGCATTGTGCCTCTAAGGCTGGAGGTGGCCCACAGACACAAGATTAGTAGCCATTGATAGACCTGTCCTCCATGAATTTGTCTAAGCCACTTTTAATGCTGTCCAAGCTGGATGGACAGCACATCCCATGGAAAGGATTTCCATAGATTAATTATGCGCTGTGTGAAAAATACTTTCTCTTGTTAGTCCTAAATTTCCCAACCTTCAGTTTCACGGAATTACCCCTGGTTCTAGTGTCGTGAGAGAAGGAGAAAAATTTCTCTCTGTCCACTCTTTCCACTCCATGCATAATTTTATACACCTTGATCATATCTCCCCTTAGTTGCCTCTTTTCCAACTAAAAAGCCCCAGATACTGTAGCCTTGCCTCATAAGGAAGGTGCTCCAGGCCCATGATGATCTTGCTTGCCCTCTTCTGCACCTGCTCCCTAATGCACATAAGGGCCTCTCTCTACATGATGGTGTCCCAGTTGAGGGAGCATGCTGTGATTTCCACAGCAACCAAGGACCATAGCACAGGTAGCATTTACCACAGAAAAGGCAATGAAAACATGAAGTGTCCCAGTACTCTCCCCCATAGCTACCAGGAACATGGGAGTGGAGATGTGGAGACTAACAACGTGATGGCCCCAAGTCACACAGGACTATTTCCAAAAGTGACAGCAGAGAAACTTGTGCTCCAGTGTTCAGGCTGCTTCTACAAGTGATGCTAAGAAGAACTTTTCATTTCTAATTCAGTTAAAACACACATACACACACAACCAAACAAACAAACTTGCAGTTGTTTGTTTAAAAGTGGCATGTAATGTGGAAAACAAACATTTTTCATTTGGGTGAATGAAATGTGGCTTTGTAGATTGAAAGACCCAGTGGACTTACATGTTCCTTTTCTTCTGAAAGACACAGTCTTAAATAGGTCAATCATCCATGCTTGCCACAGGAAAAAAAAAAAGATCCTCCTGGAGACATGGGATGCTTTTCACACTGGCCTTCACTAATTTGTTGTTGAGATGGAACTGTGCCTCCACCAGTACGTGTTATAAATGCTGTCCCTCAGCTAGCTTCACCATTTTATTTTTAAACAATTGTTTACTTTGTATGTTCAATTGCATCATGCACAGCAAAGTCAAACAAATTGGTTTTGCATTCTGTCTGTATATGCGCACGTGCATATGCGTCTGTGGTCAACTGCTCAACTACTTTTTTTCTTTTTGTATGAACTACACTGTGCATGATTGATTCCCACATTTTTGTGAGGTTTGCGGGGAGGGGGTTTGCCAAGGATGGCTGCCCAGTTCTAGTTTTCTAAAGTGGGATTGGAGGACTGGAAAATACATAACTTTGAAGTGAACAAAAACAAAAAGATATGTGGGAGGGATTTAGCCTGTGGTATGTATGTATGTATGTATTTGTGTGTGTGTGTGTGTGTGTGTGTGTGTGTCCCTCTCTCTAGAAAGTGCTGCTGCTATTTCAGAGCATGCAAAATCATTAGAATTTGAACATACATAATATGGACTATTGTGGTGTCATCATGTGATTGATTGATTGATTAAGTGCCATCAAGTCTGTGTCAACTCCTAGCGACCATGTAGATAGATTCTATCCAGGATGATCTGTCTTCAGCTTGGCCTTTAAGATCTCGCAGTGGTGCATTCATTGCTGTCATAATTGAGTCCATCCTTGCTGCTGGTCGTCCTCTTTTTCTCTTTCCTTCAACTTTCCCCAGCATTATAGACTTCTCAAGGGAGCTGGGTCTTTGCATAATGTGTCCGAAGTATGATAGTTTGAGCCTGGTCATTTGTGCCTCGAGTGAAAATACTGGATTGATTTGTTCTATGATCCATATGTTTGTTTTCCTGGCTGTCCATGGTATCCTCAAAAGTCTTCTCCAGCACCAAAATTCAAAAGCGTCAATGCTTTTTCTATCTTGCTTCTTCAAAGTCCAGATTTCTCATCCATAGAGTGTCATGGGGAAAACCATTCTCCGAATGATTCTAATCTTTGTAGGTGTTGACACATCACAGCATCTTAATATCCTTTCCAAGGCCTTCACTGCAACCCTACAAAATGCTAGTCTGCTGCGTATTTCTTGACTGCTGGATCCTTGACTGTTGATGGTCGATCCTAAAAGGCAGAGGCTATCCACTACTTCAGTGTCTTCATTGTCAGTTCTGAGGCTGGTTGCTATACCCATTGTCATTAGTTTAGTCTTCTTTACATTTAGTCATAGTCCCATTTTTTCACTGTGCTCCTTGACTTTCATTACTACTGTCAGCAATCTGGCCACCCAGAAGGGAAGTCCAGGAAGATAGACCACAATACAAACTTGGCTGCAGAAACGTAACACGGCTCAGAATAGTTCTTTATATCAGGCTGTCGACACGAGGGTTGACAAATGTTGTCTTCCAGCAGCTAACAGAAAGCTGCTGACATGCTTTATAGTCCAAGCTGATAACTCGCAGCTGGCAGGGATTCAAGGCTTATCAGCCCTCTGCAAGAGGCGTTTACTCCTCCTGATAGTTTCCAGCTGTGCTCTCCGCCTTGTGAGACACAGTTGCTGTGGAGTCAGTGGGGGTTGCCTGCACAGCTCATCCTCCAGTCTGTCCGTTGCTGTCTCCGCTGCCCCATACTGCTGTGCCTGCTCTGAAACATCAGCCGGACCTTCCTCAACCATCTCGGGAACTGACAGCTGGGCTCTGCCCCTCAGGCACCCCCGCATTGGCTGAAAGGCTGTCAGCCTCCTCTTCCTTCTTGCTATCTGAGATCGAGGGTGTGACAACTAGAGCTTGCAGATCATCCACATTCTCAGCTATGAGAGTGGTGTCATCAGAGTAGTGCAGGTTATTGATGTTTCTTCCTCCAGCTTTAGAGCCATGCTCATCTTCTTCCAATCCAGCTTCTCTCAGTATATGTTCAGCATATAACTTGAATAAATATGGAGAAAGTATACAGCCTTGTCTTACTCCTTTGCCGATCTGGAACCAGTCTGTTTTACCATCTTCTGTCTGTCATGTAGATGTGGGATATATCATTGTAAATTCAAGGATCTCTTGGGAAAATGGCCTCAGGCTTGATGATAGTGAAGCTAAATACCATTATAAACAGACTAATCAGCGCCCTGTGTGCAAATTGAAATTGGCACCAGCCCCCTCATGAAAAATACCAGTATTATCAATTTTGCCCCAAGTGGCACCTCCTGAAGCATGACATCCTGTTCACAATACCCTTGTATTGGCAGTGCCTCCTGAAACATGGTTGCCTGTTGTCCAAGTCCCATCTGTATGCAGCTGGCAGCTAAGTAGCAAGGCAGCAGCTGCATGAGCACATTTAGCAGGACTGTTAACACCAGCAATTGAGGGCTGAGGCTGAACAGTTTGAGTAGGAAGTCTCCACCCACCCCTTGGTCTTGCTCGGTCTCATCCTCCCACAGCACTGTTTGGTTCTGTTTCCACCCCTTGAAGTGAACCCTCTGCCTCTCCAGCATCAGCCCTTCCAGCATCAGCCGATGAGCTGCCAGCCGATGACCCTTCCAGCATCAGCCGATGAGCTGCCAGTCAAGGGCTCTGCTGTTGCTGCTGTAAATGGGCTTGGGCACAATGGTGTTAGCACTCCTGGGGGGCAGCACTGGTGATTCCGTGGAGGGAACTGGGTCCTCAGAACATTGTCCTCCTCAGGAGGAACTTTGCTCTGGTGTTCCATGGTGCTGTGAGGGGTGAGGCTGAGCAACAGAGGAACCTCTGGATCGTGGGAGTGGCTGGTTGTGGGCTGTTCCTCTGAGGACTCTGTGAAGTTGAGGGGATCTCTGGCACCTGTTCAGTCACACAGATTGCACACCCTGAAAGCCAACGTTGAATAGGCATAAGGTTTAGATAATTGAGGGAGATGATTATGTCCATTAACGTATCTGAGGTGGCTTGATAGGCTATCCTGTTGAAGAGAATTGGTTGCATGTTAGCAAGCAGTATAGATCAGCTAGGAGTAGGCATGCTCAGTGTTTCCCTGTAACCCAGAGGGCTAGAATGTGTATCGTCCTTAGCCTAAACTAAGATGCTGACAAATTGGCAACCTTAGATAAAGAGTTCACAATCTGATTTCTCCCCTCTCTTTTTCTGGTGATATTTAGAAGGCCTTATTTTGCACGGCCATAATGTAAGAGAATGGAAAAAAATAATAAGATTTGGTAATATTATAGCTTTCCTAAATGTCCATATAAGACCATTGGCTGTATGCCTCAGGCAAAACATGTTTCATACATTCTGATGAGGAAGGAAATCCTCTCACACAGTTTTGCAAATGACAGGCATGCTGACCCAAACAGAATTTAATAAGCAACTGGCTGTGCCCTGGGCAAACTGCACACAGATGGTTTGTGCTACATAATTTCTTCTTCTTTTCAACAAGGACTGCTACAGACCCTTTCTATGGTTGTTGTAGTTGTTGCTGGGATTGGCAGCAAGTTCAGTAGTGACTACTAGTGTGCAGTTTTTCCATAATGTAACTATAGGTAATTATAAAAGCATAGAAAGAGGGAAAACAGAAAGAAATCACTCTCAAAGTCTGGTGCTCATCTGACGTGGTTTTCACAATATTTATTCATTCTGTTCAGTCCACTTGCATCACCCTCTTTTATCCAAATGGCCTGGAGCCTGGATAGTCAAAAGCTGAAATCTCTGTGAGAGTTCTCTCAACATGAGCAAGAGCAGAGTAATCTTGTGTGTATGTCTACAACATTTGTCTTAATTTATTAGTTGTGTGCCCTTGCTGGGACTCGTATACTCCTGACAATTTGATGTGATTGGCAGAATCCTGTCCCATTGCCTTGTCGGACCAGAAGTGACTGGAAGTACCCAATGCTCATGTCGGGCGTGCACGTCCTGCTTGCTCACATGTATGTTCAGTCACTTCAGTCACTTCTGGTCTGATGAGGCAACGGGGCGGCAGGGAGGTACGCTGCTGCCCCGCCGGACCATTTTAAACTGCAGCGCCGCCAGGGAAACATGGTGGGAGGGGTAAGAGCACCCTCCCCACCCTTAAAGGTATCCCCAACCTTCTAACCGCCCCCTGCCAGTTCCATGCACATCCTTAGGACAGGAGCTCTCAGTTGCCTCCAGTGGGAGTCCTTTAATTTACACCAACTTTTTTGCTTCAGTGCCTTGAGGATGGAGCCATAGACAAAGCACATGCTTTTCATGTAGAGGAAAAGCTCACTCCCCAGTTTCGATCCTTGTCATCAACTATAGCTAGGCAACGATAGCAATGATAGACCAGTCTCCATGGCTGGGCAAGGTGATTGAGAGAGTGGGGGCCTCCCAGCTCCAGGCAGTCTTGGAAGAAACTGATTCTCTAGATCCATTTCAAACTGGCTTTCGGGTGGGCTATGGGGTGGTGACTGCCTTGGTTGGCCTGATGGATGATTTCCAATTAGGAATTGACTGAGGGAGTGTGACTCTGTTAGTCCTTTTGGATCTGTCTGTGGCTTTCGATATTATTGACCATAGTATCCTTTTGGAGTGTCTGAGAGGGTTTGGGGTAGGAGGCAGCACTTTACGGTGGTTTTGATCCTCCCTCTTGGGCAGATTCCAGATGGTGTCACTTGGAGTCTGTTCTTCTAAATGTGAACTTGTGTATGAGTCCATACTGTCTCTAATGCATTTTAATATCTACTTGAAACCGCTGGGAGACATAATCAAGAGATCTGGTGCAGGGTGTTATCAATAAGCTGATGACATCCAAATCTATTTCTCCACGTCAGCATCATCAGGAGAAGGCACAACCTCCCTAAATGCTTGCCTGGAATCAGTAATGGGCTGGATGAGAAGTAACAAACTAAGACTGAATCCAGATAAGACGGAGGTACTTATTGTGCAGGGTCAGAACTCGGGAGATGATTTTGATCTGCCTGTTCTGGATGCGGTCACACTTCCCCAGAAGGAACAAATGCTTCTGAGTCCACACCTCTCCCTGGTATCCCAGGTTGAGGTGGTGGGCCAGAGGTGCTTTCTATCAGCTTCGGCTGATACACCAGCTACGTCTGTTTTCTTGAGACGAACAACCTCAGAACGGTGGTACATATGCTGGTAACCTCCAGACTTGTCTACTGCAATGCACTCTATGTGGGGCTGCCTTTGTATGGAGTCTGGAAACTGCAGTTGGTATAGAATGCTGCAGCCAGAATGGTCTCCAAGACATCTCGAAGAGACCATATTACTCCTATATTAAAAGAGCTACACTGGCTCCGAATAGGTTTCTGGGCAAAATACAAGGTGCTGGTTATAACCTATAAAGCCCTAGGCAGCTTAGGCCCAGGTTATTTAAGAGAACATCTTCTTCACCATGAGCCCCACTGTCCATTGAGATCATCTGGAGAGGTTCGTCTGCAGCTGCCACCAGCTCGTCTGGTGGCTACGCAGGGATGGGCCTTCTCCGCTGCTGCCCTGAAGCTTTGGAATGCACTCCCTGCTGACATGAGAGCCTCCCCATCTTTGACAACTTTTAAAAAATCCTTAAAGACTTACCTTTTCACCCAAGCCTTTTAATTTAATTGTGGTTTTAAATTGTTGTAAGATTTTTATTTTTGTGTTTTAACTTTTTATATTGTTGTGAGCTGCCCAGAGACAGAAGCTTGGGGTGGCATACAAATATGATAGATAGATAGATAGATAGATAGATAGATAGATAGATAGATAGATAGATAGATAACCAAGGAAAGTTTTCTGTCTGGAACTCTGGAGATTCACTGCAAATCAGTGCAGATTATACTGATCAGAGTCAGCTCGAGGATATGATTGACCCCCATCACTCCCCAAGTCTTAGTGATGACTTTACTGGGGCCTAAGTGGCCTTTTAACATTTACAATAATGGCACAGTAAAGGGCTCATTGCGTTGTAATGCAAAGATGTTGGCTGCTCGTGCAACTGCTGCAAAGCACACTGGATTTCTTTGTTGCACCATCATAAGGGATTCTGTAGTGACCCTGCTGTCCTCCTCTCTCCCCAAGCATAACACATGGATAAGACTGCAGTGTTAGTCATCAAGCTCTGTTTCACATTCTTGTTGAGATTCTGAATAACAGGCTTCAGCATTTCTTCAGGAAATGCTTCCCAGCAAGCCCCAGAGGTGGCAGTAGATCAGGCGGTGGTCCACTTCAGCCATCCTTCAGTTGTTGGACTGTGACTGGCTGGAGATGATGGGAGTTGTTGTCCAAAAACAGCAGGAGGGGCAAAGTTGTGCAACCTTGCATCAGATCATGTTTTGGGGAGTACTGTAGTTGGTGGCTGATGCACAAATGGTGGGATCTGCTTTCACAACAAGTTAGGCTCTGGTACTGATACATTTTGTCTACATGATTTGGAATGTAACTAATGGGTCTCTTTCTGGTGCTAAACCCTTGTACGGTGTGAACTGTCTGTTTTTAGGTGGATTATTTTGAGTGCATTTTTCTCACTGTGATTCCTTGCTTTCTCATTTTTCTACACAGGAGGGCAGAGACAGCCTCGCTATGGCACATCATGGGTTCCTGTGGTTTTAGGCATTCTTACTGCACTGGTTACAGCTGTTGCCTTGGCACTAATCCTCCTACGGAAAAGAAGAAAAGAAACTCGTTTTGGGTAAGTGCCTTAGTAGTAGTAGGAGCACTACTGAAAATGAATGTCTTTGGAACCCTCATCTGGATGCATTAATGCAAATTTGCTGTGTCATGCTAGGATTTGCCAGTAATAATGTAGCAAACCAGGGTTGGGTGGGGAGCAGTAGCTAATCTTCTGGATTTACAAGGCAGTGAAGGAACTGAGGTAACTGGCTTGATGTAAAAGGGAGATGAAAGAGTGAATGAGACAGTGTGCCAGATACGGCCATGGTGAGAAGATCCCTCCAGGTCAATGCAGCCTACACAAGCCTGGCTAGCTCTTAGAGCTAGTAGCAAGAGGAAGAACAAGAGGAGGAAAGTGAGTTGCCCTGGAGGCCAAGCCTCCAGAAGGGCAGTAGAGCAACCCTATGGCATGTGAGCATGGTCACTTAAGCAACCCCAGTGTTCCATGGGGTGGTGGTGGATAATGTTACTTCTTCCGTCTCCAATTCCGAGGCCTTTGGGGACATATGACTGGAAGGGTTTGCCCAGGTAGACACAAAGAGGAAATAGTTACCAGTCTCTGGTGGCTCTAGGCACTATCAGTATTACGTACATGTAAATGGACAGCACTGTACCTTTTTGTAATAATGCGTAGATGTTACATTAATGAGAATTTTTGTTTCTTCTTTACCTTTAGTCATGCTTTTGGCAGCGTGGTGGGTGGGGATCCAGTGGTCCATTTCAGAGCAGTGAGATCTTTCAACAGAGAAGGTCCAGAGCTTATTGAGGCAACATGTAGGTAAAATGTTCTGAGTGGATCTTTCTTACAAATCTCATCATCACCATGGATGGAGTTTCTCTCCAATGTGTTTCTAAGCCTTATAGCTCCAAGTGTTGTTCTTTTCCCTGCTCCCCTCCTCTGCCCATTTCAATTTTCTCATTCTCTCTATTGATGTGAAACTCCAGCAGGAATGAATAATCTGATAGACAAATGTTCACAAAAATATTGGCTGGAACTGATGCTTCAGTGTGTAATTGAGATTTTGTAGTCTCCAGATCCTCCATCTAGTCTTGAGCTTCAGTTTATAGATTGGATTCTTCAACCGACAGAATCGAACTGAAGGGCATGTTTTCATTCTGCTTCCCTCCAGATGATTGTTTGGAAGTGATGTGGCAGTCCTGTGTGCATTTAATTAATTAATTAATTAATTACATCTATATCCCGCTCTTCCTTCAAGGAGCCCAGAGCGGTGTACTACATACTTGAGTTTCTTCTCACAACAACCCTGTGAAGTAGGTTAGGCTGAGAGAGAAGTGACTGGCCCAGAGTCACCCAGCTACTATCATGGCTGAATGGGGATTTGAACTCGGGTCTCCCTGGTCCTAGTCCAGCACTCTAACCACTGCACCACACTGGCTTTCTTATATGAGAGTAATTCTCTATGAGAGAATTATATATGAGAGTATATCTCTTATATGAGTATATCTTGTATATGAGAGTATATCTCTTACATTAGAGTAAGCCCCATTGATCAGAGTTCACCTTACTTCTGAGTAAACATGTAACTTCCTTTCAAATAAGTATGCTTAAGACTGCAGTCCTAGATTCAGCAGTCACTGCACTGCTTTAGTTTCTATGAAATACTATAGGGCTGTCCACACAACCCTAAACAGGGTTAGAGAAGTGCCCAGCCACGGTAGGAGAGCCATGCATGATCCCAATTAGCAGCAGGAGGAGGAGGAGGAGGAGGAGAGATGGATAATGTGGGAGCCAGGAACTGGGTAGGGTGTCTTTTCATCCACCCGTGATAAAATGCTGAGGACAGAATGTGAGTTGTCCATGCCTATCCTACCCAGCTCCCACACAAACAGTCTCCCTCCTCCTTCCTTGATCTTTGAATTCACATGACCACCAATCAGAAGTACGCACTGCTCTCCCACCCTGGCTGGACACCTCTCTAACCCTGTTGGTTGTGTGAATAGCCATTGTATTGCAACTGTTTGGAAGAGTTCCTCCTCCTATATGATAGGAGGCCCTGGCTTGAAGATCAGACAGCTTCATGGAGCAGGGTTCTCTTAGTCTCCACAGCCCACTGTGTTAAATTTGTTGCCCAAGTGAGCCTTACAGGCTTCATTACTTGCCGCTTTTGAAAAACTGGTTAACACCTTCTTGATTACACAGTAGTCTTTTAGCTGATTTTACTGTTGACTTGGTTTTATCTTGGTTGGTTGCAGCTGCTGTAATGTTTTAGAGTCTTGTAATAGGGTTTCTATTACAATACATGGTGCACTTCAGTTAATTGTAAGCTGCCTAGAGATCACTTATTTACATAGAGGTGGATTATAATATCTTAATTATAATTTAGACAGAGGTGTCTTCTATAGGCTTCGGCTGATATGCCACCTGTGTCCATTTCTTGCAATAAATAACCTCAGAACAGTGGTACATGTGCTAGTATCCTCCAGACTAGAATACTGCAATGCGCTCTATGTGGGACTGCCTTTATACATAGTTCGGAAACTGCAGTTGGTCCAGAATGCAGCAGCCAGGTTGGTGTCTGGGTAATCTCGGAGAGACCATATTACTCCTATACTAAAAGAGCTACACTGGCTGCCAATAAGTTTCCAGGCAAAATACAAGGTGCTGGGTAAAACCTATAAAACCCTAAACGGCTTGGGCCCTGGGTATTTAAGAGAATGTCTTCTTCATCATGAACCCTACTACCCATTGAGATAATCAGGAGAGGTCCATCTCCAGTTGCCACCGGCTTGTCTGGTGGCTTCTCGAGGACAGGCCTTCACTGCTGCCCCGAAGCTTTGGAATGCACTCCTTGCTGAAATAAGAGCCTCCTCATCTTTGACAATTTAAAAAATCTTTAAAGACACATCTTTCCACAGGCTTTTATTTAAATACCATTTAAATAGTTTTAACATTGTTTTAAAATATTGTTTTACAATTTTAAATTGTTGTGATGTTTTAACTTTTTGCTGTCATTTATTTTAACCCATGTTTTAATTTTTCTGTTGTCATTTATTTGTTTTAACTAATGTTTTAATTTTTCTGTCATTTATTTGTTTTAACTAATGTTTTAACTTTTCTGTTGTCATTTTTTGTTGTAAACTGCCCAGAGATGTAAGTTTGGGGCAGTATAAAAATAAGTTAAACAAACAAACAAACAAATAAACAAATAAATAATTAATAGATCCACCTTTATCGAAGACCAGAATTTGTACCTAAGAGGAAAGTCCAGATATTCTGCTATTGCAGCACCCAACACGTCCACACAGCTATGATTTACCATCTACAGATTGATTCCCGGATGCCAGTCTGTGGAACTGACACAAGTCTGATTCATCTGTATTGCTTCAACTGTTGTTATTTCCTGCTTGTTAGTTATTTAAAAATAAAGTTGTTGCATTTCTAACTCAGAAACCTTAGCAGAAAAAAAAAGTAGTTTTAATAAAACCGGAGGTTTGGGGCTTCTGCTCTTTCATAAGAATGGGACTCCTGTTCTGCAGTCCGAAGCATCCTTGCCTCAGATAAAATCTCATTGTACTATTTACTTCCGAGAAGAGATGCTTTGTATCTGGCTGTGCATTTTCCGTGCTCTCTGCCATATTCACCATTATGTATGGGATGAAAAACCTGGGATTCCGTAGGAGAGGTAAGAACTAGGTTCACTGAGATTCTTTGTTAAATACTTAATATTCATCTTTTTGTCTTTCTTTTTCTCTAGTGGATAGTATAGGAATCAGCGATGACCTGAAGATGAAACTGAAAGATGTCCTGATTCAGGAGCAGCAGTTTACTCTGGGAAGAATGCTTGGCAAGGGTGAGTGTGAGCCAAAGCCTAGACAAAAATCCATTTCTTCTGATGAGGGATTATACTCCAATCTTATGTGGCGCTTGGTGCACCTGAGCTCATTGATTTCAATGCCATTCGGTGTGCCTAACAGCATTGGATTGGGCTGTTAGTCTGCAACAGTTAGTGCATCACTGGAATAAATCCAAACAAGACTGTAATTTATCTGGGTTTTAGCTAAGGCCAGCTAAATTACAGCCATGTTTGTCTATTGTTCTGTATATGGATTAGCCCACTCTAGGCAGTGCAGTTCCATGACTGATCGTTGGAAACCCCTGGGCCAAATGCGGTTGCCACACACTTTTTGTAGTTGTGGACAGCAAGTAATAGAAGTGGAGACATTCGCTAAGGAAAAGTTGGGGGAAATGGCAATTTTTGAGGAGAGCACATTGTAAAATATGTGAAAGAAGCAGGAGCTAGAGTTGGGAGAGGTTTTAAGTGGAGGAAAAAGGAGCAAAGATTATGAAAGCTTCCTGCAAATGTACCAGTTCCTACCAAGCCACCCTCAATTCTGTACATTATAATCTACTAAAGGTTCAGGGGGTTAGTATGATCAAAGTTAAGCACTTTTTATTCCCATTGATTGTTTTTTTAATATATATTTACATTTATAAACTGCCTTTTGTTACTTGACCCAAATGCGGTGTACACTAACTTTACAAACATCATAAAACAATTTAAAGCAATAAAAGCATATACAGCAGCAAGAGCAAAAACCACCACACCCAACAGCTGCTGAATGATTTCATCTTAAATCTGACTGGATTTATTCCTTAAGATTCTGTTAGCTCCTGCTCCTGTATATTTCCTCGGAGAAAGCCCTTGTAGATTTTCCATCCCAATATGACATTGTTCATGTGTATTTCTGCTCAGAAATCATTCCAAAATGTACTCTTTTACAAGGAAACCATACATTGGAATAGGCCCTGTGTTAGCAGCTTCCCTCTATGCACCCTAAAAGCCCCAACTTTCATAGTGCCTGATGAAATGAATGGTGCCTGAGTTGCTTCTCAATTGTGGGGTGGGGGGATAGAACTGTTCGGAACATGCAATGGTCAGGGAAGAGGAGTAGAGAGGATATGAGCTGGGTGAATGCTGGGGGAAGGGGACAGTTGAGATTGATCAGTTAAATTAGTAGGGGTTGAGATAGGCTTATTAGGGTAGGACTAGGTTGGATAAAGGGATGTGCACGAATCACAGTTAAAATCGTGGTTCAAGCACATTTCCGGAGCAGGGCCCGGGAGTTTTAAGAAAGAGGAGAGCCGTTTCCTGCTGGTGTGGCTTGCTTCCCAAGAAGCCTTGTGCAGCATTAGCACACACATGGCATCTGTGCATGCTCGGGCACCATTTGCGTGGTCAGCATGGTGTTACTGACCACACAAATGGTGCCATGCTTGCACAGATGCCATATGTGTGCTAATGCTACATGAGGCTTCTTGAGACACATGCTGCCCCAGGAGGAAGCTGCATGGAGCGGCAGAGAGTAGGGATGTGCATGAACCGGTCCACAGGCCACGTTGGAGGCCTGCAAACCAGTCCGCAAGTGGCCCGGTCCGGCAGTTCGACACCGGGGGGGTGGCTCTTTAAGGGGGGGTTGTACTTACCCCTCCCGCCGCCTTTCCCCCTTCCGGCGCTCCAGTTTTTAATCTAAATTTCGGGGTGGCAGCGTTCCTCCCTGCCGCCCCTGCCCCCTTGTTGATAGTAAAAGCGGAAGTAACTTCTGCGCATGCGCCCGCCGCTGACACGCACATGTGCGCCGCACACATCACACGGCGGCGCGTGCTCGTCAGCGGCTCATCAGCACTGCCACCCTGAAATTTGGACTAAAAACTGGAGCACCGGAGAGGAGGAAGCCGCAGGAGGGCTAAGTACAACCCCGCCCCCGCCTTAAAGAGCCAACCCTCCCTGGCATCAGAACGCGCCTCCACGGTCCATGCACATCCCTACTCTCCTCTTTCTTAAAGCTCCCGGGCCCCACTCCAGAAATGTGCTCGAACCGTAGTTCAAACTGCGGTTTGTGCACATCTCTAGTTGCATAGGCTTGTTCAGTTAGGAATAAGAATATATATTTGAAGCTAGCAAAGGAAAATAACACTGATCTTCAAAAAGGGATCCAGGGGCAATCCGGGAAATTACAGACTGGTTAGCTTAACGTCCGTTCCAGGCAAATTGATGGAAAGCATCCTCAAGGATAAAATTGTAAAGCACACAGAACAACAGGCCCTGCTGGGAGTGACCCAGCATGGCTTCTGCAAAGGTAAATCTTGCCTCACAAACCTTTTGGAGTTCTTTGAGAGGGTCAACAAGTGTGTGGATCAAGGTGATCCAGTTGACATAGTATACCTGGACTTCCAAAAAGCTTTTGACAAAGTTCTTCATCAAAGACTCCTGAGGAAACTTAGCAGTCATGAAATAAGGGGACAAGTACATGTGTGGATTGCTAACTGTTTGAAAGACAGGAAACAGAGGGTAGGTATAAATGGAGAGTTTTCACAATGGAGGGAAGTAAGAAGTGGGGTCCCCCAGGGATCTGTACTGGGACTGGTGCTTTTTAATTTATTCATAAATGATCTAGAAGTAGGGGTAGGCAGCGAGGTGGTCAGATTTGCAGATGATACCAAACTCTTTTGGGTAGTGAAATCCAAAACAGATTGTGGGGAGCTCCAAAAGGATCTCTCCAAACTGGGAGAGTGGGCAACAAAATGGCAAACGCGGTTCAGTGTTGGCAAGTGTAGAGTGATGCACATTGGGACGAAAAACCCCAACTTCAAGTATAGGTTGATGGGATCTGAGCTGTCGGTGACTGACCAGGAGAGGAATCTTGAGGTGGTGGTGGACAGCTCGTTGAAAGTGTCAAATCAATGTTTGGCAGCTGTGAAAAAGGCCAATTCCATGCTAGGGATCATTAGGGAGGGGATTGAAAATAAAATGGCTAATATTATAATGCCTGTATAGAAAACTATGGTGCAGCCAGACCTGGAGTACTGTGTACGATTCTGGTCACCGCATCTAAAAAAGGACATTGTAGCACTGGAAAAGGTGCAGAAGAGGGCAACCAAGATGATCAGGGACCTAGAGCACCTTTCTTATGAGGCAAGGCTACAACAATTGGGGCTATTTAGTTTAGAAAAAAGGTGACTGCGAGGAGACATGATAGAAGTCTATAAAATCATGTATGGTGTGGAGAATGTGGATAGAGAGAAATTCTTCTCCCTCTCACATAACACTTGAACCAGGGGTCATCCCATGAAATTGATTTCCACGACATTTAGGACCAGCAAATGGAGGTACTTTTTCATACAATGCATAATCAACTTGTGGAATTCTCTGCCATGAGATGTGGTGACAGCCAACAACCTAGATGGCTTTAAGAGGGGGTTGGGTAAATTCATGGAGGAGAGGTCTATCTACAGCTACTAGTTGGAGGGCAATAGGCCACCTCCAGCCTCAAAGGCAGGATGCCTCTGAGTACCAGTTGCAGGGGAGTAACAGCAGGAGAGAGGGCATGCCGTCAACTCCTGCTGTAAGCTTCCAGTGGCATCTGGTGGGCCACTGTGTGAATCAGGATGCTGGACTCGATGGGCCTTGGGCCTGATTCAGCAGGGCTGTTCTTATGTTCATATGAAGAATCAATTGTGTACACACATAGCTTTAACAAGTATATGTCTAATTTAGCGCTAATAAACCAGAGTTGAGTATAAACTATGATATGTTCTTTCTGCGTTCCATGCATCTAAGGCTTGAATACGTACTTTAAAATGAAGCAACTAGAACCATGGACTGTGACACTGGGATCGAAATTCACATATACTAGTCTTCACCATTGCCTTATTTTGTTATTTAACAGGGGAGTTTGGGTCTGTAAGAGAAGGTCAGCTGAAACTGCCTGATGGTTCTCTCCAGAAAGTTGCAGTGAAAATGCTAAAAGGTGAGTACAAACTGGGCTACATGCAGTGTCTCCAATACTTCCCTCTCAGCATCCATCCTCCTTTATCTGTGATTTCTTCCTGACCAAGCAATATTTTTCTTCCTTCTTCCTCTTTTCTTCCTTCTTCTCTTAACACTGTCTTCCTTCTACAGTGCCATTATAGTTTTAGGTAGGGATTTAGTTTTAATATCTTTATTTATTTTAGTTAGTTTTCCCCCTCCGCCTCGCCTGGGTAGGGTTTGGCTGTTGGCATGGATCCTATTCTAGTTGGTTCTCTACTGTATGGGAGAAGAAACACAAACTCAGAAATAAAATCTCAAAGTTTATTTGGATCTTGCCAATTCCAGTATTGCAATTGCACTTCTGGTTAGACAAGCAACAAAAAATCCAAAACAGCAATGACAGACATGATTCAGACAGACATTACCTGGTGGGGAACTGGCTAATAAACAGTCCACAATCCACAACATGCTATATTTTAAAGATACTAACATACCAAGATGTTTGCCAATGAATGGTGACCAGCCTTCACCAAAGGCCCATGTAGAAATCAGTGACCCTGATTGTTAATATGCAGGAGCTTTTATATAATCATTTACATTAGTAATGCCTATGCTCCTCTGTGACTGGTTACATCCTAAGAGGTTTGTAGGTTTTCAGGCATACATGTCACTGTTTGTTTCATAATAGGTTATTACATGGAAGAAGCCCCCAACTTAAACATATTATTTGTCCACGATATTTTCAAAATTCTGAGTCCCTCCCAATGTCAGTCAGGCCTCATTTCTTAATTTCAAACTGCCAGTTAAGCATATTTGATTTTCTGCTGATGGCCAGACTTGGTGACATGTCAGTTCTTTGTTGTTTGCTAGCTACCATAGAGTACTGTATCTGGGCCATGAATAGAAATGTTCTTTCACTCAGATTTCTAGTAAATTACAATTCTTTGTTCTTACTTATGACACTTGTGTTCTAAGCTTAGGACACAAGGCCCACCCATGTTCAAAAAGGCACAGATATTGTCAAGATATATAATCAATCACAATGATGTGTCCATACATACATATAATCAATCACAATGATGTGTCCATACATAGCCTGATTGATTTATCATACCAATTCTATAGAATTTAATCAGTCAGTCTCTCCTTCATGTAACTAGTACTTTGTGAATTAATAAAATGCTGGTGACTTCTGTTAGCAGCGGTAGAAATTATGAATATGCAAGTAGGTTCAGAATTACACCATAAAAGTTACAATCTTGCATCATTAAAATCAGTGGGAATTTTGATGTTGAATTCTTTGGAGGAAGATGACACCTTAAGTGGATATTTTTCCACCATCACCTAAGTCTCTGATGAATATTATCTACAATCTCCAAATCAGATTTGGTTAATTAAAGCATAACTCTAGTAAAGCACAATATCAGATTTATGTATTTATATATTTTGTTTTGCTAAGCATGTAGATTAAATTGATTGTACTGCTTGGATCTTTATTCCAGACCCACCATGTCAGTTTGGCAACAAATTATTTATTGGCCCTCCTGTTCTGCAGGTTTAGGAAGCGATTTGCCATTTCCTTAAAAGCCATGACTTCTGTAGTTGGTAAGAAAAATCTTGGGGAAAGAGAACATTATTCATCATCTTTCTCTGTAACAGAAATGAACTTCTGAAATGTCTCTAGGGCTTGAAGACATCTTCTTGATGCAATGTTTAATCATCAAGAACATGTTCAGGATGTGCTTCATGATTCAGCTCACTGTATGTGTCTATATACTGCTAAGTACAAGCATTTGGTGATCAGAATACCCAGCACATCTTGCAGCTTCATTCTGTGCATGTTTTCTTGGCGGCTGGCCCTGTGGAGTTCAAAAGGAAATATCAGTACCCTTTTCTTTTATTTCAGCGGACATCTTCACCTCAAATGATATTGAGGAATTCCTGAAAGAAGCTGCCTGCATGAAGGAGTTTGACCATCCACGCGTTACTAAACTCATTGGTGAGCTCTTTTTCCTAGTGGTCACAATACTGAGATGCTTTGCTCTCCATTTGCTGAGAAGCAGACTCACACTGAGGAAAGACACAGCCAAGTTTCCTAACTGAACTACTTCTTTTCCATAATTCTACTTTCTCAAGAATAAAACAGACATTTATAGGCAAGGTTATACATTAATTGCGCTGTAGAAAGACAGACTAAGAAATTGAACCTAAGAGCATAAACTACCTTGTTGCTTCAGGTTTGAGATCCCTGAGTACAAGTGAAAAAAAGCCATATATTTTGGATTTACCATATGACACTGTGGATACAGAGGAAAGTAATATAATTGTGAGCCAACCTCCTTAGAGGACACTTAAGAGTTTTGCTGCCAAACACCAAAATGATCAGTTTCTGGAAACTTAGTAGTGTTTGAAAGTCCTTGTTTGTCACTGAATACATGAGGTGATCGGGTCAAGAGTTTAGAGATACGGACTTCAGGAAATTTTTCAATATATACTCAGCAGATTGAGAAGGATAAAAAGACAATCGTACTTGCTAATTGCTCTTTTCCTTTCTGCTTCCTTACATCAGGAGTCAGCTTGCGCAATCGACCTAAAGGCCGGCTACCCATCCCAATGGTTATCCTGCCCTTCATGAAACATGGAGACCTTCACTCTTTTCTACTGATGTCCCGAATTGGAGAAAACCCTTTTGTAAGATTCTCTTTTTCTAAATTCCTTATGGAAGAATGGACGTTCAGCTCTCACTTTGGATTTAAACTTTTGTTTCTTAAGTATACAATAATTTTTCTTACTGTAAAGGGCACATTGGTGCAAATCTCTTTTGTCCTGTATTAAATTCAGCAGTCCTACTTCATTGCTATCAACTGTAGACAATAGCTTTTCAGTCAACTGATCATCTAAACATAGTAAGTCCTTATAGTATATAACCAGATATACTCACTATAGTCAACAGCACTGTATTGACTATAGACGTGGTAAAAAAAGGTTGGATTGGAAGTTCTTTGCTGTGACAGTGTGGTAAAACATTACTGTCATTGACCTTACAGCTTTTGCTCTGCCTATGAATTCTGTGTAACATGGCCCAAATTGTATCCTCAGTGTTTGCATTCAAGTGCTTCTTCTAATCAAGATTGGAACATGCCCATGGCTCTGTTTTTGGATTCTGGTATTCAAGCCTTTGCTGAAGAATCTAAGGGTAGAGTTATCCTGTAGCTTTGAAGTACATCATCCAGGCTCTTGACCAGGGGTGTAGCTGGGGGAGAGGGGGCCTGTGTTCACCCTTCTCCCCAGTGGCCCTTCAGAGTGAGGGAGATAATGAAGAAAATAGGGAGAGGTGGAACTGGGAGGGCCCTCAGGAGCTGGGGGCCCCGGGTAGGGATGGGCCCGGACCGGTCCGGAGGCCATTGTAAAGGCCTCCGGACCGGTCTGGACCTGGGAGGTCCGGTTAGGGTGGGGGGGTGCCTTTAAGAGCAGGGGGAGGGTTTACTTACCCCTCCCGCCGCTTTCCCGCTTTGGCGCCGTAATTTCAGTAGTAATTGGGACGGCAGGATACCTCCCTGCCGCCCCTTCCCTGCTGTCGCTATGAAAAACTCCCAGGAGTCCTTTGCACGCGCACACATTGTGTGCGCGCTTCACGTCTCTGTGACGTGCGCAAAGGACTCCTGGGAGTTTTTCATAGCGACAGCAGGGAAGGGGCGGCAGGGAGGTATCCTGCCGCCCCAATTACTACTGAAATTACGGCGCCAGAGTGGGAAAGTGGCGGGAGGGGTAAGTAAACCCTCCCCCCTGCTCTTAAAGCCACCCCCACCCCAGTGCCGGACCGCAGTTTGGCGGTTCCGTGCACACCCCTAGCCCCAGGTTCTTTGAACCCATCCGCTCAATTATAGCTACACCCCTGCTATTGACTGAGAGCCGCTTCTGGCCACGCTACAAATGCAGCATTGGCTGTCCAACTCCTGAATGGGGCCGCACGGCCCCGCTTGGAAGCTAGGTTGAGGCTGCATAAAAGGCAGGGAAGAGCCGCTCCTGGCCGCGCCATGAACACAGCGGCCATGTAACTCCCGAATGGGGGCCCTGTGGCCCCTGCTCGGGACCTCAACCAGCACCCCCATGTCTGACATCAGATGCTGGGGGGGGGGTGTTGGGGCCACGAGGTGTGGCCCCTGATTGGCGGCAGCCTGGTTTCTTTGAACCCGTTCGCGCAATGGTGGCTCTGCCCCTGGTCTCTCTTCTCCTTCACTCTCAAGATCCAAACAGTTTGATAATGGATTCATGTGCTGCAACTCTTGGGAAACAATACCACTTCAGACTGAAGGCAGTGAAATCACCTTTTTAAATGCCTCCCATAAAAAAAAACATTCCTTTATGAAGAAAGTAGTATGTCAGAAAAAGAGGTTCCAGCCTAGCCTTTTCCCTGGGAGGCTACTTTTCTGTGTGCAGATCATTTACTGTATATGGCAGCACACAGGTAACTTGGCTCTCAGGAACAAGTCCTCCCTTCATCCAGAGGGACGTAGCTGCCTTATACCAAATCAGACCATTGGTCCATCTAGCTCACTATTGTCTATGCTGACTGGAAGCAGCTCTGCAAAGTTTCAGGTAGAAGTCTCTCCCTGCCCTATTTGGAGATGCCAGGGAGTGAAACTGGGACCTTCTGCAGGCAAGAATGTAGATGTTCTTCCACTGAGCCTTGGCCTCATCCCCCAAGGGGAATATTTTACAGTGCTCACATGTAGTCACCCATCCAAATGCAAACCAGGGTGGGTCCTATGAAGACAATTCATGCTCACTACCACAAGACTAGCTCTCCTCTCCAGACCATATAAGGTTCCCATAAAATGCCACTGAGCAGAGCCAATGTTCCCCATATTCTGATTTTCCTTGCATACTCTTGATAAAAGAACACTGAAAGCTGCCATTGCTGCAGTGCAGTTGGCCAATAACATTTCTTACAGTAGAGTCATTTGCACAGACTTTACTAATTGCTTATCATCATGTTTAGAGTTGATAGTGGATTAAATGGCACAACATAGTGTGGTGGAACATTTGGAATTTTTCCAGGAACCTGTCTTTATTGTTTCATTTTGCAGCACTTGCCTCTTCAGACACTCTTGAAGTTTATGATTGATATTGCTAGTGGCATGGAGTACCTGAGCTCCAAAAACTTCATACACAGGGACCTTGCTGCTCGGAATTGCATGTAAGTCTATCATGTTCTTGTTGTCTAACAGAAGCACATGCAGAGGTTAAGAAAACCAGAGGAGATAGTTTGAGTTACCAGATGTGGGATGAACTACTGCTGGCTACATCTGTTCTGTAGGAAACTGTATAATGAAGAGCCTTTGCAAATAATTAAGAATATGTTGCTTGCTGAGCTGCTGCAGAGACTCCAAATGTCATCCCTCTCAGTTAGCACAGGCACAACAGACTTACTGGATTTTTCCAGCACCCAAATTTCTATTTTGAGATGATGGGGCAATGAGATCCCCTTCCCCAGCAGTCACAAGCCTAGTTGTGGTTGGGATGTTTTGTTTTGTTTTGTTTTGAAGTGCTGTGTGCATGATGGCTGGGCTAGGGTTGGCATGAGCCTCCCCTCTAAACTCCCTAACCTTAATCTGTGCCATTTTGTACATTTTTTAATACATTGGCATTTTTTAAATGTTCTCCATGAGTGTGCATTCTCCTGCCAAAGTTCTTGAATATGACTAACTTTGCCTCCACTTCCAAAAGTAGCAAACGCCTTCACCCCTCCTCCTCCTAAACTACTAAGGAACCTGGAAAAATTGTCTCAGGAAGACAAGACAAGGAGGCAAAATAACCTAAGTTGAATTTAAGCAAAATAATCTAAGTTGAATTTCAGCAAAATAATCTAAGTTAAACTTGTCTAAGGGAGAATAACTGCAATATATTGTTCTGTAAAGGAAAAGGCAGCACAGCTTTCCCTCAAGCCATTATTTTGGGGATTGGATATTGCACCATAGGTTCTACACGGGGTAGCATGAACAGCACATTGCACTAAAAAATCCTTTATCAACATAATCCTTTATCAAAAATCCTTTATCAACATAATGTGGCAAAACATTTTGAGAGCTAGGGCCCATTAGAGAAACCACAAAATACTATAGCTACCTTTTTCTAGGACTTTGCATGAAACGTGAAATGAACGCCGAATCACAGCACATCCCTTTAACACAGAGGGATTACACGTCCCCTTTAACATGGAAGAGAGCAGGTCCTAACCGCCTTCTCCGCTCACCACCACTTCCTTAATTGTACACACACACACACTCCAGCTATCATTGTGTGCTGACGCCGCTCTCCCCCAGCTGCCCCTGCGCAACGTTGGCATGCATGTCGCTGGCATGCAGTGATAGCTGGGGGGTGAGGGTGCCACAATTAAGGAAGTGGCAGCGAGCGGTGGAGGAGCAGGTATGGACCTGCTTTCCTCTGTGTTAAAAAAGGGATGTGCTGCAATTTGACATCCAAATCGCATTTCGTGCACATCCCTACCATTTTCATGTTGCCTATCTATCCAGTGCTCTGCATCTAACTTTTTTATGTGCACTTTTTCAGTATCAAACTTCTGCATAAAGCATGTCTGAAGCATGTGTTGAAATTTCAGAAATGTATAATTTTGATGAAATAACCTTCCCTCCCCCCCTGCCTTGTAATGTCATAATAAAGCTAAGAGAGGAAAGAACAGGGTGGGGTTAAGAGGAAGGCTCTGTAAAACTAGCCTAAAACCATAATTAGCTTTGATGTCCTGGAAGGTAAAAACAGGTTTTGCCAAGCACTCATACAGCTTACAAAACCCTATTCTTTCTGTTGAACATTTTTTCTTGAAATAAGTGGGTGTAAGCAACTCTGCTTGGTGTGATAACTGGTAAAACCGGTGTTGTTGGAAGGAATTTATTCTATTTCCTCCTTCACCCTTCTTAGTTGTTAGAAGGAGCCAGAAAGGCAACTGGTTTTATCAGTCTCATCATGTAGCAGAGTCACCACTAGTTTGTAAGCCTATCTATCTTAGTTCCTGGTTGCTGAAGGAGGAGCAAGCTCAGAGGAATTCCACTGAGGAATTCCACGAACTCCAAATTGCTGTAATTCAATTCCACAGCTTCCCGAAACCTTAGTTGGAAAACAGGGCTCATCCTCTCTGTACATAATGAATACAGGTGTGAAGGAAGTGGCTGGCTCCACCCCCTGCTGTACACTTGTTCAAATGCACATTTGCAACATGCCTGTGTGCATATGCTTGCATGTGCATAGGCAGGACTTCACATGTTTGATCCACATGAAACGCTACCGATGTGCAAAGTCACATTGCAGACATGAGTTAGAAAGTGCATATGCTATGGACGAGCCCGCTGCTTCCCACTGTATGCATGTGCATTGTACACATCAAGTACATGCCCTATTGTCTGAAGAAGACTCTGGAGCTAAAGCCCTTGCTTGCTTCCTATCTTCTCCATTCTGTTCCTGCCCTCAAGCATGCCCATCCAGCAGAGCTCTCTGTTCCAGTGCTTCCTACACACGCAGCATGTAATGGGGTGAAGGAAGAGGCTAAAAGTGGGCACAGTTATTTGTGTTTCCGCAGTATGTAACCACAGTAACAATATGCATATACTGTATCTAGGGACAGGAGTATTCTGAGTGCAATCCACAGTGTGAAAACTTAGTGGATAAGTGACTGGTACTTTCCAATGAAGATTTATTATTTTCACGGGCCACATTTCTACAAATGCACTCAAGGCAGTTTCCAATTTAAAATAGCAGAACAAAAAATAGCAGGGACACAAGACAAAACAATAAACAGCAAAATTCTCCCCAGCTTGTTGTTGGTCTTTTCAGGCACTGATTACATGACCTCTCTGGCCTGGACTCCTCTTCTTCTGCCCTTCCTGAAGGTCACACAGGTCTTGCAGTAGCCCCTGGAAAGGGGACGGGGAGGTCTGTACCAACTAAATTCACTCAGGCCATTGGTGGCCTCTTCAGAAGTGGAAGGAATCAGCTTGGCTTAAGCTTCTCACCTGCCTTTCTTTCAGATCTTTAAGTAGCCCTTGGGAAGGTGGGAGAAGGAGTTCCCCAGGTCAGTGGTGCTCTCTTCAGGAACTGCTGTTATGTGCATAATGATTTCTTCTGTTCTTGTGATCACATCTTATATAAGATAGTGTGAGGCGTGAAACACTTCTTTAGTTGAAATCAAGATCCTTCTATTCAGAGCACATAGTAAGTTCTTTTTCTGAGCTAAACAGGAGGAGGCTACAGCTCACATTGGCTACCAAGCAGGCATTCGATTCTGAAGACCTTGCCTCACCAACAGTCTGAAACATGCATGATCTGGTGAACGGCATCTGCAAGACTCAGTGGCTGCCTTGACATCAAGTACTGTTTTGACGTGAGGAAGGAAATCGCATTTGAAGGAGAAAATCCACTTCTTTTTCCTCTTGCCTCACCTCAATATGCTAAGTTGCTTGAATTCTTCAACAGTCATTTTTTTGTTTCCTTCAGGCTGGATGAAAACATGAATGTGTGTGTTGCTGATTTTGGGCTTTCAAAGAAAATCTATAGTGGAGACTATTACCGTCAGGGCTGTGCCTCTAAGCTGCCAGTGAAGTGGCTTGCACTGGAAAGCCTGGCGGACAATCTTTACACAACACATAGTGATGTGGTGAGTAGTTTCTGCTCTGTTTCCATTTTCACCAATGAGGTTGGGATTAGGAACTTATATGACCTCACTGAAGTTGCATTTCCCCTAGATTCCTTCTTATTCCAACACTGACAACTTTCCCACCCCACTGAAATTGCAAAGAGTGTGCAATAGTAAGTGACGTCTCCATGATCATGATGGAACTCAAAAAATAAAGTAACTTGAAAATAGCAGAAGTGCTCCCTGAGTTGTGTGGAGAAAGAAAAATCAGTGGCTGACATCCTGCCTAAGGAAGTGCTGGTGTATCAAGAGGATCAGAATAACAACATTTCCAGGCTAACAGCACTGGTACACTTGGAAAGGGGCCATTTTTAATGATTCCTCCCCTTAGGAACATGGGAACATAGGAAGCTACCATATACCAAGTCAGACCATTGGTCTATCTAGCTCAGTATTGTCTACACAGACTGGCAGCGGCTTTTCCAAGGTTGTAGACAGGAATCTCTCTCAGCCCTATCTTGGAAAAGCCAAGGAAGGAACCTACATGCTCTTCCCCTAAGGGGAATTTCTTACAGTGCTCAGATGTAGTCTCCCATTCAAATGCAACCAGGGTGGACCCTGCTCAGCTAAGGGGACAAGTCATGCTTGCTACCACAAGACCAGCTCTCCTCTCCCTTCCCTAGGAAGCCCTCTGTGCTATCTGAAAATATGTCCCTGTGGGGTGTGCAGCCCTCCAGGACATATTTTGAGATGGCATAGAGGGCTTCTGGGGGAAGTGGAAAGTAATCAAGAATCACCTCTTCCCTGGTGTACCAGTGCAGTTGGTTTGAAAGTGCTGTTACTCTGAACCTTTTGGGAACATAGGAATATTTGCTGCACCAATGCCTCCTTCATCAGGATAAGAACATAAGAACAACTCTGCTAGATCAGGCCCAAGGCCCACCTAGTCCAGCATCCTGTTTCACACAGTGGCCCACCAGTATTGATGTCAGCCAGTACTTCTGTGCAAAGGAATTAAGCATCACAATTATACCATCATGGTTCAATTACTGGCAAAGATCACTGGCTGATATTTGCCAGTAACTGAAATTGAAAAAAATATTAGAACCAATAGAGTATAGTGGATAGAATGCTGGACTTGGAATGGGAAGACCTCCTCAGCCATTAAGCTCAAGGGTAGCTTTGGACAAGCCACAGTCTCTCAGTCTAACCTACATGATATGTATGCCACCATGAACTGCGAGGCAGAAGCGTGGATACAGATGCAAGAGATAATACAATGGTTAAGTGGAGGTGCATAACTGTATTTTGTTACTCGGGTTTTCCTTTTCCTTTTTGTATTTGTGATTGTATTTTGTTGTAGCAGTATGATTCTACTACAAAAAGAAGAAGACTGCTCCCTCTAGTGTAAGAAGATTTCTCTCTAGATTTCTCTTGTGGAAATCCTTGAATAAAAAGTGGTGTGTGTGAGATTCAATTATTATCTTAGGCAGGCAGACAGAAATTAATTTTATACCAACAAGTCATTCTTGTGGGCTTGCTAGAGTGGTCCATAGTCTGTACAAATAAAGAATCAATCCACATCAGATCACCAAAACATATTTAATTTCATTTTGGATTATTTTCCAAAAGAGGCAAGATGGCATATTATGAACTATGATGAATGAAATCTGTGATGCGTTCAGAGTGACTTGGACTAGAAAATGAACTCAAGAAATAATTTGTTCTCATTATACTGGAAGGAAGAATGGAAAAAGAGCGCATAAATGCTAAGCATTTCCAGAATGAAAGCTGTCCAAGAAAAACCAAATCAACCAACCCCCTCCCCAAAATACCCAGCTTTGTTGAGAGGAAAAAAGATTGTTTCCTTTATTCCTGACACACTTCACAGGTTACTCTTTGCAATTAAACCAAAGCCTTCAGTTGGAGTCTTCTTATCTGTAATACCAATTCAGTGATGATGGCTGAAATTATTCAAACACAAGCAGCCTGAATGCTTCATTTATGACTCTATTTCTGAAATGAACATGGTTGAAATTCATTTGTGCCCACTTCAAAATGATGATTAAAACATACTCTGGATTAAATGCAGTTGTATGCTAGGGCTCAGTTGTAGTCAGTGGATTGTGTGGTATGGGTTAGTGGTAGTTAGAGGCACGTGGAAATGCACAGCAGATTGTGATTTTTCGAAGATAAGGTAGAATTTTTGGAGTAACCACATAGTTGCATAGTAGTATCCAAAAAGTGGATCTGTAGTGTGATGAGCAGATAAGTCTCCAATTAACAGTGGGATGGAACTCGCTGGAAGTTGTAGAAGTCCTAGTGGAATTTTTCTAAAACCTCCTTCCTATGAGTTCCCCTCAGATCGGATGGTACTCAACATGCTACTGAGGAAGAGCTGAGGATCTCTCAGAGTACCTCAGAATGGTGTTTGTGATGCGGTTAGATTAAAGCCTTTTTTGACATCTGGCGGCTGATGTTACCATGCGGGAAAAGAAAATCTAAAGCTGCAAAGACAGAATTACAATGGGAAAGTGGAATATAAGAAGCATGAATATAGGAAAGCTTGACACAGTAAAAGATGAAATGAATCGACTACAGATTGACATCTTGGGCATCCGTGAATTAAAATGGACTGGAATAGGAAACTTTCAGTCAGAAAATCATACCGTTTACTACTCAGGACACAAAAAACAGAAGGAATGGTGTTGCTTTCATAGTCAGGAAGGATATAGCAATGACAGTACTTGAGAACAATACAGTCAATGACTGACTAATATCAATTAGATTTCACGGACAACCCTTTAACATGACAGTTTTTCAAGACTATGCCTCAATGACTGATACAGAAGAAGAGGAAGTTGATGAGTTTTATACTCAAGTTCAGTCTGAAATTGACAGAACATGCAAGCAAGATGTGGTGGTGGTTGGAGACTGGAATGCCAACATTGGAAATGGTAAGGAGGAAAACACAGTTGGACTGTATGGCCTAGGAAACAGAAATGAAGCAGGAGAACAGCTTATTAGTTTCTGCCAAGCCAATGATCCCTGCTAACTGGGCAAAGAGGCACATTTTACCATGGTGATTCTCTTTATTTAGCAGGAGGAGAGTAACTGGCCCTATCCACCCCCAGCACAGTACTTCCAGTGACTGTTGCTGGTCTTATGTTTATTTTTAGATTGTGAGCCCTTTTGGGACAGGGATCTATCTTATTTGTTTGTTATTTCTCTGTGTAAACCACCCTGAGCCATTTTTGGAAGGGTGGTATAAAAATATAATTCTTCTTCATCATCATCATCATCATCTCTTCATTGCTAACACATTCTTCAAACAACCAAAGCGGCGCCTATACACATGGACATCACTAGATGGAGCACACAGAAATCAAATTGATTACATTATTGGTGCAAGGAGGTGGAAGAGCTCAGTTATAACAGCACAGATGGGGCGGGAGGCCGATTGTAGAACAGATCACAAACTGCTCATGTGCAAGTTCCAAGTCAAGCTAAGGGGGAAACAAAGCTATCCAGCTTCCATGATATGATCTTGAGAATGTACCCACCATTTTCAAGGAAAACATCAGGAACCACTTTGAAGTTCTGAACCTCCTTGATAGGAAACCAGAGGAACTGTGGAATGAAGTTAAGGACGAATGTGAAAAGAGACTGCCAAAGACCAAGAAACAGAAGAAAGCAAAATGGATATCAGAACAGACAGTGAAAATTGCCAAGAAGAGGAGAGAAGCCAAAGTCAAGAAACAGAAAGACCTCAGGAAGGAACTTAATAGGGAATTTCAGAAAGCTGTTAAAAGAGACAAGGAGCAGCTTTACAATGACATCTGTAAAGACCATGAGGATGGAAATAGACATGGAAAGAACAATGAAAGTTTTCCAAAAGATCTCTGAACTCAGAAGGAGGTTCCAACCTTGAACTGGCATGTTAAGGGATGCCAAAGGACAGATAGTAACTGATTCAGAGAAGATCAGAGATGGAAGGAGTATACTGAAAATCTGTACAGCAGGGATGTCAACATCGAAGATACTCTAGAAGATATTCCCTACTTTCAAGAACCTCTAGTACGGGAAGATAACGTTAGATCAGCACTCCGGTCCTTACCAAGTCGGAAGGCTGCAGGAATTGATGGAATAGCTACAGAAATATGGCAAGCAACAGAAGAAGAATCAGTCAAGGCTCTAACTAAACTATGCCAGCAAATCTGGAGAATGGCATCAGTGAATTCAAGTGGACTGGACTAGGGCACTTTCAGTCAGAAAATCATACCATTTACTACTCAGGACACGAGAAACAAAGAAGGAACGGTGCTGCTTTCATAGTCAGGAAGGATAGAGTAATGAGAGTATTTGGGTACAATGCGGTCAGTGACTGACTAATATCAATTAGATTTCATGGACAACCCTTTAACATGATAATTCTCCAAGTCTATGCCCCAACAACTGATTCAGAAGAAGAGAAAGTTGATGAGTTTTATGCTCCAGTCTGAAATTGACAGAACATGCAAGCAAGATTGGAAGAGGTCAATCTACATACCCATACCAAAGAAAAGAGACTTAACAGATTGTGCAAACCATCACACAATATCCTTAATTTCACATGCTAGCAAAATAATGCTCGGGATCATCCAATGCAGATGAAAGCCCTACATGGAAGGAGAAATACCAGCTGTTCAAGCTGGTTTCAGAAAAGCCCTAGGAACAAGAAACATCATTGCTGATGCACGCTGGATAACTGAGAAAGCCAAAGAATACCAGAAATAAGTCAATATGTACTCTATTGACTACAGAAAAGCCTTCGATTGTGCCGACCATGTCAAGTTGTGGAATATCCTTAGGAAAATTGATGTCCCAGAAAATCTCGTTGTTCTCATGAGAAAGGAAGCCACAGTCCAGATGGAGCATGGTGAAACAGACTGGTCTCAGATAGGCAAAGGAGTAGGACAAGGCTGTATACTTTCTCCGTATTTATTCAACTTATATGCTGAACATATACTTGGAGAAGCTCGATTGGAAGAAGATGAGTGTGGTTTTAAAGCTGGAGGAAGAAACATCAAAAACCTGCGCTACGCTGATGACACCACTCTGATAGCTGAGAATGCAGATTATCTGCAAGCTCTAGTAATGAAAGTCAAGGAGCACAGTGAAAAAATGGGACTACGACTAAATGTAAAGAAGACTAAAATAATGACAATAGGTACAGCAACCAGCCTCAGAATAGGCAATAAAGACATAGAAGTGGTGGATAGCTTCTGCCTTTTAGGTTCAACCATCAACAGTAAGGGATCCAGCAGTCAAGAAATACACCGCAGACTAGCACTTGGTAGGCTTGCAATGAAGACCTTGGAAAGAATATTTAGATGCTGTGACGTGTTTAGAACTACAAAGACTAGATTCGTTCGGACAATGGTTTTTCCCGTGACACTCTGTGGATGCGAAATCTGGACTTTGAAGAAGCAAGATAGAAAAAGTATTGACGCTTTTGAATTTTGGTGCTGGAGAAGACTTTTGAGGATACCATGGACAGCCAGGAAAACAAACAAATGGATCATAGATCAAATCAAACCAGAATTTTCACTCGAGGCACAAATGAACAGGCTCAAACTATCATATTTTGGACACATTATGTGAAGACCCAGCTCCCTTGAGAAGTCCATAATGCTGGGGAAAGTTGAAGAGAAGAGATGAAAGGGATGACCAGCAGCAAGGTGGATGGACTCAATTACGACAGCAATGAATGCACCACTGAGGTGCATTCCACTAAAGGCCAAGTTGAAGACAGATCATCCTGGAGAGAATCTATCTATGTGGTCGCTAAGAGTCGACACTCACTTGATGGCATTTCAATCAGTCAATGAGTTCAGAATATCAGTGTACTCAGGCGGCTTAGAGGAATTCAAATAGATTAAAAGAAGACAAGATGAGAAGCATTACTCCAACTGTGGAGCCAGGAGGAAATTATGGTAATACCATTGGCTAGTTGTCCCCATATCCAAAAGTATTGGTGTAATGACAGTGGGAAGGCTCAGGAACTGTAGCATTATCAGGAATACCTTTCCTCACAACTTGTGAGCCATCTGTGTTGATTGTCATGGTATGTAGAACTTCCACATCACTGGTTGCAGAATGATGTTTTCTGAGAGGACTCCGACAGAAAATTATTCTTTTCCCCAGTTCGAATTTCACTTCAGCCACAAACTCACTAATTAACCTTAGACACACCACTATGTCCTCAGTCTCAGCCCCATATCAGCAATATAGGAATAATTATAAGGCTATAGTGATAGAAAAGATTACTTAGACAATGTATAATGTTAAGTGTTATGAACAACCCCAGTCTCACCAGCTTTGGAGTGTTTGTATGTGGGGCTAACCTCATTCTTAGGTAAAAGGTGAATTTGCTGTGAATCCTGAAATCCTTTTTAAAAATATCTTCACCCCTTGAATCTCATTTAGACCCTTGTTACTTTAGGTCTGCTTCACTCTGCTTAAGCTCACTCTCCCTACATGCCTGGGGGGATAACATAGCAAGCAATACAAATCAAATATCTCTGCCTGAGGGTAGACAGAAAGACAAGAGGGCAGCACTATTAATGCCCCCTCTCAGGGTAAGATGGCCAGAAGGGAGACTTATAAGAACTTGTGTTACACTAAGTAATAATAATAATCAGATCCTGGAAGTTTGTGGTGTCATGCAAATAACTTAGGAAAACTGCTACCATCATGAAGAAGAATCCACACAACCAAATGGCCCTGCAGTGGCTGTACCTATGTCTGAGACAGTAGTACTGCCAGATTGCCTAGCTTTTGAATTTGTGGTAATAGAGTTTCTGGAGTGCTGCCCTCCATTTTGTAACTATGTAAATCCAAGAATAGGTTGGATTGACTCTAGTTCTCTCTCTTTCTCTCCCTCCCCCCCACCATATCACATTTGTAAAGAGTAACCCTGCACATGATTTTAATCTCAAAACAATCCTATATGGTTGGTTAGGCTTAGAGGCAGCACCTACTCAGAACCAACCATGAGCTTCATGGCAGAGTCTGAACCTAGGCTAGGGATGTGCACAAACCTGTTCGGAGGCCCTTTTAACAACCAGCTGTTCAGCAGGTTCAAAGGCAGGGGGCATACCTTTAAGGGTGGGGGAGGGTGCCCTTACCCCTCCCGCCGCATTTCCCCCCACTGGCGCTCCATTTCAAAAGTGCCCGTCGGGGTAGCAGCATAGCTCCCTGCTGTCCCGTGTCCTCTTCGGCTGGAAGTAACAGGAAGTACCCGGCGCACATGCACATGCTATCCTGGCTACCCTGTGTAAGCTAAATATTTCCAGTAAACCAAATATACGCATATGCTTTATTGTTCATAGCCAAAAGCCACAATAATTCCCACAGGATCAGCATAAATAAACACACAACATGAAAATAAGTGTTCTCTGTCTAAAAAATATTTACTTAACTACAATTCTCCAATCCCGCCCCCCCTTGCTGTATTACAGTGGGCTTTTGGTGTGACTATGTGGGAAATTGTGACCCGAGGGCAAACTCCTTATGCAGGCATTGAGAATGCAGAAATTTACAACTACCTCATCAGTGGAAATAGACTGAAGCAGCCCCCGGAGTGCCTGGAAGATGTGTAAGTAGTTTATTAGTCCATGTTGTTACTCAGCATGGTAACAAACGTATGTATCACAGAGTCTTGGTTGGGGGAGGCTGGTGGCCCAGACTGGTCCCAGCTTCTCCCTCCAGGGTACTCTGTTGAGGAGCAGATGAGGGGACATGGGCAGGGAGGTGGAGTGGCTGTGGTCTACAAGAATAACATCCCCCTTACCAGGATCCCTGGCAAAGTGTCTGACCATATCAAATGTGTGCACTTCAGTCTGGGGACCAGGGATAGTCTGGGAGTTCTGTTGGTGTACTAAACACCTTGCTGTCCAATGGAGTCCATAACTGAGCCAACAGATTTGGTCTCAGGCTTGGCATTGGAGTCGCCCAGGCTTGTGGTGGTGGGGGACTTCAATGTTTACTTCAGGACCAATTTTCCCAGGACAGCTTGGGAATTCATAGCAGCCATGACAGCTATGGACCTATCCTGCACACGGCTGAAAGTATTTATTTGTTATTATTCATTCATTCATTCATTCATTCAATTTCTATACTGCCCTTCCAAAAATGGCTCAATGATGTCTGCTTCCTTCTCAGATGGATAGCATGGAAGTTGTGGTCATTTTTACAGGTGTGCGATATTGTAGTAGTAAAAATAGCAGCCTGAGTAAACTAACCATGCTTGCTATACTAAGGTGTGGGCCTAAGACTTTTTTTTTACATCTGTTTGATTGCTTCTGGGTGCTGTGTACTTTTACATAGACAAGAGAAGGATTGTGGAATATGAGTGAGAAAGGTGAATCATTCCAGACCAGGATTCAAAACAAACCATAGAACTAGTCCTATTAGTCTAAGGGGGCTTCAGGTTTGTTTTTCTTAATCAGTGCCCTCCCCAGACCATATGGCAAACTGCTTTTGAAACTGAACAGGATTTTAAAGCAATATGACATATTGTGTAGAGGTCTGTTGTTTAAAGAAAAGGAAAAAAGTGGGTTTTTTTTAATCCATTGGGCTAGTATATGGTTCATGCCTTTGCTTAAGCCTAAATAGTTCTTTGGATCTCAGCTCCACATTCAGTGCCTGCCCTTCCTTCCATCAGGCAGGATGATGCAGCCTGCCTCAGATTGTAAATTTTGGGATCCAACTATAAAGCAGCAAATTGTTTATTTTAGGCCATTTTTGAGCCTAAAATTGTGTTCTATTAACAACCATGGGAAATGACATTTGGATTTTCTGACTCAGATATTAAAATGACGTGGGCCTTCTCTACTCAGTTTAGAGACCCCATGGCCTTTAATCCGGCTCTGTTTACATGGCTGTTAATGGTGCTCCTGTCAATACTGCTGACAGTGAGGTCATGTGGAGAGGGCGGTTGTTCCAAGTTTTCTTTTCTAAGTGCTTTCTACCCTGTTTACCTTGCAGCTATGATCTCATGTGCAGATGCTGGCATTCGGAGCCCAAGCTACGTCCCAGTTTCGGAGCATTGAAGTTACAACTAGAAATGGTCTTGGCAAGACTGTCTTTGCTCTCTTCCAGTCAGGATCCTTTATATGTAAACATTGGGAAGCCTCAAGAAGCTTCTAGGAACAACCCCACAATTAATTGTCCCTTTGGAACCTTGGACAGTGAAGTGAACATTGCAGGAGCAACTGCTGCTGCTGCTGTCACTAGTGACTACCGTTACATCATGAGCCCCTTGTGCCTTGAAAATGATGCTGAAAGTGAAAGACATCTGGATGCATCTGAAGGGGAGGCCAGGAGCCTTCTCTATGATTTGGAGATGGGAGCAAAACGATGTTAGCCTGAAAGAAAAGTGGCATTTCACCCTCCTCCAGCAAGATGTGTGTTTGTTCATCACCATATGGTACTGCTTTACAAAGACAGTTGTAGGCTGTGTTTAACCAGCACTGGTAGCTGTAACATGGGCTACTTCTGTAGCTGCCTACAACTGCTTTCGTTGCTGTGGCTGGCAGCCGAAGGTTATCACAAATCCTAATCACCTCTTGGCCTTCTGAGGCTCAATCGTCAGTGAAATCCAGAGGTAATCGTTTGCAGCCAATAAGTGTCCACAGACTTCTGATGAAGTACTGGAGTCGAGTGCAGTGCTCTTCAGCACTCTCTTTTTCATAATTTCCCCCCATTGCTGGGTGAGCAAGTCTGAGGCCAGCACATCGGAGGGTGGGGGGAGGATAACTGGCAAGTATTCATATTGACTCAGACTATCTTTCAGGGCATGAGAAAAAAGCCTCATTTAGCAGTCCTGCCTAGACCTCTTGTCTACCTCAGTGGTTCTCGAACTAGGCTCTGTATGGCTCCTTCTGTATGATAGAGAAACACTGCACCTTTTCTCAGCAGGGTGTTTGGTTGCCTCGTGTAGGCATTCTTCCAGGCTTTCCCAGCAGCTAATCAACAAAATTCTAACTTCCCCGCCCCCTACCCCACAGGCCGTTTTTGTCTTTCTCTGCTTTATGACTGACATAAAATGGGTTATAATCAGTGTTGCCATTGATTATAATGTTACCAAAGCAGAGCGGTGACAAAAGCATGAAGACATAACCCAATTTCAAACAGATGTTAAGGGAACAACGCAGAAGCTGGTAGCACTCGGAATAATTTGATCCTAACAGTGCAACCCTAAGTACTGTTACTAGAGAATAAGCACTGCTGAGCTCAGTGGAATTTACTTCTGAGTAAACATGCTTATGACTGCACACTTAGTCATGCAAAGCACCATATACCCAATGAGGAAAAGAAAATATATATATTCAAAAAGGAGGTGTATGATGATAGTAGGTGGCAGTACTCTCAGTAAAAAAAACAGGTTTTCATTTTATGCCTTTATCCTGCTGCCTAATTATTATTATTATTATTATCAGTAATTGCAGCAACTGGTAAACTGACATCAGAGGAAAAAGGGATGCTTTCTATATAAAGAGGTCGTCTTCAGTCAGAAACGGTTTGAGAATCACTGGCCTCCCTGATTAGAGGCTCTTCTGGCACTCTGCATAAGTACAGCTGTGTCGGAACATAACTTTGCCTATTTCAATAACATTCACGAAGGAAATACTCACTTTTAAGTATTCATTTTTCAAATCAGTTTGTGTGATTAATCATAACTGGAAAGAATAACATGCATTTTTTTAAAAAGGAGAAGACTACAATGTGTAAATCAGTCAGTGCTTTTGTACAGCTGTTCCTAACATATAGAGTAGGCCTAGGGCACTACACATGATTGTGGCTGCCTCTGCATTATTAGCAAATCTAAATTCATCCTCTTTGTTTGGTGGACTCCCTAATGCGGTGATATTCAATATTCAGCCACAGAATCACCTTGAAAAGGACCCAGCTGAAGTTAAGACATTTTCAAGACTTATTTCCATGAGAGGGTGTAGCATATGCTTAGTTCTCTCCTACTGAAATATATGGGACTTAAAATGTTTGGTTTTGGCTGGATCATAACCATTGTTTCCAGACTGCAGATCCTTTAGAGGCTGTCTGCACAACTAAATCCAACAGTAAGATAATACCACTGGTGGTATGTTTGTTCTGGCCTAATCATGTGTTCTCATTGGACATTTCATCCATTCCTCTTCCACTTGAACAAACATGTAATCTAGAATTGCTGGAACTAAGTTACATCACAAGTCCTCCTGAGGGGCATTGAGAAAGCCGCTTATACCAATTAGTTTACCCGTATCAGATTTAACCTCATTTGTTCACATATATAGGATATTTGGCAGTTTTTTTCAAAAAATGTTTAAAGAGTGATCTTTCTCATATTCCAGAGTAAATAATTCATAAAAGCCAGTTCCTGCATTACTCTTCAGGTCAACTAAGAAATTGAACTCAGGACTGGGCTGTGCAGATAGGATTGTATTCTGTTAGGACTATGTTCTGTGCAGATGTTCTATCAGTTACTCTCAATACATTTTAAGTTTTCAACAAGGCTTTGGAGAAAGGAAACTTCCACTCCCACCGCCTCTCCAAAAACTGGGCTCACTGAGGTTCATTTAGTCCCACAATGTCCTTAAGTATACTTTATGTTTTTCATATAAAGTTTGCTTTCACTCCTGTGGAAGAAGTAAAGTACTCCCCCTTGTCCCTCAGACTAGCCTTGCAGCCATGAAGGAACAACCCTTTGTTTAACTGTGTGTCTGCCCCCATTCATGTATAAAACAGTGGACTCTAATAAGCCCTATTCAGACATTGTGGATTTTTTTAAAAAAAGATGCTGTATATGTGTATAAGAAGCATTCCAGACGTCCTGCCTCGGTGCGTCACTCACCCCCTGCCTGCACATTATGGAAAAGTTCATCTGTAGAGGCAAACTCAATAACTGTGATGGTGGGCATTTCTGTGATCAGGCTTGGGTGCCTGAGTCTGCCAATCATGGAAATGCCCACCATGATGGTTAAGGCACATAGGAAGCTGCCATATACTGAGTCAGACCATAGGTCCATCTTGTTTAGTATTGTCTACACAGACTGGCAGCGGCTTCTCCAAGGTTGTAGGCAGGAATCTCTCTCAGCCCTATGTTGGAGATGCCAGGGAGGGAACTTGGAACCTAGATGTTCTTCCCAGAGCAGCTTCATCCCCTAAGGGGAATATCTTACAGAGCTCACACTTCTAGTCTCCCTTTCATATGCAGCTAGGGCAGACCCTGCTTAGCTAAGGGGACAAGTCATGCTTGCTACCACAAGACCAGCTCTCTTCCTAGAGTTTGCCTCTGTGGAAGAACGCCACCATAACTCCGAATAGTACAGGCAGAGGTGAGTGATATGTTGGGACAGGACTTGTGGAGTGCTTTGGGACACTTGTACTTGTGCACAATATCTTTTTAAATAATGTCTGAATAGGGCTATTTTTACAGCACAAAGTGCTCATTGATGAGGGCAGCTGAATGCACCTCTGTCTTATCTTGCTACACTCTCTTCTTCTCAGCCCAGCCTTTGGGGGCTGAGAAGGGAAATCCTTAAAAGTGCCAGCAGGTGACATGAGAGATGGTTCAGCTCCTTTGACTCATATGTATCTTTTGTTGTAAGAAACAGAAAGCTTTGTATGTGAATGGGGCAGACACAGGAATAACAAGCATGGCTGCCTCCCCACCCCCCACACACTTTGGCTATACAAAGAACATCAGGGGAACAACAACAATGCCATATATGGACCCTTTCTGCCTTTCCCCTACCCCAAAGTAACATGATATTCTTGGAACCTCCCCATAAATATGCAATGAGAAATTGGGTTAAATCTTCCCGTTACAAAGGATTGCCTATTCAGGATGTAGCTACAGATTATCTCTTCAGAATGTTTAGCTACAAAGTAGCTAGAACTGTTAGTGTTAACTAATCTGAATTAAGTTATCATGAAAACAAACCCTGTAATATTTCCAGTATGCCTACTTTAATTCTTCCATAGTATAAAAGCATACTCTCAACATTTATTTTTGCAAACATCAGTGGTATCCGTTCAGCACCAGTGGTATTTGGTTGTGCATATGAGCTTCCCATCATCACAGTTGTATATTACCAAAGCTAATAAGTAGTGTCATGCTTGGCAATGTAAACTTTTTCTGACAGAGGTCAGTAAAACTGGTGGCATACTAATAGGATTATAACTATGATTGAAAAATGGATGTGTAAAGTAAGTGCTGAGAAATCCATATATGATGTTTTGGAATGTAGTAAAGTTGATGTATTGCAGGGTTTCTTAACCTTGGGCCCCCAGTTGTTGTTGGACTACAGCTCCCAGAATCCTCAGCTGCAATGGCTTTTGCTTTGGGATTCTGGGAGTTGTAGTCCAACAACATCTGGGAGCCCAAGGTTAAGAAACCCTGATGCAGCATTGTCTGAATACAATATAGTTGGGACCAAACAGTAACACTGAGATATGTTATCCTATGAACCATTGAGACAAAGTCCCAATTGTCAAATTTCACTCTTGAATTTGAGTCCAGATTTGAAATGCATATTGTCTAGTAGTCTGAATCTCAAACTTTTGATGGGCATTCATCTGGTTGAATTCAGCTACCTAAAGCAAGTGTTCTGTAGAAGCCTTTCCAATGGCCTATGCAATAATTCAGCATAGGTGTAAACTGAACTTTGTTGAGCATTAGACAGTGCCCTGCCACCCCTTCATCCCTTATTGAGCTTGTTTACAAGAAATACAGGAGAGTGGTAAGAATGTACTTCTTAACAAAGAACACCATCTTGCCCCATACCTGTGTGCTCATATTGTGCAGTGTGAGACATAAAGACTAACAGCCCAGTCCCATGCCTCTTTGCCTGGAATTAAGTCTCACAGTTCAGTGAGATTTACTCCCACATAAGTGTGCATAGGATTGTAGCTTTCCTGCAACAGCCACTTAGCAAGAAAAGCAAGTGTACATATAAAATCTAATTTTCTGAAGCATGTCATTAGTTTTTATGCTTTTTTAAAATAAAATATGTACTGTGTCTAGTGCTTGCCTTTTATTTGCTTCTTGTCATCTCTTTAAGGTCACTTTTAAAGAGTCTGAAAAATAGGATTATAGGACTGACAAAACTGGCTGTCCCTGAAGCTGAATAATTGTATAAAATACATTAAAACAAATAACCGCTGCCTTCCCTTGCATAGACAAAATTGGGGCAAAGGGTGGGAGTACACTAATCCCCCCAGAGCAAATTATTGTTATGGCCTGGCCAAAGCAGAAGGCCTTCCTAATGTTATGCCACCACTTATGAAGTCTTGTTTATTAAAATCATTTGAATACCACATTTCCATTTAAGACTGATGCTATGAAGGTGCTGAAGATCCCATAATTCCAAGTTGTTACAGTACTGATTTTTCTGCAGGAAAGGCAGTTTGATAACATACAATGAGGTCGTTCTTACAAGCAGCTCTACCTGGGCTTGCATAGCCCTACCCAGGTAGAGCTGTTTGTGAGAACTGCTCCTCAGCTGGGTGGCCTGGGTTTTTTACCCAGGCTAAAAGTGAGGTTAGGACGTGCAACCTCCTCCCTCACTGCCCGATCGTGTGGAAAGTCGGGCTGCTGCTAGTCATATAAATGTTACAGGCCGGGGGAAGGAGCGACCCAGCCTCTAGCATTTTCACAATGCACCATGCAGCTCATGTGGTGCATTGTGGGATTGCTGGAGGCTGAGCTTCATTTCCCCGACCTCCAGATGGCCGCAACACTCACCACAGCAGCAATTGTGTGAGACAGCAAGCGACATGGCTAGAGGAACACTGGTGGTTGTGTTGGGGACCTATCCATCTTTCCCTCACTCCTCTCCAGCCCCAGAGTTTACTGGTCATATGAAACACCTTAGTATATGCAGAGGCGTATCTAAGGAAAATAGCGCCTAGGGCAAGCACTGAAATTGCGCCCCCTGTCCAAACATCGGACACCCATCTTTCAGATAACTTGACCATAATATCAGCTCAAAAATACAAGTCAAGCTCGTTAATCTTTTAATATTTCAAAAACTATTTAGCAGTGACATAGCTAGACCAAAAAATGCTGGAAAACTACACATTTCTGTATGCTGGGGCTCATGAAATACCCAAATACTATGTGGAGGTGTACTTGGAAAACTAAACAGAGGTGCCTATCTAATTCTCTACTATGCATTGTAGCATCACTATTACATAAGTTTTAAAAATAAATGGAGAATTTGGCTTTTCCCAGATACTCTGAAAATAATTAAAGGATATGCAGAGTAAACTGTGTCACTGCTTGGAATATATTCTAGTCTTTCAGAAAGACAGTTAAAATGAGAGAAAGAGAGCAGCAAGAAACTCCCAGTGGGCCTTAATACTAAGGATTTCACACTGATTCAAAGACAAACTCACCATTAATAGCCATATTATTAAGACATCACATTTAACTCACTTATCTTAAGAAGCAAAGTAAGAGCAAATGAATACAATCTTAGCTCATAAGCTTCAGCTCAGTATTCACTAGCCCTGATTCTCTGTACATAGTGCCAAACTGAATATGTGTACAGTGACGTATTATATTAATTTTTTTAAAAAACCTGTAGCCCCTTTGGGGGGCTTCCTATAGACAGTGGGGGGGGGTCTGCAAAGGTTACCCCTCCCCCCACTGACCTCTAGGGCCTCGCAGAGACCATTTGAGCATGTGCAGTGGCCATTTTTAAAAATAATTGGTTTGTTTTTTTAAATGGCCACTGAAAACAAAATGGCCACCATGCATGCTCAAATAGCCTCTGTGAGGCCTGGCATGGCCTAGGGCCTCACAGGGGCCATTTGAGCATGTGCAGTGGCCATTTTGTTTTTGGTGGCCATTTTGTTTTTAAAAAAATTAATTTTAAGAAATTGCGCCCCCTTCAAGTGGCGCCCAGGGCACGTGCCCTGCCTGCTCTGCCCTAGATACGCCCGAGTATCTGCTAATGTTAGTTCCTTCTACCCCCAAAAGATGTTATGCACACGCACACACATACACCTGAACTGCCAAATGACAGAAGTATAACTCAGTAAGGATTTTGAATTTGTTGCCAGACTTGACAAACAGAATGCCCTTTCCACAATGTCCTAAAACTGATGTCTCAGGAATCTATAGTTGAGTTGACTATTTTGAAAGTATCCTTGTCCCTGAAGTGAGAGTCTGAAAAACTGCTTTTGATATCTTAGAAGCCCCATTGTTCACACTTCCAGCATTTTAGTTGGGCCCATAAAATGTATCACTTTTTAATATCCTCTGTGAAAATGGCTTAACCCAGATTTTCAGCCCTAGCTGGACTACCCTAAAGTCTGACTGTGGAAAAGGCAGACCTCACATGTCTTTCAATGGGCTTGTTCTCACAACCAAATCCAAGGAGGAGAGGAGTCTATAGCTGCAATTCTGGAGCTGTGCATGCTCCCGAGAATGAGCAGTGAAAATGTTGGGCAGAGGACTGGGAAGTGATTATGTGCTACAAGCAATCGCAGTTGGGTGGCATGGGCAGGGATCCGCCATCCTATATCAAATCCCAGTTCATCCATGATGGCTGCCCATGCTATCTGACCGGGATTGCTTGTAGCAAACTCATTTCCCAGTCCTACGCTCAACATTTCCACTGCCCACGATTGATTATTGGGAGCACACAATGCTCCAGAATCTTGGCTGGAGCCATCTCCTTGGATCTGATCATGAGAAGTAGCCCCATGAATAGAATGAATGCACCTGTCTCTAGTACATATCCATGCATATACATGATCACTAAGGCACCATGCAGTTCACACCCTGCTGTTTCATAGCCTGCAATTGTCATGGGTATATTTTGAACTTTGATGACATATTGTTTATAGGACAATGATGTTTTTCAAGTATCTCTGTAACCAAGAGAATAATTGCTCTCTTGGGTTTTAAATCAGTGAATGACAGATTTAAAATAAATAAATTTAATTTTTATTGTAGGGTAAAAGAACAGCCAGGCAAGCCTTCAACAATATAGAACAGTGGAGAAAGTGGGCCTCGCAAAGTAATCCTTGGTATGAAAACTAGACAGTTACAAGCATGTCCCAGTTTTCATCTGTGAAATGTTGGAGGGTATGGAATGTTGGATATGGGCCTGTACTACTCAGCAGCTTTTAGTCAGGCTAACTGAATTTGCAGACAAGCCATAAAGTAAAAATTATCCATCCAACCAATTCCAACAACTTGCGGAAGGAAATGTTTGCAACAAATGTTTCAAACCAAATTGAAAAATCAGGCTTAATGTTTTCTGAAATCACTGCATGCTGCAGAGCTAAGATGATATGTGTCTAGAAGACGGAGGATGGCAGGAAACGGCAAGAGAGGATTTTCTGGGACAAGTTAGTCATTTACAGTCTGATCCATAGACCCCATTATCCACAGAATTATCATCTGTAGTTAGAATTATCCAATAGACTGATTGTGAAAATAAAAGTTATGCTATTGTAACCGCCTTTTTTAACCCTTTTCTTTTTTGCCAGAGTAAAAGTTAGGGAGCTAATAGCAAAACAGACAGAGGGGGCAAATGTTTTACAAATGAACTACACACATATTTATATAGCAGCAAACACTCTTTTGAGTATGTTGTCTCTACTACAAGATACAATTTCACTTGCAACTCCAAAAACACAATGTTTGATCAGTCCTCTTCTCTTGGTGCTAGTACAGTTGATGCAAGTTTATTTGTATGTCACCATCCAGAAGGGCATCAGTCTCTGGCAATATCTTCCAAGATTTAACTAGCAGAACTTACTCATTCCACACAGCCACACCTTGCTGCTGGTGTATTGCTGTGCTAACCATTTCCACTTTCAGCAGGGTCAGGCCTAGGGTTGTTGCCAACTAGAGACTTTAATAGAGAACATACGACTATTTGGGAGAACAAATAGCTTTGCTTTTTTTTTTTTGCGCATGTGTTGTGATGTCCGATGTTCTTGGCAGCAGCTGGAACATTTTGTTCACTCAGAATACTTTGCTCTCATGAGCAGCTTCTCCTTCTCTGTCTCCTTCCCCTTCCTACTGGCCATCCATCGGGGAAGGCCAGAGGGGAGGTTCTGCTTCAGTGGCAAAGTAATAGAGCTCTTTTCTCCTCCCACCTTGGTTAATAGCAGGGTACAAAAGCTGGGCTACCCTGCTTTGAGCAACCTAGGTTGGAGGAATCTTCGTAAGTTCACATAACCATGCAAACCAGGGCCTCCTACCTGGATACCGATTATTGTGTGAACAGGTCTATGGTCTCATCCAGCCCAGTTTCTGACCAGGAAGAAAGCGAAGGAGTTGGCCAGGCTCTTGTGAAGCTGGAAGAGACTGTCTCCTACCTACCTGCAGCAGCTTCTACTGCTGATTCTGGGGAAGAGGAGTGAGTGAATTAGGCTTCTGTAAGCAGCCAAGGCCTTTGAAAATAATTAATTTAAGCTACAGGACCATAATATACTACAGTTGCATTGTCTGACACGTTTCTATAAAGTTCCAGTCTGGTGGATGGGGGAGTGGGAAATATTTCTGCAGAGTACCAGCTATCCCTTGGAGTCATCCCTGAGTGACAGGCAGTCCTCCTTCAAAAATATTTCAGTTGCACTCTACAGCGCAAGGTTCCACAGTGCAAATATACATTTTGTGAAAATCACATATTGGAATGCTATCAATATCTGTAATGCACTAATATTAGTAGAAAGTGTTTTTCTAAGCACTTACAGATATGCAAAGTGCAGTGCAACTTCTTAAAACAGATGAGCCCATGCCAATTTGGCTCATAATACAAATGGGCAAAGGTAAGCAAAGGCATAAAATTTGGGCACATTCCCATAACAAAAATTTATGGAAGTACAGATTTCTCTTTTACTTTTAAAATGATATGAAAGAATAGAAAAGGCAAAACTAAATGAAAAAGATGAGTTTTAGGATAGGAAAAAGAGAGAGCCAGAATGGGTTTTATACCCATTCATTTTCCCCTCTGCAGCTAACAGCAGCTTGGGGGTGAGATTTAAGTCTTCTGAGGATTTGGTTTAGGGCATCACAAGCAGCATTAGCCCTATACTATACTGACTTTACCGAATATATTTGTGGCAGAACTATATGGACCATATGGTGTTTCTGGTTAATCCATTCGTGATCCAGGCCAGCTCTTGAATGGTGCTTTAGTTACTTTTTTAGTCCAGTCCTAAACTGGAGATGGGACAAACAAGCAAAAAAACAAACAAACAAAAAACCTCATGGAAAGCAGTCTTCACTTGTCTTTCTGTAAACAATATTTATTTCTAATATTCTTAATTCTGCTCCACTGGTCCTTGTGTGCCACAACTCTTTCCTCCGGATTCTACAGACCATAATCCAATCCAGTTTTCCTTGCTCTGTGATGCCCTAGATGGGCATGGATAACTCCATCTTCATTAGATACAACTAGCAAGTTTATTGGGGGTTATTTCACCTCTAAATCTTCCCGACTGCATGATCAGATTGCACGTGCAGGCAGCCACATTATTTTATTTCATGTGTACACAGAAAGCTGAGCTTGCCTGACCAGGGCTTTGCAACGTGCGAACACTGTGTCTACATGCAGCACGGGTGACACAATGACTTCGTCACATATAAACTTGTTTTCTATACAGCTGAAATATCCCTGTAAATACTATCAAGGATGAAGTAACTCAAATGTGAGAATATAAGCAGCAGCAAGCGATCTGCAGTACACCCCCAGCACGGTACTTCTAGTGACTGTTGCTGGTGTGTGTCTTATGTTTCTTTTTAGAATGTGAGCCCTTTGGGGACAAGGAGCCATCTTATTGTTTGTTATTTCTCTTTGTAAATCGCCCTGAGCCATTTTTGGAAGGGCGGTATAGAAATCGAATTAATAATAATAATCCGATCGGCTGTTGCTCTTGCATATTCAGCACGGTTCAGTGTCACATGTCCGCACGACTGCTCCAAGAAAGGAAAACACGATCTGCAAAATGCTTCCTTCTGAATCCCTACCCCTTCACACTATTGAAACGCCGCACCTGTGCCAGGTGTCCAGAAACCAGCAACCAACCCAAGGCACGCTACGCTCACTAGCTGCAGCCGTCACTTTTTGCATTTGTTCACTCGTCGCGTTCGCATGTAGGTGCTTAGGCTTCCCTTCAAGTTTCACGTCGGCGGTGGGTTGGCTGGGCCAGAGACTACAAGTCTACTCGGAAGCCCCACTAAGTTCAATGCAACTTACTCCCAGGCAGGCAGCCGCATGCCCAGGATGGCAACCTTGGAGTCAAATGGACCTGGGGGTGTCTCCGTGTCAGCTGCGGAGGGCTTCCGAGAGCGAGTATGGCGCCGTCCTTTTTCGTGGACAGATAATGGCATGCGGGTGGGCTTGATGTCGGCCACACAGCTGAGCCAAGAAGCCCGTAAGTTCAGTACGAAGCGCCTAGTGACTTGACACCCTAAAAACGAACCCATTGGGTTGCAGCAGAAGCTGACCAAGAAGATTCTCTCCGAGCGTCGTCAACGTCCTCCCACCTCCGCGCCCCCCCGCCAGCCCTAGCCCTAGCCCTGCCCGCCCAACTCAGGAGGGGGAGGGGCAGAGAGAAAACGTGGACCACATTTCCAGAAGCTTCTCTCATGCCTTCACCCGATCGTCAGACCGGGGGGGGGGGTTAGGGCGGCGGAGGGCGCGCGGAAGAGAAAGCACGTGACGACACGGCTGTCGGTATCGCACGCGCGCCGAGGGGTGAGTGCGGGTGACGTCACGCGACCGCGAGCACGCACACGGTCTGTGTCCATCACCTGGCAGCGCTCGGGGGGGCTGGCTGCCTATGCCATGGGACCACTGGGGTTGGGGGCTGATGGCGTGGGGGAAGGCTTGGGTCCCCCGTCCTTCCCACAGGGCACCTGACAGCCGCAAGGTAAACTGCTGAGGCATGGGCGGGGCTCGTAGGCATAGTGAGAAAGAAATCTTGAGATTCTGCCTGATCTTCTCAGGCACGGAGAAAGCGAGCGCGCGGGCGCGCAAATTCCCGCGTGCCGCCTTGAGCTTCTTTGGCATCCACACAGTGCGGCATCAAGGAAGAGCGGGGGCGGGGGAGTTACCAACACACACTGGGGGGCGGGACAAAGACCCAGATTGGCTCCACGAGCTGGGCGGGGGAGGTGAGATCGTCGAACACGAGGCAGGGCTCAGTGGCCGCGTGGCCTAACCGTGGCCCCTCCCCTGCCCCGGAAGATGTGTCTGTTTGGGAAGCTGACGGCAAACTTTACAAAAACACATCTAAGAGTGGAACTGAGTTTGGTAGCACTTCTGGGGTCCTTCTTAACAACACAGATGGTGTTGCAAGGTCAGAGGTAAATGCTGCATAAGGTGCCTTGACTTGAGGGCTCTGCTGGGATGTACATTTAATTATTAAATATAGCATGGATTATACTTATTCCAGCGCTCAAAGGAATCTTGGCTTTTTAAAGTTTATCCTTGGGTGTCTGTTTTTTAATGTCTAAGATCCAGTTTTCTCCTACTTCTTGTACATTTTAAGGTCTCTCTCTTTTGACTGATAGATATTCACGCTTCATATGGAAGGTGGTGGAGAGGGGTTGTATTTCAGTGGGAGAGTCCACATTGACAGTCTTAAATTCAGACCCTGGCATCTCCAGGTAGCCCTGGGAAAGGTAATCCCTTTCTGAAAGCCTGGAGTGCTAATTGGTGTACATAGCACATGAAGGTAGATGACTCAGTGGTCTGATTAAGACAGCTTTGTATACTTATATGTTCAGGTTTTTCATAGCAAAATACCGTTTTTTAGAGAAGTCCTACGGTCACACAATGCACCGAAGTGGCATTTGTCTTATTAGCAGGGCCTTGCTGTCATAAAGATGGCATATTTCTGATACACTTAAATACACAATTTACTCTTAGTGATGTAGTTGCAAATTCAGAAGTGCAGGCACTCCCCATGACAGCCCCCATGGCCATGCCCACCCCAACAGCCAGAGAAGCCAAGAAGTACCTGCGCTCCATCCTTGCACGTCCCCCCTCCACTTGCTCTTAATCCCTGCTCTTAAAGGTAAAGTTGTGCCCTTGAGTTGGTGTTGACTCCTGGTGATCACAGGTGACCACAGAGTTATTTGGTCCTGCTCTTATTTATTTATCAAAAATAAATGTGTTTGGTGTGACTTGGGCATTATCTAGCTTTGGGTCTTCCCTGGAAAAGAAAAGAGATATTTAAATATTGAATTAAATGAACTAATGGTCTATTATTTATATACTACATTTCACACACACAAAAATCTCAAAGAAGGTTACATAGCAAAAGAAACAAGTTTGTAGTTTTCCATCCCACAGGAGCTCATAATCTTAAAAATAATAAACAAAACACACCCACCCACACATGGAAGACAACTGGCACTGGGGATGCTGTTATGCTGGGTTGAACATTTGCTCTAATGCTAAACACAAGTTAGCCTCTGCTTTAAAAGGTGACTCTTGGGCCACTTAGCTGACTTCCTGTCTTCCTCAACGTGTTTTACGAATGTACTGAGCAGCATATACACAGCGACAAGAGTGTTCATCTCAAGCAACCCATCAACCAAAATAATTAGAAAATCAGATTCTACTGGTTAACCACCACCACCTGTCCCATTTTATTTTCCTATAATGGTGAATACTTCCTCCTCTTACCTCTTGTGGCTAATGCCAGGGCTGAGTTCTTAGTAACCAATTTGGCATTGAGCTGGCATGCCTTTTGTGCTCCAGAAAAGCTTTACAAAGTGAAAAATAGATTCACTTAAGTTGCTTGTGTGCTATTGCTGTACTGATAGTATGATTCCTCAAATATTAAATTCCGTTTGAATTAGTAGATAAGGTTAGACTTGAACTGATCAGGGTATTGGATATGCATGCTTAGGTTTTATATACCAACTTATTGATGTGAAAAGCGTTTGTTGTTTGTCACTTATATGTTATAATAGAGTAACTGTAGAGTATATTGCTTAACCTGTGCATAATTAGCTCACAAACATTACTGTGTGTTTAATATAAACCACTTTCCCCCCTTTTTGTTGTGTAGATATTTATTTTGTACTTTACTTTTTCTTAGGAAGGTGACCATGAGGAGAAAACTGTTTGAACTATTCCAGATTTGGAGTTGATATGAGAATTTACAACTCTATGCATAATGAAGAAGCAGCCAGTTGTGTTTGGGAAGGAGGATAGTGGGATGGCATCAGGTTCAGTCCCTGTTTTTAATGTCTTCATGGAACAGCCACAGACCACTGGGAAAGCTGATCAAGGAGCCTTGGCTTCAAATCGAGATGACGCTGGTCTTGCCAGCAGTACAGCAACACCAATGAAATCTAAAGTGAAGACCTGCCTTCCGGCAGATTGTACCTTGGGAGGCACTACTGTCACTTTGGACAACAACAGCATGTGGAACGAATTCTACCATCGCAACACAGAAATGATTCTGACTAAGCAGGGAAGGCGGATGTTCCCCTACTGTCGTTACTGGATAACTGGCCTAGAATCCAACCTGAGGTACATCCTGATCATGGATATTTCTCCTGTCGACAACTTCCGCTATAAGTGGAATGGCCATAGTTGGGAGCCAAATGGGAAAGCAGAACCCCATGGGCTGGGACAGGTATTCATTCACCCAGAATCGCCTTCTACTGGTCACAACTGGATGCACCAGCCAGTGTCTTTCTATAAACTCAAACTTACTGACAATACCGTGGACCAGGAAGGGCATATTATTCTGCATTCCATGCACCGCTATCTACCTCGATTACACCTAGTGCCTGCTGACAAAGCCACAGAGGTTATACAGTTGAATGGTCCAGATGTCCACACCTTCACCTTCCCACAGACAGAATTCTTTGCTGTGACAGCATATCAAAACATCGAAATTACACAGCTAAAAACAAACTATAACCCATTTGTCAAAGGGTTCAGGAAAGATGGACTGGTCAGTAGGTCCCAAAATGATGAAAAGAAAAGTTTAAGCTCAGAGCAGGAAGGAGATAGATTTGCAAGCATTCTTCGTAGTTCTGGTGAAGATGTTGTTTTGGATCCAGAGCAGAGAGACCTAGTTACTTCAAATAGTGGATGGAAGTTTTATAATCCTGATGTGAAGATGGAATCATTCTATCCAGAACCCGATGTGCATGCATGTGATGCACTAGTATTAAAGCAAGAAGTTTCTGAATGGTAGGGTTACATATTTATAAATCTTGGCTTGGTTCTCCACGAAGTTCTTTACCGGGGAATTGCTAACAGACAAGTGCATTTTCTCCTGGACAATTTGAAAGGCTGTAATCCTCTAGGAGGTTAAAGTAACTTTCATCAGGAACTCTCTGAAACAGAGGTGTCAAACTGCAGTCCTCCAACTGTTGTTGACCTACAACTCCCATCATCTCCAGTCACAGTGGCCAGCAGCTGGGATGATAGGAGTTGTGGGCTAACAGCAGCTGGAGGGCTGCAGTTTGACACTCCTGCTTGATGGAGTTTAAAATGATGTCCAACTTTGAAAGTTTGTAAACTTCGCAGCTTGTATCCATATTATGTGTAGCTCACTTAATAACTTTTTGTTTTGTCTTCCATAAATGTGTCTTCTGTTCTGTCTTCCATAAATGTCTCTTTTTTTTAGAAGTACTGTAAAGTTTAATTTCTTTATTATAGAAATCATAGTAGAAAGTTCAGAGTTGTCATTCAGTAGCAACTCAAATAACAGTGCACTTCTGACTAGCAGATTCAGGGAGCGGAGAGCAAATGCTCTTACCTTGCCCCTCTGCTTATAAAACTCTCCTGAGTGACATCTGGTGAGTTATTGCCAGAAACAGAATGGTATGCTAGTTGCTGCATTATTGTCTTAGCCAACATGGCATTTCTTATGTTCTGTGTGCTACCTTTCATTTGTACGTTTTTCTTTATGGTTATTGTCAGAATTTAGCAATACTGGATAAACAAGATGCTTGCTGTCATTTAGCAACAAGATGAAAATTTTGGTGGACATTACTGTAACTAGCTAATGGTGCCAGTGCTGCTCAATGTGACACCAAGATACCACTGTCCATGTTCCCTGATGCTGCCCCAGCACCTTGACACAAGAGCCACAGGGGGCTAGCCCCATCTCCCTTGTGCAGGAGAGGATCTGGGGAGAAGCAGTGGCTGATAGATGAGGGGCAGGATGCTCACACTCGTTACTCCATGGTGCAGGCACTACCTGAGGCTATTGCCTCATCTTGCCTCAGGGATGAGCCACCCCTGCCAACTAAGAGAGTAGACTAATAGCATGATTGTTCTGATAAAGTAAGCATGGTTAGTAAGTTTCACTGATTTCAGTGAGGCTTACTTCCAAGGAAGTAGGTTTAGAAATGAAGCATAAAAGGAAATAAAACCCATTCAGAACAATAAAACCAGTTCATTTTGATGATAGAAGCAATTTCACTGTTTTCATTGTTTTTATTAACATGGTTAGGATCATTAGATGCAATTGTAATGTGGGGATAGAGACTAGTAAGATCACAATTACTGCATTCCTTTTTCAGTGTCATATGATATCTGTTGCATTAAAATTGACAGGCATTCCCATCCTGAGCATGCTTTCTCAAAACTAAATACCACTGAGTTCAAAGACACATTCTCAGGAAGATTAGATTTGATTGAAAACTAATGCTAAAACTGTATGCAAGCTTACTTTGGAGCAAGTCTCGTTGATCTCAGTGGATCATGAATTGGACTGGGCTACGGATGAGCAAAATTAACTGACAAAGCAAACTTAATGGAAGTGTAATCTGACTTTGCAGTGTCCAGAGACTTAGTTGGCTTAGAAAAGTTCCATATTGTTACAGGTAAGCTCAGTGCTGTTTTTCTTCAGGGAAGACTAAGTACTGGAAAGGGGACACTTCCAAGCTAGGGATGGGATATGCTAAAATCATATATTGGTTATGAAGCCATTGCTTTGCATAGTTATCTATAAATACATAATAGAAATGTTTAAAAGGCTGAGAAATTCAAAAACACAATACCTGTATATTTTTCATTGTTTTTAATTTAATCTAGTTCTTGTTTTTTCTTTTTGCAGTCCAATAGCTAGCCCTTGTGAAAGTGACTTCCATCTGAAATCCTTGCTGAATTTAAATGGAGATATCAATATTTCTATTAAAGATGAGCCAGCAGATGACTATAATTATGGGTCAATTGTGAACCCAGAAGAAATACTTGTGAAGGAAGAGAAAACTGATGAAGAGACAGAGGAATACTTCTGTAGAAATGTTGACCCCCTACTGGAGAAGCAGCTGAAGAAACACAATGAAATTGAAAGAAAGGAAATAGAAACTGAATCTCACAAGCAACCATGGAGTAGCCTGCTGCATAGTGCTGAAGCAAGAACGTTAAAATTGAATAGTGGGACAGTTCCTGTAGCTTGCCTAAAAATCCATGAGGTGTCCAAGCATATGGTAAAGGTCTCTGCCCTCCAGGCTGTCTTATCCTCCTGTATGAAAAAGAAAAATTTGAATCACTCAGTGAATTCTTTGTCTGTCCATTCTGAAAATAACAGTATCTCTAGCCAAGTTACAGCTATGGAAACAAAAATTAAAAATCTTCTTTCTGGAAACAGAGAACAGAAATGTTCTTTAGTCAAAGATGTACCATGGAAAAATCCTGAAACATATAGCAATGCCATAATGAAAAAAGCATCTAGTTCCAATTGCATGCCCTTGGCATCGGCCAAGTTTATCTTTGGAAGGAAAAGGACAAATGCAATTAAGAATTTCATATTGAGCAAGGGCATTGATAGTAATCCAAATACTGTATTGTCAGGGCCAGTTAGAAGAGGAAGACCGCGAAAACGAAAGGTTTTGGAGCTTGAACAATGCCTGAAATATCCTGGAAAGTCTATTAAGATAAGCCGGTGTAACCCTTTGGGACCAGACTTTGCCCATCCACAGTTCACACCTGATCTTGACAATGTGGATGGAATCCTCTTTGCATCCTTTGCATCAAAGGTAAATCTACAGGTCTTAATTTAGTGTAGTCAGATGTACCACATAATATCTAGGCTCCAACTCATTCTGTGATTAAAACTGAGAGTACCTCAGTGATGACATAGAGGTTCTTGATGGCGGGGGGCGGAAGGGTGGCCTCATACTTAAAGTTTGACCTTGGCTTCCTATATGACTGCAATATTCTTATTGTTTCTGTATGTAATAGCTTGGACCTTTTTAATTTTGTGCGTGGTACTGAGGAAGTTTAGATCAGTCTGCTTTAGCTGGTCTGTAGTAATTCTTAAGTAAAATATCAGCCTTGGCAGATGGTCTCTTATATGGTATTTAACATTTATTTTGGTCTCTCTTTACACATAGGAAGTTCTTGATAATCACACTGTTGATAAATCTGGGGGAAGCAAAGAACTGCCGAATGTACAAGCTCCATTGCTAACTATATGTGACTCAGGTACTCTTGGCACAGAATAACTCAAGATGAGATTATGGATACTAAGAGTTTGTGTTTTAATTCACATTGTAAACATTCAGTGTGTTTTCAGTAATATCTTTCTTGTCTGGCAGACTATCAAGCAAAGCTGCATTTGCTAGAAACAAAGCTCTTAGAAGATTTGAAGTCCTTCAGGCACAAACAAGTGATCCATCCTAGTCTTCAGGAAGGTGTGTTTAAGCAACAAGTACCATGATGGCTACATGGAACATACCATGTTGCTGAGTCTGTATTGATACACATTTTTAGTGAAAGTCATGCATGTTTTCAATGTTTATGGTTGAAAGGATACATGCAGTGCAAATATTCAGATATTTTTTTGCCTTCCAAAAAATGAAGCAGTCTGTTCAGCTAGACTTCTTAAAATTGGACCTAATGTTGGACCTAATATTAGTAATTTGCAGGTATCATTCATGTTACTGTTTCCCACAATTGCAGTAGAATCCGTTATGTATATCTGAGGGAGTTGATTATTTGTAGCCCATCTTTGCTTGTAAGATACTTAAGGAGGTGTTCTCTTTCTAGTGGGATTGAAACTGGGTTCTGTGGACCCAACACTTAGCATTGACCTAAGATATTTGGGAGTGCAGCTGCCTCTGAACCCTTCAAAAGATTATGTATTTGGGAATGCCAAAGGATCAAGTCCAAATTTTCAAGGTAAATATATTTTAAAATACTATTAGAATGTTTAGGTTATAATTGGATCTCAGGAATGGACAAGAAGACACAAATGTTGTTATTTTAGTGATCCCCCCCCAGTTTTTATTTTTATTTTTGGTGTAATAAACTGCTGTTGCTTACTCAGGGTTTTATGTTGAATAAGAAACAGCACTTCTAAATCTTGTCAAAGGTGAAAGTTACATGATGATTTTGTGATCAGTTATGTTGACTTAGTTGCTTTCATTTCTAGATACTGGCCTTTCATTCATTTCCAGGACGGGGAAGACAAATGATTTTAGAAAGATAAAGGGCTGGAAGGGAAAATTTCACAGTGCTTCTAAGCAGGAAGGTAAGAGATAAAATTGTGCATGTATTTCTTGCTCGGGTGGCAGGAAGGGAGAAAATTTTAATTTTGTTGTTTAGCTAAAGTGGAATAATTTGCCAATATTGTGAGGATTTATTTTAGGGATGTGCACGAAAGGTTGTTCGGCACGGCGGGGGTAGGGCTTTAAGGGCGGGGGAGAGTGTACTCACCCCCCCCGCCGCATTTCCCCCGCCGGCGCTCTCGGAATTAGAAGCCCCTCGGGACAGCAGCGTTCCTCCCTGCCGTCCCGTTGCCCCCGTCGGCCGGAAGTGGCCGGAAGTCCCGTTTGCGCGTGCGCCCGTCATGCGCGCGCGCGTACGGCCGCGCGCGCGCGCACGACGGGCGCACGCGCGAACGGGACTTCCGGCCACTTCCGGCCGACGGGGGCAACAGGACGGCAGGGAGGAACGCTGCCGTCCCGAGGGGCTTCTAATTCCGAGAGCGCCGGCGGGGGAAATGCGGCGGGGGGGGTGAGTACACTCTCCCCCGCCCTTAAAGCCCTACCCCCGCCGGCGCCGAATCGCCCCCACCACCCGAAACGTTTCGGCGGCCTTTTCAATGGCCGCCGAAATGTTTCGGGCTCAAGCCTAATTTATTTATTAGTTGCAAAGTTGGGAGTTTTGCAGATCTGTGTATTGATTACTAGGATGGTAAAGAGAAAGGACACCTGCACATGGCTTATTAGCGGAGAGGGATGAAGTGTATAAATCGGTAGGATAGAAAATAGTGTCATAAGGAGGAAGTTTAGTAAATGGGCACTGTCTAGTTCTCCTACCGCTGGAAGTACTTCCGCTTCCTGTTCTAGCTTAGGGTTGAGAACCAGCTTCATGTTTTTAGAGATACCTCCATAGCCATTAAGGCTAGAAGCCTCCCCTTTTAAAAATAAAAGTCAAGATTCCTGTTTCTGGTATAGTCATCAGATTCTGTGTCAACAAGGCAATTCTACCATAAGCAATGCATTCATAGCCATTGTGACTTTTGCTGGCATAATCATACTAGCAGAATTCTTCCACTTCTTTAAAAAGTGATTTTTAGAATATATTTTCCATTATCTTAACTTTTATGAGGAACATACTTCTACTTATGCATTTGTGTGTACACACACCAGTTCTTGGGGTTCTAATTGAGCATGGCTAAGCTAATCTCTTGGGGTTCTAATTGAGCATGGCTAAGAAAGAAAACTCGATTTGGCTAGAAGATTGCTAGGAGCAAGCTTGATTCTAAATGGCTTCCACTGAGTTCTTTACATCACAATAAATGGGCTGCAGGCAGCAAGTCTCTTGAGGGGAGAAGTAAAATATATAATTTCCAAAAAACTGGGGTTGCTGGGAGCATAGGACATGTTGGTAAATAGATTTTGTTGGTAAATAGCAGATGCTGGCTTTTCTGTTGATGGAGAAACCCAGATTCTTTATCAGAGGCTTACTTACTACGCAAGTCACCTGTCTAAGCAACAGGCATGCTCGCTTCTGTGGCTTGTGAAGGCAGGGAGTCTCTGTAGCTACTAAAGAGTGCATCCTTGCACTCTTGTTGCTGCTCCCATTGGGGAAAATGGGGGACAGCAGCAGAGTGTGAGGATCCACTCCTTAGAAGCTACAGAGTCTCCCTGGCTTAGCAAGCCTCATGGTGGGGGTTAAAGTACTGCGGAAGCAGCTAGCTCTCCTATCGTTTAGACAGGCAGCTCACTATGCAGTGTGTGAGCCAGAGTATTTATAACTTGCTATTCCCTGCTGCTGAAAGAGGACATCCCGTGGGTTATACTTCCTCTGCTGCTCCAGAGGCAAGACTATGCAAATTAACCTAGAAAGTTTAAATAGGCCTGGGAAGCCTATTTAACCCCACCCCGTTGTGATAGTCCTGCATCTACTCCAGAGATAGCCTTCCCCGCTCTTTTCCAAAAAGCCTTCTCTTGTTTTTATATATAACCCTTCTAGTTCCTTTTCAATTCTATTTATCCTACAGCTTTCCTTTACATCTCTCCTTTCCCTTTTTTTTTACTTATTTGACCCCCCCACACCAGCCCCCTTTCTTCCCTCTGTATTTCCTTCTAGTCTGCTCCCCCTTCTTACTTTTCTCTGGAGCCAGCAGCCATGATAGAGAGCAGTCCCAGGATCCAGAATGTCTTCGTTTCTAGAGGCAATCAAAACAAAGCAATTCTTCCTCTGAGGTCCCCCAGCAGTGCGCTGAGCACCATACGGCCCTCATCATCGCCTGCCACCCCAGCCACTGGCAACATTGAGGATTTGGGGGAAGGGCCATCGCGCCTCCCACCACCAGGCTGCAAGGCTCAGCAAGCCCAGAGAGGTAGGAAACCTCCCCAAACCCTCTTCCCTGGCTATCCATTCATCTACAGTGGCCTCCATCATCCCCAGGGCTTCCAATGCTGTGTGTCGATAATTTAATCCATAATCCACCAGAGGACCCAATACACCTAAAACAAACTTTATTAAAGATCCAGAAGGCACAGGCCTTCATGGTTGACACTGTGGACTTGATACACCTCCCAGCCAGGTCCACTGCTTCCTCTGTAGTGGCAGGCGAACCCCATGGTTGAAACATTGGCAGGTAGACGCCACCTCTCGCTCCAACTTGGCGGCTGTCCCTTATGAAGGTTCCAAACTGTTCGGCAGTGAGGCATTAAGTGACCTACTCATTGAAACCAAAGGTAGCCATTTCTGAGCCATTTTTGGAAGGGCGGTATGTAAATCAAATAGATAAATAATAAATAAGAGAAAAACACTCCCTACAACACATAGGGACTTCTGTAGGCAGAATAATTGGCCCTTTCAGTCCTTTTGTACCTTTAGACACAGGGACAACAGAGCACAGCATCCAATTTGGAACAGGTTCAGACCCAGCGACAAACCTACCAGACAATGATGTCAGCCCTTTATGGCGCATGCCAAAACAACTAGACAGCAGTCCTGACTCACGGCCACCCCTGGTGAAGGGTTGTTTAACATAATTCTTTCATTCCTGGGAACTCTCCACCAGCAACAGGTGGATCCTTCAGGCCATGGATATAGACAGAATAGAGTACACACCACTCTGCCTACTAACGGGTTTGTGCCAACCCCGCATTCATGCTTGTATATCAAGCATGCAGGCCTTCTATGGGCTGTACAGCATCTAGAAAACATGTGCTGTATTGCCAGTGGCTCATCAACAGCAAGGCAAAAGGCTTTACTCTATTCTCTTTGCCGTGCCAAAAAGGATGGCTCCCTCAGAGTAGTCCTGGGCCTCAAGTTTCTCAACAAATTTGCCAGACAGCAAAAATTCAAGATGGAGACCCTGCAGTCAATTGCAGAATCCCTCCACCACCTGGACCACTTCGCCTCCATAGACCTGACATAGGCCTACCTCCACATTCCAATTTGTCTAGACAGTTGGCCATTCATCTGCTTCAAATATGCGGGCAGGCACGACCAATACAAAGCCTTACCATTCAGTCTATCATCAGTGCCCAAAGTATTCACGAAGGTTATGTCACCAGTCATAGCACACCTCAGGCTCCAAGGCATACGGATCTTGATCTATTTAGATGACCTGCTTAGTGTTTCCTCTAAGGCGTTTGCACGTATGTGTGCTCACAAGTTTTTTGATGTCTGCTCAGTAAATTTTAGAACACGCTCAGGTTGAATCAGGAAGGCCCCACTCTGTATATATGAGGGCCCCACACACACGTGCCTCTGAAGGCCCCACACACACTTGCCTTGATACTGCCGCCCAGAACAAAACTCATTCCACATACAGATGAAAAAAATTAGAGAGAACACTGGACCTGCTCCTTTGACCTACCTTCAGCATGATCAGACCTGAGCCTTTTGCTTCAAGTTTTGTCCAATCACAGATTCCTATTCAATCAGTCAGAGAGTCAGCTTTACCTCTTTCAGAGACTACTCCATCTGGGGGTAGTAACAGACACCACCCTGGGCAGGTTAATCCACCCCAGGAACACATTCAAAAGTTCTTGGACGCAATTCCTTTGATCCCCCACAGGCAACAGGGTACTGTCCTAACTCTAGCTCATCTATTGGGGCTAATGGTAGCAGTCCTACAGGCGGTTGACTAGGCCAGGTTCCACTTATACCCATTCAAGTGGTTCTTACTCCCTTATAAGAATGTGATAGGTCTAAAGTCTCAAATAAGAGTCTTAGTACCTACCCCTCAATGTCACCCCTCAACTCCAAAACGTCTTTCCCAAGGAAAACCATTTCTAGACCCACCCAGAGTCGTCATAACAACTGATACCAGCCTTTGGAGATGGGGAGCCCACTACCCCCAACCTTCGACCCAGGGGAAATGGTCCCCACAGGAAAGGGACCACAGCATCAGTTGGCTAGAGCTGAAAGCCATCCGCCTGGCATTAATAGACTTTCAGTACCTGTTGTGAGGCAAAAACGTCCTGGTGTGCACCAACAACATCACGGCGAAAGCCCATATCGGTCACCAAGGAGGGACCAGGTCATGCTTATAGGAACATAGGAAGCTGCCATATACTGAGTTAGACCATAGGTCCATCTTGCTCAGTATTGTCTATACAAACTGGCAGTGGCTTCTCCAAGGTTGCAGACAGGACTCTCTCTCAGTCCTATCTTGGAGATGCCAGGGAGGGAACCTGGAACCTTCTGCTCTTCCCAGAGTGGCTACATCCCCTAAGGGGAATATCTTAAGAGTGCTCACACATCATGTCTCCCATTCATATGCAACCAGGATGGACCCTGCTTAACTAAGGGAACAAGTCATGCTTGCTCCTACAATACCAGCTCTCCTCTCCCTACACCAAGAAGCGTCAGTTCTCCTACAGTGGAAAGAAACATATCTGGCATCCCTGTGGGCACATCATGTGAGCAGTATTCTAAACACCAAAGCGGATTGGCTCAGCTGGAGATAAATTCACCCAGCAGAATGGAGCCTCAACCATCAGGTATTCAGTCTACTTACAGTGCACTTCGGATGGCCACAGATCAACCTTTTTGCAGCACCCAACAATGCTAAGCTTCCATGATTATTCGCCCACTTCCCGTACAAGGGAGCGGAAGCAGTAGATGCCTTGTTGACACCATTTGAGTCCAACTGTACCAGGTGGCAGTCATCCTGGTGACTCCATACTTGCTGAGGAGAAACTGGTTTCCAGAGATTCTCCCATCTCACCAGAACATGCCGCTGGTTCCAACAGTAAGGACCCTGCATTCACCAGGATCTGGCCTTGTTAAAATTAGCTGCCTAGAAACTGAAAGGAACATCCTAAAAAAGCATGGCTATTCCGACAAGGTCTTGAATCTAGTATTAGAATCTAGGAAAGCTTCCACAAATAGCATATACCAGTTCACTTGGCTAGCATTTTTGTGTTTGTGCTCCAGATACCACAGAAATAAGGAAATGTGCAACCTTAAGGACCTTCTTGATTTCCTACAGGATGTTTTGGACAAGGGTCTAAAAGCGAACACGCTAAAGCGACAAGTGGCAGCACTCTCAGAACTGTTGGCCTCTAACACTTGTCGGTGCCTCAGACAGCCTCACCTCAAGTATTTTCTCAGAAGCTACGCTGCTTTCACCACCCGCCATACTCCGTTTCCTGACATGGAATTGCCACACTGTTCTCCTGGCGTTACAAGCTTGACCACCCCCACCCCCCACTGCTTGATCCCACTTCTGTCTTGTAAACTGGCAATCCTAGTGGCTGTCGCCTCCACCAGAAGAGTGTCAGCTTCAGGCCTTATCTGTCAAAACAACTTATTCATAATCTCACCAGACTGTTAGACTGATTCCCAATCCATCATTCATCCCCAAGCTGCCATCATTTTTTAATAGATTCTAGGATGTTATCCTGTTCTCTTTCTTCCCTAAACATTCATATTTGTTGGAGCAGGCATGGCACAAGCTAAACGTCTGACAATGCTTAAAAACCTACATCCTATGCCAGTCCTCAGATGCCTTGTTCATGTCGTATCACCCTACTTCCATGGGGCAGAAGGTCTCAAAAGCCATTATTGCCAAGTGGATCAAAGCCTGCATCTCCCTGGCATACTCATTCAACCAGGGCAGTAGCAGCCATGGCAGTTTTCTCGACAAACACTCCACTGTCAGAGACTAAGCGGCAGCATGGTCTTCCCCATCTACCTTCACAAGACACTACAGTATGGATTCTCAATACTCTGCCAAAGCCACATTTGTGGAAGAGTGCTGCAGCAGATACTCTCTCAGCAGTAGTCCCTGACGCTTCCCACCCGGGCTCCTTAGCTGTGGCATGTCCAATGAGATGTCCTCTTTGAGCAGCAGGGAATGGAGCATTGGTTTCTTACAGTGAAGTAAGTGAAGGCTTCTTCCTGCTTCTGGATATGGGGACATTTTGGCCCACCCACTTGGGCTGTTCAGGTCTACTGCAGGACTGCTTTGTGTCTCTTGTCTTCTGTTCCTCAAAATTGTTCTCTAAGTTGATGTTCTCTGTTCTCTGTTATCTCGACTTGGCTGCTCAGAACTGGGTGGGGTTATTCTTCCCAGGCCTATTTAAGCTTTCTAAGTTAATTTGCATAGTCCTCTGGAGCACCACAAGATATTCTCATATCCAGCAGTAGGAAGAAGCTTTCATGGTAAGCAACTAATGCTCTCTTCCTGGAAATGATGAATGTTTTTCTTCTGCTTTTGAAATAAGCATTTGTGTGGCCTCTTTAAAACAAAGCATGAAATTCACAGTGCTTTTTGCACTGATTTTCAGGGAAACTCATTTATGGTTCCCTTATGACAAAATTGGAATTCATGTACTTTTCCATGTATTGGAATGCATCCATACTTTTAAAAGTTGAGCATAACATCTTTGCCCATGTCATATTCTGAATCTATTCAGGTAGCATTTCAGACGGCTCCTTGAAGAACCGATCTGCTTTCTGTAGCGATAAACTGGATGAATACTTGGAAACTGAAGGGAAGCTAATGGAAACAAGTATAAAATTCTGTCCTAGTTGTCCTGTGGCCTACCAGCTTCCATCCAAGACCACCAGCTATGTAGAAGCACTAAACAGTGTTCCAAAGAACCAATCTGCTTTCACTGCACCTAACTCTTGTACTTTCAAGCCTCTTTCTCTGTCTTCAGTTTCTAGAAAGAGGACACAAAAAACTAAGAATAAACAAGCATCTTCAAGAGGCAGAGTAAACTCCTCCAGTAAGTTTGCAGTGCCTTCATCTGGTCTGTCAAAACAGAAATACAATTTATCAGTCTTACAAGACAAATTAATTAAGTCTCAGCCAAGTAGCCAAGTGGATGATGAGGAACATGTTCTTGTGATGTCAGAATTAGAGGAAACTGTGCAGGGAAAACATACACCTGTGTGCCAGGCACAGCAGAATAGTCATGCACTAAGCTTGTCTAAGACTCTGGGGAAGCTGATGGACTTGGAGTATTGTGCATTGAGGAAAGGAAAGCCATCATCCTATATTACTGAAGAACATGCAGACCTTTCTCTGGAAACTCTGTTGATTTCTCAGGTAAGCTGCAGTAAAGGATTCCATCTAGCCACAGATTGCTTATGTTTAAATATGCATATGCTAAAACTGGGGCCCAGTTTACAAGTTATCTTTTTTTTTCTCCCCAGTGGCCCTTTTGCCTTTCATGCTTAGTTAGGTTTTACATGACTAATATGACATCGGCCTTATGGATATTCTGCAAACATTTTGGAATTTGGGGGGATTTCAAATATGTCTTTCACAACATGGCTGCCACAAATAAGCATATGATCAGTTTTTTGCAAGGCCTGACAGGAATTTCTTTCCAGCTCCCATTCGGTACAATTAACTTGGGTCTGTAGTACCTGTAATTTCCTGCATCTTTTCACAGACTGATTTCTAAAATTATTTTATGTGCATACATGAATAAAACTTTGAACTTCCCACACTACTTCAACACTTTTTTTTTAAGCACATAACCTGCACTGGTACACAGAATGGTCTACTCATAACTATATATATGGCATCCTAAGTTGTGCACATAGATTGTGCTGAGTTAATGGCCCAAATTTTTGCTCATGTTTTCTTCTTGATCTCAATTTCAAATAAAAGTATAGTGATGTTAATGTTCAAGCAGGTTCAAGTAGAGTTGATGGAGTTGGAGAATTGTGCATTGAGATATGGGAAGCCATGGACCTACGTTACCAAAGAGCGAGCAGAACTGTCTTTGGCAACTCTGTTTACCAATGAAGTAAGTTGTTGTAATGGTCATTGAACTTGCCTTTCTTATACCTATAATTTCTTGGTGCTGATGTTAGAGTCTCAGATAATATAGTAACAGTAATTTGATTCTTAAGTAAGTTCACTTGCAAATATGCAAAGGAGAGCTCAGTTTGGAAGAACTCAGTTAGAATCTGTACTGCTTTGATAAAGAGACCCTGTATACCATTACAGAATGTTGGGCAAATGGATATACTTCCATCTTCTGGTGATGTATTGATTCAAACTAGACTTTGAAAAATGCCCCCAAAGAGTCTTGACACACTAGTACTTTTTCTATAGTGTTTGTTCAGAAATGCTTATTCAAAGAGTTCAAGAAGCCAACACTGTATACCACAGTCTCTGGACTTGATCTGTTTTGTAACTTCTCATTACCGAGAAGTTGTTCAACACAATATGCTGTATTAAGTTGTATTTCTTGTTTGTGGGTAATTTATGGTATTTAAATTATTTCCCTTTATATTTCAAATAAGGATATGCAAGCACACACAATTTTAATAGGTCTGTGCAAAGTTAGATCGGTAATATCCGAATTGAGCCAACATTGCTGCAGTCTGTAAAAAAAATCGGCCAAATTTTGATCTGATATTGGATCAGAATTGCCAGAATTCTTATTGGAATTAATGTCAGAAATCACAAAATGGCGGAAACTGCCATTTTGAAACCCAAAGAAAAGTGGATTGTTGCCCATAGAGATCAATGGAAAATGGGGGAGGGGGGGAATCAGGAAAAATAAATGGCAGGTCCTAGGAATTCAAAATTCAGCACAGGTTGGTAGGACTCGGTGTGGTGAATTTGAAGTGAATTGGACAATTCCACAATTTTAATGGGGGTTACGGTATGTTTTATTATGTGTTCCTGTGCAAAAGCACCATTCTGGCAATGGTAAAATGATGATTTTGTGCAAGAGCCAACATGGTGTAGTGGTTAGTGTGCTGGACTAGGACCGGGGAGACCCGAGTTCAAATCCCCATTTAGCCATGATAGTTGCTGGGTGACTCTGGGCCAGTCACTTCTCTCTCAGCTTAACAATAGAAATTGAAAAAAGTATTCCTCTCTCTTTGAAGAAAGGGCTGTATGAATTCCAAGTTATTCCAGACCTTGGAGAGTTAACTTTTTAAAGTCTGATTTATTGATACCCAGCCTAACCTGTTCTTCCATTTTGGTCTCGCCACACTGCTTAGTGTTTTCATGAAATATACAGTATGATGATAGGGATTGGATACTTGGAGCTTGATGTGCATAACTGATGAATGGATTTGTAAAAGATCACATCTGGCGGGGAGAAATAAGCATTTGTGTACATACAACAATATATTCCATACTGTTGAGATCCAGTTACTCTTACTAGAGTCCTTTGATAATTATGGATTAACTATATGGTGAATGACATCTATGGAAACAATTAAAAAAACTATGGCATGTAGAATACATAGTAAATTGTCTTTTTTTAAAAAAAGGATTTTTACAAGCATAATTTTATGTTTATTACTTCCTTTTTAAAGGAAAAACTGAATTTTTAAACTTGGATCATTGCCGCTACTAAGTTCAAAAACACTTTGAAAGATTCACTTATGTGATTTGGTTAAAAAAAATCCAGTTTAGGCCTATTTGTGGCAGTGAGAAGTAATTTTAATCTACTGCTTGTTTCACTGTATAGACCATGCACACTGCATAAAGAAGTTTTCTTCCAACTAGATTTCTTTTCTTTTCTTTTTTTACCACCCAACTGAAAACAAAAGGCACCTTCACATGTAAAGGTGGCAAATAAGTATGGAAGAGGCACCAGTTCCTGCCAAACATATGCTCCCACTGCTGTTGCTGCTTCCATGTTGTGTGAAGCCAGAAAAGTCTGGTGGATGTTGGGTGGAGAAGGTTGGTGATCTACTATATTCTGACATTTTCCCAACACCACTAACCAATATTTGAATTAGTCTTGTCGATATTAGGCTGAGGTGGGTCGCTGACATTTTCCACCTGACATTTCTGGCTTCACATGGTGATGGGAGTGATAGCAGTGGGAGAGCGTGCACTGGGTGGGACTGTGGAACCAGTGGCTCTTCTGTAGTTACTTGCTGCCATTTATGTATGAAGCCACCCACAGTATATATACGGATATAAATGATGTACCAAATGTGTGTCATTGATTCATCTATCCAGAATTTGTGCATGTAGATACTTTTCTTAATGTTTAAGATACATGTGTATAACTCTTTCAGGCTCCACTCAGAAGCAAACCTGTCAGTAAAATAATCAGAAAGCATGACTTGTCATGCGGTAATGACTTCTGCCAGCTTCAGTGTGTCTGTGCTGATTTAGCTCTTGAAAAGTGCCAAGCTACACTTTCCAGCAAGACAGATGGCACATTTGACTGTCTGAAAAAAAGAATAAAGGGAGCCTCTAAGCATAAGTTAAACTTGAAGACAACTTTGAGTGGAATTCTTTCATGCTCTAATGGGCAAGATGACGAATGGGAACTGGAACAGAACGATAATCAGAGGATTATAAATAAAGAATGTAAGTTTTGCTAGAAAGGTGAATTCCAAAGTTATCTCTTATCTGGGATTGTATGCTTAATATATAGTAACATAACTTAATATTCCAGAATATTAAGAGATTGAGATACAGGCAGGAACTGAATAGCAAATTTTGATTTATTGTAGTCATTTAAAAGTAGTCCCAAATTTTCAGTAACCCACCTTTTGTAGTAACATTGACTCCCGCTCCCCATCTTCCACTTAATTTATTTTGTATCTCCTAAAGTCTCAAGATGCAGGGCCCATATAATGAATGCAATTTGATGTGTTTCCCCCCTTCTTGCCTAGACCTTTGAACTGAGGTAATATAAACAGTATTGAAAACATTTCTAGAAATGGGTAGTGATGATTTTAAGGTGTGTGTTTAGCAACCTATAATGAAGAGCCAAAGCAGCCTTTTATGAATTTTTCAGTGTCCATAAAGGAAGAAGGAGAGAGTGATGGTGAAACTGTTTATATCCCATCACCATTTGCCACTAAACCAACAAAACATGTGATGCTATCTCACTTGGAGGCCACCTTATCTTTCAATAAGAACAAGTCTACCTACACTGGAGTCAGACCAGAGCAAATGAAGACACCTAGACAGAGTGCAGAGGTAAGATAGGAATAAATATTTGTTTTACTTTTTAAAAAGTGCATATTAATGCATTAATAATATTCACCTTCAAAAGTAATTACTGTTTTGAAATTTCCTCTGTGCACTGAATAATCCTAAAAAAGGGGGAATGAATTAAAAGTTGTGTAGGTTCCGTAGCTTCTCTGTGTTCCTCCAATGTTGCTTTGTTTTGCCTGGGTTTGCAGATTCAACAGGAGCACACATACGCTGTGTATTTAAACAAGTATTTACACTTTGAAAAAGTGAAGTCATGTTCTTGCATCCAAAAATACAAAGGAAAGAATCAGATGAAAAAGGAGCAACAGAGGAGTCTCCAGACCCCCAATTGTGCAAACTACATTGAAAAGGTAGTGAACCATATTCTCTCTCTCTCTCGTGTGTGTGTATTTGAGTAAAAATCATTTTTTAGTAAAAATTTGAAATTTGAGTAACAATCAAATTCCCTGTGAGAACTTTGAAGATCTCTATGACAAAATTTTGCTTACTTTCAAAAGGTAGCTCAAGCGCTTACAGTTCAGTAATGGTAAATGGCATCCTGGTCCCAGCCATCACTGAAATCTGCCACCCTTGGCTGGAGAAGGGGAAAACCCATTATGGAATGATATTAGGGGACATCTTCAAGAACATTCACAGTTATGAATTCCAGCGTCTCATTCTACAGTGGGCACTTTTGTTAGAGAGAAAGCTAGTCATTCTGTTTCTTCTCTATAGGATATTGACGTTAACTCCTATTACATTTTAAAACAAGCAAAAGTTTTGGAAAATGTTATTTTAGACCTCTAACATTTTACTTGCTTATCTTTCTTAGGACCATGATTCTGAATTCTTTAAAGAAACTTGTGGTACAGAGAATGACTCCGAAGGTGAGATTTGAAAACGTATGATTCTCCTTCTTTATGTGTTGTCTTAATTGGTTTAGTGTTGTGTTGTTTTTTTAATAAGAGTAAGACAACATTACAAACAAGGAGGAAGGGGCATGGGGTATTAGGGATGAGGGTGGAGTTATGAGCTGAGGAGTCTTGTTTGATGTTCCCTATGATTCTGCCAGAGTGAATACCACATCTTTCTCCACCTAGGCAATATATGTTGGAAGTGTTTCCACTTCCAACTGCTCTGTCAACTCTCAGGCCTCGGGGAGAAGCCCCAACGACCCACAGAGTCTGGCCTTGCTCCTCTGTAATGCCAGGTCAGTTCAGAATAAGACCAAAATTGTCCACAATTTGATCGTGGATGAGGGAGCTGACCTGGCATGTATAATCGAGACCTGGTTGGGGGAGGCGAGTGGTCCTGTGTGGGCTCAGCTTCTCCCACCAGGTTATTCTGTCGTGGAGCAGGCTAGAGTATGTGGGCGGTGGGGTGGAGTGATTGTGGTCCATAAGAATACCATTTCCCTTACCAGGGCCCCTGTGAGACAGCTGACTTATATCGAGTGCATATTTTTGTGGCTGGGAACTAGGGATAGATTGGGGGTTCTGTTGGTATACCATCACCCCGCTGCCCAACCAACTCCCTAACTGAGCTGATGGAGCTGGTCACGGAGTTTGTGTTGTAATCTCCTAGACTTTTAGTGCTGGGGGACTTCAATATCCACTTTGGGATTGGCTTGTCTGGTGTGGCTCAGGAGTTCATAGCGGCCATGACAACTGTGGGTCTATCCCAATTAGTTTCTGAACCAACTCACATTGCTGGCCACACACTTGATTTGGTCTTTTGTTCGGATCAGGGTGGTGTTCTGTGGGTGGGGGATCCTGTCATTTCCCCATTGTCATGAATGGACCACTACCTGGTTAAGGTTGGTCTCACAGCCGCAATCCACCCCTGCAGGGGTGGTGGACCTATTAAGATGGTCCATCTGAAAAGGCTGCTGGACCCAGTGGGATTTCAAAAGGCATTGGAGGATTTTGACGTTGGTGTGGCCAGTGATTCTGTCGAATGCCCTGGTGGGGACCTGGAACAGGGAACTCATCAGGGCAGTAGACATGATTGCTCCTAAGCATCCCTTCTGACCTGCTTCCAAAGTGGCCCCTTGGTAAACTGAGGAGTTGCGGGGGCTGAAGCGGTTGGGTAGGTGACTAGAGCACAAGTGGAGGAGAACTCGGTTCGAATCTGACAGGATACAGGATGTGACCCATTTGAAGAGTTATGCGATCGCGATGCATGCAGCAAAAAAGAGCTTTTGGTCTGCGCGTATTGTGGCTGCAGGTTCGCACTCAGTGAAGCTATCCCCAGTTGTGAGGAGTTTGATTTCTGCTCTTTCCACTTCAGATCATTCCCCGGGGTCGTTCTGCTGTGATGCCTTTAATGGGTTTTTTGCAAACAAGATCTCCTGTATTCAGGCCGACTTGGACTCCACTGTTTTTGCAGGGCCTATGGTGGAGGTGTCCAGCAATCCCTCTTGCAGTATTAGATTGGATCAGTTTCAATCTGTGACTCCTGAGGATGTGGATAAGCTGCTTGGGGCAGTGAGGCCTACCACCTGTTCTCTGGATCCTTGCCCGACTTTGCTGCTTCTATCTAGCAGGGAGATTGTTGGAGATGGCCTAGTTAATATCATAAACACATCACTGAGAGAGGGTAGGGTGGCCCCTTGTTTGAAGGAGGCATTGATTAGACCACTCCTAAAGAAGCCTTCTCTGGATCCCTTAGTGATGGACAGTTACAGGCCAATCTCCAATCTCCCTTGGTTGGGCAAGGTGATTGAAAGGATGGTGGCCGACCAGCTCCAGGCAGTCTTGGAGGAAACTGATTATCTAGATCCGTTTCAAACTGGCTTTAGGGCTGGCTATGGGGTTGAGACAGCCTTGGTCGGCCTGATGGATGACCTTTACCAGGGAACGACAGAGGGAGTGTGACTCTGCTGGTTCTTCTGGATCTCTCAGCGGCGTTCAATACCATCGACCATGGTATCCTTCTGGATTGCCTGGGGGAGTTGGGGATAGGGAGCACTGCTTTGCAGTGGTTCCACTACTATCTCTCGGGTAGATTCCAGATGGTGGAGCATGGTGACAGTTGCTCCTTAAAACGGAAGCTGCTATATGGAGTCCCCCAGAGCTCCATTCTGTCACCAATGCTTTTTAATATCTACATGAAACCGCTGGGTGAGGTCATCAGGAGATTTGGTGCTGGGTGTTATCAGTATGCTGATGACACCCAAATCTACTTCTCCTTTTCATCTTCAGGAAATGGCGTTCATTTTTAAAATGCCTGCCTACAGGCAGTAATGGGCTGGATGATGGGTAACAAATTGAAGCTGAATCCAAGCAAGACGGAGGTGCTCATTGTGGGGGCTCAGAATCTGAGGGATGAGTTAGATCTCCCTGTGTTGGATGTACACTCCCCCAAAAGGAGCAGGTGTGCAGCTTGGGAGTATTCCTGGACCCAGGCTTCACCCTCGTATCTCAGGTGGAGGCCATGGCCAGGAGTGCTTTCTATCAGCTTCAGCTGATTCGACAGCTGTGCCCATTCCTTGGAGAGGATGACCTCAAAACAGTGGTGCATCAGCTGGTAACCTCCCGGCTCGACTACAGCAATGTGTTCTATGTGGGGCTGCCTTTGTATGTAGTCCGGAAACTTCAGTTAGTTCAGAATGTGGCAGCCAGGTTGGTCTCTGGGGCAACCCGGAGAGACCATATTATGCCTGTTTTGAAACAGCTACACTGGCTGCCGATATGTTTCCAGGCAAAATACAAAGTGCTGGTTATTACCTTTAAAGCCCTTGAACGGCTTAGGTCCAAGTTATCTAAGAGAGCACCGCCTTTTACATGATCCCCACCGCACGTTAAGATCATCTGAGGAAGTCCGTCTCCTGTTGCCACTGGTTTGTCTGGTGGCGATGCAGAGGCAGGCCTTCTCTGTAGCTGCTTCTTGACTGTGGAATGCACTCCCGGCAGAAATTCGTAATTTGAGGTCATTGCTGTCCTTCAGGAGAGCCCTTAAAACCTCCCTTTTTGGCCTGGCCTCCAGGGTTTTAAATGATTAACTGTTTTAAATTGTTTTCAATTTTTGCCCTGATTTTCAGGGCTTTTAGCTGTTTTATTGTGTTTTAATAGTTTGATTTTAATTGATAATTTGTTTTAATTGTTTTTATCATGCTGTGAACCGCCCTGAGCCATTTTGGAAGGGCGGTATATAAATCTAATAAATAAATAAATGTGGTGAAAACTGATGAAATGTCCAAAAAGATTTCTTTGTGATCTCAGAATTATTATTTCATACTAGCTTAACCTGCAAAGAGTATCTACACGCTATTACTTGATTGCTCCATTCACCCCCTGCCACAGCCGCCCTCACCTCAGAGATCTCTCCACCCTCACCTGGGCCGCACTCCTCCTCCTCCATCCTGTTGCTTCCATCCACCTCACACCTCTTGGTCAGTCCTCCATCCCTTTACTCCATACCCCTCACACCTCTTGGTCACAGCTGCAGCGTTGCTGGCGCCTGTTTACCAAGCTGCAGCCTCCTGTCCCCAGAGACCTCCTCACCCGAGCCCCGCTCCTGCTCCTACTCTTCCCCACAGGAGCAGCAGCAGTTGACTGGGCCCTTCCTCGCTGCCACCACCTCCATGGCTGCTCATTCCCTTTGGGCCCATCCCTTGCCTGCTTGCCTCCCTCTGTCAATGGCCTCGGTAGCTCCAAACAGCAGCAGTGGTTGATTGGGCCCTTCCTTGCTGCTGCCACCGCCGCTGCCATGGCTGCTCATTCCCCTCAGGCCACTTACAGGCTCAGGGCCGCCCCTCACCCTTCCTTTCTCTCTTCCCCCACTCTTTCTCTTTCCTCCACTCACTCTTCCCCTCTGTCTTTTTTCCCCTCCCACCCTCTCTGAGTTAACAAATCTTGTTCATCTGGTTTCCTTATCTAATTCATGCAACAGCAGCCACCGCCTCTTGAAGGGGCTCTTTACTCCCTCACGACCCCTTTCTTCGCAGACCCCTGCCCACTGTCCTATAAATAAATAAATAAATTTCATATTCCTCTCTCCTCTACAATCAAGAACATTTTCTGACCAGTAACAGTTGCATTCCAACTGACCTTAATCATCACAGGCTCTTTCTCCCCATCTGCATATGGAATCCCCACTGCCCAATCAGGTGCTTCTGTTTGCGAACTCTCGCGAGAGTTGCCACACACGGGATTAGTCATGGGTACGCCTTAGAGAATTAGATACATAGATAAGGAGAGGAACTGCTTGTCACTGCTGGGTTGATGATTGTGATATTTCTTCCAAGGATTGTAGAATTATTTGCTATTTCCAAGATCCATGACACACTGGGAGAAAAATTAAGTTTCTCTTAACAGTTCTGTAAATACTATTATATTGAAACAAAGGGTTTGCAAAATAGAATCAAAGTTGTCTCCATCAAATTTCCTTAAAATGATCTGCTTCCTGCTTAATTACGGGCATAGGTTGGCTTGTAATTTTCAACGCAGTAGTTCTGGGTTGACACTTCCCCGCAAAATTATAATACATGCAGCTGTGTCAGAAGCAGAACTGGCAGGCAAACAGACAAGACTAAATTCATAATATTTGGCATTGTTTGGGTAGTAAATTCAACATGTAGCCCCACTCTGATCATGGAATTGCTTTACACACCTTTTAATCACCTACTGACTTGCTGTTGATTTTCAGTTAATCAAATATGAAGCACTGAGAACTTTAGTTTTACTCTGCGAAGTATTTTATTTTGATAAGGTGAGCAGTTGCATATATATTTATTCCTACTAACATACCTGAGACCACATATTTAGCCTTTTGAGAAATATAAATGGAATACGCAGATTTTTGGCTGCTGTTGATTCCTGTTCAAGCAATTACATGATAGAAAATGGTAATTGGCTTTTTAATTTTTGCTACAGGGTCTGTTGTAGGAATCTACTTGCAAGGAGTGGTTGTGTCAGATTTGGATATTGTTGTGTCCAGTACAGTGCCAGATGAGCTGATGGCAGATCAGCCAGAAAATGTGGAGGAATTGACGATGGATACAGTCATACATGACAAAAGTGTGGTTACTGCAGAGACATCTCTAGACCATATAGGGGAAGAATTAATTGAGGCACCCTTCTTATATCCCACAGATGTTATACTGTCAGACCATTCATATGTTAGCAAGAAACCAAGCAAAATGATTATTCCAAGGATGCAGAATGCCAGATGCCTTGAAAGTGCGTCTGATAAGGTTTCTGAAGTTTGTCGTCGGTCTGAAGTTCTTGCAAATAGTATATTGGAGAAAAACCCTACAAAATGTGAAGAAGATGCAGAGTTTAAAAGTTCAGGGGGGAAACAAATGCATGCTGTCCAAACCCAGAGGCCATCTTCTGATTCACAAGAACCTAAACAACTGCAGCTCATGTTGACTGCTGAACAGCCACAGGAACAACACCCAATTGAGGGCATTAATTTTTCAGAAAAGCAGCAGCATGGGACCATATTGCCTCCGAGTCAGTGGGGAAACCAAGATAACTTTGAACTGCTGGGGAGGCATAGAAAGGAAAAAGATGATTCTGTAGAAGTACAGGGATATGGGAAAGAAGAGAGAAGAGAAGCTGAAGTCAGTTGTGCAAAGGACCAAAATACTGTTCCAGGAAAGAAATATATGAATAGTGCTCAAGATCTTTTAGCTAAAAGAAATTCAGCTTTTCAGGAGAACTGTAATGCTTCTAGTCATAAAAATGGTACTACTGATATTCATGGAGAGAATCAAAGTATTGCGGACAACCTTGTTCAAACCAGCAAAAGTCAGTCAGTTGTTAAATGCTTCGAGCAAAATGCACATAAAACCAACCATTGCAAAAATGATGTGATGTCAGTTATAGGTATTACCACGACTGACCAAGAAAATAATGAAAAATATGAGGATTCGGTAGAGATGACTGATGGAGTTTCTAGCTGTGAAACTGAAAATACAGTGAATGTTGAAACACTGGTAAGTACCCAGCTCTTTTAAAATGATAAATTTCTGAGATCAGAATGTGTTCAGCATAATCAATATATATTGATTCTGTGGAAGCTGCTGTGGCCAACTAAGATTGCTGCTCTCAATTGCTGAGAGACTGGGTCCAAGATGGACAGAGTCACCTTTAGAAAATTGCTGCATATGCTCATTTCTCAATGTAGGGAGATTCCCAAGCTGGCATCCATTTATAACATCATATGTGATTCTCCTTAGTTCCCATTCTATTATATTTTTTCCACTCAGCTTTCCTGTTTTTAACCATCCAAACTGGCCTTTTACTTCTTTTACAGAAATTGAACTTTTTGCATAAGTTCTGTAAAGATTCAACTTGCTGCATATCTGTTATATATTTTGAAGAGTTTGTGGACTTGTTTGTGCAAAATAATCATACTTCACAATTACCTACACATTCCAAATTTTGCATTAAAATGCTGCTGTTTAAATTAGCTGAATGCACTACTTTTAACACCAGAATATGCTGGGTGAAAGGTTTCTGTTTTATTTTATTTTATAGAAGAAATTCTGAATATAATATTTTGTTGTTCTAACCATATTTTAACACTATGTACTCGGATCAATAATTAAAAAACATCATCATGCCCAAGAGAAGCAGAAGATCTTTCTCAGATTCAAATTTACTATGCATGGTAATTATTCAATAAAATGAATAATGTTTGGATTTTAAATGCTACAAATTTTAAAACTATTCTTTTACTTCCCTTTTGCAAACACATTAATACAAAATGCTTTGCTATATCTTTACTTTCTTGAACTTACCTATGAGCGTAATCTATGTAAAATGACTTTTGCCTGGTCAATAACAGGCCTCACCTACTAGTCTAGAATATTTATTTGTAAATCTTCCATGTAGTTAACAATGGTTTAACCAATAGTTGAGATGTACTGGATCCACAGATATAACCAATCAGTTTGGTATACTATAATGCGGATTAAGTTCCTCCCATACAGAGATGGGAGGAAAAACCTTTGTGCCTGGTTATTTGGGCAACTAGAAATTTGATGCTGCCCTCTAGAAACTTAACAATATTAGCTTTTTGTGTGCCTGGTATCTAAAAACATATTGCTTGCTTCCCAAATTGGAACTGATATCTAGGGACCTTTCAGTTCTGGCAAGCTCAGATTTCAAAATTACATCCAGAACCAGTCAGCCAATTAGTGCCCCTAATCTATCGTCTCTTCAGTCTGGATGTTTTGGGGGGAAATCATATTCTAAATTATTCAAATGGAGGAGTTAAGAGTTGTGTGTTAGAGCACTGGACTTAAAACAGGGGGGCCCAGATTCAAATTCTTCTTGGCCATGAAGCTCTTTGTTGACCTTGGGCCACTGTGTTTTAGCATAACCTACTGTTGTTGCCGAAAACATTACCCCACCTTTCTAGAGGAATCCTACCTCCCAAGGTAGTTGTGAGAATAAAATGGGGGAGGGGTAGCGTTATCTATACCACTCTTAGCTCATTGGAGTAAAGGCAGGTTGTTTAATAAATACATCCCATCCCAAAATATATTTATTACATTTTCAGCATGTTTTATTCTAGGTAAAGAACACAGATCAGAAAGAGGAGTTCAGTGTTAATAAGTTAGAAAAGAAAATATCACACTTGCAAAAGATGGAGACCATGAAGCTAGAAGTCACAATGTCTGATACCAAACAAGAAGAAAATAAGTTGCCAGTGAATGAATCAGAGTGTCATTCTGAGTGGATTACATGTGACAGAAATGCTATTATTTCAGAGACTGCTGAAAAGGGTGTCGGAACTGTGGAGCAATTATCAAATGATGCTCCCATCTTCCATACTGATGTTGTGTTGTTGGACCATACCTATGTCCTCAAAGTAAAGGCCGAGAAGGAAAAGCATACTAAACTTCCTGAATCGATTTCAGATAGCATTTCTCTGTCGGTAAGCCCAACAGAAGCTAGAGATTACTTGTTACTTGTGGCCAAACTGTGTTGTGTTCAAGTGCATAGTATGCCCTTGCATGCATGCTTCTTTTACAATAGTAACAGGGGACCAGTGTTCCCTCTAACAGGGATTTCCAGATGTTGTTGACTACAACTCCCAGAATCCCCAGCTGCAATGGCTTTTGCGTGGGGATTCTGGGAGTTGTAGTCAACAACATCTGGGAATCCCTGTTAGAGAGAACTCTGCAGGGGACCCAATCAAGACCAAATCATGAGGCGGAGGGTTTAACACTTTTCTCCTGTGGGACGGATCCAGCTAAAATTGTGCACCCTCCTCAGCTACTACTTGTTCCAGGAAAGAAGCTGCTATTAGTGCCAGTGGCAATAGAAGTGGTGTGGAGACGTGTGTGACTTTCTTCAGGACTGGGGCAGCAGAGCATTAAATACCACTTCCTGTCATCTTGATTCCCCCACCCTTGCTGCTCATTTCCAAAACAAAAATCAAGAAAACCCAAACACACACTCCAGTTATGCAGGGCCAAACTAATACTTCTAACGCAATGTGTAGTTTGGTCATAAGTTGCTTTTTAACTTCAACACTTTCTTTCAGGATGAAAGTGAAGATGAAGATGTGGACATTGAGTCTGTTGAGGAACTTTCAGATAATACTAGCATTTCTCTCTTGAAAACTGAAGCTGACCGTGACCTGCTCTCCAGACGACTGTAAGAGTGTGTGTTTGTGTGTGTGTGTGTGTGTGTGTGTGTGTGTGTGTTTCAACGAGCAAGCTTGTTTTTGTCCATTGCTCTGTTGTACTCATTATAGTGTAGAATTCCAAAGGGAAACTAACTTGGGGATCTGTATGGTTGTCAGGGAAGAGCCAGAGGCTGGCGTAGCTCTCTCTCCCTTTCTTGCTTTAGCTCAGTGGCCTCCCACATGGGTCAAGTAAAGAGCTGGGCAAGGAGAAGAAGGAAAAAGATTGCTGGATGAGAGGGGTTATTACAAGGAGTCTCTTATGTGTTGAGTAGGGGTGTGCACAGACTGTGGTTCGGGCCGCAGTCTGAATTTGGATCAGTTTGGTCCAGTCCATCCAAACTGCAGACCGGGCCGGTGGTTTGAGGAGGCGCCGGGGGTGGTGAGCGGCACCTTTAAAAGTAAAGCCGCAGGTCCTTATCTACATGGCCGTGACACACACACACCCTGCACACACTGCTGCTGCTTTGAACCACTGGACCGGTCTGTGGTTCAGCTGGACTTAACCAGTTTGCCGGTCCAAATTCAGACAGCATCCCAAATCGTGGCCCATGCACACCCCTAGCTGTGAGATAAAAATGGGTATGGAAAATAGAAATAATTTGGCTACTGGGGACAACTCTGAAGAATTTGGGGCTGGACTGCTCTCTATCAAAGAGGTGATAGTGAGGGACAGTGCTGTAAATCCCCTTCCCCCTTTAGTCTGTTTGTACCCAGATAAGGACCAGCGGGTGAGGAGAGGGCATACCTCCTAATGGTGGATCCAATATCTCCTACTGCCAAATAATAGGAATTTAATGTAATATCTCTCTCTCTCTTCTCCCATTCTTTTTCCTTGCCCTCCCTTCCTGTTGCTGATACATGTATTTAGATTGTAAGTCTTCAAGCAGTGACTTACCATTGTCAACTTAAAGTTTGTACAGCAGCTTGTTTTGGAGGCACACAAGACATAGTTGTTGCTAGTAAACCGCCATTAATCTTCCCCTTAAACCTCCATGGTAAAACATGGAGACCTATGGAATAACCAGGTTCCCGGCAAACAGCTGAAGTGGGTTGGGCTCCAGATTAACTGCCAAGTACAGTAGGACTCAAATTCCAATTAATATATTAAAAATCAAGCTCTACTGAGAGTCCTCATTCTGTTTTATGAATAGGAAACAGAGAGATGGACTAGCCACAGAGTGACCCTATAGCAGTGATGGGATTTGAATTGAAGGCTTATTCAACTCCACAGGGCGAAACAGGCTCAAACACCCAACCGCCTGAACGTGGTAGGGGGCATAAAATGAGAGTAGAGTTGTGAGGGTGTAAAGACTGGAAAAAGATGAATGGAATGTAGGAACATAGGCAGCTGCCTCCTATAGAGTCAGACCATTGGTCCTTCTAGCTCAGTATTGCAGCAGCTATTCAAGGTTGTAGATAGGAGTCTTTCCCAGCCCTGCTTGGAGATCCCAAGTCTTGAATCTGGGATCTTCTGTATGCAAAGCAGATTCTAGACCACTGAGCTATGGCCCCATGGGGTATTTGGCAATACTGTTTTGCTCTTTTAAAAAAATTCCAGCCCACCCTGTGAGTCTCTAATGTTGCTGCTGCTGCTAGCTTGCAGGGGTGCGTGTGTGTGTGTGTGTGTGTGAGAGAGAGAGAGAGAGAACTGGGGCATGATCCGTTGAATCCATTAGCATGCGTTCTGCGCTTGAGCTTGCCGGTGTGGAGTAGCACAGCTCTTGGCGCTTGTGCCCTGCCCTACGTGGCTATTTAAGGTGGGAGGGAGTGTCAGCACTTTAGTTCCTTTGCAACTGCCAGAGCGATCAGTTCCTCAGGCTCCTCATTCTGGTTCCTTTATCTGAGTAAGTTCTATAAGAAAAAGAAAGAGTTTTATTGGCTTTTCTGACCTTGGGACTGTGTTTTTAGATTATGTATTTTGTGTAATGGACTATCTGCAGTGAAAGATTGGACAGATGTTCTGGTTTTGAAAATGGAACAGCAATGGATAACCCTAAGCGCTTAGGAAAAAAGACTTTTAAACACTGCTCTGAATGCAAAGCAAAATTACCCTCACAAGATGGCCATGACTTATGTTTACTATGACTGGGGGAAGGCCACAAGACCTCTGCTTGTAAGGTTTGCCAGCCATTTTCAAAACAAATGTGACACAACCAGGAGCTTCGTTTGAGAGCTTCGCTTTACGATGATGTATTGTTACCCTGGCCCATCTATAGAGGGAACTCATCCATTACCTAAGAAGGAAGGCTCGAGGGCAGTGTTTCTTCTAAGGCATGTGCACGTGCCTGTGCTCACAGGTTTTCCGTTCAGTAAATTTTAGATCCTGCTCAGGTTGAATCAGGAAGGCCCCACTCTGAATGCATGTGCACACACATTGCCTTGATACTGCCGCCCAGAACAAAACTCATTCCGCACACAGATGAAAAAAATTAAAACACTGCTTGGGGGCTGTGGCTTCAACCCAGTCTAAACCCTCGTCACTTACTTTTAAGTCTCTGAAGGCTCCTAATTGCATGGAGACAAAATGGCAGACGCATCAGAGCACACCAGAAAGAAAACTTTGAAGTCAAAAGCAACTCCTTCTCCGACTTCAGCACAGGAGGTAGTTTTTGTGTCAATATCTAGGCCATCAATGCTTAATGCTTCTACATGGAGACAAGCAACATTGAAACAAATGACTTTGATGCCAGCTTCGACGTCGAAGGACCCATCCTTGACATCAACAAGTTCCAAACTAACCCTTACATTGACATCGAAAGATTGACCCTTGACATTGACGAGTGCCATCCATATCCAGGCATCGACATTGAGGGAACAGACCATAGCAGCGTCAACATCGAGACTATCGACACTGAGGCCTATATCCCCACTGGAGCCTAAGTTAGCATCATCATCGAGAACGCTTTCTATGTCCCCAGCAGCGATGTTGTTGAAGTCCTCGTCAACATCAAAGGCAAAGCAGTTAACCTCGACATTGAACACTCTGGTATTAACAGATATTATAATACCTCAATACCGAGTGCCAGTTACTGTTGAGGTTGAAGAGGAGGACTCTCTTGGTGTCGAGGAAGGGAGCCTGTTGGATCCAAATACGGCACGATCCCTACTGTCAATGTTGGATTCCAACACTACCACCCCGTCAACCTTAAGGGGTTCTCAGAATCAGAATAGAGAGAGGCACGTGCTCTACCTCCCAGAGATTACCTATTCAGCAACAGCACACACAAATCAACAAGTGCCCTATATTTTAACGGTGGCGCAATTTGGTCATCTTGGTGCACATGTGGATTCTATCATGGTATGTCTTCTACTAGACAAGAGAATGTCCATGGCCAGACTTCTCTGGGAATGGCTTACAATTATGATGAGGACAGATCGTGGAGGTCTGCAGGGTTCAATGGAAAAAAATCACTGGCCAGAGCTTATTCTCAATTGATTCCAGTACGCATGTTGGCTGTGGCGGGGGATGCTTCTTCTCTGGTACCAAGCAAGGTGATGATGACAACACACAGACTCTAACATAAGCTCTATCCTTACCAAAACCTCTGCTGGTTGCAAAATAAACCCAAACCAGGGAGAAGCAAGTTTCAACCATAGCTATCCAAACAGACCCCTGGGAACCCACTAGACTTTGAGTCCGACATGGAATCTACCAACCCTGACCCATCGCCTGATGTGGCAATGCCTTCACATGTATTCCCCACATAGGAAATGAAGACTTATCATGTCCAACTCAAGGAAATGGCTTCAGCACAGGGTCTTGATCTAAAATCACAGTTGTCCACAATTGATGATGACCCTGTATACGATTTCATGGCGAAGTCCTTGTCTGCACAACTGGTTGCTTTGCCTCTCTTGCCAGTAACTTTCAAGGCAGCTCAATGCGTCTGGGAAGTCCCACATACTTCCACTCTGATCTCTAAAAGACTAGAGGGCCTATATAGAGTGCAGGAGCAGGATAACGCTTTCCTGCTGAAACGTACTGAATACCATTTGCAGGGGAGTAACGGCAGGAGAGAGGGTATGCCCTCAACTCCTGCCTGTAGGCTCCCAATGGCATCTGGTGGGCCGCTGTGTGAAACAGGATGCTGGACTGGATGGGCATGGGCCTGATCCAGCAGGGCTGTTCTTATGTTCTTATCCTATGCCAGACTCCTTCATGATAGAATGTGCTACTTCATCAAGGTCAGGAAGGCGTCACACAACACATGCAGATAAAGAGGGAAGGAAGTTAGATGTACTAGGTAGAAAGATATATTCAACTGCATCCTTAACAGTAAAGATTTACAGCGATCTCGCCAATCTGTATTCTCCAGTAAGACAGCCACTGGATCAGTGGAGTATATCCTTGGTCTTTTTGGCACTAACAGATATGCCCTTTGAGCCCCTGGCTACAGCTAGCCTGAAGCTAGTTTATCTGAAGACTGCCTTCTTGGTGGCTATTTCAACTGCCCGCAGGGTGAGTGAACTTACAGCCCTGCGGATGGATGTGCCTTATACACTCTTCTACCCTGATAAGGTGCTGCTGCATCCTGACATTACTTTCCTACAAAAGGTTGTGGCAGACTTTCACATAAACCAAGACATTGTGCTTCCTACCTTCTTCAGCTCTTGTTAAGGCTCTTCATTCCCTAGATGTTAGAAGGGCTCTTCTGTTCTACCTATCAAGAACAAAGATGATTAGAAAGACAAAAAAGTTGTTCATATCCTACAAAGGAAGGTCTATGGATCAGGCCTTGTAAAGACAAATGCTATCCCACTGGCTAGTAGAGCTAATCCTATTGACTTACAAAAAGTACAGCCACCTAAGTCTATCAAGGCACATTCAACCAGAGCGTACGGTGCCTCAGTGGCTCATTTATCTGGCATATCATTTAGGAACACTTGTAGGGCTGCAACCTGGTCCTCAGAACAGCCCTTTGTAAAGCACTACGCCATTGACTTGCGTTCTGCGGTGGAGACAAATTTTGGGAGAGGTGTTCTCAAAGGGGTGTTACAGTGACACTACTGCTCCCTCCTCCAAAAGGAGCTAACTAAACACCCATTCTAATGGATTCAGTGGATCACACCCCAGATAAACAGGTTGCCCACCTGTAACTGATGATCTGATAGTGATTAGTTGACATCCATTATATTCTCCCTAATCTCTCTTCTGCAGTAGTGCTCAAGTCTTCTACGTAGAAACCTATTGCTCCAAAAATGACCAACAGCTCCAGCAGTTTCCAAGGAACTGAAGTGCTGGCGCTTCCTCCCGCCTTAAAGAGCCACATGGTCAAGTGGTCATCTATACAGAGAGATGGGAGAAACAGGGTGTGATTTTTATGAGACTTTTAATATGTGAAATGTATGTGAGATACGTTTCTGAGCCCTTTGGTATAAGGGATGTTCTTGTTGCATTTTCTGTTTGAGATTAAGCTGCTTTCTGAGCTAGATTGTCTGGGGTACAACTAAATATGTCTCCTTTTTAGATCCTTCAGGCACCTTATTCATGACCATTCAGATAAAGTGACAGCAAAGTCACCTAAGGTAGGTAACACGTGTGTGTTCTCCTGTTGATTTTTTGTGATGTGTGTCCTAGACACTGATTTTGTTTGTGAGTTTTTGAGAGAACATAAAATCTGACATAATTGTACCAGTTACTGTATTTTAAATTTTATTTTAACTGTTCACCATGATGTTGTTGCTGTCAACAGCAACTTGAACTCTGGAACACGGAGCCACAGATTGTGGTGCAAAAGGTTGCTTATCGCCCAACACACACAGCAGATGAACGGCGTCGTCGTGGAGAAATGAAGAAGCTCTTTGAGAAACTGAAAGTGACTTTGGGACACACCCAGCCCAGAGTGGCCAAGCGCATCCTCCTTAAGCAGGTGCATATCCTATAATATTAGCTGTATGTGAAAAGAAATTTTTCTTCATGAAGAGAAACTGTTGCATTTTTACATTACAGTGGAATTTGAAAAATATTGTGATGTAGTATTGGAAGCCAACTGTCTAATTATCCAGAGCATATTTCATAGCCGAGTGAGTCCCAGGTTCAGTCCCCTGCATCTCCAAGTAGGACTAGCAAAGACCCCTGCCTGAAACACTGAGGAGCCACTGCCAGAGAGTATAGGCAGTACTGAGTTAGACAAATAGCATGACTTGGTACAAGGCAGCTTCCTATGTTCGTATTATTGGTTCCTCAGGTGAGGCTCTGGCTCATTGGTAGAGCAGCTGCTTTGCAGGTAGAAGGCTCCAGATTCAATCCCTAGTATCTCCTGTTGTGGGGCTGGAGAGCCATTGCCAGTCAGCGTAGGCAATGCTAAACTAAACGAACCAGTGCTCTAATTTGGATAAGGCAGGTATATATTAGAAGAGCAGAACAAGCATTTATTTATTATTTATTTCATGTATATGCCACCCATCCAAAGTAGTTCAAGCTGCTTTACTGTCTAGCTATAGTGGGGAAACGTCAAGTGCCAGTAGTATCTCTTCCTCAGAGAAGTGTCAGACCGCTGACAAATGCGTCTGATTTAATTGTTAGAGTATCTAAGCTGAGTAAATGCAGTGTCCAAGCTTATCACTCCCATCAAAAGTTGTTGTCGTTTGCTTGTCTTCTCCTTCCCCCAACACCCAACTACAGCTTGCTACCAGGGACCTATTTTCTGAATATGGTAGAGAATTTGGTCTGTTAACCTTTCTCTTAAGTTTCAGCCATAGTTTTGTTTTTAAAATGCTATGTTAGGATGTGTCTTGGTTTGTCTGGGGATGGGGAGACGGGGTGTGTCCACTGACTGTGGGGTGGCTATTCCGGTCGTGGTGGGGAATAGCGAAAGTAAAGTTGGCAGGTAAGCATGTCATTACAGGGGAAGAGAAGTCAGCAATCTCAGCTGTTTCCCCTTCCGGCTGCCCTGCCAGCTCTTTGACCTTGTGGAGCAGTGGCAACCTCCCACAGACTCACCTTGCTCCTCTGTAATGCCAGGTCTGTCCAGAATAAACTGGAAACCATCCATGATCTGATTTTGGATGAAGGGGCAGACCTGGTATGTATTACAGAGACTTGGTTGCGGGAGGCTGGTGGCCCAGTCTGGTCCCAACTTCTCCCTCCAGGGTACTCCGTTGAGGAGCAGGTGTGGGGACATGGGCAGGGAGGTGGAGTGGCTGTGGTCTTTAAGAATAACCTCTCCCTGTCCAGGATCCCTGTGGAAGTGTCTGACCATATTGAATGTGTGTCCCTAAGTGTGGGGACCAGGGATAGACTGGGACTTCTGTTGGTGTACCAATCGCCCCGCTGCCCGATGGAGTCCCTAACTGAGCTGACAGACTTGGTCGCGGGTTTGGCGTTGGAGTCTTCCAGGCTTGTGGTGCTGGGGGACTTCAGTGTCCACTTTGGGCCAATTTGTCTGGGGCGGCTCAGGAGCTCATAGCAGCCATGACAACTATGGGCCTATCCCAAAGGGTCTCAGGACCGACACACATTGCAGGTCACATGCTTGATCTGGTCTTTTACTCTGATCAGGGTGGGGACTCGAAATGTCATGGATGGACCACCATCTGATTAAAGTTGGACTCACAGTCACACTACACCTTTGCAAGGGCGAGGGGCCCATTAGAATGGTCCGCCCGAGAAGGTTATTGAATCCAATTGGGTTCCAAGAAGCCTTGGAGGGATTTAGTGTTAGCTCTGCTAGTGATTCTGTTGATGCCCTGGTGGAGAACTCACCAGGGCAGTAGACATGATCGCACCTAAGCGTCCTCTCCGACCCAGTTTAAAATTGGCCTCTTAGTATACGGAAGAACTACAGGGGCTGAAGCGGTGCGGTAGATGAATGGAGCGCAAGTGGAAGAAGACTCGACTCGAATCCAACAGATTGCAACATAGAGCACATTTGAAGATCTATGCTCTGGCAATACAGGCGGCAAAGAAGCGATTCTTTTCCATCCATATTGCGTCTGCAAGTTCACATCCAGTGGAGTTGTTCAGGGTTGTGAGAGGGCTAGTGAGTGCCCCTTCTCCTTTGAATCAGAATTTGGAACCATCTATTACCCACTGTGACGTGCTTAATGAATTTTTTGTGGATAAAATCTCTCGTATTTGAGCTGACTTTGATTTAGACCCCACAATTACTACAGTGTCTGAATCGGAGATGTCCAGCAACTCCTCTTATGTGGTTAGGCTGGATCAGTTTCAGTTTGTAACTTGTGAGGATGTGGACAAGCTGTTTGGAGCTATGCGGCCTACCACCTGTTCTCTTGACCCTTGCCCGACATGGCTAAAGGGAGGTTGTTGTAGAAGGCCTAGTAGAGATCATAAATACTTCTCTGAGGGAAGGCAGGATGCCTCCTTGCCTTATTAGACCAATTCTGAAGAAGCCTACCTTGGATTCTTCAGAGTTGAGCAACTATAAGCCTGCCTCCAACTTCCCGTGGCTGGGTAAGGTAATTGAGAGGGTGGTGGCCTCTCAATTCCAGGCTGTCTTCGATGAAACTGACTATCTAGACCCGTTTCAGACCCGTTTCGGGTGGGCTATGGGATTGAGACTGCCTTGGTCGGCCTGATGAATGATCTCCAATTGGGAATTGACAGAGGAAGTGTGACTCTGTTGGTCCTTTTGGACCTCTCAGCAGCTTTTGATACTATTGACCATAGTATCCTTCTGGAGCATCTGAGGGAGTTGGGGGTGAAAGGCACTGCTTTGCAGGGGTTCCACTCTTACCTCTCGGCCAGATTCTAGATGGTGTCCCTGGTTTCCCTCGGGGACTGTTGTTCTTCAAAAACTGAAATTTGGTATGGTGTCCCTCAGGGCTGCATATTGTCTCCAATGTTGTTTAACATATACATGAGACCACTGAGAGAGATCATCAGGAGATTTGGTGCAGGGTGTTATCAGTATGCTGATGACACCCAAATCTTTTTCTCCATGTCAACATCAGGAGAAGACATAACCCCCCTAAATGCCTGCCTGGAGGCAGTGATGGGCTGGATGAGAGGTAACAGGCTGAGGCCGAATCTAGATAAGACGAAGGTACTTATTGTGCGGGGGCCGGAACCCGGGAGATGATTTTGATCTGCCTGTTCTGGATGGGGTCACACTTCCCCAGAAGGAACAGGTACACAGTCTCTGGGTGCTTCTGGACACAAAACTCTCCCTGGTGTCCCAGATTGAGGCAGTGGCCAGATCTGCCTTTGTACGTAGTCCGGAAACTTCAGTTGGTTCAGAATGCGGCAACCAGGTTGGTCTCTGGGTCATCTCGGAGAGACCATATCACTCCTATCTTAAAACATCTACACTGGCTGCTGATATGTTTCCGGGCAAAGTACAAGGTTTTGGTTATAACCTATAAAGCCCTAAACAACTTGGGCCCTGGGTATTTAAGAGAATGTCTTCTTCGCTATGAACCACACCACCCATTGAGATCATCTGGAGAGGTTCGTCTACAGTTGCCACCGGCTCATTTGGTGGCTACTCGGGGACAGGCCTTTTCCATTGCTGCCCCGAGGCTTTGGAACACACTTCCTGCTGAAATAAGAGCCTCCCCATCTCTTACAACTTTTAAAAAGGCAGTCAAGACATTTGTTCACCCAGGCTTTTAATTAAATAGTGTTTTAATCGTGTTTTAATGTTCTCAATTTTAATTGTTGAAATGTGTTAATCTTTTTATTGGTTGTTTTTATTGTCTTGTAAACCGCCCAGAAAACTTGCATTTTGGATGGTATAAAAATGTGTTAAATAATAAATAATGATGATGATGATGATGGAGAGAAGAGAAGCTCTCTTTGAGTATTGTACTAGAATCTAAAAATGACCTTTTAGTCCCTTTTCAGGCCTTTGAAGAGATCCAGGAGCTGATTAATCAGGCAGATAAGCTGACTTGTCAGAAGACGTTACTGATGCGCAAGAAAAACACCTTGATTTATAAAATAACTGCACTCACAGGTGAGGTAACTTAAGGGACAACATTTCGTAAAATGCAATGCACATAAAATAATATCCTAGACAACCTAGAATAGAAGGGTGCCAGGATAGTTCAATGTGCTTTTGAATGTAGGAAAGATGGCTAGAATTATAAAGGCTAGATTTTCAAAGCTGGTTCCAACACATTCAACTTGCTGACTGTTTGCATTGGTCTCCTATTCGCCATGTGTACTAGAAATTCTGTGCTATGAAATACTGTTTTCTTGGCCAACTTGTGAGTTCATTTTGCATACTTCCAAGACCTTAAATTACCAAGTATGAGGGAAATCTGACTTGTCTTTTTCTCTCTATAGGCAAATCACAGAAGGTAGTTTTGAAGAAGCTAGAATACATTTTGGCAAAACAGAAAGTAATGGAAACACAGACGAATCAGCAACACCAAGAACAATCTGTGAAGACTGTTGAAACTGTGGAGACCATTCGTTCTTTGGAAGATAAGCCCGCTTCTCTTTCTAGGGAGAACGAATCAAAGATCATGTCCAATAGGCTTACAAAACCATTGATTCTTTTGGAGAAAGGAGACTGTGACACAGGTAAGTCCAAGGGGGGGAAGCATAGTTGATGATCTCACAAGGGTAAAATTTAAGCCATAAAACTTCTTGAAAACATATCTGTATGCCCAGAATAATCTCTGTGCCTGGTTTAAATTTTACCCTAGGTGTGTAAAATGTACCTAGCCACACAAATGCACACAACCAGTGTAAGAACTCACTTGGTCCCAATGTTCTAAAGATGCAACTTGTTATAAATCAGCTGCATGGGAGGAGCAGGGCTCGGGTGAGGGTGGGGAGGTCTCTGGGGTTAGCGGGCTGCAGCTTGGCCAGTCAGCACTGGCAGCGCCACAGTTGCAACCGAGAGGTGAGGGGGGTGGAGCAACAGATGATGGAGGAGGAGGAGGAGCAGGAGCACGGCTCAGGTGTGGATGGAGAGATCTCTGAGCTGCACATGAGACCTAGAAGGGAACCTGCTGCTGATTTTTTGTAGGGAAGATGCGTAAGAGCAGCTTGGCTGAAATGCTGGGAAAGAGAGATGGGTATCCATGAAGTAGGCTTGCAGTCTGCTCTGTATGTGTAGTGCAAGTAACATTCATCCTTAAGTGTATTCTCAATTGTGTTTTTGTTCTTCAGTGGGTACGACTCTTGTACCACCTTTGCAGTTGATCTCTTGAAATAGTTAGCACTTTCTGTTTGAAGAAAAATAATTCATCATTCTTGGCTGGGACCCGCAAGGCCATGAAACTCATTTGTTGTGCCCTTGATGGCTTTTGCTGTTGCTCAGATAATAGCTTCACATACCACATAGCATGTGAATCGGTGGACTATGAAAGCTCCTTGCATCTCAGCCCCTGTAATTGGTGTCCTAATAGACTTTTTGCTTTGCCTTACAGAAAATGAAGACTCCTTCATGATGCCAAGGATAGTAAATGTGGTGTCATTAGCTGCCGAAGGAGTTACCAACTTAAACCTGGATGTAAATAAGAATCCTCATGTAGCCCTGGATGCTGATATCCAGATGTTTGAGCACCCTTTGCAAGTTGTTCCTCAGGAAATGACTAATTTTCAGTCTGAAGAGGAAGCTGAAATATCTTGTGGAAAAGACAGAGACACTGCCAGTACAGAACATATTTTTCTTGTAGAAAAAGAGAACAGTTTTCCACAAATAGTAAATGTCTCCAGTTTAAATGGATTCCCAGAATCCTTCACAACAGAACTGTGCATTGAAGAGTTAGCTGAGAACCAGGCTGGCGGGGAACAAATTGACAAGGGAGGAAACTGGCCAAAGGCAAAGGATTCTTCAGTTCAAAGGCTGAAGGCTAAAGAGCCTAGGGACTGGCAGATAGACATGGAATGGCAAAAACTAGCCTCTGCAACCCAGGAAGCAGCACTGAATGCAGGTGACCTGATGGACAAAGAGGAGAATGGTGACACAGATGAAACTCTCACCTCACTTCTGAGTGAAATTGTGTCTCTTAATCAGCAGTTGAATGACAATGCTTCAAACATATCAGAACTCCCCAACTCCCTAAGCTCTAGCTTTTCTCTAGGAAATATGGAAAGTTGTAGTGAATCAGCTGCTGCAGCTGGATCTCACTTTACATCTGGTGCATTAGATAGAAGATCTAAGGACCTCTGTCTTGTGCAAGGGGGTAGTGGTTTTGTAACCCCTCTTCTGCTTGACTTGGAAGATGACAGTCTAGCTGATAGTGATAGGCACTTGAGAGACCCTTCACTTGAACCGAGTGTGTTGAAATTAATGCCAGGGTCTGAAGCAAATTCTGATCATTCAGCAATAAATAGTGGTAGACGTTGGAAAAATACAGGACAAATGCTGAAGACCACAAGTGTGTTGCCTCCTGTTCTACAGATGAGAACTAATCTGGAATCTGACAACACTGGCACTGTTTGGAAGCCCATGCCCAAATTAGCACCCTTTGGATTAAAAGGTGTAAGCTTCCCATTGGAGTCAGGAGGGCAACATACTAAGGTGATGCCTTTATTAGCACAGATTGGCACAAAAGCATCCTCCATTGGGTTGAAAGCCACACAGTCAGAAGCCGAGGGCAGGACTATAAAGTAATACCTGCTCTAGCATCTGTGATTACAAAGTCAAAATAGGGTTGCAGTTTTTATTTTTCAAATATATTGGACAAATGCATGCCCTTTCTATTTTAGAATCTTCCAAAACATCTGAATTGCAAAGCATGTGATGCAGTTTCAGTAGGGGTGCTTTTGCATGCAACGTATGAAGCTTGGAAAATTTTAATTGATTTAGAATAAATGAAATGTGCAGCAACATTCTAAAATTCCAGCCAAAAAATTCTAATTATACACAGGCCCTGTTGCCTGTTGCTTCTGTTCATCCATTGTGAAGTAACTTAATTTTTTTTAAAATACATATTTTTACATGGGAAGTGAGACTGTCGTTTTGGTTAATTGAACCCTTAAAGTGATAATCTTTGATTCAGTGTGTTGTTCCCTTGCTCAGTCTCTCACTGTTGGCATGCTTCTTCTTTATATATTCCACTGATGTCCTGCATTTATCAATTCTTCCTGTTTTCCCCTTTTCCTCAATCAGTTCTTGAAATACCTGCAAGCCAGAGAAAGGTCTGGTACTAGTCAGATGGGAAAGACAGATGTACTTGACTGTACCCAAATTGTAGTAATCATATGCATACCATAGTCATGGAATAGCACCATGAGTTCAGCAGTTCCCATGTGCCTGCAGGCTGTACTTTCAGAAGAACCTGTGTTTACTTTATTTCCCATTATATTTGGCTAGTTCTTCTGCCTCTCTAGCCAAGCTGTTAATACCAATTTAGCTGCAGAAATGCAAACCACTTGGAACTGCCACAGCTAAACCAGATCCTTGCCATCTGGATGCTCAGCAATAATTTTATTTGCAAGATGTATTTTTTAAATTATGTTGTGATGATTAAGCCAAAAATCTATAGAAACTCTGGATTGTAAATATATTTATAGTTTGTACAGTTCATTTTGTAGTTTTGCTAATGGATGAAAGTTCAACCCTTCAACAGTTAAGTTTACTGTCATAATTGTAAATAAGAACTATGGACACAGGAGCTTTAAGGTACTTCTGAATGGTGAAGATCTTTATTGTTAGAAATGTACTGCATCTAAGAAAGACTTGGTGCACTTTTTCTTATATAATTTTATGTTGAGTATAATCGTATCCAATTTCTAAATAGCTAAATCAGAACCAATAATCTTTCTTCTGAAGGAACATCTAGTCCTTGTCCAGTGCCACAGTTCTAGTTCCATAAAAAAAACATTGCCCATAAGCAAATGGTAAGGAATGATATTTCCCCTTTATATCTGAATCACATAGGACACATTTGTCCTATCCAGTAGGTGCCCTTTTCTTTACTTTTCTGTGTAGGTTTTTGTCCTAACAAACCAATCTACACAGTTCAGAGCTGAGTTAGACATTGTGCAAATAGCTCAGAACTGGTTGCCTCTATGAGGTGTCCCTCCAAGCAGGGATGGTTAGGAGAAACTAGAAATACTGAGATCCCCTCCATGTCTACCCCTCCTGGGAGCAATAGCCCACCTATCCTCAGTCAAGTATGAAACTAGCCAGCAGGGCAGTCTCTAGATTCAAAGGTGTGAAAGAATTGGTGAACAGAAATAGAATGCAAAGAAACCAAGTGAATTCTTTGCATTGGTTTTCACTCTAGAAGCCGTTGGACACACACCCTCCCTGAAAAACCTAGTTCAGGTACGGTTATCTGCAGAAATAAGGCCTGGTTCACACAAACAGCAAGTGGAGTGATAAATGTGTGCCAACAATACAGCTTCTGCCTGCAGAAGAAGGCTCACATGAGAGAACATTCCTCTACTGGTGGCGGCGGGGGACAGTTACACACAGATCGCTAGCATGCTGGGGAGCTGGACTCTGCCATCTAGGTTTTAGTGTGCAGTAAATGTAGGAGCGTTCAGTCATGCAAGTCTCCACCTGCAGTTTGATAAGGTGACAAAGGTTCTAGGCTAATTAACAAGCTACTAGGTTATGGCAGCACAACTAAAGACTTCGGAAAGAATTCCAATATGAAATTGATGACCTGACAAAAATCTATATTGCCACACAAAATGGTCTGCCTCCTTCCCAAAAGAATGGAAGGTAGCTAATGTAACACCAATTTTAAAAAAGGAATCCAGTAAATTACATGATGCTCATCTAATATCTGTCCCAGTTACTGTACACTGGTACAAAGCATTAAGGCTAGAATGTAGTAAACTGGCATAAGAAACTGCTGAGAAAGAATCAGCATAGCATCTGTAAATTGAGGCCTGCCTTACAAACAAACCTTTTAAAATGTTTTGAAAATATCTGGTAGACATTTACTTGAGCTTTTGACAAAGTCCCGCACCAGATACTCCTCCAGCAAATTAAGAAGTCATGGGATAAGATGACAATCCTCTTGTGGTTCAGTAACTGGTTATTAAACAGAAAGGGAATGAATGGATAGTTATCACTATGGAACTTAGTAAGAGTAGAGTTCCCTTTCCATTCCTAATTATTTGTATTGGGGGTCAGTACTATGTAACGTATATAACCTGGAGTTGGAGGTGAACATTGTAGTAGGAGCCAACTTATTCAAGATGATACCAAATTATTCAGGATAGTTAAATCCAAGCAGACTGTGTAAAGCTCCAAAAGGGCCTCTCCAGGCTCAGTGAATGGGCAACAAAATGACAAGAGATTCAATTTAAGTATAGATGCCTGCTGAGGCAAACTCCAACCCCACACCCTGCCTCACAAATTCTTACTTCACATCTACACTGATAGGCTCTAAACAGGCAGTGGCAGCCCAGGAAAGAGATGCTAAAGTATGGTGGTAGATAATGAAAATGTCAACTTTGTTCAGGGGCATATTCAGTATTGAGGATTATTGGGAAAGGGGCTGAAAACTGCTGGTATCATAATGCCTATTTATAAATCTATTCTGAAGTTGCATTTTGAATACTGTGTGCCGTTCTGGAATTGCCACTTCAAGAACAGCTGAAGACAGTGCAGAAAAGGTCCACCAAAATGATCAGGGGATTGGGGCATGTTCAGAATAAGAAAAGGCTGAAGCATTTGGGGCATAGTTTAGGGGGGAAAGGTTGCCTAAGGGGGGCATGATAGCCGTGATTAAAATGATTAATTTTTCGTGGAAATATCTTATTTCACCTCAGAGTATGAGTCACTCAAAGACATGTAATAAAACTGATTAGTAATGGATTCAGAACAGGAGAAAAATGTCTTTGTGCAGTGCATAATTAACATAGAATTTGTTACCACAAGATGGTGGTCAATTCTTGGATATCTTTGAAAGGGAATTGGACCAATTCATAGAGAAAGGGGTCCATCCTGTTATGAGAGCTACATGGAACTTCCATGTTCAAAGACAGTATACCTCTGAATACTAAGTGCTAGGAGACATAGAGTGGTGGATGGCTGTTGCCTTCACGTCCTGCTTGTTGGCTTCATAGAAACATCTTGCTGACCACTGCTGGGAACAGGATGTTGGATCAAGCAGGACATAAGTTCCTAATAATTTTAAGTTCTTAATAGTTCAATACAACTGTGTCTTTTTAAAATATATATATATTTAACATAAGTTAAACGTAACCTACTTGGAGGCTTAAAAGAAGCAGAGTGAACAAGGGCTATGTATTTACCAAGGCATTTATGTGTAACTAGTGCCAAAATGTGAATGGAGATGTGCATTCAAATATACAACCTATTGAAAGCAATGTGTTGCAGATATGTGGCATCCACACTCAGATACACATTTGAATATGTATCACATTTATGACCATTCCTCCTAATTCAGCAAGTGATATGCACATGGTAAGTGATATGCACATTATGCAAGTGTAACTCCTTAGTTTGGCTTAGGCAATATTGTGTAGGTTAAAAGCTGATCAGGTATTAGTGCTCAGTTATTTTCACCTTGACCTACAAAAAATAACTACTGGGAAGTTTGTTTGTTTTTTTGTTTTACAGTTATTATTCTAGTCCAGGGGTTTTTAAATTAAGGGATCAATAGAAATTCATGCTATGAAGTATACTATCATTTAAATCAAGAGGTTTTGGGGTGGGGAGGAAGACCTAGAGATTTCAGGATTTATTATTGTACTAAAACTGCTGGAATGCTTTAAATGATGGAATGAAATGTGAGAGCTGGCATTTTTCTAAAGTACTAATCTTTTTACCTCTTCCACATTTTTGTATAAAATGGTATTTTTGTACGAAAACAAACAGCTCATTTCTGTAAAACCTGTGCTGTAAAGCTAAAATAAACCTATGTCTTTAATTCAGGGTCTGGCTTTTGAGAGTTTTAGTTGAAAAAATAGATAACGTGCGGAGGAAGTTCCAAAACAGGCTGCAGAGAGAACCATGCAGTCACTTGGGAGGAGGGGCGGCAAAATTTGAGGAGTGCAACATTTGCTGCTGCTCAAATTTTGCCACTGTAGGCAAATGCTACTCTGCCTCTCCATTAATCCGCCACATATTTGCCATTTTAGGAGTAGGCTTGCTAATTGGATCAATGTCTACGATCTCTCTCTCTCTCTCACTTTGACAACAAGGAAGGCAACTTTCAAAGACATGGATGAGGCTAGCGGAGAGGAGTGGCTCTAGAGTGTGTTCGGTGAGAGAGGACAAGATCAACGAGGGACTCCAAGGTTCGAAGAGTTTTCTGATAGGTGGAAAGAGGTTGTTTATGCCTTTGAGGAGTGAGGATGGGGAAAAACTGAATGCCGATCCCAGCCTGGGTGTCTTGTGGAGAGTGCTGCTAGATGGACCTTGAGAGAGATATTTGATAGTCCAGAACACGTTAGAACCATTAAGTATAGAAGGATCTGATAGATGGTTCCATTGAAGGGGTCAAAGCCCTTGGAGGCAGCATGTGACGAGAAGCATTTTCACTTGCACACGTAGTTCTAACATGTTGACTCCTTTCAGGAAGATGGTATCTAATAGTTGACCTTCCAGGCCATCAGATTCAACAGTTGGCAGTCGGGATGAAGGACACAGCTTGCCTATTGGGACATAAGACTGTGTTGCCTGAGGAGGTGGAGAGGCTGCTTGGAAGGTTGAGGCCTACCATGTGTGTCCTCGACCCTTGCCCTTCATGGATGGTGAAGGCTTGTAGGGAGGAATTGGGTCCAGGGGTGGTGGGGGTGGTGAATGCCTCTTTAGAGCAGGGGGTAGTCCCCCTTGCCTGAAGAAGGCAGTCATTAGGCTCCTCCTTAAAAAGCCCTCATTGGACCCAGATGACTTAAATAACTTTCGACCAGTTTCAAACCTCCCCTTCTTGGGCAAGGTGTTGGAGAGCATTGTGGCATCTCAGCTCCAGGCAGCCCTGGATAAATCTGAAACTGCTTTGGTCTCCCTGATGGATGACCTCAGGCTCGGACTGGCTCACCAAGCAGCAGGGCATTTTCCTGGTGCACCCTCGCCTGGTGCGCCCTGCTGTGCTCGCTGGGCTCTCCCTGTCTGGAGAGCCCCACTTCCTCTCCTTCCGATTGGTCGTGTGAAGTAGGCTCAGACTGCCCTTAGGGCAACAGGGCATATTCCCGGTGTGCCCTGCCCCACCCCTGTGCCCCAACTCCCACCCTTAAGTACCCATTCTGATCAAAACCTGGCCCCTCCCCACATACATTCCATCACCCTCTCAGTGCCCCCAGTCCGGCCCTGGATGACCTACACCGGGAGATAGACAGAGGGAGTATGACTGTGTTGATCTTGACCTCTCAGCTGCTTTCGATACCATCGACCATGGTATCCTTCTGGGACATCGCTCTGGGTTGGGACTTGGGGGCATGGTAATATGGTGGCTCTGCTTCTTCGCCGTGGTCTCTGTGCTTTACATGAATAGGCTTTGCGCCTGCACAGAGACCACATCAGAGCTTCCAAGCTAGAGTTCTTAACTTTTGGCGGTAACCACACCCCCTCCGTATATAGGCGGCTGTGCAGGCTTCCCTCTCCAGTCTTTCTTCGTCTGTGGTCGAAAACACATTGCTGAGCAACTCCTTGCTAGATCTTTGCTAAGTACTGCCTTATTACCTTTTCCCCTGTAGTTTTGTTCAGTACTCCCCTTCGTTAGTGTTTTTATTTCTTCCCTGGTAAACCCACCCCCCTTCCCTCAAGGTTTCGTTTCTGTCTCGTAGTGGCCTTTGGGCCCAGCGTGCTACAGCTTCTTTGCCTCCATTTCTCTTTGATACCTTCTTCGGCCTATGGCAAAGACTACAAACTTTAAGCAGTGTGGTCGCTACAAATCTAAAATCCCTTCGACCAACGGCCACAAACTCTGCCTCTTCTGTCTGGGTGAATCCCATAAGGTTGGCTCTTGTCTGCATTGTGCGTCCTTTACCAAGCAGGCGCGCAAAAATCAGGCCTCTCGGATTCGTTCTTGGCTTTGGGAACAAGTGTTCAAGGGTATGGGCTTGGACAAACTGTCCGTTATGCAGGCCTCCTCCAGTGCCTCTCCTGCAGCCTGGGGCTTACAGCCCGTTTCGTTCCCTCCAGGAGTCTCGGTGACCACTCCCAAGATGAATATACCGGTCGATCCCATGGCTCAGCCTTCGACGTCGGTACCGAGGAGTTTGGTGGCAGTGTCGATTTTGATGGCAGCATTGATTGAGCCACACTCTGTCCAGCCAGCCAAAAAGAAAAAGAGAAAGGACCGTCGCACTCCCTCCGAACCGCCAACAAAGAAGCAGAAGTCGACGCACAATACCAAACATCGATCCCTTACTTTACAAACAGAGACTGTTTTAGATACAGAGGTAGCCTATGATCCTAGTCCTCACAATCCCGTATAAGAGTCCAAGCATGACTCTGAACCTGAGGAACTTCCTCCAGAGCAACCGTGCCGCTGGGCCAATTGGGACCTCGAAGCTGCTCTGGATGAGTGCTATGCCAGGCAAGTGGAGGAAGAGGCGGACTATTTCTATACTCATCAGGAGGTTTGCCAATGCCATTGGGCCTCGACTGCCACGGAGCTGCCCCTTCGGCGTTCTGCATCTCCTCGCCCTTTGGTACCGGCTTACTTGACTTCGGCTTCGATCCCGTATCCGCCTTTGGGACCGACAACTCTTCCTCTTCTGCCTCCACCCCGAACTACATCTCTCCTACCACCACGGGTTCCACCTAGAAATTTGCCTGTACAGGCAGCTACGGCCACTATTGCCCCGGACTCCAGACCAGCTCCTCGGCTCTGAATCCAGTTGCTTCCACGTCTGGTTTCGACCAACTCGTCGGATTCGTCCTCGGATGAAGACGGCCCAGAGTCATCCTTATCCGATAGAATATCATTGCGCTCCTCACCTCCTTCTCTGCTGTTGGATCCTAGGCCTAATTCTCCATTGGAAGATTTCCAAATTTTCACACACTTTGTCTCGCGTATGGCAGCTTCCTTGGGAGTCCAACTCTCTCAGGGGTATAAATCCGAACCTGTCCCCATATTCCAGCTGCTTGAAGATGATGCACATCTATCGGTATCGCTCCCATTGAACCTGTCTATACTCAAGGTGGCCAAGGCCTCTTGGACCAAGCCTTCCTCTCTTCCCAAAACATCTAAGCGGCTTGACTCCTTTTACAAGGTTCACGCCTCGACGGATCAGGACGACTCCTTCCTGAAACAACATCCGTCTACTGATTCTAGATCAGTAGTTGTTGTGGATCTAGTTGTGGAGTCTTCCCTCTCAAAATTCTGGGGGTATTCCTCCTCCACTCCACCCGATGAAGGAAAGAAATTAGATACGTTTGGAAGGCATTGGTATTCTATTGCCTCTTTATTAACAAGAATTACAAATTACCAGGCCTACTACGCCAGATACCAGTCTTTTCTTTGGGAGCATATTGCCCCTTTTCTAGATCTTCCTGAAGAACAGCAGGGTCCTGCCAAAGTTTTTCTCCGTGAGGCCACGCAGGTCTCCTCCAAATAGGAACTGCATGCAATTCGCCACTCCACGGAAAGGGCCGCTAAGGTGATGGCGACTTCCATTGCCCTCCGTCGCCACGCCTGGCTCTGATCCTCTGGCCTCACGCCTGACGCTAGATCCAGGGTGGAAGATCTCCCCTTTGATGGTTCCTCCCTATTCGGAGAGAAAACAGATGATACTCTTCAAAAAGTGCAGAAACTTTGTAACATGGCCCGTTCCATGGGTTTTCAATACTCGACATCCCGTCATTATAAACCGCAAAAATGGCAGCAACAACCGTACTCTTCCAAACAGCAATACTATCAACCTCAAGACAAGTCCTTTCATTCTGCCAGGTACCAGCCTTACAGAAAGTGTGGTCACTTCACTGGATCCAAATTCCAGCAGCAATCCAAAGGATCTCAGCACCCAGCCAAAAGACAATGACTTGCACCCTCCTCCCCACTGGGGTACCAGACTCTCCCCTTTCATTCCCACATGGGAAAATATCACCACGAACTCCTGGGCACTGACCATAGTGAGGGTTAGGTATGCTATAGAATTTGCATCGACCCCACCCACCCCATACAATCCTCTGTTACCCACTCCGCCTACCCCGGCTCTCTTGGCGGAAGTCAACTCTCTACTCTCAAAATCTCAATAGAACTGGTTCACAATCCGCAGTCCCCGGGTTTCCACTCCCATTACTTCACGGTCCCCAAGCCAGACAGCTCCCTTCGCCCTATCCTGGATCTCCGGGAGCTGAACTCCTACATCACGTACTGCAGGTTCCGGATGGTCACTATTCCCACTATCATCTCCATTCTACAACTCAAAGATGCATATTATCACATCACCATCAGACCCCAGCACCGTCGTTTCCTCTGCTTCCAAACAGCAGACAACAATTACCAATTTCGCGCCCTTCCCTTCGGACTGGCATCCACACCCCGGGTGTTCACCAAATGCATGGCCCCGGTGGTGGCAGCCCTACAAAAGAACATTCAAAAATTTTCGTACCTTGATGATTGGCTTGTGGTAGCCAACAACCTGCAATCTCTACTCAGACCTTCACACAGTCATCAACCTCCTCTCCAACCTGGGCCTCCAGTTGAACTACGAAAAGTCAAAGCTCACCCCTTTCAGAACGATAGAGTTTCTGGGAATCCTCTTCGACTCCATGCAGTCAAAAATTTTCTTGCCTCAGCGCAGAACTCAGGCCATCCTGGACTTGTCATCCCACCTCCTCTAGTACCCAAGTCAGTCAACGCAAACAATTCAATGCCTATTAGGGCACATGGCTTCCACCACCTATGTCCTCCCTCACGCCCAGCTACGGGCCAGGACTCTTCAACACTGGTTCCTTGCAGTGTTCTCTCCACACGAGGGCTCCCTCACTAGCACCCTAACGATCCCGCCTCGGGTCCTGCACTCCCTGCTGTGGTGGACGGACCAGGTCAACCTCAGCATTGGCTCCCCCTTCCAGGCCCCACATCCCACCCTTCTACTCACCACAGATGCATCCATGGACAGTTGGGGTGCCCACTGCAACAATCACAACATCCACGGCATCTGGTCCCCGACCGAAGCTGCCCACCACATCAATTGTCTCAAACTGTTAGCCATCTTCAAGACCTTAAGAGCCTTCCTTCCCCTGATACGGGGCTCCCACGTCCTCGTCCAGACAGACAATACTACCGCCAAAGCTTACCTGAACAGACAGGGTGGCACCTCCTCCAGCTCCCTTCTTTTCCTGGCCATGGAAATATGGCTCTGGTGCATTCGCCACGGTGTCACACCCCTGGCGGTCCATATACAGGGACAAAGCAACATCACGGCGGACAGGCTAAGCAGGACTCAAACAACATCACACGAATGGCAACTACATCCCCCCATGCTCCGCTCCCTCTTCCACCGCTGGTTCCTCCCAGAAATAGACCTCTTTGCATCAGAGGCAAATGCGCAATGCCACCAATATTGCTCCAGCTCCGGGATCGGATTCAATTCCCTGGGCGTTTGCCATGACTTGGACGGGACTCCTAGTCTATGCCTTCCCTCCAATTCCTCTACTTCCTCGAGTCCTTCAGAAGATCTCCCAGGACCACCCACATTGCATACTCATTGTCCCATGGTGGCCCAGGAGGCCCTGGTTTCCCTGACTCCTTCGCCTATCCAACCATCGGTACCACCGCTTCCCGCACATCCCTCAACTCCTCTCCCTGCAGAGCGGTTGCCTTCTCCATCCAGATCTACAGCGCCTCCACCTCAAAGCTTGGAACATAGTCCCAACCTGCCTGCAGACCTGCTACGAATAGTCCAGGTCTCGCGTAAACCCTCTACTGTCTCCTCTTACTCCCACAAGTGGACACGCCCACAAGTGGACACACAGGGAGATTCCCATATGCTCTGTTTCTGTAGAACATGTTTGTTCATATTTGCTGTCCCTCAAGGAGGCTGGACTTAAGATGCCTTCCTTGCGGGTTCACCTCGCAGCCATTGTGGCTAACTCTCCGCCCTCCACACCATCGTGGTTCCAACACCCTACTGTCAAGCGTTTCCTTAAAGGACTCACTCACCTCTATCCAGATCCGCCAGTCATGGCCCTGGCTTGGGACCTAACCTTGGTGCTCTCTTTTCTCATGTACCCTCCCTTTGACCCCATGGCTACGATTTATCTCGACCTTCTTTCTTGTAAAGTAGCCTTCCTCACAGCCATCACCTCGGCCAGGCGGGTCAGTGAACTCAGGGTACTTAGAGTTGAGCCTCCATACTTAATTTTCCACAAAGAAAAAGCTATCCTTAGGCCAGACATTACCTTCCTACCGAAGGTGGTCACCTCGTTTCACCGCTCCCAACCGATCTCCTCACCTGCATTCTTCGCCGAGCCGTCAACTGAGGCCAAACGACGTCTCCATACTCTGGACGTTCGTCGGGCGCTCGCCTTCTACATCGACTGCACCTCCGCCCTTCGAACCTCCAACTCTCTCTTCATACTCCACTCTGGACCTAACAGAGGCAAGCAGGCCTCTGCACAAACCATATCCAGATGGGTAGTCCGCACCATCTCCCTAGCATACCAGATTTCCAAAAAGCCTCTCCCGCCCTCTATCAGGGCACATTCAACGAGAGCGGTTGCGGCGTCTACTGCCTTTGACAGGTCTATTCCATTGGACGTCATCTGTCAGGCAGCTACTTGGGCGTCAAAGCACTCATTTGTACAACACTACGCCCCGGATGTCCAAGCCAGAAAAGACACAGCATTTGGCAGGGCGGTGCTACAATCCATCTTCACCTGATCCCTCCTCCAGGTGAGCATGGCACAGGTGCAGCTTGCTATGCGCCCATTCATGTAAAGCACAGAGACCACATCGAAGAACGACAGGTTGCTTACCTGTAACTTGGGTTCTTCTAGTGGTCATCTGTGCTCTTACATGCCCACCCATCCTCCCCTCTTCTCATGTCTTTTCCGCTAGTCTCTTTCAGAATGCGGACTCAGAAGACTGGAGAGGGAAGCCCGCGCAGTCGCCTATATACCAAGTTACCGCCAAAAGTTAAGAACTCTAGCTTGGAAGCTCCGATGTGGTCTCTACACAGGCGCATTCGTGTAAGAGCACAGATGACCACTAGAAGAACCCAAGTTACAAGTAAGCAACCTGTCATTCCACCTAGGGGGTCGTACACAGAAGGTGGTGCTGAAGGATGCCTGCTCCACCCCTTGGCCTTTGGGGTGCCACAAGGATCTATTCCGTCCCCCATGCTGTTTAACATTTACATGAAGTCCCTAGGAGAGGCCCTCCGTAGGTTGCGCTGCATTGCCATCAATATGCCGACGACACTCAGCAATACCTATCTTTTAAGTCAGCAAACACCAGGGAGCCAGTGGATGCTCTGAACCAGGGCTTGGAGGCTGTTCTGGACTGGATGGGGGCAAACAAGCTGAAACAATCCAGATAAGATGGAAGTGCTCTGGGTTGGTAGAACTAAGCATCCAAGTAATGAGGTAAATCTGATCGTGGACAGGGTCACGCTCCCTCAGAAAGACAAAGTCCACAGCTTGGGGGTGCTTCTGGACCCAACACTGTCCTTGGAGGCACTGGCGGCAGCGGTGTGCCGAAGTGCCTTTTACCAATTATGGCTGGTATGCCAGCTGCGACCCTACTTGGAGAAGTCAGACCTGACCTCAGTCACTCATGCGTTGGTAACATCCAGATGAGGCTACTGCAATGCGCTCTATGTGGGGCTGCCCTTGAAGACTGGAAGCTTCAGCTGGTTCAGAATGCTGCCACAAGGATGCTCGTGGGTGCAAGTCATTTCATGAGTATTACACCCATCCTACGTCAGCTTCATTGGCTACCGGTCCGCTTCTGGGCCAGATTCAAGGTGCTGGTATTGACCTTTAAAGCTCTACACAGCTTGGGGCCAGGGTATCTGTAGGACCACATTCACCCAAATGAATTTGCCAGGGCCCTCTGCTCATCATCTCAGGCCCTGCTCATGACCCGCCACTAACAGAGATCCGGTTGGCAGGGACTAGAGACAGGGCCTTTTCGGATGTGGCCCCTCGGCTTTGGAATGCCCTCCCTGAAGAGCTTTGCTATGCCCCCTCCCTCAGTGTTTTTAAAAAACATTTTAAAACACACTTTTTAAAAGAGGCTTTTTAATGCTCAATTTTTTGGTTATATCTGGTAGGTTCTTTAGCTTTTTATAATTTAAAAATAACCTTTAGCTTTTAAAATAACCTTAATTTGAACCTAATAATGATTGTGGTTTTTAATCTGACAACCTTTTTTTTTTGTTTAATTTAGTTAATTTTATTATTTTATTGTATTTTTATTTATTTGTTTGTTTGTTCGTTCATTTTCTATACCGCTCTTCCAAAAATGGCTCAGGGTGGTTCACACAGAGAAATAACAAATAAATAAGATGGATCCCTGTCTCCAAAGGGCTCAGAATCTAAGACGAGACATAAGATTGGCACCAGCAGCAACAGTCACTGGAGGAACTGTGCTGGGGGTGGATAGGGCCGGTTACTCTCCCCCTGCTAAATAAAGAGAATCACCACGTTAAAAGGTACCTCTTTGCCAAGTCAGCAGGGGTAACAAGACACAGTATCTTGTGTCTATCTTATTGTTGTGAGCCGCCCCAAGCAGTAGTGCACTGAAGGGGCGAGGTATAAATATTTTGGTGGAGTGGAAGGTGTTGGTGGTGGTCTTGAGATCGGGAACCACAGCTGCCGTGGCCATCACAGGGTGAGTATGATGCAATGAGTGTTTTTCCGCAGTATCTTGTCCCTGGTCTTTTAGAGAAGAGCTACGTTGCATATGGACCTGGAGACTGTTTTACCCTTGCAGTTGAGATAGGCTATTGCCATCATATTGTCCAAGAGTACCTGGATCACTCGATGTTGTAGCAGAGGAAGGCATAAAAAACTGTAAGAAGCTCGAGGAGGTTGATATGAAGGGGGCTGCTGTTGGGGGGTCCAGATGCCTTGGGCATGCAGGCCCAAGCAATTACTATAATTAGCTAAAGAAAGACCCGGCTGAGGAGGATGACCCCGCCCAGTTCTTTCAGTCCTGCTTAGCTCCAGGCAGGCTTTTTGTCTCACTCTGTTTGTTCTAGCCTTTTCTTCTGCAGCTTTTCTCTTCTTTTCAACCTTTCTCACCAATTTCTCCATGAAAGGCCAGGCCTTTCAGGGTTTTTAATTAGTTTTAATTGTTTTGATAGTTCAATTGTTTTTTAAGATGTTTTTAAATTGGTGTTTATATTTGTATTTCTGTTTTAATTGTGTTTAATGATTTCTATTTTTTAACTGTAAACCGCCCTGAGCCAGCTCGGGCGGTATAAAAATCGAATGAATGAATGAATATTGTTTCAGTTTTTTCCTCTGCTTCTCTCCTGGAAAAGAAAAAAGAAAAGATCGATCTTTCCTCCGCTTGCTTCCCTGCTCCCTTCTCCTCCCCCCCCCCCGTATGGAGCTACCAGGAACAAGTGTAAATATATGCATTCCTGCAGGGAAGCCTAGAAAGAACTTTCCAAAGGGCACCAGAGTGCCCGGTTCGTCTCTACCCCTGCCGGCTACCGGAGAGTCATCCGAAAGGGAGCCAGCTTCAGCTGCAGCGCGTATCCTGCCCTCGGGCACTGGAACGCGCTCTGCAGCAGCAAAACAGACCTTCTCTGACCCGGGCGAGACTGCGGAGCCCTTCTTCCCCTGGGGTCCTTTGCAGCAACTCGGCAGCAAGGCACCTGACAGCCCATCCACCGCCCCAGCAGAGGGAAAGCAAGGCGATATCTGAGGCCCCCATGGAAGCGGCACCTTCCCCGGTGACCCATGATAGCGCCTGCGCCAAAAAGCCCGCCCAAACCATGGTTGCTTCTGCAGAGGCCCCCACAGCGCCAATTCTTCAGAACGTGGTGAGCTCTGCCCGGGGGTGTGTGTGTACCTCGACCGCGAGACTTACTGCCTCACCTGCCTCTATGCCCCCAGAATGGCAGGCATGGTTCAAAAACCCTATGGTGGACACCTTTTTACAGTTGCAACCGCTGCTAACTTGGCAAAGAGGCATCTTTTAACGTGGCGATTCTCTTTATTTAGCAGGGGGAGAGTAACTGGCCCTATCCACCCCCAGCACAGTACCTCCAGGGACTGTTGCTGGTGTCTTTCATGTTTCTTTTTAGAATGTGAGCCCTTTGGGGACAGGGAGCCATCTTATTTATTTATTATTACTCTGTGTAAACCGCCCTGAGCCATTTTTGGAAGGGCTGTATAGAAATCGAATGAATGAATGAATGAATGAATAAAAGCGCAAAAGGCAATCTAGAAAGCGAAAAAGGGACTCTTCCTCCTCTGAGGAATCCTTTGAGTCTAGCCGCCGCCCCCATCGCCCAAAAAGGCCAAAAAGAAAAAGAAACACTCTAAGACTTCATCAAAAAAATCAAAGTCCTCATCTCCTCAGGCCACCAGGGTTCATTCCTCTGAACTCTCCGATCAGGACTCTGGGGATCCAGACCCCCTAAAGCGTAAAAGCACTTTTCCATTACAGTATGCCAGAACTATGGCCTCTGGTAGGGACTGTGATGTGGAAGAGGTTCAGATGGACTCAGGAGAGGAGGCACAAGTGCCAACCACCCATAAAGATAAAGAGGAGGGCGAATGGTCAGGGGTGAAGGGCCTGAACCCTCTAATGTGTCTCAGTACCTGTTTGTCCCAGAGGACTTCAATCCTTTAATGACAAAGATCCTTAAAACTATAGGCCTACACTCCAAGCTTCAACCTGACTCTGCTCCTTCCTCTAAAGGCGCTCTAGTGTTTCCCAAGGCAAAGCCTAAAGACATGCTTCTCCCCTTGCCTGACTGTTTCACTGAAAGCATTAGGGAAGAATGGGCCTTACCTGCCTTCGTCCACAAGCCCATGGCAGCAGCAACACGTTTTTATTCTCTTCAACAGGAACCAGCATCTCTTCTGAAAACTCCAAATACAGATGCGCCAGTGGCCCAACTGGTGTCAAATTCCCTTCTACCTCGGGATGGGGAAGCATCCCTCAAGGATCCGTCTGACAAGAAAGCAGAGATGGCCCTGAAGCGAGTACATGACAACTCTTCCTTTGCTACTAGAGCTTCAGCAGCCGCATCTATGGCTGCCAGAGCCAGCCTCCTCTGGATCGATGACCTCCTTGCAGATACCCAGACAGATCCTACCCGCCTTAGACAGCAGTTGGTCAAGCTGCAGAAGGCCCAGGCCTTCGTGGCGGATGCCACACTCGATGCCATAAGATTCTCTTCCAGAGCTTCTGCCACATCGGTCATAGGAAGGAGGCACTTATGGCTAAAGAGCTGTCAGGCTGATGCCACCTCAAAAGCTAACCTATCAGCAGTGCCCTACGACGGCAAGAAGCTTTTTGGAGAGGCTGTTCTCCAGGAGGTCCTTGTGGGGTCCAGCGACAAACAGAAGACCATGCCCTCCGCACCTCGCAAACAGGACAAGCCAACATTTTAAAGGCCTTTTCAGTCCTTTCGGCCCTTTCGTTCCTCTTTCAAGCCCCGGGATCGGGACTTCAAGCCGCAACGAGGAACCTGGAACCAGCAGCGTTTCTCCTCCAGGAATTCGGGAAACAGACCATCCTCCGCTCAGTCAAAACAGACCAAGCAGCAGTTGTGACTCGGGTCAGGTGCTCCTGGGAGGCCACCTCTCTGGCTTCCTGCATGCCTGGGAGCAGACCACGAAAGACAAATGGGTGCTCAACCTGTTCAAACACGGCTACAGAATAGAGCTTAACGGCCCTCCTCCTTCCAGGTTCCTACCTACCCCATGTTCAACTCTTCTACCAAACACTCACACCTGGCCCAAGCCATTCAACACCTTGTGGATATCGGAGCGGTGGAGCAGGTCCCTCAGGACCAGGTGGGGAGGGGCTTTTACTCTATTCTATTCACAGTGCCAAAGTGGGACGGCTCCTTCCGAGCGGTGTGGACCTAAAATTTTTAAACAAGTGGGTGCAGTACAACAGATTTTGGATGGAAACTCTCAGAGCCATCATGGAATCTCTACATCATGGGGATCTTCTCACATCAGTGGACTTGAAGGAGGCGTACCTCCATATTCCGATCCACCAATACAGCAGATCCCTTCTGCGATTCAAATATGCAGGAGTCGATTATCAGTACACCGCCTTACCATTCAGGCTGTCCTCAGCCCCCAGGATCTTCACAAAGGTCCTAGCCCCCCTGCTGGCGACCCTTTGCCTGCAGGGGATCAGGGCCTTTGCGTACTTAGACGATCTTCTTCTGCAATGTCGCTCCGAGACCCTAGCCTACTCCGATCTGCAGACTACCCTACTCACTCTACAGCACCACAGCTTTATTATAAACGTTCAAAAAAGCCAACTAGTTCCCACAAATCACCTACGTCATCTGGGAGTTATAATCAACACTCAGCAGGATCGTTTATTCCTTCCACACGACAGATTCCTGCTCCTGACTTCAGAAATACGACAAGCACTAGGATCCCACAGGGTACCTTTGTTGTCCCTCACAAGGATCTTGGGCCTCATGGTCGCCACTCTCAAGTCTGTTCCCTGGGCCCGGTTCCATCTTCAAATCCTTCAGTGGTTCCTCCTTCCTCACCAGGCAGCCATATCTCTAAAGCAACCAGTTACGCTGATTCTTCCTTCACCGGTACATCACTCCCTCCTCTGGTGGCTGGCATCCTAGAACATCCTTAAGGGCAAGTAATACATGGACTATCCACACCTGATAGTAACCACGGATGCCAGCACCAGGGGATGGGGAGCCCACTGTCTTCAGCACTCCGCTCAAGGTCGATGGTCCCCTTTGGAGTGTAAGCACTCCATCAACTGGATGGAACTGAGGGCCATCCGCTTGGCTCTCATCAGCTTCCAGGACAGTTCAGGGAAAGGATGTCCTCGTGAAGACAGACAATACGACGGCAAAAGCCCATGTGAACAGGCAGGGGGGCACCGAGTCCAGATAACTACATCAGGAGGCGACCCTCTTACTCTCGTGGGCGGAGTAACACCTTCTCTCCATTAACAGCACATCATGTCAAGGGCAACCTCAACTCTTTAGCAGAGTAGCTCAGCCAAAAGGACATACTTCCGGGCTTTTAGAACAAGCCATGTTGGGCAAGGGTCAAGAGAACAAGTGGTAGGCCTCAGCGCTCCAAGCAGTTTGTCCACATCCTCAGGAGTCTCAAACTGAAACCGATCCAGTCGAGTTGCATAAGAGGAGTTGTCGGACACCTCCAGTTCAGACACCAACTTAATTGTGGAGTCTCCATCTGCTACTCAGAGGCATCCTGCCTTTGGGGCTGGAGGAGGCCTATGACCCTCCAACTAGTAGCCGATGATAGACCTCTCCTACATGAAGTTATCCAAACCCCTCTTATAGCCATCCAAGTTGATGGCTGTCACCACATCTTGTGGCAGAGAATTCCACAAGTTAATCATGCGTTGTGTGAACAAGTACTTCCATTAGCTGGGTCCTAGATTTCCCGGGAATCAACTTCATGGGATGACCCTTGGTTCTAGTGTTATGTGAGAGGGAGAAGAATTTCTCTCTATCCACGTTCTCCACATTATGCATGATTTTATGGACCTCTATCATGTCTCCCCACAGTCATCTTTTTTCTAAACTAAAAAGCCCCAGATGTTGTACCTTGCTTCATAAGGAAGGTGCTCTAGGCCCCTGATCATCTTAGTTGCCCTTTTCTGCACCTTTTCCAGTTCTCCAATGTCCTTTTTTAGATGTGCTGACCAGAATTGTATGCAGTCTTCCAGGTGTTGCCACACCATAGTTTTGTTTAAGGGCATTACAATATTAGCAGTTTTATTTTCAATCCCCTTCCTAATGATCCCTAGCATGGAATTGGCCTTTTTCATAGCTGCCGCATATTGAGTTGACACTTTCAACGAGCTGTTCACCATGACCCCAAGATCCCTCTCCTGGTCAGTCACCGGCAGCTCAGATCCTATCAACATATACTTGTAGTTGGGGGTTTTCATCCCAATGTGCATCACTTCACATTTGCCAACACTGAACCACATTTGCCATTTTGTTGCCCACTCACCCAGTTTGGAAAGATCCTTCTGGAGCTCCTCATACTCTGTTCTGGATTTCATTACCCTAAATATTTATTTATTTATTTATTATTTATTTATTATTTATTCAATTTCTATACCACCCTTCCAAAACGGCTCAGGTCGTTTAAGAATTAAAAAAAAACAATGAAAATCAATTAACAATTAAAACAGAGATAATAAAACACCATAAAACAATTAAACAATAAAAACAGTTTCAAAACCCTGAAAAACCGGGTTGCAACATTAAAAACCCTTTAGAACAATTTAAAAATCCTAGAAGGCCAAGTCTAACAGGTTTTAAGGGCTGTCCTAAAAGCCAATAAAGAGTTCAAATTATGGATTTCTGCAGGGAGTGCATTTCACAGTCCAGGAGCGGCTGTAGAGAAGGCCTGCCTCTGCGTCGCCACCAGACGTGCTGGTGGTAACTGGAGACGGACCTCCTCAGATGACCATAATGTCTTTCTCATACAGAAGAAGGTGCTCTCTAAGGTAACCTGGACTTCCTCAGATGAATCAGCTGAAACTGATAGAAAGCACTCCTGGCCGTAGCCTCCATCTGGGATACCAGGGTGAGAACTGGGTCCAGGAGTACTCCCAAGCTCCGTACCTGCTCCTACCAGCATAGTGTAACAGCATCCAGCACAGGGACATCTAACTCATACCTCAGATTCTGAGCCCCTACAATGAGCACCTCTGTCTTGCTTGGATTCAGTTTCAATTTGTCATCCATCATCCAGCCCATTACTGCCTGTAGGCAGGCATTTAGGGAATGAACACCATTTCCTGATTATACAGATGAAAAGGAGAAGTAGATTTGGGTGTCATCAGTATACTTGTAACACCCAGCACCAAATCTCCTGATGACCTCACCTAGCAGTTCCATGTAGATATTAAAAAGCACTGGTGACAGAATGGAGCCCTGAGGGACTCCATATAACAGTTCCCATTCTGAGGAGCAACTGTCACTCCACCATTTGGAATCTACCCAAGAGATAGGAGTGGAACCACTGCAAAACAGTGCCCCCTATCCCCAACATCCCCAGGCAACCAAGAAGGATACCATGGTTGATGGTATTGAACGCCACCAAGAGATCCAAAAGAACGAAACAAAATAGTTTGGTATCATCTGCTAATTTGACCAACTCACTGCCTACCCAACTTCTAGATCATTTATGAATAAATTAAAAAGCACTGGTCCCAGTACAGATCCCTAGGGGACCCCACTTCTTACTTCCCTCCATTGTAAAAACTCTCCATTTATATCTACTCTCTGTTTCCTGTCCTTCAACCAGTTAGCAATCCACACATGTACTTGTCCCCTTATCCCATGACTTCTAAGTTTTCTCAAGAGTCTTTTGATGAGGAACTTTGTCGAATGCTTTTTGGAAGTCCAGGTATACTATGTCAGCTGGGTCACCTTTATCCACACACCTATTGACACGCTCAAAGAACTCCAAAAGGTTCATGAGGCAAGATTTACATTTGCAGAAGCCATGCTGGTTCTCCCCCAGTAGGGCCTGTTCTTTGATGTGCTTTACAATTTTATCCTTGAGAATGCTTTCTATCAATTTTCCTGGAACCAGAAGTTAAGCTAACTGGCCTGTAATTTCCTGGATTGCCCCTGGATCCTTTTTTGAAAATGGATTTTACATTGGCTACTTTCCAGTTCTCCAGTACAGAGCCTGATGGTAGGGATAAGTTGTATATTTTTGCCTGGAGGTTGGCAATTTCACATTTGAGTTCTTTAAGGACTCTTGGGTGGATGCTCTCTGGGCCCTGGTAATTTGCTAGTTTTTAATTTTTTCAGACAATTTAGAAAATCAATTATTGTCACTTCTATCTGACTCAGTTCTTTAGTCTCTGTCCCCAAAATACCTGATTCAGGAACAGGTATATGCTCAGTATCCTCTGCCGTGAAGACAGATATCCAGGGTCTAAGGCCCCAGGGGAGCTATGATAGTTCACTGGATGGGTCATGGAGACAAAATGTGGAGCAGAATGGCGAAAATACTCCCTCCAAGATTGAGAGGGGGAGCAATGTGGAGTCACCTTAGCAGGAGAAGCAGACAGTGTTTTAAAGACTTGTAGAGACTCTGAATCATCTTCCCCATCTATGCCATGTAGGTGGAAGCCCTTAAAGGTGGAGCCCAACAGGATGCTAGAAGATGATCCCAAAGAGACTACAGGTTCCTTGAGGTAGATTCGTTCTCCAACATCGGGGAAAACTCCCTGGATGACTGATACCCTTCCTTGCTAGGAGACTCATGAAAAGTATGAGCTGGAGAAAAAGCTGGTGAAAAGTAAAAAAACAATAGGTGAAGGCACCCTAAGAATAGTCTTTGGTGCGATGATTGCAATCAATAATGTGGTCGAGATTGGCACTGTGGTTGTAATGAAGGTGATGCCAGTGGTAGACATTGTTGGGTGAGGTGATGTTGACGTATATGTCGGATGCAGAAGAGAAGTTGGTATGGTAATAGTAAAAGTCAGGCCCAACTTCAGTGTTGTTTGCCATGTTGACGTGGTTGATGTTGAGGGAGGAGATCCCCAGTAAGCCCCTTGTGCAGTAGAAGATGAAGAGGTATGAGGAAACATTGTTGAAGGATGCTTTGATTTGGTTAATGTTGAAAAGGTGGACAAAGTGCCGTGATGCTTCAGACTTGACAATCCCAGCAATCCAGAGCATTCATGCTTGTGTTTTTTATGGCATCAGCGTTGACCACCATAGGTTTCTTGAATGTCAAGTCCCCATGTACTTGATGAGAAGGGGCTCAAGAAGTAGATATGGTGGCCGTTGTTGACGTTGCCTTTGATCTCAAACAACGGTTGTTGGCAGATCCCGAATTCGTCCTCAGTCCTGAAAAGCAGGTGTTGGTCAAGATCATAGCTGTCAATGTCGAGGGGCCTGGATAGTTCAGCATTGGAGTTGGAGGTCTAAGTGTGGTCTCATAGAGTGTCACTCGCAAGCGATGTTCATGGCTTTTCTTAGTTTGCCTTGAAAACTCCAAACAGATTTTACAGATGTTTATGTTGTGTCCTTCACCCAAACAAATTAAACACTCGTCATGTTTATCGTCATGTTTATAGAGTACACTCACATGAGGTACATTTTCAAAACATTTTTCTACTGTTGAAAAGTGGTATATAAATGTTATATTCATATTCATATAACCTGCTTATCAAAACTGCTCTGCCATAAGATGCTTCTTTTGACAACTGAATGTTCAAGGCATAGTGTTTTATGAAAATTGACTCAGAGGACCAATTATCTGTTTTGCAAATATTTTGAATATTGGTACCTGCATAGTATGCTCCTGAAGCGCTAATGGAAAGTACTGAATATGCCTTCACAAATTCTGGTTTGTCAATCCCCTGAGTTGCATAAATCTTATTAAAAACCTTCACTACCCAGAGGGACAGTCTTTGCTTTGATAATTTCTTCCATTTCTTATGCCCTTGGAAACATAAAAACAAAGATTTGTCATTTCAAAATGATTTTGTCCTATCCAAATAGAAAGCCAAAGAATCTGGGCCTTCTGAATTGCTTTTCCTTTGAAAGAAGATAATTTTGATATATTAAAACCTTACATATGGAATGAAGTTGTAAACTATGGGCAAAATGCCTCATCTGATCTAACCCCTACTTTATTCTTATGGTAACGCATATAGGGAGAATCCACTCTCAGTGCTGATCATTCACTCACCCTTCTAGCTGTCACTAATGCTTTAAGAATTGCTGCTTTTAAGGAAAGATGCCAGAGTGTGCTGGTTGCCATTGGCTCAAATGGCTTTTGTGTTAATGCTTAGAGCACGACAAATAGGCTCCATGGTAGACATGGATCCTTCACCACTGGGTATAGATTGTTCAGCCCTTTCTAGAATTGCTTGGTTTGGGGGTATGAAATGTGGCCTTCTACTGCTGGATGAAATGCAGATATTGCTGCAAGATGGACCCTTGTGGAACTGTTTGACAGTCCAGTATCCTTTAATGTAGTGATGTACAACAGTATCTGCCTAACTGTAGCCTTATCAGGTTCAAAATTATTGAGTTTCGTGTACTGGGTATACCTGTTCTGTTTGAATGCATAGGATTTTCTCTTAAATGCTTTCTTAGAATTGATCAGAATATGTTTCAGAAGTGTCCCATTTTTGCTCATGCTTGTTTCCTCCAAGCAGTCTGGTGCAACATGTTTAGACTGTGGTGGTGGACCACCTTTGTTCTAAGTTAGAAGATCTGGATGGATTGGCAGCCTGCATTAAGTACTGTTTGACAGATCCCTCAGAAATGAAAACCACAGTTGCTGAGGCCACCATGGAGCTATCACTATGCAATATGTTCTGTGGATTATGATGGATTACAGAGCTCTTGGTAGAAGCAAGTACAGAGGAAATAGGTAATGTAATCTCCATGTCCACTGAAGTAGAAACTCATCTCCCATGGATTCCTTCCCTCTTCCTGCCCTGGAGCAGTACAGTTTGCACTTCAAGTCTTCATCTGACGCAAACACATCTATTTCAGGATACCCCACTCCTGGAACATGGGTCTCTGTAACATTCCATTTGTGTGTCTCTGGTGTGTACAGTGATCTGCTGAGACTGTCTGCTATTGTATTTTGTAACCCCTGTATATGAATGGCAACTGGAAAAAATCCTTTTCCTTATGAACCATTCCCAGAGTCTCATTGCTATGTGGCATAATGCACTGGACACTGTTCCCTCTTGCTTGTTGACATAAGCAATCATGTCAGCTATATTGTCCATGGCTACTTGTACAAACTGCCCTGTATTACTGGAAGGAAAGATTTGAGTGCATAAAATAAGGCCAGTAGTCCCAGAAAATTGATACGGCCCTCTTTGTATATTTTGTCCCAGCAATCTCTCACCATATGGTCTATGTAATGGACTTCCCATCCTAACAGGGAAGCATCTGTGGTCACCAGTACAGATGGTCTCGGTGGTTGAAAAGGCTTTCTTTTCAAAATATTCCTGCTGTCTTCCCACCATCTCAGGGACTGTAAAACAGTTTGAAATTTTTTAGCATTTTCTGGCATGTTCCCTGTGAAGATGGAACTCTGCAATGAACCATAGCTGTAGTGTGTTTATCTTTAGCCTCGTCAAAGGCACAGTGGCTATGCAGAAAACTATCACACCTAGGAGACACTGAACATTCTTTGCTGTTTGAGTAGCCTGTCTTTGAAATTGCTGAACCTTCAACTGTATCAGACGTGTTCTGCTTTCCAGTAGGTATGCTCATTTGTGGACTGATTCCAGAACAGTTCCCTGCTAACTACCCTGCTAACTTGGCAAAGAGGCACCTTTCAACATGGTGATTCCCTTTATTTGGCGGGGGGGGGAGTAACTGGCCCTAACCACCCCCAGCACAATACCTCCAGTGACTGTTGCTGGTGTCTATCTTATGTTGCTTTTTAAATTGTGAGCCCTTTGGGGACAGGGATCCATCTTATTTATTTATTATTTCTCTGTGTAAACCACTCTGAGCCATTTTTTGATAGAAATTAAATAAATAAATAAATAAATAAATAAATAAATAGTATTGGTTCTGTTGGCCCCAATTTTGCTTTCTTCCAGATGATTTGAATACCCAGATCCTGAAGAAGTTGAAGAATGAACTTCACACCTCTTTAAATTTCCTGTATTGATTGTCCCTTAATCAGCCAGTCATCGTAGTATGGAAATATCTTCATGCCCCTCTCTCTCACAAAAGCCATTATTGCCACCATGCATTCCACCCCAAGTCCTGCTATGCTGCCCCATCGTGGTGGTGGTGGGGTGTTCCTGGGAGGGATGAGTGAAGTACGCCAGGAGGTATACTCCCAGTAGGGTCACCCAAGGTGTGAAGGTCATCCCAGCTAAAGCAAGCAGGCACCTATTTTGGGCAGCAGCAATATAGGAAGGTGCTATAGAGGCAGATGGTCACTTTAGTGATGACAAAGGCATCATTTTATATTGAGCAGGAGAAGGCAATGGTAAACCACTGGTACTCAACATGCTACTAAGGAAGAGCTGCAGATCTTTCAGAGTACCGATGACATTGATGTTGCACTTAAGTTAAAGCCTTCTGGATGTCTAGCTGCTGATGTTGCCATGCAGGAAAAGAAAATCCAAAGCTGCAAAGACAGAATTACAGTGGGTACATGGAACGTAAGAAGCATAAATATGGGAAAGCTCATCATAGTGAATGATGAAATGAACTGACTACAGATTGACATCTTGGGCATCAGCAAATTAAAAAGGACTGGAATAGGTCACTTTCAGTCAGAACATCATAACATTTACTACTTAGGACACGAAAAACAAAGAAGGAATGGTGTTGATTTCAGTCAGGAAGGATATAGCAATGACAGTTCTTGAGAACAATACAGTCAAAGACCGACTAATATCAATTAGGTTTCATGGACAACCCTTTAACATGACAGTTTTTCAAGTCTATGCCCCAATGACTGATGCAGAAGAAGAGGAAGTTGATGAGTTTTATGCTCAAGTTCAGTCTGAAATTGACAGAACATGCAAGCAAGATGTGCTGCTGGTGGCTGGAGACTGGAATGCCAATGTTGGAAATGGAAATGGTAAGGAGGTTTGACATGGTTAAAAGAATGGATAACATTAAGAAATCCCAGAATACTTGATCTGGAAGGATTTGATAGAAGGTTTGGATGGCATTCATATCTGTGGTATGATAAAACTAAAGTGCATAAAGATTTTCTTAATCGCTATTTGAGAAGGAGTCTAATGAGAGTGTGGGTAAAATATAAAAAATGGTTGGAATTTAAAACTCCATTATGGCTATCTCCAATTGAAGCTTTAGCACGTAAAGAGATAAATATGCAACCTCATTGGGGTACCTATAGGGATTTGTTATGTTTCCAAGAAAAGGGCTGTAAGTTAAAAAACCTAACAGAAGTACAAAATCTGGTTAGTAACTGGTTTCACTACCATCAGTTAAATGAAATTTATAAGAAGGATCTTAAAGTTGGATTTGAGGATCAAATGTCGAGATTTGAGAAGGAGCTGTGTGAAAATGATGAAAAAATAGTTTCTAAGATGTATAAGCTGCTGCTTCTGGAGGAGACAAGAGATGAAGTGGTTAAAACGACTATGATAAAAGGGGCTCAAGATCTGGGTCACAATATAGATATGGCAGCTTGGGGAAAATTATGGAAAATGGATTTAAAGTTTACCACATGTTATACCTTAAAAGAAAATTATTATAAGATGATGTACAGGTGGTATTTGACACCCAAAAAATTAGCATTAATGTATAAAAATGTTCCAAACAAATGCTGGAAATGTGGACACTGTGAGGGAACTTTTTTTCATATGTGGTGGTCTTGCGGGAAGGCAAAGGCTTTCTGGAATATGATATATAATGAGTTGAAGAAAAATTTTTAAATGACATTTCCTAAGAAACCAGAATCCTTCCTGCTGGAAATAACACAAGGAGAGTTTTCCAGAAGGAATTTAACAATCTTTATGTATGCAACCACGGCGGCTAGAATAGTATATGCACAGAAATGGAAGAACAATGAAATGCCCTCAAAAGAAGATTGGCTGATAAAAACTTTGGAATATGCTGAGATGGCAAAACTTATAGTACTGATAAGGGATGAAAACCTGGAATATTTTAAAGAAGACTGGAAACCATTCTTACTATACTTAAAGAACTATTTTTCTAATATTGATTTTTCAGCAGGGTTTGAAATTTAGTAATAATAGCAGGTTGAGTAGAGTAAAATCGAGTTTGTAAGGTATAGGATATATGTTTTGAATTACTATAGCAATGGTTGAATTGTATAATTAGTGATTCACACAGATTGGCGAGCGGGAAGTCAACATTTGTTTAATTGGATGTAATGAGATTGTTAAGATATTGTAAAAACCAATAAAAATTTTAAAAGCGGAAATGGTAAGGAGGAAAACACAGTCGGACTGTATGGCCTAGGAAATAGAAATTAAGCAGGAGAACGACTTATTAGTTTCTGCCAAACCAATGATCTCTTCATTACTAACACATTCTTCAAACAACCAAAGAAGCCATTACCAGATCGAGTCCACAGAAATCAAATTGATTACATTATTGGTGCAAGAGGGTGGAAGAGCTCAGTTATAACGCCAAAGTTATATAAAGTTATAACAGCAAAGATGTGGCCAGGGGCTGACTGTGAAACAGATCACAAACTGTCATGTGCAAGCTCCAAGTAAAGCCAAAGTGGAAAAACAAAGTTATCCAGTTTCCATGATATGATCTTGAGAATGTACCCACCATTTTAAAGGGGAACATCAGCAACTGCTTTGAAGTTCTGAACCTCACTGATAGGGAATGAGAGGAACTGTGGAATGAATCAAAAAGTTATTAAGGACAGATGCTAAAAGAGACTGCAAAAGACCAAGAAACAGAAGAAATCAAGATGGATGTCAGAACAGACAGTGGAAATTGAAGAGGAAAGAAGCCAAAGAAAAAGAAAGATAAAGACCTCGGGGAGGAACTTAACAGGGAATTTCAGAAAGCTGTTAGAAGAGACAAGGAGCAGTACTACAACTGCTGGTTCAGAGAAGATCAAACAGAGATGGAAGGAGTATACTCAACATCTGTACAGCAGGGACGTCAACATCCAAGATACTCTAGAAGATATTCCCTACTTGCAATAACCTCTAGTATGGGAAGATGAAGTTAGACTAGCACTCTGGTCATTACCAAGTAGGAAGGTTACAGGAATTGATGGAATAGCTACAGAAATATGGCAGGCAACAGAAGAAGAATCAATCAAGGCTCTAACCAAATTATGCCAGCAAATGTGGAGAATGATACAGTGGCCAACAGACCGGAAAAAGGTCAATAGTGTATACCAATACCAAAGAAAGGAGACTAAACAGATTGCGCAAACCATCGCACATTATCCTTAATTTTACATGCTAACAAAATAATGATCAGGATCATCCAACACAGATTATAGCCCTACGTGGAAAGGGATATGCTGGGTGTTCAAGCTGGTTTCAGAAAAGGCTGAGGAGCAAGAGACATTATTGCTGATGCATGCTGAATAATTGAGAAATCCAAAGAATACCATAAATAAGTCAATATGTGCTTTATTGATGACAGAAAAGCCTTCAATTGCGTCAACCATGTCATGCTGTGGAATATCCTTAGGAAAATGGGCATCCCAGAACATCTCATTGTTCTCATGAGAAACCTATGCACAGAACAGGAAGCCACATAGAACATGGTGAAACAGACTGGTTCCAAATTGGCAAAGGAGTAAGACAAGGCCATATACTTTCTCTTTATTTATTCAATTTATATGCTGAACATATACTGCAGGAAGCTGAATTAGAAGAATCCAGTTTTAAATCCAGTGCACGGTTTTAAAGTTGGAGGAAGAAACATCAATAACCTGCACTATGCTGATGATACTACTCTGATAGCTAAGAATGAGGATGATCTGCAAGCTCTAGCAGTGAAAGTCAAGGAGCATGGTGAAAAAATGGGACTATGACTAAATGTAAAGAAGACTAAACTAATGTCAACAAGTACAGCAACCAGCCTCAGAATTGATAATGAAGACATTGAAGTGGTGGACAGCTTCTGCCTTTTTAGGATCAACCATCAACAGTAAAGGATCCAGCAGTCAAGAAATATGCCACACACTAGCACTTGGTAGGGTTGCAATGAAGGCCTTGGAAAGGACATTTAGATGTCGTGATGTGTCTACACCTACAAAGATTAGAATTGTTCAGACAATGGGTTTCCCCATGATACTCTATGGATGCGAAATCTGGACTTTGAAGAAGCAGGATAGAAAAAGTATTGACACCTTTGGTTATCTCCAACAACAACTTTGGTGCTGGAGAAGACCTTTGAGGATATCATGGACAGCCAGGGGGGAAAAACAAATGGATCATAGAACAAATCAATCCAGTATTTTCACTTGAGGCACAAATGACCAGGCTCAAACTATCATACTTGGACACATTATGCATAGATCCAGCTCCCCATGAGAAGACCATAATGCTGGGGAAAGTTGAAGGAAAAAGAAGAAGAGGATGACCAGCAGCAAGGTGGATGGATTCAATTAAGACAGCAATGAATGCACCACTGCGAGACCTAAAAGGCCAAGTTGAAGACAGATCATCCTGGAGGGAATCTATCTACAGGTGAAACTCGGAAAATTAGAATATCGTGCAAAAGTCCATTAATTTCAGTAATGCAAATTAAAAGGTGAAACTGATATATGAGACAGACGCATTACATGCAAAGCAAGATAAGTCAAGCCTTAATTTGTTATAATTGTGATGATCATGGCGTACAGCTCATGAAAACCCCAAATCCACAATCTCAGAAAATTAGAATATTACATGGAACCAAGAAGACAAGGATTGAAGAATAGAACAATATCGGACCTCTGAAAAGTATAAGCATGCATATGTATTCAGTACTTGGTTTGGGCCCCTTTTGCAGCAATTACTGCCTCAATGCGGCGTGGCATGGATGCTATCAGCCTGTGGCACTGATGAGGTATTATGGAAGACCAGGATGCTTCATTAGCGGCCTTCAGCAATTCTGCATTGTTTGGTCTCATGTGTCTCATCCTTCTCTTGGCAATGCCCCATAGATTCTCTATGGGGTCAGGTCAGGCGAGTTTGCTGGCCAATCAAGCACAGTACACTGTATACTTTTCAGAGGTCCGATATTGTTCTATTCTTCAATCCTTGTCTTCTTGGTTCCATGTAATATTCTAATTTTCTGAGATTGTGGATTTGGGGTTTTCATGAGCTGTACGCCATGATCATCACAATTATAACAAATTAAGGCTTGACTTATCTTGCTTTGCATGTAATGCGTCTGTCTCATATATCAGTTTCACCTTTTAATTTGCATTACTGAAATTAATGGACTTTTGCACGATATACTAATTTTCCGAGTTTCACCTGTATGTGGTCACTAAGAATTGACACTGACTTGATGGCACTCAGTCAATCAATTTCGTGAAAACCCATGGGGCTGAAGAGAGACTAAATGGGAGAACCTTGTATTAATAAACATTCTTCCCCACTGTGAAACACAGGCATTTCCTGTGATCTTCTCTGATGGTTATGTGGAAGTAAGCATCTTTTAAATCTATTGCCACAAACCATACTGCAGTGACCAAGAGTGCCAATATGCCTTGGATAGCAATCATAGTGAATTTGGCTGAAATTACAAACACCTTCAGACCTCTGAGGTCCCTTATAGGTCTTATTCCACCATCCCATTTCGGTATCTGAAAGTAACAGGAACAATATCCTCTCAACTGGTCATGTTTCTGAACTGGTTCTATTGCGTCCTTCTTCAACAAGTCCTGTACTTCCTCTCAATGTGTTGGAATGGGTTATTTGTTATTCCTGTGGGTTATATTTTATTCCTGTAAAATATGGGTGGCTGTGTAAGTGGATAGCACAACATTCCCTGGTTATCAATACAACACGCTGTCAAAAAGGTTGTTAGTAGGCTTGTGCATTTCAATTCAGGTACAAAACGTTTTGTGCCCGAAAATGGCAATTTTGGTGGTTTTGTAACCAAATCAAAATCAAGAATTAAAAAACAGAGATTTTTGTTTCCAAATCAAAATGACTGTGTTTTGGACAGAATGCTTTGTTCTTCGGAAAAGCATTGCAATTCAATTGACTTTTCTGACTCTCTCCACTCCAGCTGAGGCACTGAGTGATTAGCAGAAGATAAGATATGCAAAAACTGTTGAGCATGAATAGTTTAGTTAAGTGTTGTATTCAGTGTGGTTGAAATGCAAACTGACCTTGCAAAGGGATTTGGAAGACAGCATTTTGAGACAGAAATACCCAAATATCTTTGGGAGCTCAATGCAATTCCAAAGCTCTTGCTAAAAGCCATGGTATAAATTGTGTGGAGAAGCTTTTCGAGAAGCTGGTTAGGAAAGTTCTGAAATTACACAGGTTTTTCTTTCCAAAGGTTTAGAAAGAATCTCTTGACTTGTTCAGGGCTCTTTTGAAGAGCTATTTTGTTTTTCTTCTAATTATTATGGGTTATAGTAGTGTCAAAGTTTTGTTGCCCAAGTTGAGCAGTCTAATGTAATTTAGGCCACAATGTAATTTGGTGGGACATGATGTCTAAGCCAGTGGTTCACAACTTTTGCCATTGCAGGGACAGGTCATCCGCATGGGACTACAGGAGACAACAGGAGGGTGGTGGGGAACACACCTGTCAATCTATTGACATCCCCAGGAATCTTAGTTGCTTTTCTCTTTCTTGTAACCATGATCCATCGTTTTGCACTTGCTTAAATGCAGTGATGATAAATCTCAACAATTCTGAACAGTAGGCTGATTTGTTTGGGCTACGGCTCACTCCAGTTCAATTAAATGAACATTAGAAGCTGTTCCATAGTACCAAGGCAGTTTTATTTTATTTTATTACATTTTATATCCCGCTCTTCCTCCAAGGAGCCCAGAGCAGTGTACTACATACTTAGGTTTCTCCTCACAACAACCCTGTGAAGTAGGTTAGGCTGAGAGAAGTGAATGGCCGAGAATCACCCAGCTAGTATCATGGCTGAATGGAGATTTGAACACAGGTCTCCCCGGTCCTAGTCCAGCACTCTAACCACTACACCACGCTGGCTCATTGGTCATTCTCTTCACTCTTTCAACTTGTTTATGTGGGGCTTCAGGGGCAAAACAGTGGGTTGGGTGGCAGTGCCCCAAGGGTGGTGCACCCAGATTACAAATAGAGCAAAGGGCTGATTTCTTAGGAATTTTTGAGGTTTACGCATCTTTAAGATTTTTTCCCATAGGGAATAATGGAGGTTTCAGCAGCCCCATAACTCCACCGGGGGGCACTGGGATGGCCCAAAGCAATTGGTGGTGTAGTGCACAGAGGGTGCCAACCAATCCCCTGGATTGCTAACCCATTGGGGTACTGGGCTTTGTTGTTTCTGAGGTGTTGAGTTTAGATTCTCTGGTAGCAAATGAGATTTTTAATGAAAAACCATGAATCCACTCTCATATGCTACCAGAGAATCTACTCTCAGAACACTTCTAGAACAAAACCCTGTACTTCATGGGTTGGCAACCCATGTGGGTGGTTGGCATCCTATGTGCACTACACCGCCACTTGCTCTGGGCCACCCCAGTGCCCCTCAAGTGGAGTTATGGGGCTGCAGAAACCTCCATTATACCCTACAAGGAAAATCTGAAAGACTAATTCTTTAAAAAACAGCCCTTTGCCAAATTCCTCTGAAAAAAATGTGGTAGCTTCCTTGCACCAACTGGGCACTACCACCAACCACACTCCACTCTGGGCCACCCTTCCCCCCCACCCAGCGTGAAGCTATACTTTTCCTGAGACCAACATCATACCCTATGGGGAAAATCTGAAAGACGCACAAACTTCAAAAATTAACCAAAAATGAGCAGTTTGCCAAATTCCTTTGAAATTTTGGTGGTAGCTTCCACTCATTGGGCACTATAACCCCACCCACTCTTTTGACCACATGACCCATTTTTAAAATCTGAATTAATTCGGATTCAGATTTGGATTAATTCGGATACAAAACAAAACTGGGGTGATTCAGAAGGCTTAATTTCGGACAAAATACAAAATGGGGTTGATTCGGATTTGGTACAAATCGAAACAGAAAAAATACAAAATGCACAACCCTAGTTGTTAGAGGAATCATTGAAGAAGAGTGCATTGTTTTCAACTGAATCTGGAAATATTTGGAGCTATCAGATATGCTGATTAGCATCTTGCTGCTTGGGATGTGCCGCAACTTGCTTTGATCAATGCTGATAAGGTTTCCTTGTATGATTCTTGTAATTGCGACTCACATCCTTCCTGTCAGTATTTGCACTGTGGAAGATGGTCTGTAGGGCTGTTTATAAGGGTGATATTGCTATCTATACTTGTAACCTAAGTACTGTCCTTGTTGTCCCAAATAACCAAATGCTTTTGCAGTGAATTTTGTTTTAATTCCTTTGTTTCATTTGTCTGGTTACTGAAGAGACCATCACACTTGAATGGTGCATCCTCTATCCAGTCACATGTGCCCTGGGTTAAATTTGATGTATGGAGTCATACATGCCTTCTTATGGCAATGACTCCTGCCAGATTCTTGGACTTGCAGTCCACTAAGTGTTGACCTGTTGTAATAATCAGTCTCACCTCCCCTTAAATGGTTAACAGGGAGTGAACCCTTGTCTTGACTGATACGCTGGTGAACTCCAAGGCAACCAATAAGTACACCAGGTGGGTGGGACCTAGAGAGCAGTTGCTGGGAATTCTGGGAACAAGGAGGGCGGTCCTTGTTGGAGAGAAGTGCATGCAGATAGGCTTTGTGAGGGGTAATGGAGTTTTGTTCCCTCATGGTCGAAGGCAGCATGGAGGTTTCTCTCATGGAATAACTCTGTAGATCCTTACAAGAAAGGATTGCAGGAAGTTTGATTCTCATCAGGAATTGGGGAATTGTACTAAGGAAAAGGGAATTCAGCATAGAGAACACTTTGTTTAGTCAGACTATGCGTTAGGAACTTGTATTTCTTTGTATGTGTGCTTTTGAATATTCCTGATACTGTTCTATTATTGTTTACCTGCAACATAATTGAAATACTAGCCTACACTCAACACACCTTGGATGTTGCAAAAGCCTCTGTGAACATTTACGTATGCATAAAGACAACCTATTTTTGCTAACTTACTAAGTATTTTTAACTGTTTCTAAAAACTGAGACAGCCTCAGATGGAACCAGTCTGTAGTAACTGAAAAAGACTGTAACCGTTCTTATGTGTTCTTAAATGCAACCTATTACTGAAGCTTGAGAGAACCTATTTTTGTAGCCTTTTTAATAAAAGTTTCCTTTTTCTTTTCTCTCTCTTACTTTTTCCAAGCCTCCCAGTGGTTTTAACTCAGTAGAAGAAGGGGGATTTATCTGGTGCAAACATATCCTCAGGAGCTATCAGTTTTTCTCATTCTGTGTAAACTTACACATGGAAGGTGTTTTTATTATTATTATTTGCCCAATACCTGTTACAGAGGGACCTTGGATTACAGCACCCAATCCACTGGTCCGGTTCTCTGCAAGTTTTAGGGTGCTTGGTGGCAGCATTTGGAATCTACCAATAATATAGAATAGTTTTATGTGAAGCCCACTCAGGCAGCTCAGCAGGGATGACTCGGCATTTTCTTTCCCTCACGTGAGCTAGCTTTGAGACAAAGGCCTTAATCTGTTACACCTGTTTTGTTATCTTTGCCGATTTCTTAAAAGCAACCTAGAATGAGTTTCTCAAATGTCCTGATAGCTCATCCCACTTAATCCTCCAAATGTTCAGATACTATGATGATAGTGTGTTACGCAAACCATATAATTAGCTATGTTAATTGCTAATGTCGATGTTTCATATATTTTTCTACCAAAATTATCTAACTTCCTGCCCTCTTTGTCTGTAGGAGTATCAAGTCTCCTTGAAGAGGCATGTTCCACCACCATTGAATTTGGCTGGGGGTGTTTAAATAAAAATGTACAGTTATCTTGCTGCTCTTTGTACATTTCCTCCAGGCGTCTTGACATTGGTGGCGGTATTAATGAGGGCTTGCCCAAGCCTGTTGTGATGCCTGTGTCAGAACAGGAGGCATCAGGAGTGCAGCAGAATTTGAAGCATTTGGTGTTTTTACAAAGTCATATACAGGACCATCTATTAGAGGAGTAGGTTCCTTAATAGTGAACCCCTGTGCTTTTGCCATTTCCATGTAATTTTGCAAATCCTGTGAGGTATCTAATGGCTTCTCCACTGTGATTGCCTTGTCTGGTGCTGGGTCTGATGGGATGTCTGTTTCCTTTTCAGACTCCCTTTCTGTCTCAATCTATGAGGAGTAGTCACTAGACTTATCACCTGTATCTTTTTCTGCTGCTGATATCTGCACATTACCGGGAGCAGGATAAGACAGAGGCTGTTGCTGCTGCTTGTTCTCAACTCCAGAGGTTATAGGAGCTGCTTCCATCAATCTGTTCACCACTGTGGACATCAAAGTTGATGTTGCTGTAACCATCAGAGTTGGTGTTTTAAACGCAAATGATATTATAGTGGTTTACACAGCTAGTGGCAGGGAAGGCATTTGCAGCAGATAGGCAGGTGGAAACGAACACACACACACACCAGACCTTTGGGTAGTTACCTGAGTTGCTGTCTGGCCAAGAAACCTCTAATCCCCCTGACCCTGGTGGATGAATTGCATTTGAGTGTATTAGGGGAGGGGAAATTTCCACTATACATGACTGATGCCTAAATTAGCCCAGCCGCATCTTCTCAGCAACAAAATAGTCTTCCACTCACGGATTGGCCGTAATTCGCTGTTTGTGGGATATGTTTAAGTCTATGACTGCCCTCTAGAGGCTTTTGACAGTAACTTCATGAACTGAGAATATTACCAATATTACTGAGTGTGCCCTGAGAGGAAGGCAAGAAAGGAGGCACCCAGGCCAGGGGAGAGCATAACATCGGCCCCTATAAAGAGGAGCTCTGGCCTGTGAGGACTGTTGGGGCAGTCCTCCTACCACCTTCCCAGGAGTACTGAAAGACCAGTGTGCCCTGAGAGGAAGGCAAGAAAGGAGGCAACATTAATCATGCATATTGTATGTTTAACTGGACTACACAGATTTCTTACTTTTTGTCCTCAACTCCTGAAATCCCTCCTGAAAGTCCAACTCCTTTTGTCCTCAACTCCTGAAAAGACCAATAACCTGAGACATTTTATTAATCTTCTGTAATTTGCTTCTTTTAATATGGTAAACTGCTTTGGGTGCCTTCGTCAAGGCAGAAAGGCTGTATAAAAATGTAGCAAATGAATAAATAATAATACTGATAAAAGCACAGGTTGCTTACCTGTAACAGGTGATCTCTCTGGTGATCCATGTTCATTCATATCTGGGTCTTATGCACCTGCGAAGTAGTCCCACGGAGGAATATCTAGCTCCAATAAACACTCTCCGGCATTCTGGGGTGCGCGGGAAGCATCTGTTAAAATAGGCGGGAGAGCATCTTCCTTCTCAGTTCCTGAAGCAGCTGCTGAAATGCGATAAGAGATGAATACCGGCAGAATCCAGGTGAGAACAGGTAAGAGACCACTACTGTGGATACATGCTAGTAGCGGGGATGGTCAGGCAGATGTTGTGAGTGAACATGGATCACCAGAGAGATAATCTGTTATGGACCCCTGCTAACTGAGCAAAGATACACCTTTTAAAGTGGTGATTCTCTTAGCAGGGGGAGAGCAACTGGCCCTATCCAGCCCCAGCACAGCATCCCTTCAGTGGCTATTGCTGGTATCTGCCTTGTTTCTTTTAGAGTGTGAGCCCTTTGGGGACAGGAGACCATTTTATTTTTGCATTTTTCTCTGTAAACTGCTTTGTGAACTTTGGTTGAAGAGCGGTATATAAATGTAGTAGTAGTAGCAGCAGCAGCACAGGTAAGCAACTTGTTTATCTCTGAGGTGGTCCATGTTCCCTCACAACTGGGTGATTGACTAGCTCCAGAGACAGAGGTGGGTGCTAGCATGTTCAGAGCACGTTTTTTGGAACTATCTGACCAACGTTGGCTTCAGCATTGGAGCAGAGATCCACAGCAAAGTGTCTTACACAGGGTAAGTCCGAAGACCGGGTGGCAGCTTCGCAGATATCAGCCATGCTAATGCCGTACATATGGGCAGTGGAGGTTGCTATGGTCCTGGTGGAATGGGCTTGGACTCTAGCCAGAGGCTGAACACCATGCTATCTGAGGCATGAGAAGAGAGATCCATGAGCCAGTTCTGAGAGTCTCTGATAGGAGACAGGGCTCCCCTTGTTGGAAGCAGAAAAGGAGGTAAACAATTTGTTGGACTGGCAAAAAGATGTTGTGTGGTCTAGACAGTAGAGGAGGCGCCTATGGACATCTAGGGAGTGCACTGACTATTCCAATGGTGTAGAAGGGTTTACAAAGCAAGTAGGCAAGATGATGTCCTGGTTGAAGTAAAAGTTGGAGATCAGCCTGGAGTGGAATGAGGGGTTGGGATGAAGAAGCACCATGTCAGGGTAGGATTTAGTCTACAGCGAGTCAGCTCTTGAAGCAGAAAGCTCACTGACGCACCTAGCCAAGGTGGTGGCTGTCAGGAAGGTGGTCTTGAGGAAGAGGTATCTCAAGGAAGAGGAGAGAAGGGGCTTGAAGGGTGACTCTGAGAATGAGGAGAGAATGAGAGATGGTATCGGTATCAACATTGTCGACATCAACCTTGTTGATGCCAACACTCCCCATTCGGAAGACAATGCAATCACCTGGTCGTCAAGTGATACCTACCTCTACATCTTAACCCCTACTAGCTTGGCAAAGAGGCACCTTTTAACGTGGTGATTCTCTTTATTTAGCAGGGGGAGAGTAACTGGCCCTATCCACCCCCAGCACAGTATCTCCAGTGACTGTTGCTGGTGTCTATCTTATGTTTCTTTTTAGATTGTGAGCCCTTTGGGGACAGGGATCAATTCTATCTATCTATCTATCTATCTATCTATCTATCTATCTATCTATCTATCTATCATTTCTCTGGGTGAACTGCCCTGAGCCATTTTTGGAAGGGCGGATAGAAATCAAATAAATAATACAATACAATACAATAAAAAATATATCCTAAAGGCCAAGAGAACCAAACTAAATTCCAGATGCGAACTGGGAGTATTGGTTGGATATGCACTTGGCCAAAAGGGATACAGAATCCTTGATCCCATTAATGGAGATGTCAGAATTCACAATGTGGTGTATTTTGATGAAAGTCAGGGCCAACCAGAGTTGGTGATGTACCAAAACTTGTGCCAGAGATCCAGGCAAAGGAGGAACCACATGACTGGACCCACATTAAACCCAAAGAATCTATGCTAGAGACAGATTCAGAAGGGGATGCACAGCCTGAGCCAGAACTAAGGCACTCACAGAGGTCCAACAAGGGGTTCCACCCAAAAGACTCTCACTCATGATCATAGGAGGAGAGATACAAGAGCCCAACACATGGTGAGATATAGAGAAGCTGTCAGCTGATGAAGATGAGAAATGGAGAAAAGCAGCAGAAGAAATTGATTCCCTAAACAAAAATTAGACTTCGAGACTTGTGGAACTACCCACTGGAAGAAAGGCCATAGAATGTATGTGAGTCTTCAAAGTCAAGCAAGTGGACACCGTTCTTGTATGGAGGTTAGAGCCATAAGTTGGGCTAGTCTCAAGCAGTCACTTGTTGTGCTCTTACCCACAGAAACAGAACAAGTTTCCGCAGCTGAAGTCTGCCAGGAAATGGTGTGGATACACCAGCTACTATTGGACTTTGGAACCAAAGTTGTATCCAGATCTCCCAGATGGAGAAGATGAAGACTCAAACTAAGCACATTCCCATAAAATATCACTACATTCGAGACATGCAAGAAAAAGGGGTAGTCCAGTTAGAGTATTGCCCAACAAAAGAGACGGTGGCAGATGGATTGAGTAAGCCACTGCCCAGAGACAGATTTCAGATGCTTCGTGAGAAGAGAGAGTCATGAGCTGGTGTGACAGGTGATGAGAAGGGGTGTTGAAGATGGAGTTCCAGTGCATTGACCTTTTGCATCAACTATCCTAATGACCACTAGGAGCATTGGGAGTAGAGGTAGTTAGTGAGGGTCTCCTTACCTGTCTCTGCTTTACCTCTACTCTATGACCCCTGCCTTGACTCCTCAGGTATTTCCTGTAGGGAGTCAGTCCACTTCCTTTCCTCTTAAAGAGTAGATGGAAACATATCTCTCTCCCCATCTATCCATTATGTAGCCTATAGACAGAACATAAGTACAGCCCTGCTGGATCATGCCCAAGGCCTATCTAGTCCAGCATCCTGTTTCACACAGTGGCCCACCAGATGCCTCCCACAGGCAAGAGGTATGTGCATGCCCTCTCTCCTGCTGTTGCTACCCTGCAACTGGTATTGAGAAGCATCGTGCCTCTGAGGCTGGAGGTGGCCCACAGCCACCAGAGAAGCACTAGGTCTATACTATCCAGAATGTACTTCACCAATAAACCTATTTAGTTTAGATTGTACTACAATCTCCATGCATCTTCTTTAGATGACTGCAGCAACAGAAGTCTGTACTCTACTCTGTAACTGGAGTGGGTAGCTTCCTTTGTTGGCACTTTGAAAGACATAAGCCAACAGATCTGACCAAAATGGATGCTAAGACAGTGGCCAATATGATGCACAGCTGTAATGGAGATGTTAGGACTTGCAGCGTTACCATATTTATTCCCATTGTCAGTAATGGGAGAAACTGTGGTAAGACTGGTAGCAGAGATGGTCCAAAATATTGCAGTGCCTGAGGCAAGGTGCAAAATGCCCTCCTGGTGAGGGCCATCATTGTTTCAGAACCAACCCTTGCAAGATTTGAAAATGCATGGGGGGACAGGGAGGAGGAAAGGTTGCTAGCTGCCTTTACCTTTCTCCTCATGCTTCTTGCGAAGTTTGCAAGGTCTCAAAGAGCTGCTCTGATAGTGATAGCGGGTGGCATTTGGTTGTCCTTTTGGCATCCAAGAATCTGCTGCCTGAGGCAACGGCCTCATAATGCCTGATAAAAGAGCCACCCTTGGCTGGTAGGGGTACTGCTGGCTCTCTACAGAGGTGCCACTGCTTCTGGGGCCATAGCAGTGGCACTGCAAGTCTGAATGTCTCTGTTAGAACTGCACATCATGTCAGCATGCAGTGAATGATCACATTTACTCTCCTAAATTAAAAACTCTCTGCCAATAGAAAATCCGGCAGCAGACAAACAGCTGGGATAGAACCTCTTTCACTACTGTGCTGGTTTTGTTTTCAGGGAGGAAGGTTTTTATGTGGAGGAGTATAGAGCTGGAATCTCCCACCAGCAGCTTGAGGTAGTATAGTCCAAACTATCTAACTCATTGTCACTAGGGGTGTGTGTTTCATTTCGGATACAAAACATTTTGTGCCCAAAACAGGCCATTTCAGCTGTTTTGTAGCCAAAACAAAACACCTAATGCTCAAAACAGAAAATTTTGTAGATAAAGCAAAACGTTCCTGTTTTGGATACAAAACGTTTTGTTGTTTTGGAACTCCATTTTATGATCGTGAAAAGTCTTTTCTTCTTCAGTCTCCATTTTGAGTTTTGACATCTGTTTGAATTTCCAGCCCTTCCAGCCTGCAGATTGGCCAGCGAAAGCATGGGCTGATCAGCTGGCAATTGCCTCCTTATTCCTTTTAAGGAAATTTAAGGGTAAATTTACCCTCATTGGCCAGTGGGGCAGTGTGCATTTACCCTCATTAACCAGTGGGGCAGTGTGCACACTCAGTGGGACAGTGTGCATTTAATTGTTGGTGTTCCACACTGTTGTGTGTAGATCAATTGCATTTCTGGGGAGGGGGGATGTGGATGTGCATGACCTTTGGAAATCTGCCTGGTTCTTTGAAAAGCTCTGCTGTTGTTGGTGTGTGATGTTGATGTTATTTGGGGTGGATTTGGGGCAGAAAGGTGGCTTTGGGGGTAGAAGAGTGGGTCAGGTGGTAGTGCCCCAATGGGTGCCTGCTGCCATCCAGATTTCAAAGGAATTGGGAAAAGGTCTGATTTTTAAATAATTTCTGAAGTTGACATGTCTTTGGGGCAGATTTGGGGCAGAAAGGGGGCCTGAGGGGCAAAACAGTGGGTTGGGTGGCAGTGCCCCAAGGGGTGCCTGCAACAACCCAGATTCCAAAGGAATAGGTCAAAGGGCTGATTTCTTAGGAATTGTTGAAGTTTATGAGCCTTTAAAGTCCCCCCCCCCCCAGGGAATAATGGAGGTTTCGGCAGACCTATAACTCTACCTGGTGGGCACTGGGGTGGCCAGGAGTGAGTGGTGGTGTAGTGCACATAGGGTGCCAACCACCCCCATGGGTTGGTAACCAATGGGGTGTAGGGTTCTGTTGTTTCTGAGGTGTTCTGAGTGTAGATTCTCCAGTAGCATATGAGATTTTCAACAACAAACCATGAATCCACTCTCATATGCGACCAGAGAATCTAAACTCAAAAGATCTCAGAAACAACAGAACCCAGTACCCCATGGGTTAGCAAGCCATGGGGGTGGTTGGCACCCTGTGTGCTCTACACCACCACTCGCTCTGGGCCACCCTGGTTCAAGTGCTGTTATGGGGCTGCTGAAACCTCCATCATTCCCTATGGGGAAAACTTTAAAGACCCATAAACTCCATTAAATCTTTAAATATCAGCCCTCTGCCCAATTCCTTTGAAAGAATTCCGGCAGCTTCCGTGCTCCCACTGGGCACTACCACTCACCATACTCTGCTCTGGGCCATCCCTTTCCCCCTGACGTGAAGCTATACTTTTGCTGAAATCTCCATTATTCCCTACGGGAAAGATCTTAAACTTCAAAATTCACCAAAAACCAGCCCTTTGCCCAATTCCTCTGAAATCTGGGTGGTAGCTTCCACCCATTGGGCACTACCACCCCCACCCACTAGTTCTGCCTCAGGGCCATTTTTTAAAATCCAAAACGTTTCAGATTTGCAATTTCAAACAAAGAACAAAATTGGGGTTTTCGGATTGGCTGATTTTGAACAAAGAACAAAATGGGGGTGTTTCAGATTCGGGCCAAAAACAAAACAGAAGGGGGAAAAACCTGCACAGCCCACCTCATTACCACCTCATTCTCCTGCATGGTGCCTCAGAGCAACTTGTGCATATTATGCACTGCATAATAGAGAAGTGCTCTACCAAGGTATCTGCAGAGGCTCATATTGTAGAGAAGAGGGTTAAAGTGCCTTGGGAGAAATACCTGGGAGAAATGGATAAGTACATAACAAGGGTGCAATGCTTGATTGGGTCCTTTTTTGTGTGATATATACCAGAGGTGGAATGCAATGTATTAGAGGTCAACAGAGGACTAGTCAAAAACTCTCAGGGCTGTGGCTCATGAGAGAAGCAGGCTACAGATACTGGCCTCTAGCCTAACGCTAGGCCTGTTCTTTTCAAACTTACATGATCTTTGTTGCCTTCTCCCCATGGGCAGGATCAGGTCCACACATCTCACAGTGCTTTGTTAGCATAATAGTCAAAATAAACACTGATTTTATATACCAAAATATTAACCTTATTTCTGTGCAATATCTTTTAAATTTTTAATTTTGATGTGTTTTAATGTGTTTATCTATAGTTTTTATCTTTTTATGAATTTTAAATGTTTTGTATTGTAAGTTTTAATTCTGTACACCGCCTAGAGATTTTTATAAATTCAATAAATAAACAAACAAATAAATAATATCTGGGTCAAGCTAATTGATCTGAGCTTCATTGGAATTCTCTGCGACAAGAATATATACTCATCATACATACTATACTATAGTATATGTACTTGTAAGGTATATCTTAAATTTGCATTAACTAAAAGGGGAGCTCTTTGGAAAACATTTTTTTTTCCTTTTCATCTGCTAGATTTCACTGCAAATGAGTTTGCAGTTTGTGAAGCAAATGAGCATGATGAGAAAAACAGAAAAACAAATCGAGAGAGACAAATGTGCTCTGTTAATGGACAATGGCAGTCCCAGTGACTTCAGGGTATGAATAAAATAAAACCTCTGTGTACAATGTGATAGCATGCACCTGGTTTCCTAATCCTTCAGCAGCATCGCTTCAGAGGTTGGGGAAATGAAGTTACGGTAATCTATTATCAATCGATTGCCCTTTCCAGATGCCCTTTTTGGCAACCCTAGAGTTTCAAGACAGGACTGGAATTCTGCGACTATACCATTCATCCTGCTGCATTTCAATTTCCCTGCCTAAGCGATGGGCTCAGGAGTGGCACTGGGTTCCTCCAGCTGCATTGTTCTGGGCAACTTCTATATCCACACCAAGCCTCTGCCCTCCAATTAGGAACAGCTTGTAATAAAACAGCTGCCATGACAGTCTTGGAATGTCTTCGTTGGTATCAGGCCTCACCCACCACCACATGGCAGGTAATTGACAGTGGTTAAGCATATTGGGCGACATCCTAATGCTGCATGTGTGTTTCAGACACCAGCACACAGGGCTAGCCCCTATTCTTCTGAAGCGCAAGCACTCTTGTGCAAGAGTGCAACTTTTCCAAATCTTTCCCTACGCTCCAGAAGTGCTGCTACAGCAGAAACACATTCCTGAGTGTTAGAGATGTGTTTTCACTGTAACAGAGCACCTCTGAAGCATGGGGAGAGCTTCAAAAAAGTTGCACTCTTGCATAAGAATGTTCACACTTCAGAAGGATGGGGGATAGCCCTGTGCGCTATTGTTTAAAGCATGGATGCAGCCATTACCTCTTCTGTGACACAGTATATCATGTGTACCGGCACTGATGTGTACAGAAGTTGTTTTTTTGTTTTTAAGAAGGGTAGATAACAAGGCTTTTTCCTACCTAGTCCTTTTCATGGGGAGCAGACAGAGAGAATAGTGGAGGCTAGGGGAAAATTCAGGGTTCCATACTTTCACCAATCACATTAAAAACCACACCTTCAACAAGCAAATCAATAGATTGTCTGTTCATATCTAAAAGCTTCACACTGTGATTGCACTGGAAACTTAATTTGGTTTCTATAATCCAGCATTTGAGGGGGATGAACATGATAGGAGGGAATATACTGAGCAAATGGTGTTAATACTGGAGAAAATGACTGATGGGGAGGGGGAATCCACAGTTCAGACCAAATTCTGAAGACTGTCTGAGATGTGTCTATTTGTACCTTTCAATTGTTTGCTTTCATTATATAGCACATTTATATCCTCTTCCTCCAAGGAGCCCAGAAAAGTGTACATAGCACATGACTGGCCTAGAGTCATCCAGCAGGTTTCATGGCTGAGCCAGTATTTGAACTCAGGTTTCTCTAGTCCTAGTCCAACGTCCTAACCATTACATCACACTGGCTTTCAGACTATGGTACTCCATTTCAACTGTGGTGAAAGTCTCTTTATGAATTGCATTCTCTCCTCAACAATGTACTGGTGTATGAGTGTTGGGGGAAAAGTGATATTTTCAAATAAAGTTCTCTGCATTTTTGTCCAGCAAAAAACATGTATCACATTTATTGTTCTAGGTAAGTCAATCACATATGTGATTTATTTAATATATGAATTGATATCCTCCTTTTCATTTAAAATCTCAACATATGCTGTTAGTTGTTTCATTGACTGGGACTGAATTGAAAACAAATATTCAGGGCAGGGTTAAATCAAAGGTTGGGGCAAGAAGTATGACATTATACTCTATCCAATTATTTATAATAATTATTATTTCTTGTTCACACAGTCAGACAGGTGTTATTGACTGGTTTGTCAATCCAGACATCAAGTCTTCTCGACTACAGTTATATCTTGTGTATTGTGTGGCAGATGTTTGTTTGTTTGTAGTCGGAAGTCCCATAATATTTTTGCATCTTCATTTTCTACAACTTTTTCAATTTTCTGGTCCCACCCATTTTTGGCTACAGGTAGCTTGTATTTTTTGCAGATGTTCCAGTGTATCATCCCTGCTACCTTGTCATGCCTTTGTTTGTAGTCAGTCAGTGTGATCTTTTTACAACAGCTGATTAGGTGGTCCACTGTTTCATCTGCTTCTTTTCAAAGGCGGCACTTGCTGTTTGTTGTTGACTCTCTTATTTGTTTTGCTCTTATTGCATTTGTTCTTGTGCAGCCAGTATTAAACCCTCAGTTTCTCTCTTCAAGTTGCCATTCTTAAGCCATTGCCAGGTCTTGGTGATGTCTGATTTTCCACTTATATTGGAATTATAATATCCAATTATTTATTATAATTATATTTATTTATTTATTTATTTACACAGTCAGACAGGTGTTATTGACTGGTTTGTTTTATCCAGACATCGAGTCCTTCCCAAGGACCTGGGATGGCTGATTTTTATTATCAGTGTTGTTGTTATTATAGATATCATCGCAGAACATAGGCTGTTCCCAGTAAAGTCGCTTTTTGTAATTTGCTGATGGTGATTTCTGTGACCCCTATGGTGTTGAGCTGCTCTTCAAGTTGTTTTGGAATTGCACCTAAGGCACCAATTACCACTGGGATTATTTTGGTCTTCTTCTGCCACAGCCTTTCAATTTCAATTTGTAGATCTTTGTATTTGGTGATTTTTTCTATTTCTTTTTCTTCTATTCTGCTATCCCCTGGTATTGCTATGTTGATTATTTTAACTTGTTTTTCTTTCTTCTTGACTACAGTTATATCTTGTGTATTGTGTGGCAGATGTTTGTCTGTTTGTAGTCGGAAGTCCCATAATATTCTTACATCTTCATTTTCTACCACTTCTTCAATTTTATGGTCCCACCAATCTTTGGCTACATGTAGCTTGTATTTTTTGCAGATGTTCCAGTGTATCATCCCTGCTACCTTGTCATGCCTTTGTTTGTAGTCAGTCTGTACGATCTTTTTACAACAGCTGATTAGGTGGTCCACGGCTTCATCTGATTCTTTACAAAGGCGGCACTTGCTGTTTGTTGTGGATTTTTCGACTTTTGCTCTTATTGCATTTGTTCTTAGTGCCTGTTCTTGTGCAGCAAGAAACCCTCTGTTTCTTTCTTCAAGTTGCCATTCTTAAGCCATTGCCAGGTCTTGGTGATGTCTGATTTTCCAGTTATAGTGTGCAAATATTGACCATGCAGTGGCTTATTTCTCAATTTTTCTGCTCGGTTCTTGACTTGTTCTTTCTTGTAGGCCTGCTTTGTTTCATTGGTGTTGAATAGTTTCTCGTTATTGACCATTTGAAGTGCATCTTCTTCACTGTCCTTGATATATTCTTCAAGGCATCTTTTCTCCTCCTCTACTGTTTGATGGACTTGCAGCATTCCTCTTCCACCTGAGCTGTGAGGGAGGTATAGCCTATCTACATCACTGCAGCGGTGTAGAGCATTTTTTTAAATAATAATAATAATAATAATAATTATTATTATTATTATTATTATTATTATTATTATTAGAGAGATTGTTTTGGAGAGATCTTTGGTACAAGTGAGGTATTGGGTAATAAATAAGAATGTAATAAAATGTATCATGTAATAAATAAATAATAAAAATTACATCTGTACACCGCCTAAAGATTTACATATCAGGTGGTATAAAATATAATATAAATAAACAAATTTGGTATATGTGAGGTATTATACAATGACATATCAAAGTCAAGCAGTAGAAAAACCTTTCATGTTGTATTTGTGCATAAGGTTCTTTCTCCTTTCCTTAGGGCAGGATGGGACCTATTCAGACAACTTCTGTCATTCCTGCCAAATCACCTGGCGTGCATAATCATGTGGGGAACAGAATGCTCAAACTTCCTCCTCACCTGAGAAGTGAGTCAGATATTATCCTCCCCCATGCAAGTATGAAGGGATGGTACACTGGGTGGGGAGGAGATCAGGGGCGTATCTAGGGTGGGGTAGGCAGGGCATGTGCCTTGGGCACCACTTGAAGGGGGGGTGCCATTTTTAATTTATTTTTAAAAAAAATGGCCGCTGGAAACAAAATGGCCACTGTGCATGCTCAAATGGCCTCTGTGAAGCCCTAGGCCATGCCAGGCCTCGCAGAGGCCATCTGAGCATGCACAGTGGCCATTTTGTTTTCAGTGGCCATTTAAAAAAATATTTTAAAAAATGGCCACCGCACATGCTCAAATGGTCCCTGTGAGGCCCTAGAGGCCAGCAGGGGGAGGGGGAACCTTTGCAGACCCTCCCACGGCCTTTAGGAAGCCCCCCAAAGGGGCTACAAGTTTAAAAAAATAAAAATTTTAATATGTCACTGTACACATATTCAGATTGGCACTATGTACAGAGAATCAGCTTGTGAATACTGAGCTGAAGCTTATGAGCTAGGATTGTATTCATTTGCTCTTACTTTGCTTCTTGTGATAAGTGAGTTAAATGTGATGTCTTAATAATATGGCTATTAATGGTGAGTTAGTCTTTGAATCAGTGTGAAATCCTTAGTATTAAGGCCCACTGGGAGTTTTTTGCTCTATTTCTCTCATTTTAGCTGTCTTTCTGAAATACTAGAATATATTCCAAGCAGTGACACAGTTTACTCTGCACATCCTTTAATTATTTTCAGAGTATCTGGGAAAAGTCAAATTCTCCATTTATTTTTAAAACTTATGTAATAGTGATGCTACAATGCATAGTAGAGAATTAGAAAGGCACTTTTGTTTAGTTTTCCAAGTACACCTCCACATAGTATTTGGGTATTTCATGAGCTCCAGCATACTGAAATGTGTAGTTTTCCAGCATTTTTTGGTCTGGCTACGTCCCCTGCTAAATAGTTTTTGAAATATTAAAAGATTAACGAGCTTGACTTGTATTTTTCAGCTGATATTATGGTAAAGTTATCTGAATGATGGGTGTCAGATGTTTGGACAGGGGGCACAATTTCAGTGCTTGCCCTAGGCACTATTTTCCCTAGATATGCCTCTGAAGGAGATGTGCACAATTTATGCTCCTTCCTATGATTTGGTGGGCTAGTTGCTAATACTGTATCATTCAAACAGTTCTACTGTTCTTTAGTAACTCTGTGATGGCAGCTGGGGGAAGGGAGGGGCTGCCTCAGCTGGGACTGCCCTGGAACAGCAGGAACTGGAAGGTTGGCAGCCTATATAAAAATAAAATAAAATAATAAAATGTATAGCATACAGGTGGCAGCAGAGGTGCACGTAGGTAATTTGGGAGCCTGGATTTAAAAGGCCTTTGGAGGTGTATACACACACACACACACACACACACACACACACCCTGCTCTGCAAGTTAAGCCTCATTCCCCCCCCCCGCACACACAGAGTATTTTTAACACATGGCTTCTTGAGGGCACAAACAGCAACTGAACGCACAAGAATTAAGAATATAAAACCGCTATATTTATGCAAATATGTATTAGCATAAACATTAATATGCAATTTATATTCCCATTCGACATATTTCTTTCCCCACTCTGGAGCACCCAGTATAGGTCACAATCACATTCAGCCACCTAGTGCAGTGCAGGTTGGTAGCATGGCTGGATCAGGCTATAGACAGAACATAAGAAGAGCCCTGCTGCATCAGGCCCAAGGCCTATCTAGTCCAGCATCCTGTTTCACACAGTGGCTCACTAGATGCCTCTGGGGAGCCCACAGGCAAGAGCTATGTGCATGCCCTGCTACTGCTACTTCTAGTGCGTCTAATTCAGGCTTTCACTGGCAGCATACCTTGGTCAGATTTATGACCCACACAATTATCGAGATCACACCACATCAATGAGGCCAAATACCCTGTTTCCTCCACGTGGCTGGGAACAGCCCCTTCCCCCTTTAGAGGAGAACACACAATAATGTAGCAATGAGGATGATAGAGGTGACGAAGGGAGGTGAAAAGGGTCCTGAAGAAATGAAATGCGCTGCCTCGAAGACCGACTCCTCGGGATGGAAGAACAGCGTGTGTTGGAGAACCGATGCAACGAGGACTCGTGTGTGTAGAAAGGGATGCACGGGAGCGGGTGAGTGCGTGTGAACGCGTGGGCTGAGGTGTAAGGAGGGTTGCGATATATTTCACTTCCACATGAAAACAGCAGCAAAGACCGACCCTGCCTTAACAGCAGGTGCGCGGCGGAAAAGCAGCTGCCTCAAAATTGAATAGCCTCTGGGTCCGCGATTGCGTCACTCTCACGGAGAGCGCAGAGGGCGAGGGGGGGGGAGGCGGCAGGTGGCGCATGGTTTACTGTCTGCGCTGCCGTAAGGACAGCCCTTCTCTCCACGGGGCAAAATAGGGAAGCTTGGCACGCGCCCTCTTCCCACAGGCACGCGTGGGCAGTGGCTGGTACAGTGCTCCGTCGGCGCCCGCCGCTAAAACAGATTTAAAAGTAGGAAGAAGAAAACTCCCTACAGCGCCGCCCGTGAGACAGCGAGTCCATTGGGCGCCCAGGCGCTTCGAGTGAATGTCCTGGAAAGGTTGCGGGTGGGGACGAATTGGGAGGAGCAGCAGACTCAAGCAACGTCAGCGGCAGACCGCCACTGTTAACTCGCCTCACTAGCCCCCCCTCCCCCAGCAAAGCGAGAAGGGCGTGTGAGGGCGACGGGTGGTGGGGAAGCAGCGGGAATTCCAGAACGTTCTTTTACAGAGCCGCGAGCGCTCTAAGCCAAAGCCAACAGGGCAAGCGCAACGGGGGGTGGGGGGGGGAGGCGAGCCACAGGCACGTGACAATCTGCAGGCGAGTAGGAGGAGGCGCGCGGGCCGGAACCGCGCGTGCGCCTCTTGAGGCGCGCCGACGACGTCACATGGGTGCGTGCGCACGTTCTCACCATCGGGCAACACACGACTCGACTGAAGAGGGGGAGGCGGTTCCATCGCCCCGCGCATTGCCACACGGTAACTGCTGGGGCGCGAGCGGGTGAGAGTGAAAGACCGGGATCAGTGCCAGCCTGCCCCTGTCAGCCTTGCCACGCGCGCGCACACACGCGATTGCTCGTGCGCAACTTTCCGCGTGTCTCGCACACCTCCTGCCGAGGATGGTGCCAGCTGAGAAAATTAACACCCGTTTGGGGCGGCCCTGGGCGGGCGCTGCAAAGCCTGTGAAGGCAAGAATGGAGGAAAGTGCGTAGCTCTCCGCCTGGCAGGGGACTCCTTCTCGCGCCATGGCCACCTGGGGGCTCGCAGTTTGAGGCGCCTTCGTGTGTGAGGTGAGGCGCTGCCGCTTGGCTCTCAGGGGGCGGTCGGGGTGGCGTACTCGGAGCAGCAGGAGGACAGTATGGCGGGCGGCGTGGGGCCAGGCTGGCAAGGCGGCGGTGGGGGCATCGCAGCCCACGGCCTCTTCGGCATGGGCGCGTGCATGTTGGGATCGGAGAATCGGCCGCTGGGCATAGGAAGCGCGACGCCGAACTGCGGGCCCTTTGACTTCGCCTCTGCCTGCTGCTGCTGTGCGAGCTTTCCCTCTCTTTCTTATTCCCACCCCGCCCGATCTCTCGTTTTCCAACGCAGCGTGATGGAGGTTTTGCGCTGCGTGTTGGCTGCCTGCAAACTTTCCTTGGCTCATGATCCCCCCACTCAGTGTTTAGGTTGGAAAGGAAGAGAGAGAATGCATCCAAGTTGGAGGGCTATTTTCCCCCCTACTGGAGCACGTGACTTTTTAGCATGTAGAAGATACAAAATTTACAAATATGGGTAGTTCGATCATAGGTAAACCTTATGAAAAATCAAAATTTTTAAAAGATGGTTGCTAGGAAGTAAGCCTGTTTAGGCTTGTGAGGTGTGTGGTCAGGGGCTCAACAAGGCTGGAGTGGGCCCAGAGACAAAATTTTAAAATAGGCCCCTGCTGATACACACACACACTTCACAATATATAGTCATGTGACTTGCCTCTGGTGGGGGGCCTCGAGGCGTGGGGGCCCCCAGGCAGCTGCCTCCCCTTGCCTAATAGTAGTTACGCCCCTGTGTGTGGTAGTTATGACATTTCATCTATCACTTTAAGAAAGTACAGAATTTTACACTTTTCTGTGTATTTCTAGTCAGTATGAATTGGGGAAGGGAAACTAAATTCAAAATCACTAGTTAAGGCTTTGTAACTCTTTATCTGTGGGGCATTAGTCCCATTTATCTGTAAGATTAAACATTAATCCCAGACAAACCCTTAATTTAGGAAGCAAAATACAAATAAGATTTCATATTTTGATTCTTGTCTGTATTCTTACATTTCTGTGGAAATGATTGGTTATGTGTTAAATGTATGCAGTGTTGACATGTCACGTTATAAGTTGACTTTTTTGCTCAAAATAATGTATAAAGTAGTTAAAGCCAACATCTTTGTAATTAAGAAAAAATGTTTGTGTTCCTTAGCCACTCACTACTATATTTTTGTATAAAACTAAATGTAGCACACTCTCACTCTGCCTTTTAGAATCTGATAATATTGAATCATAAATGGGAATGCTGCATGATGAAAAATAATGACTAGCACTTTCTCCCTGAATTATTTTTTCTTGTGTGGTATAATTCTGAAGCTGACAGTAAATTGCATATATTACTTTGATAGATTTGTTTTGTATTCGTAAGTATAAGTGTTATGCTGAAGTGAACGTAATGTGGAAAGCTGCTACACTGTTGCATTTTTGTGTACAATGTAAACATTTGGTATTTTCTGAACTGAATCAGAAAAATAATTTTCTTAGAACTTATTTTCTCTTTTCTAAATGGAGAAAGAAGGTACCTTTTGAAGCGCTAGTTCTCTTATACTTAGCAAAGGCAGAGTAACTGTCCCTTTTCAGTCCATCTTAGCTTCCCTCCTAGTGGTGGTTGCTGGTGTGTTTCTTTTTAGATTGTGAGTGCCTTTGGGACAGGGAACCATATTTTCATTTTATCTTGCTGTGTAATGATGATTTTTTTTGCTGAATAACAGTATATATAGCAGGTCTCTAATACAGTAATGCATCTTTTGTGCCTGCATGCTTAAAACGTATTGAACACAACAGTGGGTAACTAGTCATCCACTGATCCTAATATATTTATGTATTTGTTATTTTATTTTATTTTATTTTATTTTATTTTATTTCTATACCGCCCTTCCAAAAATTGCTCAGGGCGGTTTACACAGAGAAATAATAAATAAATAAGATGGATCCCTGTCCCCAAAGGGCTCACAGTCTAAAAAGAAACATAAGACAGACACCAGCAACAGTCACTGGAGGTACAGTACTGGGGGTGGATAGGGCCAGTTACTCTCCCCCTGCTCAATAAAGAGAATCACCATGTTAAAAAGTGCCTCTTTGCCAAGTTAGCAGTGGTTTTACATATTTTATATAAAGTTAGGTTAGTCGGAGAGAAGAAGATGATTAGCCGAAGGTCACCAGTGAATTTCATCACTGACTGGTGATATTAACTTGGTTCTGATTTGGTCCGCTGTACTATATTACATGTATAGATGTTCATATTCCTAAATTGGGGTGGTGGTGGTGGTGGGAGAAATCTGCTAATGTTTTTAAAATAATAATTGTAAATGTCTGATGCCTGTTTGGCCTAAAGTGGGGAAACACTCCCCCCCCGCCGCCCTTTGAAGATCAAAATAGTTCAGAAAGGTATGATTGATTTTGTTTTGCTCATCTGATGTTAGCTACTAACAGTTAAAGGGTTACTTCATCCATGTGAGTTTTGCTGAGTTGCTGTATAGCAGCTCTTTACGAAGCTAAGGATAGATATAGATAGGTCACTAGTTCACAATTATGTAGGTACTGGAAGAAAAGTCCCAGGAGCCATCTTGAGAAATAAAAGCTGACAGCTCCTGATGACACTATTGTGAATTTTGGTGTGCTGGTTAAACAATTAATGAAAACAAATTCTATGAGGTGTACTCAATTAGTACACATAACTCATGTTTTGTAATTATTGGCTGACATCCAGAATGAATGCTGCATCATATAAGGCAGGCACATTTTTGATAATGGCTTTCCCACTGCAGCTATCTCTGCTTCCCAGAACTGTGGTCCATGGGATCCCCTAACAATTAGGGACATAAATTTGGGAGGTACAGGTGCTGAGAGAAGGAAGGATTGCTGAAAATTGTGCCCCCCTTGCATGCTGGAAAACACTGGCATGTCAGCACAGGCTTAGTCTGGATGTTGGTCCCAGTTAATGGCTTTTTTATTTTTTAAAAAGTCTTTTTTTTAAACTTGGAAATGCGAATTCTGCTTCCACAGTTATTTCTAATTTCATTTTGATTGTACTCTTAGTTTGGTGTGAACAATATAACTTGGTTTTCCCCTTTTATAAATTGCCCTAGAATTTTTGAATAAAGATCTAGTTTTTCTTTGGCTTAATTATAAGTCTTTCTTTCTTCCTTTTTGTAATATCTGGATGTTTTCAGGCAAACTGGAAATCAATTGAATAACCATCCTTAATGTGAATGCTGATGAATTTCTATTAAACAAAGCTTCCCGTAAATTTGAGGGCGTCTGTCTTGAACACCAGTTTTTTCTCAGATTTGCATGAACTGTATGAAGTTAATTAACAACTTCATATTTAATTATTAATTATTAATTAACTGCATGAACTTTAGGTATGAAGTTTGCTGAAAACCATGAGAAATGGCAATATTCTGAAATATGGAGAGAACCAAGGCCTGGTTCAGCCATTGCAGCCCAATCATGGTTTGGCTATGTGTTCATGGTCTGGTTCAGATTATCTCTCCCTGGCCTCCCCAATTAAATAGAGGATACAATGAATATATGCCTTTTGTGACATCTTTTGTGACATCATGATGCCTTCTCTGCGCAACCCTTTATTGCATTGGACTGTTTGTCCAATGTGAACACATGCTTCAAATACAGATGACCAGTGGCAGAGCCACTATTGGGCAAATGGGTTCAAAGAACCCAGGCTGCCTCCCTCAGGGGCGGTGCCTCACGGCCCCAGACACACACCCCGTGTCTGACATCAGACGTGGGGGGAGTGTTATTTCGCTCCCAAATGGGGCTGCGCAGTCCCGTTTGTGACCAAAATCAGCCTGTGTTCCATTGGTAGCGTGGCCGGAGTTATCCTCCCTGCCTTTTAATGGCAGGGAGAACCACTCCTGGCCTCGCTGTCAACGCAGTGAGGCAGATCTCCCTGCCAAACAGGGCCACGTGGCCCCATTTGGGAGGGAGACCACACTCCTGCGTCTAACGTCAGACGTGGGGGGTGGGGCCAGGGGGCCATGGCAGCGGCCAAACACGGGCTGCCTCCAGCCTCCCTCTGCCACTGCAGATGGCCCTTGTCAATTGTGGTCCTGGCATCTGTGATTGGGACATATAGACCCCAGTCCAACCCTTGTATCTGTGGTAGACTGATCTCGTGTATCTACGGTTTTTCTTGCATGGATCCATCCATATATGACCATGTTCTTCCTGCATGTGCTCATGGATAGTGAGAGGAGTTTTGAGGAGGACGAAGGAGTGATTTGTTGTGTGGGTTTTTTTAGTGTTCTTTGCTTTAAAAATACAATTTCAAGAGCATTTAGCAGCCTCGAGTAGCCTTTGGTGTCCTTAGGGAGCCAATGAGAGCCTTTAGGAGCCATTGCTCTAGAGTTTTTGGAGACTTTTTGGTCATATTTCTGTGGGGCCTTTGAAAGCCTGTGGGAGCCTTTTTTTAGCCATTCCTCTGCAGCTTCTTGGAGGACTCTCTTGCAGCATTGTGAAGTCCTGGTAAGATGTTAATTATCATTTTAATAAATTTAACTTTAGTTTTTATGAATTTTTTTAATTTAAAAATTCAAATTAATTTTTATCTTGGTAATTATAGTACTTTTGTACTGCATAACTGTACTTAATTTAAATGGCAATTGAAAATTCAATGATCCATTGAAATTTGTTTTTAATGACTACAGTACTGTACACTAACAAATAAAATTGATTTTAAGCATCCATTGGAAATTGATTCTAAATACTGTGTCCATCAGAAATTGAATTTAAGTAAATATGCATTGAAAAATGATTTTACCAGTTACTGCAGTGTCCTGTCCTGTCCTTAGTTTTTTGTGGGGGGGGGTTCTGCACAATTACTGTACCTACTGTATTGTACATCATTGTACAAAATTTTCCTTTCTCCACAGTCAAAATGAGCATGCACATAGTGGAGAGCTCTGCTGAGGGGTGTAGCAAAAGGTCTCACAAGAGTTGCTCTTAAATGATAAGGTCAAGCTCGTGGCGACAATGCAGCATCCCTTGCATGCCATTATGGCATCAATCACTCCACTGTCCACTCCATAAAGAAAAGCAAAACCAGTATTCGTGTGAGTATGGTACATCTCGCAGTCTGAAGGTGGTGTTCCATCCACACAATCCCCACATGAAGTGGGCGGAAAAGGCCCTTAGTTTGTGGATAGAGGGCCAAGCCCAGAGGAATGTGCCATGTGGTAGACCTGTCATCTGTGAGAAAGCACTGTGGCTCTACAGGTGAAACTCGGAAAATTAGAATATCGTGCAAAAGTCCATTAATTTCAGTAATGCAAATTAAAAGGTGAAACTGATATATGAGACAGACGCATTACATGCAAAGCAAGATAAGTCAAGCCTTAATTTGTTATCATTGTGATGATCATGGCGTACAGCTCATGAAAACCCCAAATCCACAATCTCAGAAAATTAGAATATTACATGGAACCAAGAAGACAAGGATTGAAGAATAGAACAATATCGGACCTCTGAAAAGTATACAGTGTACTGTGCTTGATTGGCCAGAAAACTCGCCTGACCTGACCCCATAGAGAATCTATGGGGCATTGCCAAGAGAAGGATGAGAGACATGAGACCAAACAATGCAGAATTGCTGAAGGCCGCTAATGAAGCATCCTGGTCTTCCATAATACCTCATCAGTGCCACAGGCTGATAGCATCCATGCCACGCCGCATTGAGGCAGTAATTGCTGCAAAAGGGGCCCAAACCAAGTACTGAATACATATGCATGCTTATACTTTTCAGAGGTCCGATATTGTTCTATTCTTCAATCCTTGTCTTCTTGGTTCCATGTAATATTCTAATTTTCTGAGATTGTGGATTTGGGGTTTTCATGAGCTGTACGCCATGATCATCACAATGATAACAAATTAAGGCTTGACTTATCTTGCTTTGCATGTAATGCGTCTGTCTCATATATCAGTTTCACCTTTTAATTTGCATTACTGAAATTAATGGACTTTTGCACGATATTCTAATTTTCCGAGTTTCACCTGTATAGGCGGTTTGCAGTGGAAGGTGGTCAAGTGGTGGGAACATCTGTAGGCACAGAGCGTGGCTTCCAGGTGAGCAAGGGCTGGTTTGAAATATTCAAGCACTGCTACAGCCTCCACAACATTAAGCTGGCAGGGGAAGCAGCATCAGTGGACCACCAGGTGGCACAAAGATTTCTGGCAGAGTTCCAGTGGCTGATTTTGTCCAGAGGTTACAGGCCTGAGCAGGTTTTCAGTGCTGATGAGACAGGCCTGTTCTGGAAGCAGATGCCACCCCACTTCTTCATTAGCAAAGAAGAAAGAACTGCTCCAGGTTTCAAGGCAGCCAAGGGCTGCTTTACTCTGCTGGTGTGTGGCAATGCTGCAGGAGACTATGTGGCCAAGCCCATGCTCCTGCCCTGAGCACAGAACCCTCGTGCCATGAAAGGGAAGAGTAAAAGCCAGCTTCTGGAGAGCCAACAGGAGAGTGTGAGTGTCTGCAGTGGTTTTCTTTGACAGGGTAGGCAACTGCTTTCTGCATGAGGTACAGAGCTATCTGGTCTCCCAAGAACTTGGTCTTCAGAGGAGTCTTGGTGCTCAACAATGGGAGGAGAGCTGGTCTTGTGGTAGCAAGCGTGGCTTGTCCCCTTTGCTAAGCAGGCTCTGCCCTGGTTGCATATGAATGGGAGACTACATGTGTGAGCGCTATAAGATATTGCCCTTAGGGAATGGAGCCACTCGGAAGAGCATCTGCATGCTTGCATGCAGAAGGTTCCAAGTTTCTTCCCTGGCATCTCCAAGATAGGGCTGAGGGAGACTCCTGCCTGCAATCTTGGAGAAGCCGCTGCCAGTCTGTGAAGACAGTACTGAGCTAGATAGACCAATGGTCTGACCCAGTATAAGGCAGCTTCCTATGTTCCTCTGACAATGCCCCTGGTTATCCTGAGGCCCTGCAATTCACACACCCGAACCTAGAGATTGCTTTCTTGCCGCCCAACACCACCTCCTTGATCCAACCAATGGACCAAAGTCTGATTGTGACTTTCAGGTCCCATTGCACTCTTTGTATCTTCAGGAAGATAATGGATCTCATGGAAGCTGATCTCTCTCGCTGGAGGACCTACAGCATCACGAACTGCATTGAGAAAATTGCGGCATCCCTTGCAAAGATCAAATCCCAGACCTGGAACGCAGTCTGGAAGAAGTTGTGGCCTGGCGCAATCACCTCATTATCTGCTGCAGCCATTTCCTGAAGTGTAAGTGACAGCTGAAGTGGAATGGATTGACAACCCTGTGTGCACGGTAGGTGGAGAAGGCTTGCAAGACATTGAGCCACATGAGGAGGAGGAACTCATCCAATCCCATCAGGAGAAGAGACGGAGGAAGAATTGGAGGACCTCATCCAGACAGCTCCTGAGAAGAGGAGAAAGAGGACGAGATGCTCCCCAAGTCTCTCACAAAGGGGCTGTCCAAGGTTCTGCAACTGGGGACTGGCTTGGTGGACAAAGTGTTCAAGATTGATTCCCTGATGGAGCACAGCATCAAGTTCAAAAGGCAGCTAAAGGCTGCTTTGTAACCCTACAAGGATACCTACCAGTCTCTGCAAAGCAAGGGGGAAGCAAACGATCATCACCCGCTACTTTGGAAAGGTAGCTGCACCCACCACCACAGCTGTGGAATGGCCATCATCGGAAAGCGACACTTGTACTTCCCATGTCTTCGAGGAGTAAGAGGATGATGATGGTGATGGCAGCAGGTCTGTCACCTGGTCTGTGCTCCAAGTGGAAGACTGGAGGTGGTGTCCTGCAAACTTCAGCAGTGGGATGAAGAAACTCTCCTGTGTGCATTTTCCTGAAGTTGATTGAATTCTGTGCTGCCTCTTTGGCCAACCTAACAACCAGTCAGGCCAGGGGTTTGTGCTGCCAAGTGTTGAGACTTCAGTTTTGGGGTGGGGAAACTTCACTATTATGCATTACTGAAGGAGCTGGGGACCACTGCTGTAGAGTGGGAAAGTGAGGTAGCGGAGGTGGCCAAGGAACAGTGCTGTGCTCCATCTTTATTTTTTTGGTCATTTTCTGGGGCTCCAGAATCTAACTCCCCAATTCCCATAGACTCAAGGTATCATCATGTGTGGTTTCATTATTCGCAGTTGTAGGCTGGAACGGAACCTCCGTGAATAACAAGGGCCATCTGTACTATACTAAACTAGTTTTGGATGAACAGCCTCTGCTCCCCACGGCGCCCCCCCACTTTCATTCTAGCATAAAGGGACATGCTGGAAGGGTGTCAGGTCATCACGAAAGATGTCATGATAGGAAGGCAGTACCCTACTCTTTAAAATTGTGTGGACCATAGAGGCATATCATTTGCACTGGCCCTATGGCAGCTAAGGATCTGGATAGTGGTTCCATCATCCATAAATAGTGGGTTCTGCGCCTGCGCAGATCAGCTTTGGGTAGACTTCGTTAGCTCCTTGCGACGCCAGCAACCAAGGCAGCCGTGGTACACACAGCTACTCAGACTATCGGGAGGGAATTACAGGAGACTCCCTCAGTGGACAGATCTAGTCACTCAAGATCAAGGCAGGGTGGTGCACCCCAACCTGTCTGTACTGAATCTCACAGCGTGGAGGATAGGCTTCTGAGGAAGATCCTCCAATACCCGTAAGCAGTCCACGAGACGAAGCTACAGGGCGAAATGGCGTAGGTTCGCTGCACACGCTGCCTCCAAAGGCTATGACCCTAGGGAGGCGAGTCTGAAAGCCGTCCTTCTCTACCTGACCACTCTGAAGCAGAGCGGACTAGCAAACGTGTCTATTAAGGTTCATATGGCGGCAATATCGGCGCACCACAATGGGTGGGACGGCAAGACGGTCTTTACCCATCCACGTTGTAAGAACTTTTAAAGAGGCATCAATAATCTATATCCTCCAGTGTGGCAGCCGGCCGAGAAGTGGAGCCTCTCCTTAGTTCTTTCATCTCTGACGGAAGCTCACTTTGAACCACTAGCTACGGCATCTCTAAAACACTTGACCCTAAAAACTCTGTTCTTAGTGGCAGTAACCTCCGCCAGACGCGCAAGTGAACTGCGTGCACTTCGTATAGACAAACCCTATACATAATTCTATCCAGAAAGGGTTGTCATGCGCTTGGATCCTGAATTCCGGCCTAAAATAGTGACTGATTTTCACCTGAATGCCGATATTGTACTACCTACCTTTTTTAGGGATCCAACATCTCCCCTCGAACGTGCGATGCATTCCCTCGACGTCCGATGGGCTCTTCTGTTCTATTTGAAGGCCATGAGTGCTATACGTAAAACACCTCGGATGTTTATAGACTTACAGGGGAAGTTCAAGGGGTGTTCACCAACCTGACAGAAACTTTCCTTTTGGTTGGTGGAGTTGATTAAACTAGTGTATGACCAGCAGGGGGTCAGTCCCCCCCAAACAATTAAAGCACACTCTACTAGAGCTTACGCCACATTGGCGGCACATTTGGTTGGCATTCGTTTTGCCGACATCTGCACGGCGGCAATGTGGTCATCACATCAGACGTTTGTGAAACACTGCTCTATAGACATACGAGCAGCAAAGGCTGCCGACTTTGGACGGGCAGTTTTAAAGAGGGTGTTACAGTGACTGGCAGATTATGCCCACCACCAGTTGGGTAGCTCGCAATTCACCCACTATTTATAGATGATGGAACCACTATCCAGATAAACAGGTTGCTTACCTGTAACAGATGATCTGGTAGTGGTTCCATCATTCATAACACCCTCCCTGTCATCCCCACATCTGAAATGACAAGCCACTGTAACAGAAGCATCGTTCGGCCATCAAGAAACTGATTGCAGAGACGCCCAACCGCCACTAGAGGCTACTACAGTCACGTGTGACAGGCGGTTGCTGGCATCGTGAGGAGCTAACGAATTCTACCCGAAGCTGATCTGCGCAGGCGCAGAACCCACTATTTATGAATGATGGAACCACTACTAGATCATCTGTTAAAGGTAAGCAACCTGTTTTTACTGTGTATCAAGATGTAGAGCAGAGACTCTGCACTATTATTTGGTTGGTTATTTATTTATTTGATTTATAAACACAATGCAGAGACAGAATGCGTGATCCTACAGCACATTTCTCACATGATTGGACATTTCATAATTGGACTGTAATATCTGAACCTGGGATAAAGTATATTTCATAATAACATTCTGTGTTTTGAATTTGTCCATCACTCTGATAGGCAAAAACTATTACGTTTTAGCTTCCTAGCTTCGTTTGAAGCTGGTTTCATCTCTGTCACACAGGAAAAAGTATATTTTATCTAATCACTTAAAAAAGCTTAAAATTTGATGTCTTATCCAGTGTTCTCTCTAATGTTTTTCATCTGTGTGCGAAATGAGTTTTGTTCTGGGCAGCAGTATCAAGGGTGGCAGTATACATGCGCGCACATGTATTCAGAGTGGGACCCTTCTGATTCAACCTGAGCAGGATCTAAAATTAACTGAGTGGACATTAAAAAACGTGTGAGCGTGCACACGTGTGCACGCCGTATAGGGAACACTGGTTTTATCCATATTTTTGTTAATAAAGAGCCAGTAATGGTCACCTATTCTGTTCTTAATCAAAAGTTTTCTTTTTCAGAAAGATTGATGAATTTCTTGCTGAATCTCTGCATACCCACTGTACTTAATCTGTGAAGCTTATGCTTAAAATGCTATTTGAAGATGCATAACCTGGTGGTACAAATATCTTGTAAAAACTCCCTAATCACTGTAATGCTTTTTTGAAGATATGATTACAGGTAATCCTAGCAATGTGAATAAAAATCAGTGATTAAAAAACTAATTTTACATCTGACTTCTTTCACAAATAAAATTATACTGTGTTTTGTTTAAACCAGCTCTTTTAAAAAATGAAATTTGCTGATAGCAGAATATAGACTATTTCTTAAAACTAAATCCATGACCTTCTGCCAAAACTTACTGATCCTCCAAAATCATAATTTGGAGGCTCAGGAGTAATCTTTGGGCTTTAAATAGTGGTTAGTGCAAACTGCGTTTTGATGTGCTATCTAAATGGAGCCTTTTGCTCATCATTATTCCAATCTTCCAAGCTGCGTTTGAGCTTGCTCCAAAGCATAGTTTGAGCTTCCAAATAAACATCCGTACACATGTGCAGTGTAATGTCTGAATAGGGTAGATATTATAGAGCAGTATACAACAGGCAAACTGTGACTCAGTACTGCTCATCTGCATTAGTTCTCCATCCTTGGTACTCAGCTTTGTAAGTTTACTCCCATCTCCATGGTGCAGCAGCTTCTGGAAATGGACCAGTGACTGTAACTATGGCTTAACAGTTCAGACATCATGCCCAAACAAATACTAAGCACAAAACATAGTTTGTAAACTCATTTCTAATAATGGTTTCAGATGTTACTTTGCCAGTTGATCTCAAACCATGATTTGTCAATTCAGATATTGTGCCAAACCATAATTCCAAGCTTCCTTAACCATGATTTGACATGTCATCTAATTGGAACCACTGAGATAGACTGTTTTTCCATCTAAGTAGCAAGTAATTCTTGCCTTCTGGAGGGGCATTATGAATATTACACAACAATAGATATATGCTCTTGGTAAAATCTAGCCAAAGTGAATTACTTAACCACAATGGGAAAGTTCAGTTCTCTTGATTTTAACAGGAAAAGGTAGATTGTGTCCATTATTATTGTGGGCAAGAAGTAATCACAAATTTTGAAATCTAGTTAGAGTTGAGATCACACCATAGTTTAAAGTTTTTATTTTCTTCCTTCGTGTAGGAAGGTCAAAAACATCATGATGGCGGTAGTGGCATTTATTTGGTTGAGTGCATGAATATGTGATTGCTAAAGATTATATATTTTGGCTGTATTGCTGCAGTCTGCTTTAATCAATAAAGTTTTGCTTTGTTGTGTATAATATTTTTACTGTTTTACACTTTAAAGGAAAACTTTAACACAAGTTAAAGATGCAAGTTTTGGGCGGTATAGAAATGTAATAAATAAATAATAAATAAAATGTCTTCCTTTGATTTTTCAGGGTGATGAGCACGATGGAAAAACTACTAGAACTTTGAAATATTTTGGGTTAATATTAGACCAGTTTCAACAGTTTCCATAATGGAGAAGCAGCCAGTTGTGTTTGGGAAGGAGGATAGTGGGACGGCATCAGGTACAACTCCTGCTTTTTATGTCCTCGTGAAACAGCCACAGACCACTGGGAAAGCCGATCAAGGAGCCTTGGCTTCAAATCGAGATGACGCTGGTCTTGCCAGCAGTACAGCAACACCAATGAAATCTAAAGTGAAGACCTGCCTTCCGGCAGATTGTACCTCGGGAGGCACTACTGTCACTTTGGACAACAATAGCATGTGGAACGAATTCTACCATCGCAACACAGAAATGATTCTGACTAAGCAGGGAAGGCGGATGTTCCCCTACTGTCGATACTGGATAACTGGCCTAGAATCCAGCCTGAAGTACATCCTGATCATGGATATTTCTCCTGTCGACAACTTCCGCTATAAGTGGAATGGCCATAGTTGGGAGCCGAATGGGAAAGCAGAACCCCATGTGCTGGGACGGGTGTTCATTCACCCAGAATCGCCTTCTACTGGCCACTACTGGATGCACCAGCCAGTGTCTTTCTATAAACTCAAACTTACTAACAATACCTTGGACCAGGAAGGGCATATTATTCTGCACTCCATGCACCGCTATCTACCTCGACTACACCTAGTGCCTGCTGACAAAGCCACAGAGGTTATACAGTTGAATGGTCCAGATGTCCACACCTTCACCTTCCCACAGACAGAATTCTTTGCTGTGACGGCGTATCAAAACATCCAAATTACACAGCTGAAAATAGACTATAATCCATTTGCAAAAGGGTTCAGGGATGATGGGCTGAGCAGTAGGCCCCAACGTGATATGAAGCAAAATGGTAGCTCAGAACAGGAAGGAGGCAGTGTTACTAGTTCTCCCAGCAATCACAGGCATCTCTCTGAAGCTGATATTTTGGATCCAGAGCAGAGGGAACTAGAGCTACCACTCAGTGGGATGTGTAATACTAATTTGGAGAAAGCATCATTCAGTCCAGAACATGACTTCCTGGATTTTATGGAGACAGATATGCATGATTGTGATAGTCCACTCTTAAAGCAGGAAGCATGTGAAAGGTAGGATTGCATTTACTTTTTCAGAGGTTAAAACTGTCAGATGGTATGGTGTTTGGGAGCTGCTTGTGTGTCTGAGAAAGCTCAAATGATATTTGTGATAGTGCTGGGCTGCGATAATGGTTTTTCACAAAAGCATATTTTTTTTATATTACCAGTATGCTTAGGAACTACCAGAAAATATATTTAAATATTTATTTTATTTGTGGCATTTATACAATATGTATATATACATATACAATTTATTAAATATGTCATCCATGGGGATATTGTCTTGTGCAGTCCTCAGCCAGGCAATGGAATATTGTTACAAGGCCTTTCAAAATGGAGAGAGAACAAAGTTTTGTCTTTGTTTGTAAAAACAACAACAAAGTTGAAAGCCTTTTCTCTCCCTCTCCACCTTCAGCTCATTCAGGTCCAGTGTACATAAAGAAAGTACATAAATACTAAAAAGAGAAGAGAAAAAGTAAATAAGCTATATAACTTCATTGTATGCAAAATAGTAATGACCCATACTACAATATTCAGTCTTGTAGGCAGGTGGTTTGGTTCTAATGCACTCACACTTGTAATTTACACACAATTCCAAAATGTGTTTTCCGTATTCCTTGAGATATGTCTCCTCTGCTTACTTTACGTCCTACTATACTTCCTACTATACGCCCTCTGCCTACTGTTTGTGTCTGGGTTTCAATCAAAAAGGCTTGCTAGTCTCAGGCTTTTTGGTTGCAATGTGGGATGACCCCCCTTGATAGGTGTCCACCCTAAAATGGCATGTATTGCTTTTATGGGTGAAAAAGCATTTGGCAATATTAAAGTCCTCTCTTTTTTATTATATCTTTGATGAACCATGTTCCTAATCTTTTTATTTTGAGAACATCTTGTAGGTAACGCTTCTATGCACTCAGAGCAGATCTGGCTGTGAAGACTGACGTATATAAGCTGCTTAGCTCTTTGGAGGAATAGCTGGATATGAATAAACATAGCTTTTGTTTTTTATAGATCTTCCTTGGGAATAGTTGATTTGGAAAATATTGTCCATTTATTTTAATTTAGGAAGTGTTGAGTAGGTTATGCATCCCACCCCCCACCCCCCACCAGTTTGTTGATAAAGGACTTTTCTATATAAGTAAAGGAAAAGTCTTGGATGGTTTTCAGCCAGTCTAAAATCTCTACAGTTTCCAGCCTGCCCAAACTGTAATATGGCATCACTGCAACCAACATTACCAGTGAAGCTCACTCCAGAATTCCCAGGCATATAGCTTCTTCTGTGTCAGGAAAATATGTTGAAGAGCAAGTTTCAAGCAGCTCAACCAGGGTTTGCAATCCATAATGCCTTGTGGTGGATTCTTCATACTCCCTCCATTAGGGAGCTACATATGGATTATTTGGACCCTTTTCAATCTGGCTTCCGCCCCGGATATGGGACTGAAACTTCCTTGGTCGCTCTAGTGGATGACCTTCACCGGGAACTAGAGATGGGGAGTAGGGGTGTGCACGAACTGGTCCGGAGGCCATGTTGGAGGCCTCCGAACTGGTTCGGAGCTGGACCGGTCCGGCGGTCCGGCACCGAGGGGGAGTCTACTTTTAAGGGCGGGGGGGGTAGAATGTACCCCTCCCGCCGCTCTTCCCCCTCCGGCGCTGTAGTTTAAAGCGAAGTCCCTGTCGTCGCTTGTTAGTCTCCGTAATAGTAGCACGCATGCGTGCATGGTGGCGCACGCGCGCCTGTGGCCGCCGTGCGCGCGCACCGCCTACATAACACACAGCGTGCGTGTGACATAGGCGGCACGCGCGCGCATGTGTGCTGCTACTACGGAGACTAACAAGCGACGACGGGGGCAGGGGCGGCAGTGAGGAATGCTGCCGCCCCAAAAACTTCGCTTTAAACTACAGCGCCGGAGGGGGAAGAGCGGCGGGAGGGGTACGTTCTACCCCCCGCCCTTAAAGGTAGACCCCCCCCCTCGGTGCCGGTCCGGACTGGTGCACATCCCTAATGGGGAGTGAGTCCCTATTGGTTCTCCTGGACCTCAACCATGGAGTGAGTCCCTATTGGTTCTGCATGGACCTCAACCATGGTATCCTTCTGGACCGCCTCTTGAGTATGGGAATTGGAGATACTGTGCTGGAGTGGCTCTGATCCTTTCTTGAGGGGAGGGTCCAGAAGGTGGTGCTGGGGGACTACTGCTCAGTCCTGTGGCCATTGGCCTGTAGGGTCCCGCAGGGTTCGGTTTTGTCCCCCATGCTGTTTAACATCTATGCAACCTTACCCAGGGTCCTTTGTGAGGAGGACGACGACTCTGGAGGCTATTTAAGGGAAGGGCTGCGGCAGGAGTATCTGAGGGAGACTGGAGGAGGTGAGCTTTGGCTTTTACTATCAAGCCTCCTCTGTTGGACAGCTGGGAGCCTTGGAGCTGCCCCTCCTCACCCTTCGTTTGCTGGATGGACCAACTTAAGCCCAGCACAATCCTGCTGCCTAATTGGGATCCTCCCTTCCCTCGTTTACCACCTGCAGGCACCTACTGATCACATCAGCCCTACCCAGGCTCCTTTGTGAGAGGAAGGACTCTGGAGGCTATTTAAGGGAAGGGCTGCGGCAGGAGTATCTGAGGGAGATGGTTGGAGGTGAGCTGTGGCTTTTACTATCAAGCCTCCTCTGTTGGGGCTCTGCTCCGGGTGCCAACAATGAGGGAGGCTCAGGTGTCATTCACACGGGACAGTTCCTTCTCTGTTGCCGCCCCCAGACTTTGGAATGTTCTCCCAGTGGCCATTCGCTCCTTGGACTCCATCACAGTTTTTAGAAAGCTTGTTAAATCTTGGCTTTTTATCTAGGCCGTTACATGATTGTTTTTATTGCTGCTTCTGTGTGTTTTTCCCCCACATATAGTTTTTTATGTTTGTATTTTACATATTTCAAATCAGATTTGTTTCATATTTTTAGCTTAATATTTTTAATTGTTCATTTTTATTGTATGTTTTTAAACTTTTGTAAACTGCCTTGGGATTGTTTTTAATGAAAGGTGGTATATAAATTTAACAGTAAATAAAAAGTAAATATAAATCTCCCCACCCCACTCCCAAGCTATTAGCACTTATAAGCATTTCCAAAAGGAACAAGTGATTTGGGATTATAGAATTGGAAAATGGAACTGCAGTTAGTGTTGACAGTGCAGTCAGTGCATAACCAGAGAGATCTTGCGTTTTGGGCAGTGTAAAAAATATGCCAAACAAGCAAACCATGCTCATTGGTAATCTGGGACTGTATTGTAGTTCCTTCATTGTTCTGCTGTTATTTGCAGTAAAGAGAGAGGCAAAGTGTCTTATTCATGCACCTGTATTGCCCAGGAAGAATCAGTATGGGACCTGGAAACAGTGACATGGAGATGAAAAATGGGAAATGGTGTACGCTAAGCAAAATTGATTATGTTTTATAGAGAAATGTCTGAAGATCAATAATTCATGCATAATTGACCCATGTCTTACCCATATTGTTGCCCAGGTAGTATGAAACGTTTAACAAAAATGTGGCATTCATTGAGAACAAAAAACTAATTTATAGATATGGGTAGTAAAGAGAAATGTGACACGAAATATGTGGTGGCTAAAGTGAGCACATGAGGCTTTATTTTAATCCATTTAGCAAGTTTTTTATTTTTTAAATGAGGGGTGAACATTGTGTACACTAAGGTAAAGTGTGCTGTCAAGTTGATTTTGACTCCTGGTGCCCACAGAGCCATGTGGTTTTCTTTGGTAGAATACAGGAGGGGTTTACCATTGCCTCCTCACACGCAGTATGAGATAATGCCTTTCAGCATCATTCTATATTGCTGCTCCCCGATATAGTACCAGCGGGGATTTGAACTGAAAATTCCAAGCACCAGCTCGCCACGGTCCCTGAGCCAAGCAGTAGATGACAAGGAGAAGTTGTCAAGCAAGGTGGGCCGGGTTGCTCCCTCTTCCTGGTTGCGTCGGTCCATTGCCTGCTTGAGCCAAATGAATGTGGCCAGGAAGAGGAGGGAGCAAACCCACCTTACTTGCTCACTCCTTGTGGCATCCGTCCATCTACTGCCTGCCAGAAGGACACAACCAGGAGAAATAGTGAGCAAACAAGGTGGCAAATCTGCACCCCCATGCAACAGCGGCTGTGGACAAGTGGTGAGTCTTTTCCACCCCACACATGGAGCAGAGGGCAGCCTTGCTTCTAAATTTTAGGGCTGGTTCCTACAGCCAGAGGAAAAAGTTGTTGAGTCCTGATGTACAGCATAGATAACTAATAGTGATTCCAACAACTAATAGTTGTCATAAAGAGAGCTAAAAGTGTTTTAAAAGAATAACCAGTACAAAGAAAAATCCAAATCATCATTGTAAGCAAGTATAGTTTTCATGATCTAAGTTGCCAGTATGCATTCTTTTGTTTTTTTAAAACTAGCAATAGCAATAGCACTTACATTTATATACCGCTCTATAGCTGGAAGCTCTCTAAGCGGTTTACAATGATTTAGCATATTGCCCCCCAACATTCTGGGTACTCATTTTCCTGACCTCGGAAGGATGGAAGGCTGAGTCAACCTTGAGCCCCTGGTCAGGATCGATCTTGTAACCTTCTGGTTACAGGGCGGCAGTTTTACCACTGTGCCACCAGGGGCTCAAGGTTGACTACTTTGTGATTGATGGTCTTTAGGAACCCTCTTTTGTCTACCTAGCTGTGGTGGAGGATGAATTATTCCCACAAAAATCCCTCTTCAATTTTGTCATCATCTACCCACCTTAGGATAGGAAGAAAAAGCATCCCTTTTAAAAACCTTTGTAATGAGGCTTGGAAGGGGTTTGGGGGAGAGTAGGGTAGGTATAAATTAGCAGAGACAAGATATACAAGAACCAAAACAGATGCCTTTATTATTATTATTATTATTATTATTATTATTATTACATTTATATCCCGCTCTTCCTCCAAGGAGGCCAGAGCGGTGTACTACATACAAGTTTCTCTTTCACAACAACCCTGTGAAGTAGGCTAGGCTGAGAGAGAAGTGACTGGCCCAGAGTCACCCAGCTAGTATTATGGCTGAATGGAGATTTGAACTCGGGTCTCCCTGGTCCTAGTCCAGCACTCTAACCACTACACCATGCTGGCTTATTATAGGAAACAGAATAAGATAACATTTGAGTTAGTGTGCATGTTTGTGTTGCTTGTTAACGCCACAGAGGATTGTAGAAATGAAGTAATGGAGTGTTAGCACTTTGCCTTTTCCCTCCTGCAGATGTTATACTACGACTCCTGTAGTGCTAGACTATTGGCCGCTGTGGATGATGAGAGTTGTAGTCTAAAACAGCTGGGGGGGGGGCAAAGTTGTGCAGCCCTGCCCTAAATGAAATTCCAGAGTCAGATAACCTTCCATAGTTCTACCTCTCAAAATCTGCTGCAGATTCTCACAGAACCTAAGAACTCACAGAACTGAAAGGATTCTTCTTCCACAGCCTCCTTGAGCTCATGAACATAACAGCCCTGCTGGATCAGGCCCAAAGCCTATCTAGTCCATTATCCTGACTCACACAGTGGCCCACCAGATGCCTCTGGGAAGTCCACAGTCAAGAAGTAAGGACATGCCCTCTCTCCTGCTGTTGCTCCCCTGCAACTGCTGTTTCTTACCTCTGAGGCTAGAGGTGGCCTATAGCCCTCAGACTAGTAGCCATTGATAGACCAGTCCTCCATGAATTTGTCTAAGCCCCATTTAAAGCCATCCAAGCTAGTGGCCATCATCACATTCTGTGGCAGAAAAATACATAGATTAATTATGCGCTATGTGAAAAAGTACTTCCTCTTGTTGGAAAAAGGTACTTTTGTGTGGGAAAAGTACTTTCTTTTGTTGGTCTTTAATTTCCCAACTTTCAGTTTCATGGAATTGCCCCTGATTCTAGTGTTGTGAGAGAGGGGGAAAATTTTTTCTCTGGCCACTCTGTCTACTCCAAACGTAATTGATCATGTCCACTGTTCCCTCCAAGGCATGTGCATGTGCGCGCGCTCACACATTTTTGGATGTCTGCTCTGTTCAATTTAGATCCCACTCAGGTTGAGTCAGGAAGGCCTCATTCTGAATGCAGGTGCGCGCGCACTGCCTTGATATTGCCGCTCAGAACAAAACTCATTCCACACAGAGATGAAAAAAATTAGAGGGACCACTGATCATGTCTCCCCATAGTCACCTCTTTTCCAAACTGAAGAGCCCCGGATTAGATAAACTTCCCTCCTTCTCTCACAACACTAGAACCAGCAGTCACCCTGTGAAACTGAAGGTCGGGAAATTTAGGACCAGCACGAGGAAGTACTTTTTCACACTGCTCATAATTAATCTATGGAATTCTTTGCCATGGGATGTGGAGATGTCCAACAGCTTGGATGGCTTTAAAAGGGGCTTCTACAAATTCATGTAGGACAGATCTATCAATGGCTACTAGTCTGAGGGTTAAAGGCTACCTCCAGTCTCAGAGGCAAGAAACCTCTGATCACCAGTTGCAGGGGAGCAACAGCAGGATAGAAGACATGCACAGACCTCTTGCTTGTGGGCTCCCCAGAGGCATCTGGTGGGCCATTGTGTGAAAGAGGATACTGGACTAGATAGGCCTTTGGCCTGATCCAGAAGGGCTGTTCTTATGTTCTTACCAATCCACACATGAACCCATCCCCTCATTCTATGACTGCCAAGTTTACTCAAGGGTCTTTGGTAAGGAACATTGTCAAAAGCTTTTCGCAAGTCCAAGTATACTATGTCAACTGGATCCCCTTACACTCTCAAAGAGCTCCAAAAGGTTAATGAGGCAAGACTTGCTTTTGTAGAAGCCATGCTGGTTCTCCTTCAGCAATGCCAGTTCTTCTATATATTTAACAATTTTGTCCTTAAGTATGCTTTCCATCAAATAGCTAAATTTTATACACACACACATATATACTCTATCTGTGTGTGTATATGTGTGTGTGTATAATTTATATATTTGAAATATAATCCTTCCTATATTCCTGCTTTATGCTTATCACAGTATATACTTCTAAGTATTATGCGTTGTTTATATGTTATGTGATAAAATTGATGACAATCTAAGTTGCAGCACTCTAGAAATTTGGTTTTTAGTAAAAATGGAACCACCAAGACAGAAACGATAAATTAACCATTGTAGGAAACCTGGGATGAAAAGATGCTCTCTGTTTCCCTCAGAAAGAACATAGGAAGCTGCCATATACTGAGTCAGACTATAGGTCCATCTCACTCAGTATTGTCTACACAGACTGGCAGCGGCTTCTCCAAGGTTGCAGGCAGGAATCTCTCTCAGCCCTATCTTGGAGAGAAATCTTCAAGAGAAAGGTGAAATGAGATCTCACCACCAATCTTGTTCATGTTTAATTCTTGTTAAACTGTTGATATGTTTATTTGACTGTTTTTGGAAGTGGAGAGGGACTACTTAAAAAAAATTATCAGCTGGCTCAACTTTCACCTACAAGAAATTACACAAGCCTTCCCTGAATGGGATAATGAATATGTTTTTGATAATGCACAATGGTGGATGCTTTAAAAATCCTTTCTGTTAATTGTAATAGCTTGGAGTCATGTGTCAAACCTCCAAAGTATTTAAAACTGCGTAAAGAAGCCAGTGTTGTATTCCTGCAAGAAATGCACACAAAGAAAACATCTTTAAAACTATTCAGTTATTCCATCCAGTTTCCCACAACAATATATTGCATTGGGAACATCTAAATCAAGAGGGGTAGCCATATTAATCTCTAAAGACTGTCCTTTTAAACCTTCTAAGACTCACGCTGACCCAGCAGGACATTACATCTTTATAGAGGGAAAATTATTTGGTAAACCTGTGATACTGGGCTAATTTATGCCCCTGATATCAAACAAGACTCTTTCCTCAAACCACTTTTTTAAAAATTGCAAAAACAAAAATAACTGGACTATAGGAGGAGATTTTAACACATTAATGAACCCAGTTCTGGACACCTCCAACAAAGAAAGACTATGTACTCAACACCAAGGCAAAACTATGTTAATGCAGTTGACTGAAAAATTCAATTTATTGGGATACATGGAGAGAACTACATCCACTGGAAAGAAACTATACGGTTTATTCAAACAGGCATCAGACATACTCCAGAATTGATTATATTTATCTCTCAGCCCTTCTGTGGCTATATCTACAAAAAGCCTTTATTGTAGATAAAATTTGGTCAGATCATAACTGGATCACAGGGTGGCTACAATTTGAGGAAAAGGAAAGAATCTTATGGAAATTAAACACATCTTTATTAAACACGAAACATATTGGAAAACAAAATCCAAGAATTCTTTGAATTTAATGCAGACTGTAGAATAAATCAACAATCAATCTGGGAAACATTTAAAGCCACACTTCAAGGTGAATGTATAAGCCAAGCATCACAGGCTTTGAAATGCAGGAACTCTGAAAGAGAAAAACTAATACACATGATTAAAAATCTAGAATCTGAACACAAGAAGACAAGAAGGGGGGGAAATATACAGTCAACTCCAAAAACCTAGATCAAAACTGGACTTATTAGAGACTCATGTAATTCAGAAACAGCTATTATTTTTAAGACAAAACTATTATGAAAAAGGTGCTAGAACAAGTCAATACCTAGCTAGAAGAATAAATAAAATTCAGTCCAAAACAATCAGATAACTTACAACCAAAGACCATAGGAATATAACAAAAACTACAGACCTCTTGGAGGAACTAACTAAATTTTACGAAAATTTAGAATCTTCAGAATCTCCGCAACCAGACTGTATTCTCAAATTTATAAATACACATCTTCAGACTAAAATAACATCTTTGCATGCTAAAATAATGGAGGATCCTATCTCAGAAACAGAAATCGCTCAAGCTATAACATCTGCTAAACTGGACAATTGTCCTGGACCAGATGGCCTCCCAATGGACTTTTACAAAACATTTAAATACAAACTAACCAAGCTTCTTCCTATACTATTTAATGATGCCTTAAATGGCAAAATTCCACAGACTTGGAAAAAAGCCCATATAGTGGTAATTCCCAAGCCAGATAAGGATCTTGCAAATCCAAGATCTTATAGACCAATATCACTGTTAAATCAAGAGTCTAAACTATTCACAACAATATTAGCTAAAAGATTGAACAACTTTATTGGTCATTATATATATCCTGATCATTCTGGATTTATCCCTAAAAGAAATTTAGCAGATAACACAAGAATAACCCTTAATATTATACACTATGCTAAAAGGAACAAAATTGCTCTCACTATATTGGCTTTGGATGCTGAAAAAGCTTTTGACAAGCTAGAACGTTATTATAACACCTACTGGACAAAGTCAAATTTGGACCATTTTTAAAAAAAATAATAAATTCTTTATATGATTATATGACACCCCAATAGCCAAGGTATTCACTAATGGTCTATACTCAGAGGACTTCAAAATTCAGAGAGGGACTAGACAAGGCTGTCCATTATCCCCAGTTCTATTTTCCTTTTCCATCAAACCCTTAATGCAAGGAGATTATCATCAGTAAAAATTAAAGGACTTGAAATTAAGGACATAAAACATATTAGTCTCTATGCAGATGACATCACTCTACACCTGACCAATTCATACCAAGCAATCTTGAGTATAAAAAGTATCTTAGAAGACTTCAAGAAGACATCAGGTTTTAGCATCAATACCAGTAAATCCATAATTGCTAATTATAATTCTTCAGTGGAAGAAAATTTATGGCTAAAAAATGAGACACAACTTGGGCAAAAGAAAAGTGGAAGTCATTAGGAAGTCATCCACATGCATTTGGATACCTACTGATGGTCCCTCACTCACTGGGATTAACCATGTACCACTTTTTCAAAAGATTGAACAAGATCTCCGCAAGTGGAATTCTTTAAGGTTATCATGACTGCAATGAATTCATTGAATAAAAACATTAATCTTGCCAAAAATCCTCTTTTTATTTCAGGCTATTCCATGTCCTGTCTCTAAAGCCCAGATCTCACAATGGTAGCAGATATTGGACAAGTTTATCTGGAGTTATAAAAACCCAAGAATACAAAGAGTGATACTAAAGCAATAAACTAATAATGGAGGTTTAAAATATCCAGATTTACAACTATACTATGATTCCACAATACTTTTGTGCTTACCTAAGTTTATATTGTCTCACGATGATCAAACATGAGCGAACCTGGAGAATCAGTTCTGCTGTCCATACAATGTTGAAGAAATATTATGGTAAACTTGGAAAAGCAGACCATCAATGTGCAAAGACAATCCATACTTATTAAACACCATTGTAATTTGGGACAAATGGCATCATATATTAGCTTCATCCCCATCACCTATAACCCTGAATCAAGGGCAACCTTTTTCTTTCTTTTTTAACCTGGTATGGAAGTTAAATCTCTTCAGTTACTGGGTTATCCCCACCCACATGCTCCAGCAGGCAGGACCTATGCAAATAAAGAAGCCACTAATATGCCCCTTGTGGGCAGTTCCTTCCAGTTCTTGTCTTACCTATGCTCCAGACTGCCACAGATACCCTGCTGCTCTTCTTTTAGGCCTACTTTTTTTTTTTGCTAGACACTCTCTTCTCTCATTCTCCTCCACTCTTGCCTCCATAGTATCCATTATTCAGTTGCCTCCTTCTCCACACCATTTTTTACAAAAGTGTGTGTGTGTGTGGGCGGGGGGTTGTTAATTTGAATGGGAATCTTCTTCCTCCTTCTTTCCTCCTGATGGTGCTTAGTGAATTCCTCCAGACCTTCTTGTCTGTTACTAGGAGCTCCCCAGAACACTGCTGGTTTTACAGCCTCCACACACTCACCTTTCAAGTTGCACATGCACACACACGCACACACCCTGTTCAGAACACATCAACCAATCTCTCAACACCCAGTTCAAAAACACCTCCTACTCCCACACAACTCAATCCAACTTTCTCTCTCATCTGTCTCCACTGCCTTTTTTGTAAATTCCTCCCCCTCTGAACCTTTTGTGCCGGGTTACTAGGGCAACCTCCACACATGCACTCACGCACTCATATACATTCCACCACATATGCCCACACACATCTATAGTTATGAGACAGGCTACTTCATCACTGGCTTACATCCAGACTACATTATTCATGAGTGCTCTCTTTAAACTTAGATTTTTGAAGATTCCCATTTGAAGTAAACGTATCCCTTTTAATTTTAACAAGACCACTTATGAGACGTGCAGGGAGGCAAGAGGTCTCTGAGTGCCCCCTGGGAGCCCTTCAGGTATCGCTAGGGGTACTCCTACCCCCTGTTGGGAACTAACTACCTCTCGCAATCCCATAGCCCCCAATGACTCTATATTCATGGTTTCCATATCCACAGTTGCAGCCAGGAACAGAACCCCCACAAATATTGAGGTCCTCCTGTATTGGTATATGGTAATTTAAAAGTTGATTTGCTACAAATGTTGTTGTTGTCTCACCAGGAATAAAAATGTACTTGTAAGGTGCTGTTGAAGCTATATAAGAGCTTTTTAAAGCTTAATATGTAAAATCTGTTATGGAGTTCTCCAGGTTCCTCTTCTAGTCACTACACTATTCTCCCTCAGAAGAGGATTGCATCCGAGACTATTATGGGTTGCCACGGCCTGCTACTCCAAGACAGGGCCAATCAGAGAGCTTTATATCCTTACCAGAGGGAGGGGCAATCCCCTCAACCTTCAGTCTTTCACTTTGTCTCGCTCCGGCAGGTGCTTTCTCGATTAGCTCCGCTTACTCTTATTATTCTGTGGATTTCTCAATGTTTTGGTCTACCTGTTTTTCACTTTCCTGAGCTGGTCCAGTCAGGGAATATCGGGGAGATGGTTTGTCCTGCGTCCGCCCGTGTTACATCTCGCGGTGTTCGCCAGTCTGAGTCCCGCTATGGCGGCAGAGGCTTTGCACTGTGAGAAGGAGGATTCTCCTTCCTTCTCCGAGGACTCCGTGGCTTCCGCCATTTGCAATGCCCAGTGGGCTGCGGCCACTGCACCTGCACCTGCACCCGATACTCAGCCCCCCAAGGCGAAGAAGAAGAAGCTCTCTAAGGAGCAAAAAGCAGCATCCCGTGCTGCTGAACACAGCGGTGCGCAGGTGCTGCAGTCCTTGCCGGCCGATGGGGAAGGGAGCGAATCGGCCGCCGCTCGATCGGAGCCGCCAGCCCAGGCGTGCGCTGGCAGCAGCAAGCAAGTACCGCTCCCCCCTCCTGCCTTAACAGAGCCGGTGTCCAAGGGGCCACCAGCCAAGCGTTTTCACTCCTCTGGGGCAGAGAGCGCGGTTGCGGGTGCAGAATAGGCTTAGGAGGAGATTCCTCCCAGTTTCGCGGCACTTTTGCGCAGGGTGGTGGTGGAGGAGTTCGGGAAACTCGTTCCTGCCCTGGCCAGAGAAATTCCCATCCAAAATGCTGCCCGTAATGCCGTGGCCACCATTTTGCCGACAAGCACTGGGGAAGTAGGGGTCGTTCTTCCTTCCCAAGCCTCTACCTTGAGGGTGCCTCCTGTCAATTTAGGTCCTCCGACTCTGTCTCCCTGCCCCCCATGTCGCCCTTCAGGCTCTGGATTTGGACGTGCTCCTGCCATTCCTCCCAACGGGGGGGGGGGGGGTGCCTCTTCTGACGAGTCGGACTTGGGAAAGGAGGAGGGGGAGTTGTCGGGGGAAGAGGATGATGTTGCTACTGTTCCTCAGGCACCCTACCGGTTGTTTACTATGTCAGAGTTCCCAATTCTCCTCCACAAGGCCCGTAAGATCCTGCGTCTCGGGGCGGGGTGGTTCCTCCAGTTCAGGAGAATCCTGAGTGTGACCCCTCTGTCCTGCTTTCCCTTAAAGCCCCGGAAGTGGCAGTGCCATGTCCTCAGCTTTTTATGGACATCATCCACTCAGAGTGGGACCATCCCGTAGAGACTAAAGGGCCTCTACCCAGGGTAAGGCGTTTGTATACCACCTCTAAAGACTTGATGGACAGACTCTAGGTTCCTCTGGTTGATGCGGAGGTGGCTGCCCTAGTAACGAGTACCGTTCTCCATAAGGATGGGGACGAGGTGCTGAGAAATGTGGATGACAAAAAATGTGACGCTGCTTTACGTAGTTCCCATGAGGTGTCTGCCCTCTCTATGCGCGCCTCAATTGCTAATTCTATTTTTGCCCGGGCGTCCATGCTCTGGGTCAGGGACCTGCTTCCTCTGGCCCCACCGGAGTTGGTCGCTCTCCAGGCAGGGTCTTAATAAATTGAGAAAGGCTTCTGCCTTTATGGCAGACAGCTCTCTAGATGCGTTTCAGTTATCTGCCAGAACCATGGCATCTGATATCACGGTCCGCCGTCATCTATGGCTTAAAAATTGGAAGGTGAACCAGAAGTCCAGGTGTAATCTGGCTGAGTCTGCCTTCAAGGGGGGCAAGTTGTTAGGCGAAGCCTTGGAGCCCGTGTTGATTGAGACTAAGGACAGGAAGAAGGCGATGCCTTCTTCAGCTCAGTGCCAGGAACGTAAATCATTTCCTTCTAATCCATCTTCCTACAGGGGCTTCAAGTCTAGCTTTTGTTCTCGTCAGGCCAAGCAGGACACATTAGGCTGGTCTCGCCCATCTGGTTCTTTTCGTGACAATGCTCAGCCAAAGTCTCAGCAAACCGGTTGATACTCCAAACCCGGATTCAAAGTCCCGCTGTGCAATGACTGCCTTCCAACGGTGCAGGTGGGGGGCAGACTGCAGCGCTTTGCCCAGAAATGGTTGGAAACCTGTTCAGATGCATGGATTCGCTGGACAGTGGCCCAGGGGTACAGTCTGGATTTTGTTTCCCGACCCCCAAACCGGTTCCTGGTCTCCCCTCGATTCCTCCAGCACGCCAAGCACTCAATGATGCTGAGGGCGATTTCTCACCTGGTCAGCATACACGCTGTCGAGCGGGTCCCCCTAGGGGAAGAGGGCTATGGGGTCTATTCCATTCTCTTTTTGGTTCCAAAAAGGAACAGGGGGTGGAGGGCAATTTTGGACCTGAAGTTTGTCAACCGGTTCCTCAGCGAGCAACGGTTCCGCACGGAGACCCTTCGCTCCATCTTGATGGCCCTTCAGGCGGGCAACTTCCTGTCGCCTGTGAACCTCAGGGAGGTCTATCTCCATGTGCCCATTCACCCCCAGGACAGGAGGTTCCTTCGGTTCGTCCATGCCAGTGCCCACTTCCAGTATCGGGCACTCCTCTTCGGCCTCTCGACAGCGCTACGGGTGTTTACCAAGATCATGGTGGTACTTGTGGCGCACTTGAGAACGAAGGGGATACATCTGTACTCTTACCTGGACGGCCTTTTGATCAGGTCGCCGTCCCGCCAGAAGTCCCTAGTGGACGTCAGGGAGACCCTCTTGGTCTTGGAGGACCACGGGTTCCTGGTAAATTATCAGAAGAGCTCTCTCGCTCCTCAGACCAGGATCCAGCATCTGGGAGCCATCATAGATTCAGTCAGGGGGGTTGTGTATCTGACCCCGGAACGCAGACAGAAACTGGTCTCTGCGTGTCAGAAAATCCAGGTCTGTCCCCGGTCCAATGTCCTCTCCCTGTCTCAACTGCAGGGCATGATGGTATCTACCATCGGGATTGTGCCCTGGGCCCGTTTCCACTCTCGGCCCCTTCAGTGGCTTCTCCTGCCTCTACAAGATCAGGTGGCTGGCAAGTCCAGAAGGAGGGTTCCACTTCCCTCTCCGGTCTGGAGTTCCTTGGCTTGGTGGATGTCTGCGGCGTTGGGCGGGGGTGTGAGTTTTCTGCCGGTCCATCGGGTCATAGTGACGACCGACGCCAGTCTTCAGGGCTGAGGGGGTCACTGCCGCAGTCAGGTAGCTCAGGGTCTTTGGACTCCCACCGAACATCTCCAATCCATCAACTGGCTGGAGCTGCGTGCTATCCGATATGCCCTGATGCACTCCCTTCCCGTAGTCCAGTGTCGAGACGTCCTGGTCAGGACCGACAGTGCGACAGCCAAAGCACACATCAACCGTCGGGGGGGACAAAGTCCCAGCCCCTGATGCACGAAGCCTCAACTCTGTTGCACTGGGCAGAAAGGAACTTGAGTTCCCTGGAGGCCAACCACATCAGTGGTGTTACCAACACTGTGGCAGATTGGTTAAGTTGGTCACAGTTAGACCAGGGGAGTGGTCGTTAGACGACCAGGTGTTCCAGAGGGTCGTAGGCAGGTTCGGTCCACCAGTCATGGACCTTTTTGCTCTCCCGGCCAACGCCAAGGTGAATCGCTTCATGTCCAGATATCCGTCCTTGGGGGCAGAGGGAGTGGACGCCCTTCTGATGCTGTGGCCTCACGGGCTCCTGTACGCCTTTTCCCCTCCTCCCATTCTCTCCCAGACTGTCCGGAGGGTGCTTCTGTTGAGGGCGGAGGTTATTCTTGTCGCCCCACATTGGCCACGCCGCCCTTGGTTTTTGGACCTGGTTGCTCTGTCTCTCGAGCCCCCCATGCCTCTAGGGAGCCACCCGCATCTTCTGCATCAGGGCCCGGTCTTCCATCCAGAGCCAGAGTGGCTCAATTTCCACACTTGGAGATTGAGCAGGGCTCGTTAGACGCATGTGGCTATTCTTCAGCTGTTCGTGACACTATTCTGGTCTCTAGGCACTCCTCCACTGTCAGGGTATATCAATCCACCTGGCAGGCTTTTTCCACCTCGTGCGGCTCGGTTGGAGTACAGCTGCTGACGGCTTCGGTTGCTCAGTTTCTGGGTTTCCTCCAGGCAGGGCTAGATTGGGGTCTCCAGCCTAACACACTCCGGTGCCAGATGTTTGCTATTTCATCTGCATTGCAGGTCCTGGGTGTGTAGTCTTTGTCTGGTCACCCTCACGTTCGCAGAGTTCTAAAGGGAGCAGCATCACTGAAGCCCCCTCCTATCCATCGTTTCCCTACTTGGGATTTGAATCTGGTTCTCAGAGCTCTTACTAAGGCTCCTTTTGAGCCCCTTAGGACGATGTCGCTGCCTCTGCTTACCTTGAAAGTTTTATTTTTGGTGGCCATCACCTCGGGTTTCTGATCTGGGTGCGTTGTCAGTGAGGAAGAAGCTATGTTTGGTTTTTCCGGAATATGTTCTCCTCCGTACCGATCCAGCTTCTGTTCCCAAGGTCAACTCCATGTTTCATAGGGCCGAGGAATTAATGCTTCCTTCTTTCTGTCCCAGTCCCTCCTCCCCTAAGGAGAAGGAATGGCATACACTGGATGTGCGCAGGGCCATTCGGATTTATTTAAGGCGCACCAAGACTTTCAGGGTTTCTGAGTCGTTTTTCGTTTCATTCAGGGACTGCTCGCTGGGTAGGAAGGTATCAGCGCCGACCCTAGCGCGCTGGATATGTCAGTGCATTCAGTTGGCCTATTCCTCTGCCAGGAGGGCCGTGCCCGAGGGGATCACTGCCCACTCTACTCGTAGCGCGGCATCTTCCGCGGCCCATTCTACTTTGGCCCCTCTGGCCGATATCTGTAGAGCTGCCACCTGGGCCTTGCTTTCCACCTTCGTAAAGCATTATAAAATTCATAATTGGGCATCCGCTGATGCATCCTTTGGTTGGTGATTGTTGCAGCGGGTTGTCTCTTAATGGGGCCAGACTCTCTGCTCCTGCCCAGTATTATTAGCAGCTCTGGTATGTCCCATAATAGTCTCGGATGCAATTCTCTTCTGAGGGAGAATGAACCGTTGGCACTTACCTGAATGGTCATTCTCCTCAGAAGTATGGATTGCATCCGACCCACCCGCTTGTTCGTCTGGTCTACCCCCCATTTTTTGCCAGTTCTGTTTCTGTCCCCTTTATATCTGTGGGGAGGTTAGCGTTTATGGGTTTACCTTGTTGTTTCAAAATTGCTATTCTGATTGATCTAGCTCCGTGCACCAGGTTGTGGGCATTTTTTCCTTTTCCTATCTTTCTCCAGCCGGAGCACCAGAGAGCTGGTAATCGACTGAAGATTGAGGGGATTGCCCCTCCCTCTGATAAGGAGATAAAGCTCTCTGATTGGCCCTGTCTCGGAGCAGGAGGTCGTGGCAACCCATAATAGTCTCGGATGCAATCCATACTTCTGAGGAGAATGACCATTCAGGTAAGTGCCAATGATTCATTCCATGCATGGAGCAATAAGCCAGTATATTATTGAGCTTTTGGGAAATGCTACATGGTTATTTAGTATTTCTATTTCTATTACGACTATTATCTTGGTTCACTTAATTTATTTAGGTGGTCTAAGGGAAGTAAAGCCCTTTCTAGTAGCTGGCATGCATATATAAAGTTATAAGAGTAGATTGCAAATTACTGTTAATGTTAACATTTCTTAATACATAGCTTACTAGATTTTGCTGCATTTTTCACAGGGAACAGTTTTTCTTTGTTGGTAGAGGAAGTAATTTAGTGTGAAGGAAAGCATCTAGTGTGGGTTATCACCTTCCACTCACTACAGAGGCAGGACCAATGTGAATTAGAGAAAGCTTTATGAGCCAGGGGAGGAGATGCCACCTATGTTTTCTGCCCTGCCAGCTCCAGAGACAGCCATGTTTGTGAATAACCTCTTGCTTTTGTAAGGCCTGTCTTTTTGTATTTTCTTAGAAACATCCCTTTCTTCATCTCCCACCCACCCAGCTTTCTTTAGCATTTATTTGCTGTTTTTATTCTCTATCCAAAAAAGAGGGAGAGAGCTTTTAGATTTAATTTTTGTTAGCTATTTTTCTGTTCTTTAATCCTTGCTCCTCTTAATGGCTTCTTGCAAGGCCAAGGAAGCAAGGATCACTCTTTTATAAAGAGGCTTTTAAAAACCATCTTCTAAGAGGATAACTTTTATCTGGCAGCAAGTAGATCCAGTGGAAGCCTCTCCAGCTGAAGACATTAGGGGGAGCTCTTTGAGCATCAGCAGCCCCTTGCAAACTTCTCTCAAGCTGCAGGCTGCTAGCTGAGTTGACCTCTGAGGTCCTGTTCTTGTTTTTTCTTGGAGAAGACTAATAGAATGCAAGTAATTTCTTGAGAAATGCTGAGTTTGCAGCCATTTCCATGTTTTCCTGAGCCCCAGTTCAAAGAATAGAGATTTCTTTCATATCAGCTATTTGTAAGTCCCTCAGAGACAGTAATTCCCCTGGAGCCACTCAATCAGCATAACACAAGGGTGAGATTTAATATAATGTTACTTTGCTGTGATCCAGGCTGGCTCACCCCTTCTCTTGACACAGTGGGATTTGTCAGCTTCAGCAAGCCTTTCATTCTCAGTAGCTCCAGCCTCCCGCACCTGTAGTCTTCTAGCTGTGGTATATTCCACATTGGATTCTCGTTTCCACCAACGAAAGGAATGTTGGAACTTAGGTTTAGAAAGGTTTCTTCTTGGTGTGATATGGAGAGCATCCAGGCCCACCTGGTGGTCAGAGGCTTGACTGGTTACTGTGTAACCAGTCATAGAGGGGTGGGCTCTTCCTCCCCTTGTTGGTCTGGAATACCTCCTGCACCTGCTCTTCTTTTATCTGGGATACCTACTCAGCAATTCTTCATGCTTTTTAGCCTACTTTCCTGAAGGAAAGTAAGCTCATGAGATCACCTGGCATTTTGTGTGTGCATCTGTCCATGTGTACCCCCCATCAACTTTGAATGCATGGACCAATATGAACCAAATTAGGTACCACTGTAGGGGCACATAGGACACCTCAGCAGTGTAGTTGATGATGATGTCATCCACCTCAATTCAAGATGATGGATGTGTAAACGTATGAGGTTCAAGTGGGCTAACTTGTGAAGCACCTAGCCAATTTGGACCAAATTTAGAACAGTTGTAGGGACACATGCAGACGGCTCAAGGAGGTCATTTGTGATGATATCATCCACCCCAATTCAAGAAGGTGAATGTGTAAACATTTGAGGCACAAGTGGGCTAGCTTGGGGACCACCTAACTGATTTGGACCAAATTTGGTGCGGTGATAGTAAGTGACACAGGAAGCTGCCTTCTACTGAGTCAGACCATTAGTCCATCTAGTGCAGTATTGTCTACAGACTGGCAGGTTGCAGGCAGGAGTCTCTCAACCCTATCTTGGAGATGCCAGGGAGGGAACTTGGAACCTAGATGTTCTTCCCAGAGCGGCCCCATCTTATAGTGCTCACACTTGTAGTCTCCCATTCAAATGCAAACCAGGGTGGACTCTGCTTAGCAAAGGAGACAATTCGTGCTTGCTACCACAAGACCAGCTCACCAGGGACACCTCAGCGGTGTAGTTTGTGGTGATGTCATCACCCCAACTCAACATGGCGGACGTGTGAACGTTTAAGGCTGAAGTGGGCTAACTTGTGAGGATGGTAATTATCAATTAACATTATAGTGAAAGGAAAGTAGGCAGTTAGTTCTTACTTCTTCAGAGGGGACTTGTCTTCTCTGAGTGCTTCTTCTGATTCTGGTGTAGGTAGGATCTCTTCTGCCTGGCTCTTAAAGCTTCCTCTAATAAGCATAGGTCCTGCTTCTGCAGTGAGTGAGAGTAGATAACCCACAATGGATGCCCTTCATACCATCATCAAGAAGAAGCATTCGTATTATGTTGCAGTGTTCCTTTCTCTGTTGTGGCCTGTGTTGCGTAGTAATCTCACAAATGCAAGATGAAACTGATTTATAGAATCACCTGATTAAGTTTGGTGGTTTAGATGCATGTCTAATGTGTATGTTAGTGGTTAGTGTATTCTCCTTTCGCAATTAAAAACCATTAGTCTGTGTATTGAATCTGTCTTTAAAATGCCCTGAAAAAGAGAGCATTTAACTGAGGATGTGCTCTAATAATAGGCATATCAATTGACTACACTCCTACAGCTCACCACAGTGCTAGTAGTGTGCAGTCTGCCTTCTCTTGAGAGATGGCTGTTATACCTCATTAAGGTATTGTAACTCATGATAACAGTCTGAACCTACTGAGCCAACTGTTTGTGTTATTCCTTTTCATGCTTATGTGATATTTAAATAGGTCTTAAAGTAAGGAGAAATACTGCTTTGTTGCTTTTAAAAATAATTATTATTTGTACTTCCCCCCCACTTACCATTATTTTTCTTTCTTATCCAGTCCAATAGATAGCCCTTGTCAAAGCAATTCTCCGGTGGCATCCTCACTGAACTCGAATGGAGGCATCAATGTTGTTGTTAAAGAGGAACCAATAGATGACTATGATTATGGGCCAACTGTGAATGTGGAAGGAATAAATGTGAAGCCAGAAGAAGCAGATAAAGAGAGAGAAGAATATTTCAATGGTGGTGATTCCATGCCAGAGAAGCAGCCGGAAAAGCACAGTGAAATGGTTGGAACGGAAGTAGAAACTGAATCCCATAAGCGACCACAGAGCAGCCAGCTGGGAGTCGCCAAAGCAAAAATGTTAAAACTGGATAGTGGGAAGATGCCTGTAGTCTATCTAGAGCCTTGTGCAGTCACCAGAAATACAGTAAAGATCTCTGCTCTGTCACAGAGCATGTTGTCACCTTCAAAGAGTGATAATTCTCATTTGAGCCTGTCAGTGGATTCTTTGCCAAATTGTTTTGAAAATGATGATATATCTAGCCCCTTTACAACAAGGGAAATGGAGGAAAAGCCAGTTGAAAAACAGTTATCTGGAAATAATGTGCCACAAAGATGTTCTTCATTCAGAGATGAGTTGTGGGAGAATACTGAAACATATAGCACCCTCACCATAACACAGAGAGCGTCTAGTGATAATCTCAAGCCCACTGCATACATTGGCCCCACTTCAGCTAAAGAGATCTCTAGCGTGGGGAAACCAGGTGCACTAAAAAAGCATGTGTCTCACATGAGTATTGTTTGTAACCAAAACATTGCACTGCCAGGGCCACGTAAAAGAGGAAGACCACGGAAAATAAAGTCCTCAGAGGTTGGGCAACCACCTAAATATACTGGAAAGCCAGTCACGGCAAGCAATTATGCCTCTTTGGGGCCTGGCGCTACCCACTTGGATGTTAAACCGGATCTTGAGGATGTGGATGGAATGCTCTTTGTTTCCTTTGCCTCAAAGGTAACTTACATCTGAATGAAATTTAAGGTTGTCTGCTGTACTAGGTAGCATATAAAAGCCGTACTTGTTATAAATGTGAAGATGTATTTCTTGACCAGCACTGAGCTGTAGGAACTTGGAGTTTGCTTAAGTTTGACAGTATGAGTTTTGTTATATTACAGCAGTCTTAACGCTCACTAGCTTCAAATGTAATGATCTGGGCCCTGAGTATCTATATCATTTTGTTTTTAACAGATGTCTGCTTTATTCTCCCTAAGTAGTTTTGGATTGTCTAAGCTGGAATTGCATTTAAGACTTTGAGCATTTATTCTTTCTAAATACAGGAAGCTCTTGATATCCATACTGTTGATAGAGCTGAAGAAAAAGAAAAATTGTCAAATATACAAACTCCTACACTGGCTGCATGTGAGCCATCTATTGATCCAGGTACAATGAAAAAGTCAAGTTGGTATCACTTTGTTACAGTAGGCTTGGAAAATAACCCATCATCTGGGATGAACAGAAATCTGTTCCAGATGACCAGTCCAAACAGCTCTCTGTGTTTTTCCTTCAAAACTTGGGAAGCCGGGCTCTCAGTTTCCCTTTGAAGATACAGGGAGTGACCTATTTTTAGTGACTCTGAAATTCTAGAGATAATGCATGGGCTGCTTCTGTTTCCCACCATACTGGGAGCAAAAGTCTCATGTGTTGCTTTCAGCCCTATCTTGGATATTCCCCCAAGAGGAATATCTTAATAGTGCTCAGACATCAAGTCTGCCATTCATATGCAAACAGGGCAGACCCTGCTTAGCTAAGGGGACAAGTCATGCTTTGCAACCACAAGACCAGCTCTCCTCTCCTAAGTTCTGGCTTGATAGTTCAATTGAGATTCAGTATTTTGGTAAGTAAATCCCCAGCTGTAATTCTCAAGGCTAATTAGGAACTAGTATGTCTTTCTCAAGGATGTTCTAATATATGTAAGTTCTACTAATAAAGCTGCCCATTCAAATATAAATGGGTCTCCTAACTGATTTGACACTGGTTGTGCAAAGGCAAAAAAGGCTTTAAGAGACCTGTATGTCTGTTCTTCATAATAGTGTCTGAGGAGATTGACCATGGGCTAATGTACTTTTCCCTTCTAGATATTGTCATCTGGGAGGGAGAAAAGGAACAGGTGCCGTTGGTTCTGTGCTGTTTGGAAAAACAGTGTAGCACTAATGGTAGCTGCTACTTCTGGGTTCTTCTCTTCCTGGAGTTGTGTAGAAGAGCATGGAGCGTAGCAGTAGCTTTGTGTTATGAGATTGGGGAGGGGAGGAAAGCTGGAGCAGAAAGTGGAACAACTCAGGTGAGTAGATCAGAGATTGTAAAGATGCTAAGGAATTTTTTTAATATCTTTTTTGACAGTTGATCAAAGGATACAACAGCTAGAAAAAGAACTGTTGGAAGACTTGAAATCTTTTAAATATAAGCAAGTAATACATCCTAGTCTTCAGGAAGGTAGGTTTAAATTCTCTGAAGTAGTCATTGTGCTGATTGCACTGCTGCCTTGAGTGGATTGATTTATGTTGATGGATAATGTTGAGCTCTCATAGAGGTGGTAGTTTTTCATTGCTGTCAGAATCTGTAGAATCTGCAGGAGGGTTCTTGATTTGTCCAGATTTTAAGATGCACTTTCCTCTGATTAGTAATAATAATCAAATCAGGTCAAGCCAACTCAGCCAGTAATAATCAAAGGTTTTTCTCATTCTGTGGCCACTTTCCTCCTGACTAGTTATCACAAATTGCAGACTACAGTATGTTTTCATAATGGTTACACTCATTACGGCTTTCTGGCACTGTAACCAGAGCAGTTTGCTATTGCCTGCTATTAATCCAGAGGGAACGTTGCCAAGTCTTAGTAGAAGCAGAGTTCATCCTGTTCAGTTTGTTTATTATTCCTCTTAGCACGCCTGCTAACTTGGCAAAAAGGCACCTTTTAACGTGGTGATTCTCTTTATTTTGCAGGGGGAGAGTAACTGGCCCTATCCACCCCCAGTGCAGTACCTCCGGTGACTGTTGCTGGTGTCTGTCTTATGTTTCTTTTAGATTGTGAGCTTTTGGGGGACAGGGATCCATCCTATTTATGTGTTTTTTCTCTGTGTAAACTGCCCTCAGCCATTTTTGGAAGGGCAGTATAGAAATCAAATTAATAATAGCAACAACCAGCACCTGGAAAGCATAATCACAGCTTACTACTACTATTTCTACTGCATCCCTTAACACCTTTGTCTTAGAGAAGAAAAGTGGTCAAATGTGGGAGATAGTGGGTGATCATGGGAGGGAGGGAGCTCCTTGAAATAGAGGCTTATTTCTAGTTCTTTGTACAGCACTATGTACATAGATGGCACTGTCTAAATATTATTTTGTTGGTTAACTGCACTGTTCACTCTAAGGTGCGCATACCAAATTCCAGGCCCCCTCGCAGAAGTTTCTGGCAAGCGCACAGTCTCTGCTCCACCCGCCACCCCATTTCCCCCCCTCCTTGGCTGGGAAGATTGCCAAGCTTTCTCCCTCCCTGGCTGGGTCACCGCTGCCTCTTCCTCCTCCAGTTCCGGCTGCAGATCTCGTGAGATCTGCAGCCAGAGGAGGTCGGGAGGTAGGGGGACAAGAGGCAGCAGTGGCATCCTCCTCTCCCAGCGACTCCCCCTTGCAGCCCATTTGGATCTGGCGGGGAGGATGGGAGGTGGAGGTGGCTCCCTGCCCCAGCAGCCCAGAAGGTCCAAGACTAGAGCTAGGGCCCGGGGGGCGGGGGGGGGAGATGGGAGACAGTGGTGGCAGAGTAGGGGAAGGCGAAAAACCTTGCGCAGTGCAAAAAGGAAAAGAATTTTATGTATGTGCATGCATGTGAGTGTTATGTGGAAACACTGCCTCAATGCTGCCACCTAGAACAAATCTCTCTCTGCTCACTACTTTTGAAAATTAGAAGAAACACTGGTTAACAACAACAACATAATATTTATATACCGCTTTTCAACAAAAGTTTCCAAAGTAGTTTACGTAGAGAAATAATAAATAAATAAGATGACTCCCTGTCCCCAAGGGCTCAAAATCGAAAAAGAAACATAAGATATTTTATTTATTTATTTACAGTACAAGACCAAACATAATGTACATACAACAAGCAGAAATAGTACAATTATCAGAAAAAGAAAAAAAAGGGGGGGGGAATAACACATAAAACTCAATTAAAATTAGTTAAAACACTTTTTATTTTTATAGCAGCTACACAAAATCTGGTCGTGGCCAAGGTAATTCCCTTGTGCCAACCTGACAGGAAGAGTTCAACATAGAACTCATCCTGATGTCCCAAAAATTTGCACAAATAAGGTTCAAGCCAGGAGGTATGGATGGTTTTGTAAAAGGTACAATGCAAAAGCACATGTGCAGTTGTCTCAACCACTTCTGCAGCACAGGGACATAGTCAATCCTTTTAGGGGACGCCCTTATACCTTCCCTCCAAAACCATAGATGGCAGGACATTAAATCAAGCCTGGGAGAATGCTCTCCTTTGGGTCAGAGCAGACAGGTACGTAAGATAAATTGCTGGAAGTGGGTAACTTGAGAAGTAATCATTATAAGCTCCAATAGAGATCCTACTCAGGTCCCTTTGTTTCTCCAGGTCCCAAATTCTCTGTTTTAAAACTTTTTTTAAAATACTAAATCTGGGCCTAAGGGGCGTATGAATTGCTCAGAAAACCCACAATTACCCAGTATGACCTGTACATTTTTCTTCCAAATGGACTGATATTCATCCTTTAAAACCAAAGGAACCAAGCCCAACCCATGAGAGTTAATTTTGTGCCAATAATTAAACGTAACCAAGCCTGGGCTACTGTTCTGGTAATGCCCGCCTCTAAACAAAGTGACGCATTTGAGACACAATGAGGGAGCTGGAAAATACCTTGTAGAAATCTCATTTGAACCCAATCAAGTGACTGTAGATTTCCTGTCAAAAAAATCTGTATTCCATAGAGCAGCTGGGCTAGAATTTTAGCTTGGTAAACCTTCAGCGCAGCAGGAATGGAATAGGCCCCTTTGGTGTAAAAATTTGTTTAATACAGCCTGTGACTGTATGTTGAGCCTTAGTGGCTAAATAGTCACGGGGTCTCCATGAGAGATGCTCATGGAGCACAAGGCCAAGATATTTATATGTTTTAACTTGCTGAGAAGAACAAGAAAAAACACATAAATAGGATGGATCCCTGTCCCCAAAGGGCTCACAATCTAAAAGAAACACAAGATAGACACCAGCAACAGTAATGAAGTTACTGTGCTGTGGCTGGATAGAGCCAGTTACGCTCCCCCTGCTAAATAAAAGAGAATCACCACGTTAAAAAGGTGTTTCTTTGCCCAGTTAGCAGGAGTTAACAGTTAATTGAGTTATGGTTTTGTCCGACTACTCATTTATTTTAGAGAAGGAGATGAATTCTGTGACTCTTGAATATTTATTTCATCGTAAATGAGAAACATCTTAATTGTAATGGTTGTAGTAATGTAATGGTAGTTTAAAATAATGAAATACAAAGTGAAAACTGATATAGACATAGGCTTCATTCAGAGGTAATGGGCTGATTCAGATATCATAGTTAGATCTTGGTACCATGAAAAGTCCCCAAACCTCAGAAGTGCACACTCCCCCTCTCCCCTGCCTGCATGAGCCTCAGAAGAATTTAGCTTCCAGCTATGGTTAAAAACAAAGAAAGATCATTTGTGGCTTCTGAATGGAGAGATTTTGGTTTATTAACCAAGTTAACCAATTTTCTTGAAATAAACAAAGACTTGAACTCTGTATTTGAAGTGGGTTTCAGTTTATTTCAAGGAAGTTAGCTAGAATAAACCAGTGTCTCTTCTAATTTTTTTTCAACAGTGAGCAGAATTAGTTTTGTTCTGGGCGGCAGTATCAAGGCAGTGTACACATGTGTGCATTATTATGTGCCTCTATAGCAGGCCTGCCCAACATACGGCCCGCGGGCCACATTTTCTTGGCCCGCAGAGCCATTCCACTTACCCCCTGCCTCCCTCCTGACCCGAACATCTGTGTATTTATTTTTTAAAAAATTAAATTTCTGCTGCTGTGCAGCCGAGGGATGGCTGCCGGGGTGTTAGCCAGGAGTAGTCCTTCTCTCCCCCCCCCCCCCCCGTGGCAGCTCCCAGAGTGACACGGGGCCTGCCATTTGGCCCTGCATCTCTTTCCAACTGTGAGGCGTGCCTGCGCAGTGGGAAGATCATCACAAGCCTCCTGGCCAACACCCCGGCAGCTGTCCCTTGGTTGCATGGCGGCAGAAATTTAAAAGAAAAAGCACAGAGGTTTGGTTGGACGGGGTGGCTCCTCTCATAATGCCTGCACCCTCTCTCTCTTTCCCTCCGCTCTCTCGCCAAGCCTCCTACCCCATCCTTTCCCTCTTTCTTCCCCACTCTCCATTCTCTCTCTCTCTCTCAAGCCAAGCCTCCTCCCTCTTTCTTTCCCTCTTTCCCTTCTGATCAAAATATAATCCTCTTAACCAAAATTATGAGAAAAACTTCTCTAATATTTTTCCTTACAAGTGCTTCATGTTAAGTGTGATGATTTGACAGGGGTGGAAAGGAAGAACAATGCATTTTATTATGTATTTAGTACAGACTATTGTATTTATTTTATTAGAATGAATTTTAATTCAACTTATTCTATATTAATTTAAATTAATCTTGGTCTGCCAGAATTTCAAAAGTTAAATTTTGATTAAGTTCATTTTAATTAATTTCACTTTAATTTGATTTAATTCATTGATTGATATTAAGTGTTATTTTAATAATCAGCACCCTAAAAATTGACCTCGGCCGCCATGAGCCAAGTCACGGTGGAACACTTGTCTAATTTTTTTGTTTGTTTAAACTTGAGTTCTTACTTGCTTTCTTGCTCTTATCTTGTAAAATGTTGATTGCCTGAGTGTTAGTTGCCCCTATAATTTTATTATTATTATTATATATTATTTTACACAGTCAGACAGGTGTTATTGACTTGTTTGTTTTATCCAGACATTGAGTCCTTCCCAAGGACCTGGGATGCCAGAATTTTATTGTCAATGTTGTTGCTGTTATAGATATCGTCGCAGAATATAGGCTGTTCCCAGTAAAGCTGCTTTTTGTAATTGGCTGATGGTGATTTCTGTGGCCGCTATGGTGTTGAGGTGCTCTTCAAGGTCTTTTGGAACTGCACCCAGGGCGCCAATTACAACTGGGATTATTTTGGTCTTTTCCTGCCACAGCCTTTCAATTTGTAGATCTTTGTATTTTGTGATTTTTTCTATTTCTTTTTCTTCTATTCTGCTATCCCCTGGTATTGCTATGTCGATTATTTTGACTTGTTTTTCTTTCTTCTCGACTACAGCTATATCTGGTGTATCGTGTGGCAGATGTTTGTCTGTTTGTAGTCGGAAGTCCCATAATATTTTTACATCTTCATTTTCTTCAACTTTTTCAATTTTATGGTCCCACCAATTCTTGGCTACAGTAGCTTGTATTTTTTGCAGATGTTCCAGTGTATCATCCCTGCTACTTTGTCATGCCTTTGTTTGTAGTCAGTCTGTGCGCTCTTTTTACAACAGCTGATTAGGTGGTCCACTGTTTCATCTGCTTCTTTACAAAGGCGGCACTTGCTGTTTGTTGTGGATTTTTCGACTTTGGCTCTTATTGCATTTGTTCTTAGTGCCTGTTCTTGTGCAGCCAGTATTAAACGCTCTGTTTCTTTCTTCAAGTTGCCATTCTTAAGCCATTGCCAGGTCTTGGTGATGTCTGATTTTCCACTTATATTGTGCAAATATTGACCATGCAGGGGCTTATTTTTCCATTTTTCTGCTCGGTTCTTGACTTGTTCTTTCTTGTAGGCCTGCTTTGTTTCATTGGTGTTGAATAGTTTCGCATTATTGACCATTTGAAGTGCATCTTCTTCACTGTCCTTGATATATTCTGCAAGGCCTCTTTTCTCCTCCTCTACTGTTTGATGGACTTGCAGCATTCATCTTCCACCTGAGCTGCGAGGGAGGTAGAGCCTATCGACATCACTGTGGGGGTGCAGAGCATGATTGATGGTCATGATTTTCCTGGTCTTACGATCTAGCGTCTTTAGCTCTGCCTGGGTCCAGTCTATTATTCCTGCAGTGTATCTGATAACAGGTATAGCCCAGGTGTTTATGGCTTGTATGGTGTTCCCGCCATTGAGTTTGGACTTGAGGATTTTTCTAACTCTCCTGATGTATTCACTTCCAATTTTTCTTTTCACTTCAGTGTGTGCGATGTTATCAGCCTGGAGAATGCCCAAGTATTTGTAAGGTTCTTTCTCTTCCAGGTTCTTGATCTTGCTTCCATTGGGCAGTTCTATTCCTTCTGTTTTTGTTATTTTCCCTCTGTTCATTATTAATGCAGCACCCTTGTCTAGTCCAAACTCCATTGCTATATCGCTACTGAATATACGGACAGTGTTTAGCAGTGATTCGATTTCTGACTGGGACTTTCCATACAACTTCAGATCGTCCATGTACAGCAGATGGTTGATTTGACTTGATGTTTTAGATGTTTGGTATCCGAGGCCTGTTTTGTTGAGTATTTGTGAAAGTGGGGTCATGGCGATTACAAACAACAGAGGGGATAGTGAGTCCCCTTGGAAAATGCCTCTTCTAATGCTAACCTGTCCAAGTGTCTTGCCATTGATTGTTAACTGTGTACTCCACATGCTCATTGCTTTTTTTATAAATATCTGAATGTTTTTGCTGACACCAGTTGTTTCTAAACATTTTAGTATCCATGTGTGAGGCAATGAATCAAAGGCTTTCTTGTAGTCAATCCATGCAACACTTAGATTTGTTTTTCTTCTCTTGCAGTTTTCTAAAATCATTTTGTCAATCAGCAGCTGGTCTTTTGTGCCTCTTGTGTTCAGGCAATTTCCTTTCTGTTCAACTGGAAGCTGTTTGTTAGTTAATAAGTGTTGCATCACTTCATCTGCTATTATTCCAGTTAATAATTTGAACATGGTTGGCAGGCAGGTTATCGGTCTATAATTACTTGGAACTGCACCTTTTGCTGGGTCTTTCATGATGAGATGAGTTTTCCCAGTTGTTAGCCATTGTTCAATATCACCTCCTTGCAAAATGTGATTGAGCTGTTTTGATAGTTGTTTATGAAGGCTTGTTAGGTGTTTAAGCCAAAAGCCATATAGTTCATCGTCGCCTGGAGCAGTCCAATTTTTAATTTTCTTTGCTCTTTCACTGATTAATTCTGGTGTTATTATTAGATCTTGCATTTGTTGGTTACATTTTTCGACCTCTTTCATCCAGCCTGCTTTTTTATTATAATCTATTGGATTGTCCCATAATTTCCCCCAGAATTGCACTGTTTCTTCTTTATTTGGTGTTTCTAGGTTTCTTGCAGTTTCTCCTTCTATGCTTTGGTAGAAACGTCTCTGATTCGACTGGAATTGGAGATTCTGCCTGTGTTGTGTAGTTCTGGCTTCGTATCTGCTAATCTTCTTTAACACTGCTGTTATTTGCTGCTTTATTATTTCCAGGACTTCTCTAATTTTCCTTGAATCTAGGTGGTATTTTTGGATCAGATACTGTTTGGTGTTTTCATTCTTCAGCTTCTTGTCTTTCATATCTTTCAATTTACTAGCATCTGATCTAAGCCTGGAGATTTTATTTGTAATCTAATCTTCTATTTAGGTGATGTACTACTTTCTTTTTTTACAGGTCCATTGATCTTATATCCGATCTCTTGTGTTGTTATTGTTGCTGCACTGAACATTAGTTGGTTTGTTTCTTGCAAATTATTGGTTGTTATTTCTGCAAGTGCAGCGTTTACATCTTTTAATGCCTGAGCGAGTTGTTTTTTGGCAACTGTTTTAAGAGCCCTGGTGGTTTGTTTGGTTCATGTGCTCAGTTATTTTTTGCTTTAGTTCTTGTTGCTTTTCTGTTAAACGGCATTCGGGTTTTTGAGTTGAAGGCAAAGGGGAGGTTGCCTGGTTTTGATTTTGAAACAGTTCCGCAACAGTGGTACCCTCTATTTCCAACACCTCCTCCTCCACCTGCACCTGAGCAACTGCTTCAGTTGGTGGTAATTCTTCTTCCATTTCTCGAGCCTGTGTTGCTCTTTGCAGTTCTTCCAGCTCAACTCCTGTGAATACTTTATTTCTTATTATGAATCTTCTCTGGTCTTCTAGCCTTTGTTCTGTTATTTCTGTATCTGGATGCTTCTCTTTCCAAATTTGGTACATTCTTTTTAAATAACCTCTTCTAGTTGGACTAGACTTGTAATAGCAGATCATTATTTCCTTGTTGGCATTTTTCGTATTTTTTTTTGGTTAAGCGACATTTCTTCCAGTAACTTTGCTGTCTTCAGCCCTGGTTACTCAACTGAAGATCCTGAGTCCTGTTGCCCACTTGCCACCAGATGCCCAGGGACTATAGCACTTGGCGCGGTCCTTGTTGACCCAGGCGACGACCTGTCCGGTATAGATTTATTAAAGTTACGTCTCACCATATTGTTGATGGGAGAGGCACTCTTTGTCTGGCTTCTCTGGTGAGACCTGTCCAGTATGGTTGGACCTCTGGCATAGCTCTCACCTTCCTCAGAGCACGCAAGCCCCACAACCACGCCAAGGTAGTGCCTCACTGGGGGTTGTTTATTATTATTATTATTATTATTATTATTATTATTATTATTATTATTTCGATTTCTATACCGCCCTTCCAAAAATGGCTCAGGGCGGTTTACACAGAGATATAATAAATAAATAAGATGGCTCCCTGTCCCCAAAGGGCTCACATTCTAAAAAAACCCACAACATAGACACCAGCAATAGTCACTGGAGGTACTGTGCTGGGGGTGGATAGGGCCAGTTACTCTCCCCCTGCTAAATAAAGAGAATCACCACGTTAAAAAGTGCCTCTTTGCCCAGTTAGCAGGGGATAATTTGATAGTCATGCAGTAGACTTCTCATTTCCTTCCATATATCCTGGAGATTGGAGCTAACACATGCCTTAGATTATTCAAGCTAACTACTTGCTAAAGGGCTTTAACTGTAGATTGATTAATTTGTACATTTTTGTTCCATCTTTTGGAGGTGATTTAGACCTTCAAGGCAGGTAATAACATCAGAAATTTAAAGATAATCATAGGAAGCTGCCATATACTGAGTCAGACCATCAGGTCCATCAAGCTCAGTATTGTCTACACAGACTGGCAGTGGCTTCTCCAAGGTTGCAGCAGGCAGGAGTCTCTCTCAGTCCTATCTGAAGATACCAGGGGGGGAACTTAGAACTAATTTAACTGAGTTTTTATAATGTTACTAACGAAATACACCAGAACAGTGTGTGCTGTTCAAAGCTGAATGCCTGGTTATCATGGCCCTTGTGTTTAGGGGTTCATGTTAAAGGCAACTGAATTTCTATTCCAGTTTACTATGAGAACTTCGCTGAACCAGTTTTCAGGTTTGGTTCAACTCCCTGGTTGTTAACTTGAGATCAAAATCGCCCTGAATATCTGCCTTCCTGGATCCTTTCCTATATTGTAACAATAGATAAATTGCCTGTTGTTGATCTTATGTGTTCCCCCCAGGCTCCCCCAGGAGTGTGCATGCACGCACCCACCTCCCCCCAGGATGCTTGCTCTCGCGCTCTCTCTCTCTCTCTCTCTCTCTCTCACACACACACACACACACACACACACACACACCTCCCCCTAGGATGCTTGCATGCTCACTCGCTCTTTTTCACACACACTCTCTCATACACTCTCACACATGGCTCCCCACAAGTGCTCTCTCTCTCACACACACACACAGCTCCACCCAGGAGTGTGTGCGCGTGCACACACATGACTTCCCCCAGGTGCACACACACAGACACAGACATCGGGTTCTCCCCAGGAGTGCTAACACACGCATACACACCAGCAAGTAATTATACCTTTTTACCTCTCCCCCACTCCCCTGGCATTCTGCCAGTTATACTGGCAGAATCTTTCTTGTTGCCTCCTTGCGGCTGCCAAACCGTGGCGCTGAGAAGGCTCTGAGGTGCTTGGACCCACCACGGTGGCTGCCACCGCCTCTATCCTTCTCTAGCTCAGTCTGCAGATCTTGACAGAAGTCTTGCAAGAGGGGACGTTTGGACTCTCCCATCAGACCTCGTATGAGATCTGCAGTCGGAGCTGGAGGAAGGGAGGGTGGTGGAGGAGGAGGAGGCGGCAGCCCGCCTGGGAGAGGGGGAAAGCAGAACCTGGGTGGGCAGTTGGGCGGCGATGGCAGGAGCAGCAGCATGGCAAGACTGCATGCCTGCCAGCAAAAGCTGTACAGTGGGCTGACATTTTGTGCACATGCACACACCTTAGAGGAAACAGTGATCATGACTGATCTTGAATTTGTTTTTAATCACAGTCGGGAGTAGATTTTTTTCTAAGGCTTGCATGGGCAATGGAGTGGGAAGCACACACTTTTAAGGCTTTGGAAAGATTTAACTATCTTTTCATGTGCTGTCTGAGCTGATCCAATTTACGATCAGAGCAGAGCTTGTGCTCTCAGACGCCTTCCTTTCTCCCCTTCATCATTTTTAACTGGCTTATCGTTTGCCTTCAAGCCTTCATCATTGTGTCCAAATGTAACAGATTATCTCTCAAACCATAGGTTTTCCTTAGGCCAGGATTGCAAACTGTGGTTTGATCCTGGCTTGGGATCCTGTTGGTCGTAATGTTCAATGTACCAATATGATATTTAACCATGATTAAGAGTGTTAGGAGAATTCATGCTACAGAAACACTCGGTCTGGTGTCTTTGTATTCTTTGAAATGGAATGCTGGCCTAGAGAAGGGAGATAGTACTCTTTTTTGTTTATATACAAGCTTTGTATTTACAAATGTTTTCATAGTGTGTTAGAGTTTTAAGTGGCATTTTCTTCTTGCAGTGGGACTAAAGCTGAATTTTGTGGACCCAACAATGAGCATTGATCTAAAATATTTAGGAGTGCAGCTGCCGCTAAGTTATTCAAATGACTGCATTTCGTGGAAAACCCTAGGGACCGATTCCAGCTGTCCTGGTAAGTCAGCATTTTTGTTAACAATCCACTGATAGAGCTTGAGTTATAAAGTAGGTCCTTGCTTTGGAGAATGTTTGAAGTATTTGTGCTTTGGTGGAACAAATCATGGCCAATTTAGTGTTATTAAAGGTTTGATATTCTGGTGCATTGGGGGTAGTATAGCACTGGATGTTAAAGAAGAGATAGATTCTAATAAGCTACACAACATAGGAGGACCTAACTCCTCCATGTAAACATTGTGGGTGATAATATGAGGCCTGAAAAGAAATGTATTACTAGGGCCATCCTGTCACCCTCCTGATCAAAATGTTGATGGTAACTTGGAGCTCAAGAAGGAAACCAGAGATGCATCAAAAAGAGGCAAATAGGTGACTTGAATTACTCTCACGTATATTGGGTAAATTCGCATTCATATAATTACAAAGGCTAGATTTCTAGATGTACTAAAATGACTATGCTTTAGAAAGGTTGGTCATGGAAGCAACCAGAGAGAAAGCAACCTTGGACTTACTCATGAGTAGGGATGTGCACGGAACCACGGAGGCGTGGTCTGGCACTGGGGGGCATGTAGCTTTAAGGGGGGGTAGTACTTCCCCCCCACCGCCACTCTTCCCCCTCTGGCACTGGTGCATTTAAAAATCTTCTTGGGGCGGCAGAGTTCCTCCCTGCTACCCCTGCCCCCGTCGTTGTCCTTCAAAGCCTTCAACGGAGTACAGCTAGCGGCGCGCTTGCTTGTGTTTGCTGCTGGCGCGCGCACCATAACATATGTGGCTCGCACGCGCCAGCGGCGGAGACGAGTGCGCACGCTGCGCAGGGCGCATGCATGCCGCTCGCTGTACTCCGTTGAAGGCTTTGAAAGACAACGACGGGGGCAGGGGCGGCAGGGAGGAACTCTGCCGCCCCAAGAAGATTTTTAAATGCACCAGCGCCGGAGGGGGAAGAGCGGTGGGGGGGGGGAGTTCTACCACCCCCCTTTAAAGCTACATGCCCCCGCCCTCCGGACCGCCGGACTTCCGAACCGGTCCGGAGGTCTTTAATATAGTGCCCGAACCGAACCATGCACACTCCTACTCATGAGTTCTGCTCAGGACCTGATGTGAGATGTCATTGTCATGGAATGATAGGGAACATTGACCATAGTGAGATCAAATCCAGCATATACATGAGTGAAGGCTTGCTAAGGAGGTCCAGTGTGGACCCTTTTGACTTCAGAAGAGGAAACTTCTCAAAAATGAGAGGATTGGTGAAAAGAAATCTGAAAGAGAAAGGCAGGAGGGTCAAATCATTGAAGACTACATGGAGCTTGTTTTAAACCACAGAAATAGAAGCTCTGTTAGAATATATACCAAAAAGAAGAAAAGTTATCACCAAGTACAGGAGAATGCCAGCATGGCTAACAAGTAGAATCAAGGAAGCTTTAAAAGGCAAGAGGAAAATAGAAGTCCTGCCCAAATGAGAACAGAAAAGAATATAAACTGGGTGTGTCTGTCTGTCTATATATCAGAAGCAATAAGGGAAACATAAAAAGAGTTTAAAGCAGTAGGAAACTTGCCAAGGGGTCAATTGGATTATTAGATGTTGGGGGAATAAAAGGGATGCTTAAGGAGGATAGGGAGATTCTTTGCATCTATCTTCACAGCAGAGGACACAATGCATATACCTGTGCCTGATCTGAGCATTTCAGGGAGCAAGACTGAAGAACTGAGTTGAACTGAGTTGACCAAAGAACTGAGATGTTATAAGTCAGTTTTAAACCTTAGCAAATCACTGGAGCCTGATGGTATCTACCCACAAATCCTTAAAGAACTCAAATGTGAAATTGCTGATCTCAAGCATATGTTACTTGTCCCTACAATCAGACTGTGCAGAGTACTGGAATGTAGCCAGTATAACACCAATTTTCAAAAGGCATACAGAAAAAAGACAAGCAAGTTAATTTAATGTCTATTCTGGGTAAATTGATGGTAATGATAATCAAGAATAAAGTTGTTAAACGTATGGAAGAACAGGCCTTGCTGAAGAATAATCAGTGTGGCTTCTGCAAAGCAAGTCTTGTCTCACTAACCTCTTGGAGAGTGTCAACAGGCACGGAAATAGAGGTGACATAGTATACTTGAACTTCCAAAAAGCTTCTGACAAGCTTCCTCATCAAAGGCTCTTGAGCAAACTTAGCAGTCAAGGAATGATGGAACAGGTTCATTCATGAAAACTGGTTGAAGAACAGGAAATAGGTTGAAGATAGGAATAAATGGACAGTTTTCACAGCAGAGAGATGTAAAAGGTGGAGTCCCTCAGGGACATTCTGTATGCAGATGGTCTTTGCCCATGTGGTGTGGGTTTCTTTGAAATGATGACTCATGTTTTACTACATTGTGTTTTTTATGGAAATATTCATGTCCAGTATATATCACCTTTATTAATTCATCTTTCCAGGCCATAAGGATCTTTTCTATCGACAATATTTACTCTTTGATCAAAATAATGTAATTTCTTCAGACGGATTCAAATTTTGATTGTCTGCTTGTAGAACTCAGCAAGAGCATTCACTCTTCCATCATGACTTACTGGCTGTTTGTATTGTGATTTCTCTGTTCTGTGACTGTAATAAAGATGATGTCGGTGGTGATTACATTGGATTGGGTTGTTTTGAAATGGGAATTGGGAGGATGTATTTCAAATGTAAAAGAATAATCTAATAAGTGTATGTAGCCATTTTCCTAGGAAATAGTTCTAATGTGTGCTGATAATTGTGTTTTTATGACACAACTAAAAATTTGTTGTATTACATCTTAATCATTTTTCATAACTTATTTGTGTCGATAATCTGTGTCTTTGTTCTGGTTTTCAGATTCGGGGCTTCCTTTTGTTTCCAGGACAGGGAAAACAAATGACTTCACAAAGATAAAAGGATGGCGAGGGAAGTTACACAGTAGTTCAAAAAATGAAGGTGAGAGGAGACTTTTTGATGTTTTTTTGAAAGTGAGAAACACATGAAAGAGGCAAGAATTGCACAATAATTTTCCCCTCTTCCTGCTGTTTGAGAAGATGGAAGTATATCGATGAACCAGTATGCATTGGCAAGGATATAGACTGAGTTGGGGGGCAGGGAAAAAACAAGCTGTGTGAAAAGTTTTCAAAATTCCTGACCACTGAAAATCCCAGCTAATATCCTTGGTTGCTTAGGTTTAAGCAAAATGCCTGTGTGTGGCCATATGCATTGAAGGTTTTTTCCATAGCATAGCTAAAAGTACTTGTAATCTTAAGAAGGAACGCTAAGATTCTCTGACCTTCTGTAAAGTAGATTTTATGCTAGCAAGGCAATTTCACATTAATATGTTCACAATAATTGAGACCTTTAAAGGCACTAAGGATAGTTCATCTTTGTTTCAATAGCTAGTGTCGTATTTTTTTCATTATTGGAAATGACATTGCAATGAGTAGTGAAGGTTGTTTATGCTTTTATTAAGAGCTAAAGTATAGCCTTCTATTTTAAAAATGTGTGTGTCTGTGTGTAGTAATGTACTACACATTTTTCCCATAGACACACAAACTACTATGAAGAGAGATCTTTAGAAAGCCAGGAATAGCTGTTACCTGTGCTTTTGGTGCTAGTTTTTGTGTGATCAGGTTGGAGTTAGTGTGATCAAAAAATGTTTTGGGAACAAAATTTGAATTTATGTGCTTATGTTTGTCTACCTAAGCAGTAGTTCACATGGGCTAAGTCAGTATGCTGAATCACCATCTGCTGAAGAAGCAAACAGAGCTTTTTGAAACTAAAGAGGAAGAGGAAACTAAAGAGGAAAAAGAAACTAAAGGTTTCACTTAAGAGATCTAAATAGGATACCACATTACAACTCTGCAAGCTTCCGATTTCTAAGCACTCGTAGAATATGTTAACCAAAGAGCTAATATACTCTTTCTTAGTAACTTAGCCAAAAGGGCAAAGTATTCTCTGAAGTCAGAAAATTCAAAATCACATGTTATTTTAATAACCTACACAGAAAGCACACACTTTAAGTCAAGTAAATGAGTTCTTGCCCTCAGTTTACATAATAGAAGTGTTGAGTTTACTTCTTACAGAAGAAAAAACAGCAAAAGACAGTAATTTCTAAGTTAAAAATCTCTGGACCTCTCTACCTCTTGGGTAGAGTGGAACAACATGGAATCAACTCTCTCCAGCTCCATGGCTGCAAATTTGAACATCCCCCTAATGAGCATTAGATGTATTCATATAGCCAAACAGACCTGTGAAATTGACCAAAGAGCACAGTGTCATCTAGGAAGGAGAGCAGACCAGGGAACTAGGATGACTTTCCTTGTAAAAGACATAAGGCAGAGCAAGTCTGGACGTGTGTGTGTGTGTGTGTGTGTGTGTGTGTGTGTTGAAACACTTTTTTTCAGAAACAAAAAAAGTGAGCAAGCTGTAGCTATTTTGGAAAAGGAGGCCAATGCAGGAACATAATTAGATAGGATTATACAGTTCAGATAACTTAATACAGTATACAGGAGACTTGTTATTCGTGGGTTCCCCATTCGCTGATTTGCATATCCATGGTTGGGTCATAGAGACCCAGTTTCTTTATTCACGGGGTGAAAATGAAGAACAAGGTACTGTGCTTATTTCTGCTTCTCCACTTTTTCTTGTGATTTTCAGCACACTTCCATGTGTGTAGGAACCTAACCCTCCAGTTGCTATAGTTAGTCTCTTTATTCACAGTCTCTTTATCCACAGAAATAGGCGGGAACAGAACCCCTGTGAAGAAAGAGGGGTCCTGTATTCCTAACAATGCAGTAGGATCAGGAATGGGCATTAGGCCTGTGTACATTCTTTCCTGTCCCTCCCTTCACCATGCACAGAGGTGAATGACCAAACTAAGAGAGAGTGTGATTATTGATTACCTTATCTTTAACCCTGAATATTGAAACAATTACAGGGTTTCAGTTTGCAGGATTGGAGGAGATTCCACCTGCAGTAATGGCAGGCTCTTACAGACTTGAAGTTCACCTTTCTAAATATGGCGAGAACAGGAGGAAGTGTGCAGATGCAGGGCCTGTTTCAAATCTCACTACTCCGGGAAATAAGGGGGGAAGGTAATGTCTAATCTTTAAGGAAGATGTGAAGACTACAGATCCGAAACATCATCTTTTGTTTCCCCGTCCTCACAATTGTCTCTTCAAAGGAAGATTATGTGCTGTATACTGGATTGGTAATTGCACATCTATCTAAATTTATTTATTATATATTAATAAATTTATTAATGTATTTAATATATATTTCAATATATTTATTGATGTGTCTTTGTCCAGTGTTCAAAGTGGATTACATAAAATAAAAAGAAAAAAATGTCAACACAAACAAAAAACAAGTAGTAAAGTGGTCTTATAAGATATTTGACCTGCATTCTGTACTGTCATTTAGCCTGTCTTTAGCACAACTCATCCGGTTGTGCTAAAACCCAGAAACTTTAAGATCATGTCATTAATGTTTTTTGTAATACAAGTCTTAAATGTTGGTTCAGTCCATTTAAAATGAGTTAACGGGACCAAAATTTGATTTACACTTAACTGTGTCCAGCTGCCACAGATAAATTAAAATATAAATGTATAATATAGAATCCTCAAAAAAGAAAATAAGGATTTTGAGTGAATAACTGTAATTTAGTTCCATTCTTCTATTATTGAATCCTTGACTGGATGTCTCCTTTTTTTTCTTAAAGACTGTTGACATTCACACAGTTTAAATAGGATGGATGTTTTAAAGTGTCTACTGAGGTTTACATTGCTCTGAAAACATTGTACCCTGAAGTTAGCCAGCAAGTACAAGACACTGGTTGTTTTGTTTTTTGTTAACCTGGCTCATTTCAACTTTCCAGGCTCCTGAAGTTACCCCCCCAAATTATCCAGATCTAATTTTTCTAATGCCAAAAGCTAAACAGATTATCTTAGATTGGCCTTCTGCCTCTGAGAGCTGGAAGACTCATAATTACATCCTCTGAGCACACTCAACAAATCTCTCCCTAACTTCAATACTGGGGAAATATCTGCTGCCTCAATTCTTATACATAATTAGACTATTCCTAAAGCTTTTATTGGATATTCACAAACAAACCCGGAATGAATTCTACCCAAACATGTTGTCATAGTGAAGTTGGCAGTGTTCATTATCTGAAGTTGATTTATGTGATTATTCAGGTAGCTCTTTAGAAGGCTCCTTGAAGAACCGATCTGCCTTCTGCAGTGACAAGCTTGATGAATACTTGGAAAATGAAGGGAAGCTGATGGAAACAAGCACGGGATTCTCTCCTAGTACATCCAGTTGTCCTGTGGTTTACCAACTTCCAACGAAAAGCACCAGCTATGTACGGACACTAGATAGTGTTCTAAAAAAGCAATCCATCATTACTCCATCCAGCTCTTGTACTTTCAAGCCTCTTTCTGTGCCTTCTGTCTCTGGAAAGAAGAAAAAGAAAATTAAGAATAAAAAACCAGCAGTCTCTAAAGGTAAAGGAAAGCCACCCCACAAGTCTGCAGTACCTTTACCTACTGTAACAAAGCAGAAAGACAGCTTATCAGTATTGAAAGAGAAAGTCACTAAACCTCAGCCAAATAGTGAAGCAGCTAATGAGATAGATGCTCTTGTGGTATCAGGCATAGAAGAACATGCTCAGGGAAAACAGATCCCTGTGCGTCAGGCACAGCAGCAACAGCAGAGTAGTCGTCTGTCAAGTTTATCCAAGACTCAGTTGAAGCTGATGGACTTGGAGGATTGTGCATTGTGGGATGGTAAGCTACGGACCTATATTACTGAAGAGCGAGCAGACTTATCTCTAACAGCTTTACTCACTGCTCAGGTAAGTAGTTGTAATGGTTGTTTGCCTTCATCATACCTACTATTTCTGAACTTCATTGTAAAGGTTTTAATATAAAAGCACCAGTTTGTAGCAAACTAATTCGCAAAGTTTCAGCCTAGTGGGTTATTTAACTGTGCTAAAGAAAAGACCCATGACGACAGAACCAAAGAGGGGTAGGCCATTAGGTCTAGATATGCTCTCTAAATCTATAAATATTCATGGTCATAGACCTGGATGCCAGAAATATTAATAGAAGATGCTATTTTATTACAGCAGCTTTGGAATTTTAGAGCCTTAAAATAGATATTGAGATTAATAGGAATTGTTTTGACCTTGAAAGAGCAATCTCTGCCTATTGGAAAGATGGCAAGGAAACCTGAATGGTATGTGATCTAAAAGGCCATTTTCTGAAGGGTAAATTAACATACTGGAAGAATTACTCAATGACAGTTGATTACTTTTCCAGGTGTTCAGTAACTGCCCCCAACGGTTGTTATTGCACAGTTGTGCTTTTTGAATAATTTGTTCAGTGATTGCAAAGCTGTGCATCACGGTTTGCTGGATAATGACTTCAGAGGAAAACTGAAGAATATGGTATTCCTTTTGTGAGTCCAGGGTAGATATTTTAAACTGAACAAACTGTTCTTCTAAGCAGCTGCATTCACCTTTAGGATAAACCCAAAGAAAAATCTAAGTGTATTTTGGTCTGTGTGTGCATGTAACCACGCTTACTTGCTGGATTAGGAAGTGCAAGCATTAAAAATGCAGTTTCAAATGCACATCTGAGTGATTCTGCAATCAATCTGCACTTCATTGCTTTGCACATCCCCATCTATGTTCTTGTGCAATTGGACTCACATCAGTGTCTTGTATAGATGAGACTAAAGCTGCACCAGGACCTGCATTTTTTAATGCAGTGAGGAGGCAGGAAATCTTTTTTTAAAATGCTTTGTTAAACTTCATTTGAAAAATAAGCACAATATCGTTTTTAAAGGCGGGGGGGGGGGGCATACTCTGGAAATCATATAAGATCTGATTTTAATTGTGATAATATTCAGTATTTATACAGCACATATTAATCTTGAATATTACTGCTAGAATTCTGTATTATAAATAAATATTGTATTGCAACTAATATGCATGTGCTTAGTTTTGAAAGCAAATGGGTAGAATACAAAGAGCTGCTATTAAAAATGCACAAAAGCTTGTAGGCACCCAATAGGATCTCCCCCCCCCCCCCCGCCTTTGAACAGTAGAGCACTTTCCCCTTATGCCAGGTCACAGACTTGGCTTGAAACGAAATTTCCAAAATGCCATGCATTTTGGGAATCTAGTGTTCAAGAAACAGAAGTGCAAGGCTACTCTGGGCATGTGAAAAGAGTGGCACGGTGGCTTAGATCCTGGTTTTTGACATGATTGGAATTTGTATAGAGTGCGTGTGTTAGTGCATGTGTGCTTCTGCTTTTAGATGTAGTACTGATGTTGATTTTTCAGGTGTTCACGCTACTTTTTCTATATTTACAATACAGAATGCAGTTACTCTTCATTAGTGTGTATGCAGATAGTTTTTCAAATGTTTGATAAGAATGTGTATATTATTTCAGGCTTCACTCAAAAACAAACCTATACACAAAATAATCAAAAGGCGAGCACCACCATGCAACAATGACTTTTGCCGGCTTGGATGTATCTGTTCTAGTTTAGCTCTAGAGAATCGTCGGCCTACGCATTGTCGCAAGCCTGACTGCATGTTTGGCTGCACTTGCCTCAAGAGAAGGGTGCTCCTAGTTAAAGGAGGTTCCAAACGTAAGAAAGTCCTGGAGAAGCCTCTTCATGGAAGGCATAGGTTGCATAGTGGGAAAGAGCAGGAACAGTTGGAGAAGGAGACAGAGCAAGAAGAGGAGCAAGAGAAACAGAAACTGAAAGATAAGAAGAGAAGGAAAAAGGTGGAATACAGTAAGTATTAAATTTAACGCTTTGTTGTATGCTCTCCTCTCTGCTGAATAGAAGAGAACCTCTCCATATCTGTACTCTTGATCCTTTTAGAAGGATGATAAAGTTTTTTACAATTCTTCCAAGCCTTCTAAGATACTTATCTTTGCAGTGTGTGTGGTGATCAGTCTCTTGATAGGGGTGTATGTGTGTCGATATTTATCTTTAGTGTGTTAGTCTTGTACGCTGCTTTGGAAACTGTAAGGTTGATTAGCAACATAGAAGTTGAATTTTTTTAAAAAACCACATTTATCAACAACATATATATCACTTCTCAACAAATATTTCCAAAGTGGTATTCACAGAGAAATAATACATAAATAAATAAGATGGATCCCTGTCCCCAAAGGGCTCACAATCTTAAAAAAAACATAAGTCAGATACCAACCACAGTCACTGGTTGGGGGTACTATGCTGGGGGTAGATAGGGCCACTTGCTCTCCCCCTGCTAAATGAAGAGAATCACCATTTTAGAAAGGTGCCTCTGTGCCCAGTTATTCATTCATTCATTCGATTAAGTTTAATACCTAAGTTAATTTATATATACTTTCTCTGATGGTGTAGGAGGGTACTCAATGTAGATTATCTCATCGGATGAGCTCCAGAGGCAGGTCTACCAAAGATGTCCCCTGCTTACTGAGCAATGAGGCAGCTTTTAAAAGTGGCAATTCTCTTCTATTTAGCAGGGGGAGACCAACTGGCCCTATCCAACCCCAGCACAGCATTCCTCCAGTGGCTGTTGCTGGTGTCAGCCTAATACTTCTTTTTAGATTATGTGCTCTTTGGGGACAGGAAACCTTGCTTTCTTACTTTTTATGTAAAATACTTTATAAAGTTCTGTTGGAAAGTGGTATATAAATATTAATAGTTGTTAAGAGCCCGTGGAGGAGATCCGCTTACTCAGATTTGGGTCGAGATTCATAAGAATGGGGTTCTGCGCCTGTGCAGGACCCTCATGGTAGAATGCCGCAGCTCATCATGGCGACCGAGCCCTGCCTCCATGCCCACAGTATACTATTTAAAGGCAGGCCAGTGTCATGTTCCACAGTTCTTGGATGACCACTGCCTGTTGCTCCTTGTCGGATAAAGTTCTTCAGAGTTTTTTCTTCCCAAGTTCATCTGTTTAAAACAAAACAAAAAAACAAAAATGGGCTGTTATTTCATTTATTTGACTTGTTCTTTTGGCTTCTGGACGACGTTGGCATCATTTGACCTTTGGAATGGATTTTGGATTGTGTTTTTGATTATTGTTATGGTTGAGGAGAAATGGAGCTTTAAAAGGTGCAAGGGATGTAATGTTAAACTCCCCTCTAAAGACCTCCATGATTTGTGTCTCATCTGCCTTGGAGAGGAACACAAGTTTCTACTTGCAAGATATGCCTGTCTTTCTCTAAACAGACTTGCAAGAATTGGGCTCTGAGGCTTCATGCTGCAATATATGATGAAGTCCCTTGATTCTGGGCGAGCCCCACCCTTCGATGTTGATGTCTTCAATGGCAATTACGACAGTCTCAACATGGAAGTCTTCAAAACCATCTATATCGACTTTGGCGTCTACAACTTTTAGGAGCCCCAAGCCCCCTTTTGAAGCGCAACTTCAAAACAATCACAGTCCAAGACCATATGGTCGGCCTCGGAAGCTAATGCATCATCTCCAAGACCTGAAGAAATCTAAAACTATAGATCTAACCAAAGACCATACACCATCACCATCAGATCAACAGCAGCTGATGTTGGACCTTGTATGGCCCTTGAAGTCAAAGGTTACCCTTCGACATCAACAAGGTCTCCTGATCTGTTGAAACCACCCAAGCCTCTCAACACCAACCACACTTCGACTCTGATGCTGTCGACATTGAGGGCTCGATCTGTCACCAGCTCTGACATTGATTAATTTCTTGGCACCTTGGATGCCTGCTGATCAACGCCAAGACACACCCGTCACAGTGTCTCTTGCTCCCTGATTTCCAGCAGCAATGTCGATGCTGCATATACCCATGCTGTCGGCATCGAGGCAAGTCTCACCTCGATCTCAGATGCCAATGCCGACATTGGACATCAATGAAGAGGATTCAGACAGAGGTGCTGGATTGGACCCCTCCACTGCATACACATTACTGTCAGTCCTAGACTTGTCCTCCAGCACTCTTTCTTTGTCCACATTCAAAGGGTTTCTCCCGACAAGCGCTGATGGATCGCAACTACGTACAACTACACCAACAGGATCTATCCCTGTTCGTTTAGTAGACCAGCCATCTCCTTGTACCCTGTCTGCTGCCCACTTAGAGGGGCTGTCTGGCACTCTTGTGGCTTTTCTCATACTTTAGGAAAATATATAAGGGGAGAGTGGTGCTAATGAAAATACAAAGAAAAAAGTTACCACCCAATAGAACAAATGTACAAATGATTGAAACTTCTTAAATCACTTCATTATTATAAATCACCTGTTATGCATGAATCACTTAAATCTCTTATTATAGTAAACACTGAATATACATAAATCACTTGACAAGGTTTTGCGATAAGTCCTTGTTTCTCAAACAAGCTTCCTCAGAAGTGAAATTGTATTAGTTCCAAACGTGATAAACTTCCTGATGTGTAGAATCTTCAAAGTGTCCTTCAAAAATGTTTCTTCGCTCCTCCAAAAGGAGTGTAGATTATATCAACATTCATAGATCTCTCCCACGGGGTTAGACAAAGTTCTTCTAAATACAAAACACAAATCATATATAAAAGAAAACACTTACAGACCATGAGAGAAAACATATACAACGTACTGAAATTCATATGTTAACATAAAAGATAATACCCAAAAGGAACGACGATTCACAAACTGCAGCCCAAGCTGACACCCAGTCTTAGTCAAGCCTGCTCGGATGGGCTGTCCACGCTATCCTCCTACAGTTTTATAACCCTCTCAATCATTCTCAGCTGTTAAACCTCCTAATCAGCCACTATCTGTTACTCTTCACGCTTAGGGCACCACTATTACAGAAAACAAGATAAGTGTAAATTTGTGTTTAAACCATAAGGTAACAAGGAATTTAATCTATGTATGTAAAACGATTCTTGTCTGTTTAGCCATCTTACTGGATCAATATTGCAATATCTAAATTTTTCTTTTCTAAGGTGGAAATCACCACAAATTTAAGGTCATCAGGCTGATGACCAGCTAACATAAAATGTTCTGTGAGTGGTGCCTCTAATACTCTATTTTAAATCCTGTAGTAATGTTCTAAAATGCGTTTTTTAACTGGACGTGTAGTGCAGCCAACATATAACTTTATACAAGGGCACATAATAACATATACAGCATAGGCAGAATTACAATTGGAAAAAATATTCCAAAGGCTCAACATAATTGCCATTAGAATGTTTAAAGACTTTAGTAGGCAATGAAAACTTGCACGCAGCACACGTTCCACATTTGAAGTGGCCCTTAACATAACTAACCTCTCTCGTGGCATATCGGACTGTATCAAAATTTTATTGCTTAATACAGAATAATTCAGTCCCCATGTAATCCTACGTGGTGTGGACTTATCCTTGGTCTGAAATAAACATCTCCTCTGAACACTATCAGCACGTGATCTTGCTCTCTTAATAATATGCCAAGGATAATCCCCATTCAGTTTTCTCATACTTTGGCTGCAGGTTCAACACTTGCTATGGCTGCTTTGGGAGCCTCCTCTCCTGGTGTTCCATATGACTATCAGGAAGACTATGGAAGTTGACTTCCTAGAAGTCTTACCATCCCCTTTCTTCTTCTTTGGCAGTAAACACCTTGGTGAGTGGGGATGCACCTGCTTTATTGAGCAGACCTGTTATGCTAACTTATGTGGCTGTGCAGACCATTACTTCAGCTCTTGTGCCTCTGGTGTCTGTGGTGACACAGACGGCCCCACTGCTACCAAAATATCCTTGCTTGGATGTGGGGACTCAAAACGCGTTCTCAATCTTCACTAGGGGTGTGCACGGAACTGCGGAGCTGCGGTCCGGCACTGGGTGGGGGGTTCCAAAAAGAATGGGGGGGGGCTTTACTCACCCCCTCAAGAATTCTGACGTATTTATTCAAGTAAGCGGGCGGCATACCTGCCCGCTTCATTCCCCCTCCTCCGGCGGCGCGCGGCTCAGCTTCCTCCTCCTGTTTCAAATTGGGCGGCAGGGTAGCTCCCAGTCCCTGCCGCCCGGCTCTTCAATCCCCCCGTCTCGGCTGGCGGCCGCCCCCTGAGGAGACCCAAGACCCCTGCCGCCGCTTCCCTTCCCATCCCATCCACAGGCGGTCGGCAGGAGAGCTCTCCTGCCGACCCTGTCCCCTTCCCCGGCTCGGCTGCAAATGGCTTCTAGGAAGCCTTTTGCGCGCCTGCACAAAAGGCTTCCTAGAAGCCATTTGCAGCCGAGCCGGGGAAGAGAGCGGACGGCAGGGAGTTCTCCCGCCACCCGCTCGCTGAAGTTAATGTTAACTTCAGCGAGCGGGCGGCGGGAAAACTCCCTGCCGTCCGCTCTCTTCCCCGGCTCGGCTGCAAATGGCTTCTAGGAAGCCTTTTGCGCAGGCGCGCAAAAGGCTTCCTAGAAGCCATTTGCAGCCGAGCCGGGGAAGGGGACGGGGTCGGCAGGAGAGCTCTCCTGCCGGCCGCCTGTGGATGGGATGGGATGGGAAGGGAAGCGGCGGCAGGGGTCTTGGGTCTCCTCAGGGGGCGGCCGCCAGCCGAGACGGGGGGATTGAAGAGCCGGGCGGCAGGGACTGGGAGCTACCCTGCCACCCGATTTGAAACAGGAGGAGGAAGCTGAGCCGCGCGCCGCCGGAGGAGGGGGAATGAAGCGGGCGGCGGGCAGGTATGCCGCCCGCTTACTTGAATAAATATGTCAGAATTCTTGAGGGGGTGAGTAAAGCCCCCCCTATTCTTTTTGGAACCCCCCACCCGAACCAAAACCACCCCGTGTCCGGACCGGTCTGGAGGCCTTTAGAATGGCCTCCGAACTGGTCCGTGCACATGACTAATCTTCACTGCCTCTGAAGTCTACTTCTGAGATTCTAATGTACATCACACTTTCCTCAACTGTTCACCTTCAGACCATTATGGATCCTCTGACTTTGAATCGGATCCAGACGATAATCTGCAGGGCAGCAAAGTGCGTGGGAGGTTGTTCATACATCAACCCCAATCTCCAAACGTTTGGAAAGCTTTTATCGCATCCTAGAAAAGGACAATACCTACTGCTCCTAACTCCCTGGTCATCGATTGCGCTACCTCGGTGAAATCTGGGAGGTGCCACACAGCTCCTGCAGATGAGGGGAGGAAGTTGGGTCTCTTAGGGAGGAAGATCTACTCCACTTCTATCAATTAAGATCGTGAATTATTCAGTCTGCACAGCTAAATATAACCATGGCCTGTGGGAAGCCCTTCAAAATGACTTAGACACTTTGTCACCTGAGGAGTTTAAAAGGAGATACCAACAAATCTTGGATAAATCAGCTGTTCTCACACAACAAAAATTGAGCACAGCGAAACATCTGGCTGAATCAGTCTCATTCCATGACCGCAGCGGTCTCACTACGGAGATATTCTTGTCTTCGCTCCACTTCTCTTCAGAGCAGGCATCCCCAAACTGCGGCTCTCCAGATGTTGCTGAACTACAACTCCCAGCATCCCTAGACACAATTTTTTGTGGCTGGGTATTCTGGGAGTTGTAGTTGAGCAACATCTGGAGGGCCGCAGTTTGGGGATGCCTGCTTCAGAGTGATATGAAAGAGAAGATTGAGAGCTTGTCCTTTGATGGTAAGGGCCTTTTCAGAGAGGCAACCAATTCCACAATGGAGCAGTTAAAGAAGTCCAGATTTACTGCAAAGACTTTTACCACCTCAAACTTCGACTTCTAGATGGAAGCCCTCATTCAGACAACAGGAGCACTGTGATTTCAAAAAACAATATCACCCTTATCATAAGCTCTCCTATCAAGGAAAAGGCAAAATCACCCAATCACAGCGCACGAAACAGGGCGAAGCCTCAAAAGCAACTTTGAGGAACAGGACTGCCCACCATCGCCTCTACACTCCTCCCCCGTCACCAGGGGTGTTAACATCTTGGCAAGCAAGCAACTACACCAGCCTTACAATCCAATCACTTCCATCAGCTCACAATTCTATCAGGCTGGCACGCCAAGCCCCTGCATAGCACTGCATAACATCAGACCACTGGGTCCTGCAGTTCATATTCTTGGGATATGCCATAGAGTTCAAAACAGCCCCGTACTTTTCAGGGATGAAGTTCATTCAACCGTCCCTGTCATTACAGGAGGAAGTGAAGGAGTTGTTAGAAAAGGGTGTGATTACCCATGCGCGGTGGGTGCAGAGACAGGTGGTTTTCCTGTCTTTAAAGAGGGATGGCGGGATCCGCCCCATCATGGATCTGCGCTACCTGAACAAGCTTGTCTGTGTAAGGAAATTTCACATGATAGCATTGCAAGGGATCCTACACTTCTCTATCAAGAGAATTGGCTTGCAACTTTGGATCTGAAAGACACATACTTCCATATTGGTATAAGTTAAGGGAACAACACAGGAAGTATTTAAGATTGAGTATTTAAGAGGTGAACAAGTGTACCAATACAAGGTCTTACCTTTCAGACTTTCTACCACCCCAAGGGTATTTACCAAGTGTATGGCTGTTGTGATGGCCCATCTGAGAATGCAGGGTATAGCAATCTACTCATACTTTCTGAGGATGTAGGGTATAGCAATCTACTCATACTTGGACGTTTGGCTCCTGATGTCCAGAGACCAAGGAGAGTTACATTCTCAGACATTGTGTTTTAAATCTCCTCCAAGACCTGGGGATCCAAGTCAATTGGGAAAAGTCCCATCTAAAATGGGTACATATCATCATCTACATTGGAGCAATCTTGAACACAAGAGACCAGGAAAGCTTACTTACCCAATGAACAGTAAGAGTGTATCAGAGATCTGATCCATGAATTCTGACAAAGTCCATTGCAGCCGGTTCAACTCATTCAACAACTCTTGGGCCTCATGGTGTCCTGCAACACAGTAGTACATTATGCACATTTGAAGATGCGAAAGCTACAACTTTGGTTTCTATTGGTTTTCCGTCCAAACTTGGACAGTCAGCACAAGCGTCTGGAAATTCTAGTTCAGATACTAAACTCTCTTTCATGGTGGTCGAACAGCCGGAATCGCTTAGAAGGGGTTCCTTTTCAGACTTTGACTCCCTCAATTTGGTTGACAAGACATGTCTCTGCTGGGTTGGGGTGCTCACTGCAAGAACCATCAAATTCAAGGCAAGTGGACCCCACAACAAACTCAGTTTCATATCAGCGTCTTGGAACTGCTAGCCGTCTTCCAAGCGATGAAGGTCTTACTACCACTTCTACAAGGCAAAGTTGTGCAGGTGCAGTTGGACAATACCTCTGCCCTGACTTATATCAACTGCCAGAGAGGAACAATGTCACAGATCCTTTGCGCTCTCAGCCTCCAAACGTGGCATTGGTGCATCAGGTTTACCCGATAGCCATCCACATAAAAGGCCTAGACAACGTCCTATCAGATGATCTGAGTCGCATGTTTCTGCAACAGGAGGAACACAAGTAAAAGATCAAAACTGAATATATTGCTCCCCTCTTCAACAACTGGATGAGCCCCACCATAGACCTATTCACAACTTCAGAAAACACGAAGTGCATTCGCTTTTGTTCAAGGGCAGCTCATGACCCACAATCACTTCGCCTTCCAGATGGACTGATCTCAGGAGATTCTGTACATGTTCCCACCACACCCATTGATCAGCCACATGGTGGCATGTCTCCTGATTACTCCAACTTCATACATCCTAGTGACTCCTTGGTGGCCAAGACAACCATGGTTTCCACAGGTACTCAAACTATCAGGAAATCAATACCAGTGATTGCCACAATAACTAGATCTTCTTACACAAGACAACGATCATATTCTACAACCAGACGTACTTACACTCCATCTGACGGCATGGCAAATCGGCTTCTGAGTAATATCGTGCTCAACTAAGCCTTCCAGCAGACATAACTACTTTAGCAGATGGCTGTGTTTTTAAGATCTGTGCCAGGGCACATGGTTTTCACCCTAAGCAAGCTACCATTAAGGACATAGTCCTCTATTTGACTACCTTGAAATTGCAGGGTTTGGCTAATGTATCCCTTAAAGTTCACTTGGTGGCACTCTCTTCCAAACTTCCAGGCTATGGTGGTAAGAGTCTTTTCTCTCACCCAGAAAGTAGAGCCTTCCTGAAAGGCCCGTGAATGTATACCCACCTATTCGTACTCCTGTGGAACGTGGAGCATATCCTTGGTTCTCTCAGCATTGACCCCAAGCCCATTTGAACCAATGGGTATTACTTTCATCAATCTAGTAACTTTCAAAATGTCCTTCCTACTGGCCATAACTACGGCAAAGCATCTTAGTTAACTGACAGCTTTGAGGATTAACTCCCCGTACACCAGGATCTATCCTGATACGCTCATGTGTATGGATCCTGACTTTATGTCCAAGGTGGTATCTGAATTCCACCTCAAAGTATTGTTCTCCCTGCATTTGTCAAGGATCCTTCTACGTCTTTGGAATGTGTGATGCACTCTTTGGATGTGCGCAGGGCATTATATTACCTAGATCGTACTAAAAACTTTAGGTCCACCAAGCACCTTTTTGTAGCATACAAAGATCCTACTAAAGAAACCTGCATTTGTAGACAGAAAATGTCCAGATGGCTAGTTGAGCTCATTATACAATAGCTACTACTGCACCATCCTCCATTGGGAGCTAGCTAAACACCCATTCTTATGGATCTCAATCTAGATAAACAGGCTGCTCACTTGTAACTCTTCATCTGGTAGAGATCCATCAACATCTATGAGCCTCTTCTGAACCGAGCCTCTTTTGAACCACCCCTCTGCAGTAGTGTTCTACTATGTGCATTCAGAGTGTTCATGCTATTCTCCTTCGATGATGAACTCACCAGATTCTGGATGATCATCCTCCATGGCAGTCATCAAAGAACTGAGGAACATGATCCTGTTGTGGAGACTGCCTTGGTCAGCCTGATGGATGATCTCCAGTTAGAAATTGACAGAGGAAGTGTGGTGACTCTGTTGGTCCTTTTGGATCTCTCGGCAGCTTTTGATACTATTGACCATAGTGTCCTTCTGGAACGTTTGAGGGTGTTGGGGGGTGGGAGGCACTGTTTTACAGTGGTTCTGCTCCTTCCTCTTGGATAGTTCCAGGTGGTGTTGATTGGAGACTGTTCCTCTTCGAAATCTGAGCTTAAGTATAGTGTTCCTCAAGGCTCCGTACTTTCTCCAATGCTTTTTAACATCTACATGAAACCGCTGGGAGAGATCATCAGGGGATTTAGAGCTGGGTGTTACCAGTACGCTGATGACACCCAGATCTACTTCTCCATGTCAACTTCTTCAGGAGCTGGCATATCCTCCCTAAATGCTTGGCTGGGAGCAGTAATGGGCTGGATGAGGGAGAATAAACTGAGGTTGAATCCAGATAAGACAGAGGTACTTATTGTGCGGGGTCAGAACTCCAGAGACGATTTTGATCTGCCTGTTCTAGATGGGGTCACACTTCCCCAAAAGGAACAGGTCCGCAGTCTGGGAGTACTTCTGGATTCACACCTCTCTCTGGTTTCTCAGGTTGAGGCGGTGGCCAGGAGTGCTTTCTATCAGCTCCGGCTGATATGCCAGCTGTGCCCGTTTCTCGAGATCAATGACCTCAAAACAGTGGTACATTTGTTGGTAACCTCCAGACTTGACTTCTGTAATGCGCTCTACGTGGGGCTACTTTTGTACGTAGTCCAGAAACTTCAACTGGTTCAGAACGTGGCAGCCAGGTTGGTCTCTGGGTCATCTCAGAGTGACCATGTTACTCCTTTACTGATGGAGCTACACTGGCTGCCAATAGGTTTCTTGACAAAATACAAAGTGCTAGTTATAACTGATAAAGCCCTAAACAGCTTAGGCCCTGAGTTTCTAAGAGAGTGTCTTCTTCACTATGAGCCCCACCGCCCATTGAGGTCATCTGAGGAGGTCCGTCTCCAGTTACCGCCAACTCGTTTGGTGACTACACAGAGACGGGCGTTCTTATTCGCTGCCCTGAGATTGTGGAATGCGCTCCCTCCTGAGATACGATCCTCCCCATCTCTGGCAATTTTCAAAAAACACCTGAAAACCCATCTTTTCACTCAAGCTTTCTCAGCTTCCTAAAAAAATTTAGGTTTTAATCTCTGGTTTATTTTTAAATTGTTAAAGTAAGTTTTTTGTATATGTTTTTAACTTGTTTTATGCTATTGTTAACCACCCAGAGACGAAAGTTTGGGGTGGTGTACAAATTTGATAGATAAATAAACAAACAAACAAACATGGTGCTGGCCCACCTTTAAATAGCTGTGAGTGTGGAGGCGGGGCTCGGTTGTCATAATGAGCTGCTGCATTCTACTGCGAGGGTCCTGCTCAGGCACAGAACCCTATTCATATGGATGTCAACAGTTCTCTACCAAATCATAAGTTACAGGTGAGCAACCTGTTTTTATTTCATTCTTTCTTTGTTCAAGAGAGCCCGTCTGCTGTACTTTGCTTACCTTGAGGCTACTCTTTCTAGCCATTGACTCATTCTTGCTCTGCCTTCATTTATTATCCAATATCCTCTTTTGTGACTCAAATCTTACTGTGTTCACCTTTTTCTTCTTATCCCCCCCCCTTTTTTTTTTTTGGTCCCCTTGCACTCTTCTCCCTACCTTTTCTCTTTGGAGACAGAACAGTATGGTTGAAGCTGAGAAACAGATTATCAAACCCATCCCTGAACATGCAACTCCCACCTACTATGGCAGATACTGAAATAGTAAATCTGTATTGTAACTATGTATACATACATACATATTTATTTAAAAACACTAGTTGAATTTTCTCCTGCATGCTTGTAAAATCTCCCCTTCTGTTTTCTTTTCTTCTCTTGCTAAGAATTGCAGCCCTTTCCAGACAGATGATTGGCAGGATCTGATACAGTTTCTGCTAGTTCTTATAGGCAGCAAATTCTTTTCCCAGCAAAAATTTTCATATTTATAGTTAGGCAATGTCTGTATGGATATATTTGTTTTAGAGTAGAGCTCTGTCACAGAAAAATCAACTTTTAAAAACCATTTTTCCTAGCCATCTGTGATACGGAACCAGAAAAACCTGTTAAGAACTTCCCTTTATGGGTGAAAGTAGATGGAGAAATGGATCCAGAACCAGTTTATATCCCAACACCATCAGCTGTTGAACCAACAAAACCTGTGATGCCCCCTGTTGCAGAGGTCTTACCTTCTGATAACCAGCCGGCGTCCAGTGAAGTCAAGACTGTGTCCAGTGGAGTCAAGCTAGGGCGAGTGTATACACCCAGACCTAACCCAGTGGTAAGCAAAGAAAATAACTCCTTTTCTTCAAAATTGCCTGAGTACAAGTTAGTTGGCATAAAGGGAAGTTAGGTAAGGTATAGACATTTGTTCTGTAATTTTAAGATAGAAATGAAGAGCAGTTGCAAATGTTTTCTGGCAAGAATTTACCCTTGAGGAACAGGCAGAGTCTCATTAGCAAGTGGGGACCTTTAGGACAAACAAGAGCATGAGGAGTAAGGATTATGAGAGAAAATACTACTTTCACACCTTTCGGGCAGGCAGTCCATAAGGATAGAGGGAAAGGGGGTTGTGTTCAATAGTAAAGAGCAGCTAGAGAACTTCAAAAATAGTTGTTTTGGGGTGATCAAAAATGCTAGCAAATGTGGATAATCCTGGGAATAGAATTTTGAAGAATGATTCGTTTTAAGGTGCCTGCTACTCCAGGCTTCTTGTTTTTGCTCCTGACACCTGCATTGGTCCCAGGGCCCCCTGTTCCCTCATTTGTAGAGCCTGGCATTGACAGCCCTTGCTCCAACACAGCTCCCTCCCATGCCTCATGCAGAGCTTCTTTCGCATGCCCTTCTCCCAGGCGGAGCCCAGCTGCATCTGAAGTGGATGATCTGTATTCCCCTGTGTATCGGGTCTCCTGTCATCAGTCCTCTTGGGACTGATGCTGCGCTGCCTCTCCTGGAATGCATTGGTGCTTTCAACCCTATACTGACCAGTACTCCCCATCATCGTGCTCCTCTGACAGATGTGTCCTCTATGTTGGAGCCCATGGATGCTGCTATGGACACTTGTATGACTCCGATGGTTACAGATGTCGCTGCCATTATTCATGCTTCTCTTATGACAGGGCCTGCTGGTCCAGATCCCATTCAGGGTCCCTTTCTTCAAGACATAGGCACCATTCCTTCCAGGTGTCACACTCCACTGCACCAGGTGCGGGAGGACAGACCGAGAGCTCCTTTGACCTTGGCCAAACCCCTCAACCGCTGCCACCATCACCGCTGCAGTGCCTTCTTGCGCTGTCTCTACAGCCAGGCCACCCAATAACCAGCTGCAGGTGGTCTCTTTGGATGTGATTGACCCACTTCCACCAACTCAGACTCTTCACTCCTTGGATTCAAGTTCAGATGCTGGCAACAACCCTGATGTTTTGGATGCGCCAGAGATGGCCTCGGGCGCTACTCCTCCAGATTGAGTTGAGGACCCCAAGCCCCCCATCCTTTCTGAGGACCTGAGCTCCTTCACTGAACAAGTCTCAAGGATGTCCTCTGCCCTGGGGCTACAGGTGCAGGACCAGCCTAAGCCTTCTTTGAACCCCATCTTTGATCTGATTGATCTTAACACCCACACGGCTGCTGCCTTGCTTGACATTACCCATTCTTAGGAAAAGCCTTCTTCTATTACTCCAACAGCTTAAAAGATTGATAATTATTACAAGGTGCAATTAACGGATTGCACTTGCCTCCAGAAGCATCCAACTCCCAACTCTGTCATGGTTGAGGCTGCACAAGCTAGATCCCGCAACCGTGCTCTCTCTGCCCCTGTTGACCGGGCAGGAAACATGAGTCCATTGGCTGGTGCCTTTATTCAAACATTTTTCTATTGCTCAAAATAGCCAATTACCAGGCATGTATGTTGTGCTACAACCATCTCCTGTGGGAGAAGCTGTCACCTCTCCTTCAACTCTTTCCCAGGAACAGAAATACTGGGCTCTTGACCTACATGAGGCCTTCTGCCTCAGTAAACAATTGTTACATACTTCCCAACACACCACTGACTCAGCAGCCAGGTCTGTGGCCAGCTCTATAATTCTACGGAGACATGCATGGCTGCGCTTCTCTGACCCCATGCCAGAAGCCAGAACGAGGATTAAGGACCTGCCCTTCAATGGCCAGGCTCTCTTTGGCCCCAGGACAGATGACATGCTGGAGTGGGTCCAAAAACTCAACACCACTGCTTGATCATGTTAAATCGGAGGAGAGCTTTTTTGCTGGTGCGGTTTAATGCCTTGCCTTCTGCCGTTTTGGATGGCAGATTTAAGGGGATACAACTAAGAAACCAGTTATGTCCATGTGGTTTGGGTGACATTGAGTCCATCTTATATGCTCTCTTACACTGTGCATATTATAGGGACATTTGTACTATCTGGATCGAACCATTCTTTAAAAATAGGCCAGGTCAAACAGAAGAGTATTACTTTCCCTATCTTTTGGCGGATCAACATGCACTTGTCACAGCAGGGACAGCAAGATTCTGTGTGGCAGCCTGTAAACTGAGACGGGAGCAACTGAATAGTTGTAACTGAGATTTTTGTATACCCTGGTGCTTTATTTAGTTTTACTGCTTTGATTTTGTTTTGTTTTATGCTGATTTGTATTTTGGTGTGTTTGTTGACTGTTCACTGATTGTAATAAATTATTACTTTAAAATGTTAAAATAATTATTTTTAAAATATTGTTTTAAAATTTTTAAATTGTTGTAATGTTTTAAACTTTTTGTTTTTGTTTTAACTAATGTTTTACTTTCTGTTTTTATTTTGTTGTAAACTGCCCAGAGACATAGGTTGGGGGCGGTATAAAAATGTTTAAATAAATAAATAGAAATAATACTCAACACCACTGCTCGCTCCATGAGCTGGTCCTCTAATTCCTCCTCAGCACCCACCAGATATAATAGAACCCATAGGTTCCAGTGTCTTCACTCTTCGAGATCCTCTTCTGTCTCCGCAGGACCACTCCCTTTATCAGCACAAGTTTCCACACTATAGGAAGAACCCTTTCAGTAATCCAAGTCTGGATCTACCTCGTACCATAAACGGGTGTGACTATCTCCAGCCCCCGGGACGCAGCTGCATCCATATCTGGATGTGTGGAAGAGCATCACTTCAGACAACTGGGTTCTTTCTGTTATAGGTTTGGGCTACAGTATAGAATTTGTAGAGTGTCCTCCATATTCTGATTGCAGGATCACCTTTCCAACCTCAGTTCTTTGGGACAAAATCCACGCCTTGTTTGAAAAAGGGGCTATAGAACCCATCCCTCCCAATCTCACAGGTGTCTTCTACTCTCCTTATTTTTCCATCTCAAAAAGAGATGGTGGCCTATGTCACATCATGGATCTCCCAGGCTTTAAATGGTTTCATTGCTTACAAAAGGTTTTGCATGCTTACCATCTCGGAGATCCTCTCCCTGCTGGAGAGAAGGATGTGGTTAGTCTCTAAAGATCTTGAGGACGCTTACTACCACTTAACTATCTGCCCACAACACAGGAAGTACCACCACTTCCAGATCTGCTCAGAAAGATTTCAGTTCAGAGCATGCCCTTTGGTGTGTCCTATGCTCCAAGGGTCTACACAAAGTGTATGACAGTAGTTACTGGCAACCTGCAGCAACTGGAAGCCCATATTTTCCCATTTTTGGACAATTGGCTCCTGGTCGCCAAGTCACACACTGCCCTATGTGAACATCTCGCCCTGATCCTGGACTGACTTTGGCTCCTGGGCTTCCAGGTCAATTGCGAAAAGTCTCCAAGTTTCATATAGTTTCTAGGCATGGTGTTTGATTTTGTTTAAGCTGTTATCTACCTTCCTTCAGAATACATAGCACACATAAGATCTCTGGTGACCTTGCTCTGCAATTTGCCCCAGCACATTGCAAGCGACATCAAACGCATGCTGGGTTTCATGGTTTCTGACACAATCGCACCCATCTCTGTATGCATCCACTTCAACACTGGTTCCTCTATGCCTTTGATCCTCAAAGAGACTCACAGTGGTGGACCCTTCACGTTCCCTTTGTGGTTTGCCAGTCCCTTTGTTGGTGGGCATCTTGCACCAACCTTTCCAGGACCCCGCCCGTCCACGCACTGAGTCTGCAAATCTACCTGACCTTGGACGCATCAGACACAGGTTGGGATGTCCATCTCTACAAGGTCCAGCTCAATGGCCATTGGTTGCATCAGGAGTCTTCCCATCACATAAATTACCGGAAACTCCTGGAGGTTTACAAAGTCCTGAAAGGCTTCCAGCATGGCCAGGTGGTGACATGAAAGCATATATAAACCATCAAGGAGGCTAGACTCTCTACTGCATGTGTGGGAGTAGGTCCTCCTTTGTGCCTACCTGTCTGCAGTCCATATTCAAGGCAGTACTAATGTCCAGGGAGATCATCTCAGCAGGACTCCCTCATCATCTCATGTGGAAGCTTGACCCTGCTACGCTTCTCTGAATCTTCAGGCTGTGGGGCACACATCAGATAAATTTATTTGTAAGTCCTGAGAACCACCAGTGAGGGCGATTCTGCTCTAGAGCATGGATGGGCAGGGGATCTATGGGGGATGCCTTCGCGAGAACATGGGATGATCAATATGAGTACCTGTTTCCGTGATCCCGCTAATTCCATGGATCCTGCAAAAAATACAGATAGACATGACACACTGCATTTTGATAGCCTCTTGTTGGCTGAGGCACCATTAGTTCCCTCACCTTGTACAACTTTGAGAGGGAACTTCCTTTTACTGCCTTACCATCCGAATCTGCTTAAAACCAGGGCTCTCTTCTCCACCCAGACATTGCCTTCCTATACCTGATAGCCTGGAGGATTTGTCCATCTGGCCCCCGTGTCTTGCAACCATCCTCTCTGCATCCAGAAAGCCATCCACTTTCAAGTCCTATGCGGCAAAATGGAAATGTTTTACACTTTTCTCCAAGTGGCCACGGCTCTCAAAACCCGACTTCGGCCTCATTGCCCCTGAATTTCCATGCTGACAAGGTCACACTCCATCTGGATATTTCCTTCGACCTGAAGATCATCTTCTCCTTTCATAGGTTGCAACTGATTACTCTCTCAGTCTCCCCCCCCCCAGTTTTTCTGTGGTCAAAGAGATGCTGGCATACGCTAGATGTCCACAGGGCCTTGGCCTTTTACATGGACAGGACTTCATTATTTAGATCCTCTCCTTCTTTTTTTTCATCACCTATGGTGAACCCAATAAGCCTTCTCTCATCAAATTGGCATATCAGCGAATGGGTCTGCAACCATCAGTTATGGTTTATTGAACCCCTGCGCTGACTACATCCACAGCCTTCGAAATGGGCTTGCCCCTGGACTCTCATCTGCAGGACTGCCACATGGGCTACTCCCTTCTCCTTCTTTAAGCACAATGGTTTAGATAGGAACATAGGAAACTGCCATATATTGAGTCAGACCATTGGTCTATCTAGCTCAGTATTGTCTTCACAGACTGACAGCGGCTTCTCCAAGGTTGCAGGCAGGAATCTCTCTCAGCCCTATTCTTGGAGAAGTCAGAGAGGGAACTTGAAACCTTCTGCTCTTCCCAGAGCGGCTTCATCCCCTGAGGGGAATATCCTGCAGTGCTCACACATCAAGTCTCCCATTCATATGCAACCAGGGCAGACCCTGCTTAGCTATGGGGACAAGTCATGCTTGCTACCACAAGACCAGCTCTTCTCTCCAATGTCCATGCTAAGAGCAATGCTGCTTTTGGATGTGCAGTTTTGCGGTCCATTTTCTCATGACCTCTGATTTTTTTTTTCCTTTGCTGAGGTTACCCTATGAGAGTCTCTGCTTTCTGACCTCCAGTTATGTAAACTTGTGGTTCACCCATTTGTGTGATGGACAGAGACCTTTAGAAGACGTTTGGCTGCTTACCTGTAATTAGGGTGGTTCTAGTCGTCATCTATCCATTCACACTGCTGCCCACCCTCCCTGCAGCAGAGCGTGTCTCATAAGCAGTGGACTCCTTAACTGAGGAGGTAAGGGATATTCAGGTGACCTCATGCGTGCTGCTGAGGAGGGACCATCAATTAGGTGTGAGGAAAAGGTAACTTGCAAACTCCTGACTAGGCCTTCACATTTCAGCTGAAGCCTATTCATGTGAATGGACAGTTGACCACCAGAAGAACCCCAGTTACAGTTAAGCAGCTGAAGTTTTAGCATTTGACATTTCATTTGTAGTAAAATGATGCACAAAAACATATTGAACAGATTCCTAGCTGCTAATACTGGAAATCCGTATGTTAAATAGGACATTAGTGTTGTATATTTTGATGGTGGGGAGCACTGAATTGGCAGCATACATGAGTGAAAAATGAAGTACTAGCTGGGCTCTTTGGTATCTTATAACATTCTTTGAATTGAAGCTGTTCTCTTTCATTCTGAAAAAAATACATCTTTGGGATACAATTTGTTTTTTTGCGGGTGTCTCAAAAATACAATACCTTGGCACACGTGGTCTCAGCAATCACATTTTCACGTATCCATAGTTGGGCAATTGACACCTAACCTTGGTATTTACGGGGGAGAGAGACAATTTTTGCATATCTTCCAGGGATAGTTGTTTTGTGGCTTATTTGTGTGAAGTATTAATTTTCTATGGTTTTTTATGGGAAAATAGTCAAATACTGGCATTGCTGGACAGTTGGGAACCCACAGAGCATGATAGGGCACTCCCCCCACCATTTCTGCTATCTTTAGCCCTTTTCCACCTATGTTTTGCTGCCTCAGGAACCTAACCCCCCCCATTCTCATTGCCCTAATGCCCCGTTATCCATGTTTTTTAACCTGTGGGAATAGAACCCCTGTGGGAGTTCCCTGTGAGAATGGAACACCTGTACATAATAACTTCAGAAAATGTTTTGAAACATCAAATATAGTCAGCCTACCATGTTCCTTACTGGTTATGGCTACATACAAATTAGTGTTGCAGTAATGCTGTTGTACTAGTACACGGCTGCTCAACTTTGGCCCTCCAGCTGTTTTTGGACTACAGCTCCCGTAATCCCCAACCACAGTGGCCAACAGTAAGGTATTATGGGAGCTGTAAGCCAACATCTGCAGGAGGGCCGAAGTTGAGCAGCCCTGTACTAGTACATGGATGTTGGGGGGGTGGGGAGAAATATCTGTTTCAGGCTAGTTTTTGAACTAGTGGAAAATGTTGATAAGTAGCACAATACATTGCATGGCTTTGTATCCATTGCAGAAAAGTTTTTCCACTAGCTTCACAAACTTAAGTACATGCCATTTCTCTTTGCACTAGCACAACACTAGTCTGGATGTTAGCCAATATTTATACTTGTATATGAAAAATAACTTTAATTCAAAACTGGCAGGATCAACAAAAAATTAAGTCAAACTCATCAGTACTATTTACTCTGTTAGTAAAACTATTTAATCTGTTAAATGAAGATCTGAAGTGTGGCAACACACTGAAGTCTTTGTCCCATAACATCATTTCTTTACACAGAGGGAAATATTCTTGGAAGCAGTATAATTTTTACCTTTGAAAGTAGCTGTTCCCTTTGGCATTTGGGTCATGGGGTTAGGGATACTTAAACCCCAAAACGTGCCTTGAGGGCACTTTTTCTATCAAAAGTTTTGATGGTCACCTTTTCAAAGTTACATCACTGAGTCATCCCTATTGTGATGGAGGCTGCTGTTGCACTTGTCTTATCTGCTTTCCCTTCCTGGCCTAATTGCTTCATTAGCAACAGGTGTTATCTCTCTTGTGAGAGGATTAGGGGAATTTTTAGAGTTCATTCCAAGTCCGAAATGACCTTGGGCATCAGACAACTCACAATAATTAGTTCTGGAGTCTGCTTAGCCGGAGCCCCCTCATAGAAAGAGGAAGTGTGAAACTAATCCCCTTTCCAATTTGTGTTGCTGGTATTCAAATATAGGGGCAACCAGTCCACTGCCAGCTAAGCAGCTTGTCCCCATGTATCATATAAACTGGAAGCTCACATTGCAGTGCAGCTCCTGAGCATACCAAAAGTGCAATCTCCAAGCCTGGAGATGCACTGTAAACAGGGAGGTTTCTGGGAGCCTGGCAGAACAAGCTCAGCTGGTAACAACACTTTAAAAATTTGAATCCTGCTTATTTTTATTTATAGATTCAAGAGGAGGATAAGGACCCTGTCTATTTGTATTTTGAAAGTATGATGACCTGTGCTCGTGTTCGAATATATGACCGCAAGGTAGAGGAGAAAAAGCAACAGCAAAAGTGCTCATGGAATTCTGAAAAATATGTTGAAAAGGTAAGATTCTATTATCTCAATTTCCTTTATTAATATATTCTCCCAGTAGGAGTAGCATAAGCTGTAGAATTTTGCCATTGGCATGTTTAAGTGCCTCTTCAGAAATAAAGCATTCTGTGTTGGGGAAATTTTAAGTTTTATTTCTCACTCCTCTGAATTTGAATCCTGGGGTTTGAAATCTGTTTTCAAATATATAGTATTCTTGGAAATGTGGTTCACTCTTTTCAGTTTGGTTACTTTTCATATTTGTTACTTACCTTGTCTTTCTCATTCCCAGGAACATGTTTCTGAACCTCAGCTTCTTAGAATGGAAGAGCATAAAGAATCTGGAAGTAAGATTAAAAATATATGTATGTATGTATTTAATTTATATACCACCCTACAGGTGAAACTCGGAAAATTAGAATATTGTGCAAAAGTCCATTAATTTCAGTAATGCAAATTAAAAGGTGAAACTGATATATGAGACAGACGCATTACATGCAAAGCGAGATAAGTCAAGCCTTAATTTGTTATCATTGTGATGATCATGGCGTACAGCTCATGAAAACCCCAAATCCACAATCCCAGAAAATTAGAATATTACATGGAACCAAGAAGACAAGGATTGTAGAATAGAACAATATCGGACCTCTGAAAAGTATAAGCATGCATATGTATTCAGTACTTGGTTTGGGCCCCTTTTGCAGCAATTACTGCCTCAATGCGGCGTGGCATGGATGCTATCAGCCTGTGGCACTGATGAGGTATTATGGAAGACCAGGATGCTTCATTAGCGGCCTTCAGCTCTTCTGCATTGTTTGGTCTCATGTCTCTCATCCTTCTCTTGGCAATGCCCCATAGATTCTCTATGGGGTCAGATCAGGCGAGTTTGCTGGCCAATCAAGCACAGTACACTGTATACTTTTCAGAGGTCTGATATTGTTCTATTCTACAATCCTTGTCTTCTTGGTTCCATGTAATATTCTAATTTTCTGAGATTGTGGATTTGGGGTTTTCATGAGCTGTACGCCATGATCATCACAATTATAACAAATTAAGGCTTGACTTATCTCGCTTTGCATGTAATGCGTCTGTCTCATATATCAGTTTCACCTTTTAATTTGCATTACTGAAATTAATGGACTTTTGCACGATATTCTAATTTTCCGAGTTTCACCTGTATATAAGATCTCAGGGTGGTTTACAATTTAAACAAACAGCAACCAAAACCTAATCATATAAAACGGATTAAAATTACCATAACTTTAAAACAGAAACTAAAAGCACAAGATAATATTAGTTTAGCAATAGCAATAGCACTTACATTTATATACCGCTCTATAGCTGGAAGCTCTCTAAGCAGTTTACAATGATTTAGCATATTGCCCCCCAACATTCTGGGTACTCATCTTGAAGTTTATCTTGAAGTAGTCCTTGCATCAGTCCTGTAGGGTAGGTAAGCACAATCCACATATTAGAGCTGAGTCTGAGAGGAAGTAGCTGGCTTTAAGGCAATCTAGTGAGTTCATGGCAGAGGCAAGATTTGCATTAAGGAAGTCTTTTTCTCCCCACAGCTCCCACTGTTAGCAACTACACTATATCAGCACCAGAACGGACCAGGAAGAGCTGTTGCTTTGTTCTGATACTTCCCTATTTGTGCTTTTAGGAGGGTGTCCAATCCGATTGCTGGATTAATACCCCAAATATTTGTCCACAGTAGTGGGCTGCTCACACTCAGCTGAGTTTGAGGATCTACATGTACTCACTTGCAAAATGCATATTGATACTTAGTTGGGGCAGGGTCAGAATGTAGCGAGAGTTTAGAAGTGGAGGGTTGAAGTTTAAAAACGTATAAGAGGGTTTAATAGGTAACAACTGGGTTTAGCAATAGCAATAGCACTTACATTTATATACCGCTGTGTAGCCGGAGCTCTCTAAGCGGTTTACAATGATTTAGCATATTGCCCCCAACATTCTCGGTACTGGGTAATTGTTTAGTAGGTAACAATTAAATTTCTGGGTCTAACTACTGTTATCATATATTGGTATCAGTGTTAAACATCTCTGGTGCTAAGAAAGGATCCTGGTAATCCAGGATCTGTTGCCACGTTGGGTTCAGCAAAATGGAGCAATTAAACAGGAACATTATGCCTGTACCTGCTCAAGGTGATACATTTTATACATCATAGTTGTGTTGCTCTTCAAATCAGGATTGCTGGGGACTTGATAGGAAACGATAAAATAAAAAACCAAGCATTATCCGGTGTAGGGGCTAGCTAGATATTACAGAACAATATTATATATGCCTGCTGGCTGTAGGTGATGCTATGAGCTTAGTTTACTTGAGTTCCTTTGCTGGTAGTACAAAGTGGGGATAATTTTTTTTTAAAGTTTAATGTTATTGCAATTAGTTGCAATATTGCAGCAACCCGTTTTCATTCTTTCCCAGATAAAAGCTGGTGGTTTTCCTGTAGTGCAGAGGATCCATCCACTTCCTATGTACATCACATCACTCCAGGTGGGACAATGAAACTAATTGAGATTGTTTCTGATTGCAACTGGGAGGAGGATCGCGATGAGATCTTGAATACCTTATCACAGCACATCAAGAGTAAGATGCCAAAGTCCCTCAAAGTAGGAAATTTTGCTATTGAACTAGAATCTGAGGGCAAAACCTGGGATGAGAAGAATACACCCATCTATTCTTCCCGAGTGAAAATCTCCATGTCATCTTGCCAAAACAAGGGTGAAAAGGCTCACATCTCTGTTTCAGAAACTCCTAATAATAGCATCTCACCATGTAAAACCACAGAAAAAATAACCTCCTTAACCCCTGGCATGTTACGAGATCAGAGGAAGAAAGGCTTACCTTTTTATGCTGGACTTTCTCATGCAGGAAAGCTGACTGCCTATACATGCAAATCTGATTTGAATCCCTCATTTTTGATTCAGGTGGGTTTCTCTGGGTTTGCTATTAAAATTATATTTCTTCCTATGTTCTTGACTATTTTAGGACAATAACTGGATTTGTAATATGTAACAGCTCTTTGCCTTTTGGTAGCTCTACAGCACTGCAGCTTTTGCAAAGAGATCAGAGGTGTTTGCCATTTCAAAAAGTCGGGCGGTCAGATATTGTTGTTTAGGAGATGGCAAGTATTTGTGCTGCTAAGCTATCCTCCTTTATTATGTTCAAGAATTCCTCATTCTCGTAAGCTTTTATGTGAAGCAAGTACCAAGCAAAGTTTCTATAGCCTTTGAAATAGTTGAGTTCAGTATATCGTGTCTTATTCAAATGAACAGCTCCTCACAAGTGGGCAGCTGTCAAGTGAACGAATTTAGTGGTTATGAGCATACTTACCAGGAGTAAGCCACATTGAACACAGTGGTTTTTATTTGAGTAAATATGCATAGGATTGCAGTGCTGATCTTCTCTTTGCCATACAGGTACTTAAAGCTGATCACTTATTTTTAGGCCAGATATCCACATCTGGTCACAATATCAGAAAACTTTAAAGGAATTGATACAAATGTGTCACTCTGCATCAGTTTTGTGATTCTAGAAAAATGTCAGACAGCTGGGTACCATTCCGTAGTCATTCACAGGTTTACTGTGTGACTGTTGTAAAAGTAAAGTGTGCCGTCAAGTTGGTGTCGACTGCTGGTGACCACAGAGCCCTGTGATTGTCTTAGATAGAATACAGGAGGGGTTTACCACTGCCTCCTCCCGTGCAGTATGAGATGATGCCTTTCAGCATCTTCCTATATTGCTTCTGCCCAATATAGGTGCAGGGATTCACACAGGCAACCTCTGGCTTGCTAGTTAAGTCATTTCCCGCTGCGCCATTAGGTGGCTCATGACTGGTGTAGCCACATGGAATAGTGGTCATTTGTGGTCTCCAGCTACATAAGGCCAACATTGCCGCTAGTGCCCCCTCCCCCTGCTTGAAAATCCAAGGAAGCAGGCAGGGCTGTTGACAGCTTTTCCACACATGCTGCAGGATAAGCTTCTAAGAAGTTGCTGCCAGTTTTTAACAAATAACAGCCGAGCAAGACTATTACATGGCAGCTTTGATAAACTCTTTTGTTTCTCCTTGAGACGGTTGTTCAATGCCTTTTTATTTGAAGACTAAATAGAAGCATGAATTTGCTTTGCTTTATGATGAAAAGAAAGGAACTGTAATACTTCTCATTCTGGTTATATATTTTTACTGTGCAGATCCTCTGAAATATCTTCACATGAAACATAATGGCCAGGATGTAAAGAACTGAAACTAGTTTATTGAGCCCAAGGGAACTTTAGACTGTGTTTTCCCATATAGCAACTTTGTATATTGCATGACAAATTGCTTTTGAAACTGAACAGAATTTAGGTGTTGACACCCCCCCCCCTTTCCCCCCTTGCAGGTTAATGGTAAAAACTATCCTCAGGCCAAACTGCTTTTGGGACAGATGGGAGCCTTGCATCCAGCTAATCGACTAGCTGCTTATATCACAGGCAGGCTGCGACCAACGGTGCTTGACCTCTCAACAGTTAGTACTGTGATTTCAAAGGTAGCATCCAGTGATAAACTTGCTGCTCGTGAGCCACAGGCAGCTGAAGCATCCACAACAGAAACTCACAAAACACCATTTTCCAGCAGCACTACAGTAGCTTCTACTGGGAAAACCCTATATACTTATGTCCCAGCAAAAAGACGAATAGGTAGGTTGGAACTAGTGCTTGAATTAGAGGCTCACCTAGCTTTTGTGATAGCCCATTCAGCTACTATTCTAGAAGATTATCATAGCTCTCCTGCTTAGATCTGTTCATCATTTTTCTCTTTAGCTATATGCCTGACTGAGGAGAGCAGTTTGGTCTCATCATATAACAGGGCAGTATGATGCTCCTAACCATAAGCTAACATTATGTTTCAAAGGATCAGTCTTGGAGGTTCTAGAATAAGTTTTACAAGAAGTAAAAAGGCAAACACTGTTCAGTTCTTTCAGCTTAATTAAAATGAATTAAGACATTGCTTATCTGTACTTACCCTCAGATTGTGGAATTCCTTCCTGGGGGGACCCATTCCCTCTCCTTGCCTTCTGAAGGCAACTAAAGATTGTTTTATTCTGGTGCACCTCTGAAGAAAAGATGCCATATACCTTCTTCATGTGCATTTTTATGGTGTGTGAAGCAGTATTTTAATTATATGTTTGCATGATAAATCAAGCTGTGTTAATGTTTCAATATTATGTATGAAGGTTGAGGTTATTTATTTATTTTAACAAAAAAGTAGTATAAAAGCATAAAAATGAGTAAATAAAATGTCCTGAGCTCAGTGGACATCAAGCTAACTAAAATGTTGCATTATGTAGTAGTTACTGCCACTCCATCTCAATCTGAAATTGTGATGACCGTGAAAATATCTAACACGAGGAAAGGTTATCTACAAATATCACAGAAGGGGGAAAGGGTTGTTAATAACCTAGATACATGCAATAAAATGAAAAGTTATATATCTCATTGTATTAAAAAGATGGCATCCAGATTAATAGGAATAAACAGACTAAAATTAAAAGTTGACACTTTTGGACACTTCATTGCACAATTGATTAGTACAATTTAGCTTATTAATGTGTATTCGGGTATCCTACTCTGCATATATTGGATTCATAAAGTATATCAGTACTGGTTTTGTTGTATGCATCTAGGTTATGACATTACATTTTTGTAGCAGTGAGAATATCAACAGCAACAGAACCAGCACTGTTTGCTCCCTCCCTTGTAGCCTCAAGGGTTCTCCTTGGAAGGGGATTGAGGAATTCAGCATCGTGACATTGGTGCTATGAGCAATTCATTTCTATTCCTTTGGAATAGAAGGCTGAAAAAATGATGAAGATCTCATGAACTAGCATGACAAAGAAGAAATCTCCCACTGTTCTTATTAGTTTAACATTTTTAAACTATCCAAGTGCAGGTATTTAGCACTCTTAATCAAGAACTGTATTGTTTCCATCAATACACGAATTACTCTACCTATTTGATATGCAGCTAACTGACTAGATTTAACAGAAGACAAAGAGAGGAGCCATTCATATTTTGACCTTTGTATGTCTTTATTTTCAGCTGCTCGGCCATTGGAAAGTGTGCCCTCTCAGTTGGTAATGAGTGCAGTTGGAGCTCTGCAGCAGAAGATTCCTGGAATTAAAAACCCCCAGCCTCTGACAGGACCGCAGAAATTTAATATCAAGTCTACACCCCTCTCTGCTGGGACAACTACAGTTTCTACTACTAATGTAGTAGAAAGTTTCACAGTTTCTACTGCTACTACTGATGGTACTATTCCTGTGGCATTACCTGCTGTAACTACTACTAGCCCTACAGGATGTAATAAAGTTACCTACTCATCTGGTATTGCTCTAGCAAATGCTATTGGAAAACATGAAAATAGCACTGCATCACCCACAGCTACTACAGCTACTGTCACAATTACAAAATCAACTGGAGTAGCTACGCCAGTTGCAACCATTGCTTTTGCTAAGCCCGTAGTAGCTGCATCAGCTGTTACTGTTCCAGTTTCTACAATGTCTCTATCCACGGTCTTGACTACAACTGCATCCATGGCCACATTGACCACACCAACTTCATCAGTAGCCGGCATTCATACTGGATTCTCGGGAACTCAAAAAAGTCCTTTATCAAATCAAAAATCAGGTAAGGCTTCTACTCATGGCCAGTTCCCTCAACAGATAATCGTAGCTGATGCACACACTGACAGCTCAGCTAGTCCAGTGTGCAGGGGGTGGGGGGTGGGAGAGGAATGTCTGATAGACACTGAGAAGTAATCAAGTGGCTTCCCAGGAATACCAGCTGCTCACACTGAAGAACAACAGCTGGCTTATGTTTGGGGAAAGGAGGAAGTGACTGATAACCGGAGTTCCTAGCTAGAGCAGTTCTGCCCAGAAGATTCAAGCTGCTGTCTTTAAGGACCTGCACTTCCCCTCTTTAACCTAATGCCCTAACAGCATAGTGAGTAACATCTGGTCTCTGCCTCGCAGGGGTTCTGATTCAAGCTCTATAGAACCCAGGAAGCCCTCAAAGAGTAACGAAAGACAAGTGGTTATAATGTTGTCTGCCACTACTGTCCTCAGCAACATGATACTGAGGAGTGTTGGATACATTCTAGAGCTCTTTCTAGTTGATGTGGGATGTCAATGAGGCCAGAGATGTTGCTTTTCCAGAAAATTTTCAGTTGACATTCAGAATTTTCCCATGCAACTTCTACTTTATTTGTATAAAACTTGCATTCAGTTTTCTCAAAATATTACTATGCAGTGTTTCCTGATGTCCTAATAGATTGTGACCTAATTTGGTGGTGTTTGGCCTATTTATGTAGTAAAAACTATATTAATGTTCTATACTTTTCCATACGATATCTCTGGTTTTTTGTGTAGCCAAGCTATTTTATTAGCTAAGGGTGGAAATCAGTTAAAAACACTTTAATGTGGTTTAAATCTTAGACTGAAACTAATTCAAAGCTTTATGTGGAAATAATTATTTTTATTGGAATAATCAATAAAACATATATGTACTCTCTTGCACACTTCCTAGGGATAATCACCTGCAAAGCATTCATTACAGCTTTGAAACTGTTGAACTTGCTTAGTATTGCATTGGTATCCATTCACTGTTACTAATGAATTTTATAAAGTGCTGGACATTGGGACTGGCATTGTGCAACTTCTGCTGTGCTGTCACTTGTGCGAGGAAAACATATATTTTTGTTGCATCATCAGATATGGCCCTGAGGTCTGAGCCAGCTCTTAGGGACACCAGATGGGCTTCAGAGGGAATAGGAAATTTGTGAAAATCACTCCTTCCTCTGCTCAAGTTGATAGCACAGCAGTAATTTGGAACTCATAGTGCTGCATGTGCACAATGCTACTCTGAATGTTGCCCAATGAATTTTTAGAAATGGAAAATGTTCCACATTAGAATAAAGTATGGGGGGTGGGGGGATTCCAGCAAGTTTCCAGTTTTGCAAATTTTTCTACTGAAAGATTTCCACACCACATCTCTGGATGAGGCCCAAGAGGTCAAATTCCCACATGAACTAAGTGTGTGCTTTCAACTTCTGCAGTGCAGTGATTTTGTTCTAGATATGTGGGTGTTACTTAGCAGACACACTTATATGAAAAGGGTTCCCTACAGGTAGAAAGTGAGAAATACCCTTATTTAGCAGAAAGGTTTTGTTGTATTAATCTATCTGCTTTTTGTATGATGAAACACATACACACAGTATGAATAAATAAGTGTTGATTAGGAAGAGTGTTATTTCCTAATATTATAGGTGCTACAAGTCCTCCAGGATTGTCTCCTAGAGCAGAGAAACGTATGGGTCCACGGTTGCTTTTGATTCCGGTACATCAGGGTTCTCCTACTTTGAGACCTCCCCAAAACATGCAACTTGCTCCAGGGAAGAAAGTGATTTTGCAGCCCCTAAGGAATCCTGGTGGTGTGAATCTCTACCGTCATCCCAATGGGCAGATTATACAGCTTGTTCCCCTGCATCAATTTCAGCCTGCAGGACTCCAGCCCACTTTACCACCTGTTGTGTTCCGTAATCCAGGTACCTTAGATTGAACAGAGAGAACTTTTTTGTGGGTTGGGAAAAAAGGCTTTCATAATTGTGCATCAATTTTTCTAGCCTCTGTTTTAAAAGAGAGAAATTGTGTTCTGTTACTCCTGTGCATACAAATATTTAGTGGATGATGCTGCCTTTTTCAACTGAGGGAGTGGCTCTAGTGTAAGGGACTTTGCACAATTTTACTAGGTTCAGGATTGACATGATCTTTATTACCCTTTTCAAATCTGGTTTTTTTCCACCTCCCGGGGGGAAAACTTACTCCCAGTTAAAGGTGTTGGTACATTCTACATTGCTATATGCTATATTTCAGTTGTAGTAATAATAATAAAATTTGATTTGTTAACACACACCCCATAACAAATTGTCCTCTGGGCAGCTTACAACACAACACTTGTGTTGTACTTGTGTATTGTGATTTTATAAAATGAAAGTACAGGATTCGCCCTACAATTAGTATATCCTTCCAATTTTATTTGTCTTCTACTAAACATTACTTTAACAAGAATTTTCTTTATTTTCTTTCTTTCTTTCTTTCTTTCTTTCTTTTTGTGGGGGTGGGTAGAATTCATTTCTATTCCCAATGTTATCTCACTTATGCACTGGCTTCTATATTGATTTCTTCCAGCCTTAAAACAAGCAATTTTTTTGAAGCAAAAAAAAAGATCATAATCATATCCAGCCCTATTCATTGGAGATGTGTATTGCTTTTTTATCCCCCTAAACCTTTGTTTTTCTCATCTTGGGCTTGTATAACAAAGTGCATGTTCTTTCAAAACAGATTATACATAGTATAAATCAGCTTATATCAGACAATTTGTAAATTATGTAGTAAGAAATCATAATATTTTTCTTGGTTTATTATAGGATCTGTTGTAGGAATTCGGTTGCCTGGACCTTCAAAGCTTCCTGAAACACCTATAAGTCAGTCCACTTCAGTTTCATCTGCGACCCTAACCACCATGGCTTCTTCAGTATTGCCTGGGCCTCCTACTTTACCCTCACCTCCTACCACGAAGGAGTTGTCTGCACCCTCTTCTGCTCTGCCCACACCCTCTACCATGGAGGCCCCTTTGGTGTTGTCTACACCCTCTTCTGCTCTGACCACACTCCCTACCTCGGAGGCCCCTTTGGTGTTGTCTGCACCCTCTTCTGCTCTGCCCACATCCCCTATCTCGGAGGCCCCTTTGTTATTGCCTGTGCCCCCAATGACTAAAGTTCCTTCTGTGTTGCCTGTTTCCACCATCTCCGAGGCACCTTTGGTATTGCCTGTGCCCCCAAAGACTGAAGTTTGTTCAGTGTTGCCTGTGCCCTGCACCTCTGAGGTGTCTTCCACTTTGCCTACAGCTTCTACCACTGAAGTGCCTTCCACTTCCCCTGTGCTCCCTACCATAAACCAGACACTGCAGCCCATTAAATCTCTGCCTACATCTCTTAGTTCAGCTACTTGCACAACACCTATCGTACCTCCAGTACCAGTTCCTGTTTCACAAGCTAGTACTCTGACTCTGAGAATTTTTCATTCAGGAGTAGAAAGCATTGCTACCAATACAGACTCAAGTTCTAAAATAACATTCAGCACCAATGGACAATCTAATCTAATACCTCTTCAGTCTGGCAGTTTTGCCTTGCTTCAGTTTCCAGGACAGAAGAATATTCCAAGCTCCATTGAGAAACAAGTTGCTTCCCTTAAGGTAAAGAATACCAATCAGAAAGATGATTGTAGTGCTGTTAAGGTAGATGAAAATACATCTTGCTTGCAAGAGATGACAGCCATGGAATTGGAGGTTGCAGCGTCTGATGCAAAACCCAAAGAAAATAAGTTACCTGCAAATCAACCAGAGTCCCATTCTGAAGAAACTATGTATGATAGAAATGATGTTACATCAAAGATAACTGAGAAGGATGCAAAAACTGTGGAGCAGTTATTAAGTGGAGATGCCATATTTCAACCTGACTTGGTTTCATCAGATTGCTCTTCTATCGGTGAGAAACCAACATGCAAGGAAATTGAAGTGGTGACTGAGAAGAAACAGCATGCTAAACTTCCTGAAGATGTCCCAGATGATGTTTCATATAGTTCCAAGACTATTTCCGAGGGATCCAGTCAAACTGCAGTCCTTGCATATGATACTTTAGAAGAGCAGAAAGTCACTATGCAGTTAAGGAGCTCAACTGAAGGACACAAACACTCTGGAGCTGAACAGATGCAGTTGGAAACAGAGGAGGGGGGAATGATTAAACAGTCCCAGAAACTAGGAGATAAGCAAAAGGTACACAAGAACTGTACAGAGATGCTGCTACAAAATACTAAATCTTCTCTGTGGGAGAACCATGATCTGGAACTGCTAGAAGGGAAGAGTACAGAAAAGAGTGACTCTGTGGCAGCTGAAAGGGACCAAGAAGAAATGAAGATCAATAGTGCAAAGAACCAGAACAGTGCACATGGAAACAAGCATGTAGATAGTACTCAAGAGTTCTTACATAAAATAAATACCAATTTTGAGGAGAATTGCAATCCCTCTAGCCATAAAAAAAGTACTATTGGTATTCAGGAAGATAATCAAACTGTTAAGGACAATCTTCTTCATGACAGTAGAACTTGGAACAAAACATCCAAGCAGTCAGCTGCTTTGGAAAACACAAATAGTATTGGTACTGATGAGTATGTGGAGAAACTTGCTAAATGCACAGAACAGAATACACTGAAAACCAGCCATCACACTAAGAATTCTACACCAATTATTGATATTACCATGGACGATGCAGAAAAAGATGAAAGAACTGATGATTCTGCAGATGAGGTTATATCTGGCTGTCAGAGTGAAGATATAGTAAATGTTGAAGAACTGGTGAGTATCTAATTCATTCATGGTAAAATACTGATAAAATAATCTAAGGGTCAAACAACACATGAAGTTAAGCTCATCATTACAGATAGATGAGCTTATTTTTTAACTGTGTGAATAGTAATGATTGAGGGACCCTGCAGATTGAACATCGTAACATAAGAAAAACCCTGCTGAATCAGGCCAAAGGCCCATTTAGTTTAGCATCCTGCTTCATGCAGTGGCCAACAGGTGCATCTTGGAAGCCCACAAGCAGGAAAAAGTCTCTGATGGAAATACACAGCCACCAGTGCCATCGATAGCCCTATACTCCATGAAATGGTATATTTTATTTTAAAAATCATTTAGTTTGTCCATCACCATATCCAACCGCAGCGAATTCCATAGTTACCTACATGTTACATAAAGAAGTACTTACTTTTGTCTGTCCTGAATCTCCCAGCATTTAGCTTTAAAGGATGACTCTGGGTTCTAAAATGAGAGAGGGAGAGAACCTCTCTATTCACTTTATCCACAACATGCATACTTTTATTACACCTCTATCATGCCCTCATCTTACCTTGTTTCTAAACTAGAAAGTCCCAGACGTCCTCATGGAGTTGCTGTACCTCCTGATCATTTTTCTCACTCTACAATATCCCTTTTAAGGTGTGGTAACCAGAACTGTACACAGTATTCCAACTTCAGTCATACCATAGATTTATATAAGGGCGTTACTATATTGGGAGTTTTTTCAACCACTTTCCTAATTATCCCTAGCTTGGAATTAGCCTTTCTCACAGCTGCTGCAAACTGGCTCTGCATTTTCACTGACTTATCCACCACAACCCCAAGTTCCTTTTTCTGGGCAGTCAGTACCAGCTCAAAACCCATCAGAGTCTATGTGAAGTTTTGTTTTGTTGTCCCAATGTGCATAACTTTGCACCAACTTATATTGAACTGCATTTGCCATTTTAATACCCACTCTCTCAGGTAGGAGAGATTCCTCTAGATCTGTTCACAATCCCTTTTTTTTAAACCACCCTGAATAATTTTGTGTCTAGCAAATTTAGCCACCTCACTGCCCACTCCCAATTCTAGTCGTTTATAAACAGGTTGAAAAGCAGTGGTCCCAATATAGATCCTTGAAGGACTCCACTTTGGGATCATGGAGGTGAGGTAGGAGGCTTTTAACCCTGCCCTCTACTATGGTCCCAATACACATTGCTTGCCCCCATAGTCACTAATTTAACAAGGAAAAAAGCTCCCATTGGCACCAATGAGAGCTTTTCCTCCTGTTAAATAATGGGTGCAGGGGGCAATCCAGATCAGGACATGGTGGGACAGGGCTAACCTCCCACCCCCAGTGTGTGTGCCATGATTCTGATTGTCCTGTTTACGCAGTTTGTTTTAAACTCACCAGCTCTAGTATTGGACTTTAAAGCCACATGTATTTCAATACAAAATTATGCACAGGAATGGAAAAATTCCTCAGGGTTTGGTAGGAGAAAAGGATAGACAATGATAGAAAGCATAATCATGGATTAAATGTAGAAAACAGGGTTTTAGTTTAGTGACTTCAGTGTGATCTTACCTCAGAAAACAGGGTTTTAGTTTAGTGACTTCAGTGTGATCTTATCATCTCTCTTCGTAAATTAAAAAAAATGTCTTAACCAGCCATGTCTACAAGGATTTTGGTAACAGCTTTTAAACTTTTTTCTAAAGTATGCAAAACATGCTAGATAAAAAGGGAGGGCAATCAATACACTGTAGTAGCCACGACGGATATGCGGTGTTTACACATGACTGGAGGCAGGGGAGGCTGCTGAGGAAGAGGAGGCGGTGGCCACGGAAGCAGATAGTGGGGTTGCAACAAGGATGCTTTGGCAAGGCTGAGGTCAGGAATCTGTTTTAAGGTAGATTCAGCAGTCTGTGTTTAAGGTGGCCCGCTTCATGCCATGGAGGAGGAGAGGTGGAAGAGGAGCAAGCTGGGGGAAGAGAGCAGCACCGCAGGGCCCTCTAACTGTTGAGAGGCTCCACGCTGCAGACAGGGCACCGAATCAATAGAGCCTCCCCCCCCCAGCTGTATTTAATTGGTTTAGCTGCGGTGTTTCTGCTGAGTTTCTGCAATTTTCCTGCCTTTTTCCCTTACTGCGGCTTTTACACCAAAGCGGCCTTTCTGCCAGAAATTACGGTAGTATTTAATAGCTAAAACAAACTTCCTCCAATTGTTACATTTAATTTAAACCATGGCCTTAGTTTAAACAAATTAAAGTTTGTTTGAAAAAACACCACTAGGTCAGTTGCTATAAGATCTGGTTGCTTTTTCAAAACAAATTAGAAAAGTGGAAAATTGAGACTGAGAGCGGCTTTGTATGAGTTGGCATTAACACCCATCTAGATGATAATAGCCACTGATGTCAACTCCATCATCCAAGTCAACTGTACAAATGCCATTTGCCTCTGTTTTGATGGGTGCTTCAGCATCTAAGCAGTCAAAACCAGATACTAAAGGATGTTACTGAGACTTTCAGTGATTCAAGGCTTAATATGTTGTTGGTTTAAAATTGACACACGTGCAGATCATTGTATGCAATAGGAACAAATGTTTGACAGTTGTGTCGCCACTCTGGATTTGGTGGGGTTGGCGGGGTTATTCCCTCATTCAAATCATTTGGTTGGAGCTTCTGTACAGGATCTTTGAGGTGATCCTTGTTCCCTCACAACTTGGGTTCTGTGCCTGCGAACTAACCCCTAGGGAAGAAATCCAAGCTCCATGAGGTGCTCTTCGGCTACTCCAAATTGTGTACGTGGTGTGACAATTATTTTTGGTGGGAGAGCACTTTTCTCCTCTGTTCCTTCTCGACTGCCTTGCTGTTTCCATTGTGAAGAATTAGTTACGTCTTATTCTAGTTCCTGTGATAGAAAAATCTTTTTTAATTCTTTGGCTGGACAGTTTTATGTCTTATTTGCTGGATTTTACGAATACGACAAATATTTATATACTGCTTTTTCTATTTGGTTCTTATCAGTGATTTCCTGACTTCAACAATAGTCTGCTTTCTGTTTTCTCCTTCGTCTCACCCCTTTCTGTTGTTCTAATGGACATTAAGAAAACATTTTTAAAAGTGTGCCTCTTGTAGGTGTACTTTACTGTCCTCTGTCAAGCATGACAAATGCTTAATCTGCTTAGGTGAAGGACACAACGTAAAATCCTGCAAAATTTGTTTAGTCTTTGTGAGGCAAACTCTGCAAAGCAGATAACGTCATCTCAGAGTGGCACTCTACTGAACTGCTCTCAGACCCCTGACTCCGATGCCAAAATCACCACTTCCATCAACATCAGAAGCATCAAGGTCGGCCGTCAGTTGCCTCTCGGGATCAAGGACGACTTTGGGGGATTCCAGTGCCTCTTCAGGTCCTTCTAACATAGAACAATGAGACTCAACCTTTAAAAAATGGGAAATAGTGGACAAGGATGTTCAATGTTGTCACCTAAACAAACGAAAACATGAGCGGCTGGGCTTGTCGAGTTGCAAATGTCGCCATCAAAACCATCAGCAGCACCGACACTGTTGTTGTTTTTATTTATTTATTTATTTATTTATTTGATTTCTATACTGCCCTTCCAAAAATGGCTCAGGGCAGTTTACACAGAGAAATAACAAACGAATAAGATGGATCCCTGTCCCAAAAGGGCTCACAGTCTAAAAAGAAACATAAGATAGACACCAGCAACAGTCACTGGAGGTACTGTGCTGGGGGTGGATAAGGCCAGCTACTTTCCCCCTGCTAAATAAAGAGAACCACCGCATTATGCCTCTTTGCCAAGTTAGCAGGGGTTAGCAGGGTTGCCAAGTTAGCATTGACGTTGTCAGTGTTGAAATAGACAACAGTCTCGTCCTACTTCCTTATCTTCAACTACTCAGGGAGAACATTGAACATTCAGCCCTTGACTTTGGGCGCACTGCCGATGTCAGCATGGACATCGGTTACGACCTCTACACTGACACTAACATTGATAAATGCCCACATATCTTTGACAAAACTATCAGTATCTACATCGACAGCTACCCGTCCAACATTGACTGTTAGATCTCAACTACATCAGCAAGTAAAAATGACACTCCTGTTAAGAGTGTACTGCAAATCATGTTGCCTATCATAATAGACTTTTCTCCGGACTCTTCTCCAGCTCAATTTGTACATTCAGTATCTCGTAAAGGGCACCTTTCATCCAGAGAGGCTTCTCCATTACCGCAAGAAAAGACTACTTCCAGAAATGTGGAATCTTTAATGGGTTCCACTGCTAGTAGCGTTCCTTGCAAAGGTGACACACACACCCCGGATGCTCTTCATCTTACTCATGGAGAGAGATAGAGAGATCATTCTGCTCCACAATTTGCATCCATGACACGATCGATCCCTGGAGCCAGGCTACATAAGGGTCTCAGATGTCATAAAGATTCTTACTATTTATCCTCTATTGTTTTGTCATATGACTTCAGCGAGTACAGACTGGAAGTCTATGAAGTTTAAAGGTGATCTGGAAAAAGTCCTCGCAACATGGGCTTGCTCCTAAACCCGTGACAGAATCTCCTTTCAAGAGATGAAAAGTTCCTACCGGCCCCTCTGAAAAGGAGGAAAAAATGCATCTCCGGCTCATACTAACCAAGGTAAACTGGATCTGGAGGTTATCCACCACTCTGGCTCAGGAAAGATCACCTGAAAGAGAGAATCAGCACTCTGAAAGGGAATACAACTCCAGTTCCTCTTCTGAGAGGGACTCAGTTCAAACAGAGAACCCTTCAGATCCTTCCCTTGATGAAACTGTGGTGCATCCTTCATCTAACTCACCTATAGAGGAGACTAAGTCATACCAAATTCAAGTGGCAGACATGGCAAAAGCTTTAAGCTTGGCATTATAAACACCAATACCTGAGTTCAAGGACCTGCATATTACTCTATGGCCAGTTCCTCAGCCTCCCAACCAGCATCTATGCCTATGCTACCTGTCCTTGCCAGTTCCCAGAAAGTGTGCTGTGATGCACTATCAGCCTCTACATTGACATTGAAGAGGTGAGAAAGTCTATATAGGGTACAAGAGGAGTCCTGCTCCTTTTTCTTTGAGCCTTCTCCAACAAATTTGCTGGTGGTTGATTGCACTGTCAGCAGTAAATCAGTCAGAACGCACTCAGCCCCTGGTGGATATGGAAGGGAGGAAGTTAGAACCAATGGAGAAAATAAAGAAGTACCATTATACAATGAGGACCTTCATGTCAAACCCCAGCAGCCAACCTGTTCCCAAGGTATAGGTCTTTTGGCAGACAAAAGTACCAATTCAAGCAGCCAGGAAAGACTATAAAAAGTATTTCAGATGTAACCCTAAATGACAATACAACCTTAGACAAAGACAACAGCAAAGAGCCAAACCCCAAGACTAGTCCAAGCAGACTGTTTTGGCGCTTTGGACCAGGAAATATCTCAAGTACCACTCCTTTCTCCCATACAATTTGCTCCCTTTCCCCACCCTTAGCATCTCATCACATCAGATGCCTGGGTGTTGTCCATAATAATGACAGATTACGCCATTGAATTTATAAGACACCCTGTATTCTCAGGGATAAAATGCACACACTCTGCTCCTATCTTAGTGAAAGAGTGCTTTTTAGATTGTGAGCCCCTTGGGGACAGGGATCCATCTTATTTATTATTTCTGTGTAAACCGCCCTAAGCCATTTTTGGAAGGGCGGGATAGAAAACAAACAAACAAACAAGTAAATAAATACTTACCAGAGAAGGGGGCAATAGAACCTATTCTTGAAAGACCAGGAGAAGGGCTTTTATTCAAGATATTTCCAAGTTCTCCAATGGGATGGAGGCCTCTGTCCCATTATGGACTTGCTCTCTAAGATCAGGAAAGGACTTGGTACATCCTACTCACCCCATGGTGGCCCTGACAGCTGTGGTTTCTCTTCCTTCTGCATCAGTCGCAGGGATATCATCAATGTTTTCCTCTCCACCAAAATCTTATTTCACAAAGCACAGGCCGAATCTTCCATCCCAACCTCCAGGTGTTAAACCTGACAGCCTGAAAGGTCAACTGTTAGATGCTGTCCTCCTGGATGAAAGAAAGGAGTCAACAAGGAGGAATTATATGTGCAAATGGAAATGACTTACACTACATGCTGCATCCAAGGGCTTTGATCCTTATAATGCCTCAATCCATCAAATCCTTTTATACCTGACAAGTCTAAAACAATCCATACCTTCAAATCCTTCTATCAAGGTTCTCTTAGCAGTGCTCTGTGCAAAGCATCCAGGCTGGGGAGGATACACAGTGTTCTCCCATCCTGACTTTTAAGAGATTCCTTAAAGCAATAAATAACCTCTTCCCATCAGTCAGGGAGATCATTGAACCATGGAGTCTCTCATTGGTCTTATCTACACTTAACAAAGCACCCTTTGAACCTCTTGCCTCTGTTCCCCTGATATTTCTGTCCTTAAAAGTTCCCTTCCTGATTGCCATAACATCGGCAAGGAGGGTCAGGGAGCTCTTTGGGCTGACTCTCTTCACATCAAATTCTATCTGAACAAAGTCATTCTGAGGACAGAAACCTCCTTCAGACCAAAAATAGCTTTTGACTTCATCCTAAATCAAGACATTATATTATCCATCTTCTTCCTAAACCCTCCCACTACTCTGGAGAAATCCATGCACTTGTTAGATGTCAGGAGGACTCCCCTGTCCTACATGGATAGGATAAAATTGTTTAGACAAACCAACAAACTGTCCGTCTCCTATAAAGGAGAGAACAAAGGGCAATCTATTTCAAGATAGAGACTGTCCCACTGGCTTGTAGAACTAATCTTCATGTGCTATAACCAGCAAGGAGTGAAGTCTCCCTCAAGGATCAAGGCACATTCTACTAGACCTATGGCCACATCAGCAGCCCACATGTCCGGTATCAGCATGAAAGACATCTGCAAAGCAGCCATGTGGTCAACAGACCTGCAATTCATCATACACTGTGATGTGGACATCTACTCAGCAGCGGAGGCCAACTTTGGTCAGGTGGTCTAAAAAAAGATGCTCTAAAAGTATCATAGCATCCATCATCATCTAGGTAAGCTCACTGATCACCCAAGTTGTGAGAGAACAATAGATCACCTCAAAGATAAACAGGTTGCTTACATGTAACAGGTGATCTTTCTGGTGGTCCATGTTCACTCACAATTCCCGCTTGGCCTACCCCGCTGCTAAGATATTTCCACGGTAACTACAGGTGAAACTCGGAAAATTAGAATATCGTGCAAAAGTCCATTAATTTCAGTAATGCAAATTAAAAGGTGAAACTGATATATGAGACAGACGCATTACATGCAAAGCGAGATAAGTCAAGCCTTAATTTGTTATAATTGTGATGATCATGGCGTACAGCTCATGAAAACCCCAAATCCACAATCTCAGAAAATTAGAATATTACATGGAACCAAGAAGACAAGGATTGAAGAATAGAACAATATCGGACCTCTGAAAAGTATACAGTGTACTGTGCTTGATTGGCCAGCAAACTCGCCTGACCTGACCCCATAGAGAATCTATGGGGCATTGCCAAGAGAAGGATGAGAGACATGAGACCAAACAATGCAGAATTGCTGAAGGCCACTAATGAAGCATCCTGGTCTTCCATAATACCTCATCAGTGCCACAGGCTGATAGCATCCATGCCACGCCGCATTGAGGCAGTAATTGCTGCAAAAGGGGCCCAAACCAAGTACTGAATACATATGCATGCTTATACTTTTCAGAGGTCCGATATTGTTCTATTCTTCAATCCTTGTCTTCTTGGTTCCATGTAATATTCTAATTTTCTGAGATTGTGGATTTGGGGTTTTCATGAGCTGTACGCCATGATCATCACAATTATAACAAATTAAGGCTTGACTTATCTCGCTTTGCATGTAATGCGTCTGTCTCATATATCAGTTTCACCTTTTAATTTGCATTACTGAAATTAATGGACTTTTGCACGATATTCTAATTTTCCGAGTTTCACCTGTATGACTTGCCTGACTCCGTCAAACCACATTCTTCGCTCATCACAGTGGTTGATCAGGAACTGAGAAGAAAGGTGCTCTCCTACCAAATATAATAGTCACACCACACGAGCGATTCGGCAGAGCTGAAGAGTGCCTCATGGATCTTGGAATTATTCCATGGGGACTACTGCACAGGTGCAGCACTCAGGTTGTGAGTGAACTGGCTCACCAGAAAGATAGATCACCTGTTACAGGTAAGCAACCTGTTTCTTTGTTTGTTTTCACTGTCATCTTATACTGTTTCAGAATGAAAGTGAATCCAGTGAAGTTGAGGAAAATGTGGACATTGAGACTGTGGAGGAACTTTCAGAGAAAATTAATATTGCTCGCCTGAAGGCTACGGCAGCTCAGGCCCTACTGTCAAAACAATTGTGAGCATGTTTTTGTTTTTTAAGCAACTCATAAGCTACATAAATAACAGATTTCAGTCTGTGCCCTCAAGTACTGAGTCTTGTTTTTAAAGAAAGGAGACTTTTCTGTATGTAGAGCAGTGGTAGCAAACAGGACTCTAGTTCAGGGATCAAGCATGCAGTAGGGGGAATTCTGGCTTTCTTAAACCATATGCTTGGTGTGCTGTGTGGGAGGAATAAGTGGGTGACTGAGATGAGGCTTTCTGTCCTCATCGACAGGCATACAAACAGCTTTGACCCAGCAATGAAGTCTGTGTGTGTGTGTGTGTGTGTTTTGCCTGTTCTTTTGCCTTTGTACGGGACTGCATTCTTTTGCTTGTTTAAAGGCAAAAGAATGTAGGGTTCTTTTTACCTGTGTAGGTAAAAATATTTTTTATTTTTGTGAATTGATTGCCCTTGTTCAATTGGGGTGGAAATGTAGTGGCTCTGTAATAATTTGCTTTCTTGGAGTTGTTGCTCTCAGAGAGGTCTAAAATGCATTTTATAATCTTCAAGACTTGGTGAAAAATAGGATGTATTCTTTTTCTGTGTAGCAAGGCAACCATGCAAGTTCTGTAATGCGCTTTTCTAAATAATTTGAATCCACAGTCAGATTGATCTTTTGTCATTCATTACAAGAGTATATTATCCAGAAGAAAAAATATGCATTGGTATGAGAGATTTAATGTTCGAAGAACTGCAAGTTCGAATGAGTGCATAGATTGAGATTTCTTTTTCATCCTTGTTTTTAGGATGAGATACTTTTTCATTTTGGAAGTTACAATTAAGTTGTATGGGCCTGTAATGTTTTCAGTTGTATATTTTACATATGTAAGTCAACTCAACCTTTAGATAAGCTCAACTAGAAATCCATGTAACGTAACTACTACTACTTCTTCTTTTTTTTAACTCTTCCAGGCACCTTGTTCGTGACCATTCAAATAAGGTGGTGGCTAAGACTCCTAAGGTGGACACATTTCATTCACTTTTCTTCTTCTTTGTGATTTACCTATACAAAGGTTTACTTATTTATGTTTGTTTCTCTCTTAGGGCAGAAATAAATGTGATATAAGACACTACTGAAAATGGCAAGCCTGTATTAAATTCTTCCCATAACATTAATTCAGATTTATCTGTGTTGGTTTCCCTGCCTGTGGCAACCAATGATGTGAAGTGTGAGTGGGGAAATGTGGGGAAACAAAATGGTCAAGTCGGAGTAAACCTAATTAGGAGAAGAGGGAGAACTTAATACTGGACTGCCATTTCAAGCAACTCTTGGTCCAGCATCGCATCTAGTTCTGCCCTAATGTATAGATGACCAGCTCACAAGAAGTGCCTCAAGTGGCACAAGCAACAGGGGGTTGTGGCATACTTGGATAAGGAGCAGGAGGGGCCACATAATTACAGCGATTTCTTTCCTGCCTCTTTAGTGCTGTGCTGGGCCTGCTGTTTGGCTCTGCAGATGGAGGCAAAGGCCAGGTCTGTTGGTATATGTAGACTGACTCTTGACTTGGGGCACATTTACCAAAAAAGGCTAACCACCACTGTTTTAAGGGCATTGCTCATTCTTATTATGGTTGCGCTATTGTCTTAACTCTCATAATCCCATCTGAGAGTCTCAGCCTTTGTCCATCTTCATGCATGGCTCCTTCATTTTCCAGTGCTGCATCTCAGACAACCCTCTCCCCTCCAAAGTTCTGTTCAGTTTCATTGAAAGATGGCAGAGCCATACATACACCCAGGTTTATGAGAGAATATAGCACCTAAATTAAACATATAAATACTGGTTTGGTTTCCTATTTTTATTTCAAACAGTTAATCCCCCCCTCCCCCATCCTTTTCAATAGCCCTCTGAGCTCTCAAACAAAAAGCCAAAGAATGAGGAGGAAGCCTTTGCTAACTACCGCCAAACACACACAGCAAATGAGCGTCGTCGTCGTAAGGAAATGAGGGGACTTTTTGAAAAACTGAAGGCAACTCTAGGATTGCAAAGCCTTCCCAAAGTTTCCAAGTGCTTCATCCTCAAACAGGTAAGAATTGTATAGCTTGACATTTTGTTGAAGGGAGCCTAGAGGACTGAGCTGCATCTTTACATAAGGAAGATGAAAAGTTTTGCAGTGACATATCACCAAACTAAATAAATGTTAGTCTTACTAATCATGACTGCTTTAATTAATTAATTTGCATGAATGCAAAAATAGTTCTGTAGAAAGAAGCACGCTTTATTAGTACTTGTAGTAAAAATGTTTTTTAATCTGGGGCATATTTTTCAGTCTGGTACGTGTTACACCCCTACTTACTATACACTGAAACAACAATTTTAAAAACACTTAACAAAACTGGAACACCTTTAAAGTGCCCAAGTAACTGCTTCAACTAGAAACTGAGATCTTGAGCAAGTGTATCGGATCTATCTTTTCCTCACAGCTACCTTGGTAAAATGCTGCTTTTTATCATCCTCACTCTTTGTTTGCTTGGGATTTGGCTTGCCTTTTGGGGGGAATACAGCTTGTTGCCTTAAAATACTCTAGACTTGAATGGAGCAGAAACAGTTTGCTTTTATTAGTTGGAGGGAAGAGAAGCTTTATTTTATGTATATTCTACTGGAATATAAAAATGATACTCGTTTCTTTTTCAGGCATTTGAAGAGATTCAGGGGCTAACAGATCAGGCAGATAAACTCACAGGTCAGAAGAATTTGCTGATGCGCAAGCAGGACACCCTGATTCGTAAAGTATCTGCACTTTCAGGTGAGATGGCGTTAAGCAGAGTGAATGGGAAAAGTGGAGGAAACCCCCAGGAAAGGGAGTCTCTGGGGTGATTCCAAGTGGTTGTGAATGAGGGAGATATGAGGCACATAGAAAGTGGGTGTGGTGTGGTGTGGTGTGGTGTGGTAGAGAGAGAGAGAGAGAGAGCGCGCGTGTTGGAAATGCTCTAGTCTTTGTGCTATGAAGTACAACATGTTGACTAAGTATGAGGGGAAACCTGATGACTACTGCTAAGTATGAGGGAAAACCTGACTACTTTTCTCTCTAGGAAAGACACAGGAGGTAGTCTTGAAGAAACTAGAATACATTTATGCAAAACAAAGAGCACTAGAAGCACAAAAGAAGCAGCAGCAGCAAGGAGAATCTGTGAAGATTGTTGAAACTGCAGAGACTGCTAGACCTTCTGTGGAAAACAGTCCTCCTTCGCTTTTTAGAGAGATGAAACCAGTGACCAACAAGCGTACAAAGCCTTTGATACTTTCCAGGAAAGGGAGCCGTGCCACAGGTAGGCCTCAGGAAGAGGGAAGTAGTTGATCTTCACCCAAAGGGTAAACCTACACCATGGGGCATTCTTGGAAAAGTTGTATCTATAGTTCTAAAATGCACTATCATACAATCTATGATCCTGTGCTGTAGCAGTTCCCTGCCCTTATCAGGGGGTTTGGACTCCTGGGTCCACTCTAAGGGCTGGTTCTCATATCAGTTAGAGGAAAACTGGAGATCCCTGCCACATGTGTGCTCCTGTGGAGTGTATTGTGAGAACTTAGGGTTTTTCAGTGGTCTCAGATTGGCACCTTGCTAAACTGAGATTAAGCTGACACTGACAGGTCGAGGTAAAATTATGGATCTCGGCTTTATGTCAGCTTGGCATGGTGCCAGTCAGAGTTCTTGCAACACATGTGGGAGCATGCACACAGCAGAGTTCTCCTTTTTTCATCTAACATAAGATTGATTGTGGGAACCAGCCTTATTCCATGATTCTATGAAAGTACAATTTATTGATTTAAAACATAGTAAGAACTGTGATTTATTAGATGAAAGACCTCAATGTTTTTGGGAAAACATTTGTCACAAACAGCCTAGCATGCTTTAAAATATTTTTAACTTCCTATCAAGTTATATTAACATTTCCCACAAAATTCATTTGTTTTCATACTTACTGCCTAGAATGTGCAAATGCGCTGAAATCTGCCAGTATGGGGAAATAGTAATAGTTTTCATTATTACCAGGAGGTTGATTAGTAAAAGGAATGTCAGAATACAATGCTCCATTTCACATGCATATCTTAACGTTCCTTTGCCTTCTTTTCCTTACAGAGGAGACACCTTCTCCTGTAACATTAACTAATGCTAGCTTATTAATGACTGCACAAGGCCAGGTTCTTGCATTCAAGAGTTCCCTAGTGCCAGGACAGGTTGCCACCCTACCTTCTACACTCTTGCAGGCTGAACTCAAATCAGATGTTTGCAGCAGCAATGGGACAACACCACCAGGTATGATCATAATACAGCAGAATGACTGAATAAGTCATAACTTTATTTGAGCCTGTTCTTCCTTATTTCTATATGAAGTTTACAAAAAGATTCATAAAAATGAGAAGTATATGCTTCACAAATAATCTATTCCATTAATCCCCTATATGGTCTTCAGCCAGTATATGTAAGGTGTATGCATTTACTATAAACAAAAGCACAAAGTCATTGGTCTGTCTTTTAGACAAGTAAGCAATTTAGTTTTCTCTCCCTCTTTCTCTCACCCACCCTCCCACTGCTAGCCAGCTAACAGGAAGAAACACAAAACACATTGTAAAAGGAAGCACAAGAATATACCTGTTAGAAGTATATACATTTCATTTCTTGTGCCATATCTTCTTACCATTTTCTTGACAGTTTTTCCTAAACTTAATTAATTGTTTCCCCTTTTGATAAGGTATTGCTTCTGTGATGATTCAGTTGCCGGGTTCATCAGTTCCAGTTCAGGTGAAAGGCATCCTCCCTAATGCAACTATTCCCATTACCTTGTCTGCTGTGGCCAATAGCTCTGCCTCTCCAGCTATAGAACCATCTCCAGGGCTCACTTCAGGTAAACTTGCATGCCGCTGTCTTCAGGACCCTCATGTAATTGGAGGACAGAGATTTTGTATGGCATGTATTAGTCCTCAACATGATCACAGGCAGATGTGACCTATTTCTGTGATTGCAACACCCCTTGCAATAGGGCGATAAAACACTCCATGTATGCAGTTTACCAGTGAGAACTGCCCTGAGGTAATAAAGAATCTAGAAATCTGTGAAATTGGGTGTGTATTGACTAAGAGGAACAGTTAGATCTTTGTGGTGGCCTGGTATCATTCCCAACATTGGGCTTTGCGCCTGCGCACTAGCCACCTCCAAAGGATTTGTCAGCTCCTTGAAACACTTTGTAGCCACACCCTTTGTGCGTGGAGTACGTTCAGTATCCTTTGACTTCAGAGCACTGTGTTACTCAGTTCCTTTCTGTCTGCCCTAGTGTGCACTTCCTCAGGGATTCACTCCTTCTTCCTCTGTACCTAGAAGAAATGGTTGTATACATTGATTACTTGGCTTTTTTGCCCTTCGGACTGTTCTTGACTCCGTTTGTTGCCTAACGTTGGGATTTGGTTATTTGACTTTGGACTTTCAGACTGCTGTAACTTTGATTTTACGCTATGTTTGGACTTGTTTGCCTCTTGTCTGATGTACCTGAGAGAGACCTTTAAGAGGTGTTCCTTGTGCCGCTGCACTTTGCCCTCATCTGACTGACACGATTTTTGCCTAGGAGAAGACCATATTGTCCGCTCCTGTAAAATTTGCCTTTCCTTTTCTAAGCAGACCTGGAGAAGTCGGGAATTGCAGTTATGGGCTGTGCTGTATGAGAATGCCTTGCACCTGCCAATCCCAGTGCCGTTGACATCATCAGTGCTTTCGAAGTCAAGTTTGACTCCTATGGCCCCATCTGAGTCTTCCTCCTGTGCTTTTAAGAAGCTGCAGGATCTCCCTAAAGAGTCTCACCATAAGAAGCTAAAGCAGAAGGACACCAAAATGTCAACAACCCCCAAATGCCAAAATAACATCTTCGGCATCTTTGGCTTTGATGTTGACACCACCTTCAGCCTCACCAACATCGGCTCCTCCATCAGCTGTACCACTTTTACTTCCAACCTCAACACCATCTGTTTCAATTTAGGCATCGGGAACTGTCAAGTTTTGTTTCACGTTAAAGTCTTCTGCATCGCAGTGTACATTACCTTCATTAGTACTTCCAGTGCCAATAGCTATCCAAGTCATCCATTCCAACTCATCATTTTCTCCTGAAATCATCGAAAGATCTTATTCCACTCCACCATCGACACTGAGTGTCCTTCAGACGCTGACATGGGTGTCGACATCCGCTGTTCCACCTTCAGCACTGATCTCTGTGCAGTCTTCCCCATGTCTGGCTCTCCTACCATTGTCATCTGTTGTTGACTGGCCCTTTGTCTTTTTCCTCTGTTACTTCGCCAGCCTTTGGTACTGGGTTTCTATTGAAATCGATATCGTCAAAGGATTTTTCCTTGATGCTGGGCTTTGATTCTATCCTAGACTCTCCTTTGACTGCATTGGGCTTGACCTTCAAAGGATTTTCTCTGCATGGGCTCGATGTCAAAGACAAGTCCAACATCAGGATTCCATAAGTGCCAAAGACACCGTCCTTATCACCTGCCAAGATGACACCTGTTGCCTCTCCTCATCTTTCATTTCAGTGGAAGGAACCACTTAGTTTTTCATTGCTGGCTCTCTCTCAGCTACATCCACAGGTTTAGGAGATTTCAAGGTCTGATGTAAGGTCATTCACCTTCTCTGCCTTATGACTTCAAAGAGTTTTGTATATGGAAATTGAAACAATTGAAGTCATGGTCTTCATCTAAGGGACAGGCCTCTGGATCCGCTTCCTTTAAATGCCCCATGGATGCTCCTGCTCCTCACTCAACCTGCACCATCTGAACCTACTGCTCCTCTTCTTCCACCTGTGGACCCTGCTGTACCTTCATTGCCTCAAGATGCTTCTGGATCCCAGACAAATGCCTCTCTGATGAGGATTATGTCTCACCCTCCAGATCTGATGATGATTCCACCAGCACAGAGACTCTCAGGAGCTTCACATGATGATGATGATGATGATGATGATGTCCCGAACAACTCTTCAGACTCTCCTGCCAAAGAGACCAGGTCCTACAGGATCCAGGTCTTGGAGATGGTGAAGTTTCTTGGGTTGAAGCTGAAGTCGCCTACTAAGCAATCCAGTCTACAACTTTGTCTTCCAACACTAGGTCCACTCCTGCTGCCTTGCCTATGTTATGAGTTCTGGTTAATTCAGTTAAGTCTGGTTGGGAGGCTCCCTCATCTTCTGCATCTACTTCTCCCACCCTCCTCCAAACTCAGTTGTGGATCATGCACTCTCTTCCAAATTGGGTAAAAAGCACTCGGCTCCTGTTGGTAATGGAGGGCAGGAGTTTGGACTCTTGGGGATGTAAGATCTATTCCTCTTCCTCCCTCTGCATGAAAGTCTCCAACTACATGACCTGTATGGCCAAATTACATTATTCTGTTTGGGAAAGCTTTAAAACTTAAGACCCCTGCTAATTTGGCAAAGGGGCACCTTTTAACGTGGTGATTCTCTTTATTTAGCAGAGGAAGAGTAACTGGCCCTATCCACCCCCAGCACAGTACCTCCAGTGACTGTTGCTGGTGTCTATCTTATGTTTCTTTTTAGACTGTGAGCCCTTTGGGGACAGGGATCCATCCTATTTATTTATTATTTCTCTGTGTGAACCGCTCTGAGCCATTTTTGGAAGGGCGTTATAGAAATCAAATAATGACATGCGGAATGCTCCTGAGCCCTTACAAGCACGATTCAAGGAGCTTATCTCCAAATCAGCTGATATTACCCACCAGTCTCTCATTACGGCCAAACATCTCCCTGAAACTGAGTCCCGTACACTGGCCAGTGCCATTTTGTTATGAAGGCATGTGTGGCTTCATTTGTCCTCACTCCAGTACAATATACAAGACAAAATTGATTATTTGCCCTTTGATGAAGAAGGCCTTTTCAGCACATAAACAGATGATGTCATGGAGTGCATGAAGAAGTCCAGGTTTACTGCCCAGACTTTCACTTCTACTACAGCTACACCTCAGTCCTACTTTCATAGGTCTGATAGGCTTAGGATCCTCTACAGTCGATCTGAGCAAAGGGAATATCATTGTTCTGTCCTTTCAAGGCCAAAGACAACCTTCTCTAAGTGCACAAAACAGAATCGGAAGCCCAGAGGCCCTGACACTTACAAACAGAACCTTTGACTCTTCTGTATCTTTGTCCATTGCTCATACTCCTTCCTCTCTCTGGTACCCTGGCATCTTATCACCTCTGACGCCCAAGTGATAAGTATCATCTCCTCCGGCTATGCCACACTTTGCCTCCCTTCATGGGAATAAAATATACCCCTGCGTCTTCTACACTTGAAGTGGAGGTACATAGGGAACTGCCGTGTATTGAGTCAGACCTTTGGTCTATCTAGCTCAGTATTGTCTGCTACATAGACTGGCAGTGGCTTCTCCAAGTTTGCAAGCAGGAATCTCTCTCAGCCCTATCTTGGAGAAGCCAGAGAGGGAACTTGGAACCTTCTGCTCTTCCCATAGCAGCTCCATCCTCTTACAGTGCTCTCATGTGGTCTCCCATTCAGATGCAACCAGGATTGACCCTGCTTAGCTAGGGGGACATCATGCTTGCTACCACAAGACCAAACTCTTATCCAAACCAGCTATTGAACAAGTCTCACCAGTGACCCAATGGGCAGGGTTTTACTCCTGATATTTTTAAGTTCCAAAAAGAGATGGTGGCCTATGTCCTGTTCTCAACCTCCACTCCCTGAACGAATTTATACTCACCAGGAAGTTTCAGATGCTGACATTGCAGCAACTGCTTGCCCTGCTGTGCAGAGAGGAGTGGTTCTCCATTCTAGACCTGAAGGACATGTATCTTCACATTTCCATTCACTCATGTCACTGGAAATATCTATGCCTCACCGTGGAGGGCCAGGTGTGCATGAAATGCATGAATGCAATCATTGCCCATTTGCTAATGCTGAGGATAGTCATCTTCCCCTTTTTAGATGATTGGCTACTTGTCTCACACGACAGGGGTCTTCTTTTGGTCCATATTGCCAAGGTTCTCTTTATTGGATACCATGAAGATCGAAGTCAACTGGAAGAAGCCCAACCTATTCCCTCAGTGGTCTTCCCTACATAGGAGTGGTACCTGATATGGGTCTCAAGTGCGCATTCGTCCCTCAAGACAGTCAACTGACAATTTGCAACACCATTTACTACTCCTGCTCCAACCCAGGCTGCACAATCTGTGCAGCGCCTCTTGGGCCTCATGGCTTCTTGTATGTCAGTGATGGCCTATGCAAGGCTATGTATGCATCACCTACACTGTGGTTACTATTTGTGTTCCAACTGGATGTAGACAACCAGAGTCTCCAACACTTGATTCCTGGGCCTGTCTTGGAGTCTTTTCTGTGGTGGACTCTGCCAGAGAACTTCAATGCAGGCCTGCCCTTCCAACCTACTATGCCCTTGATTTTGTTCACTTTGGTCCTGTTTGACAAGCTGGGGCATCCACTGTGTGGGTCTTCATGCTCAAGGCCTTTAGAACCATCAGCCCGCTGCTGGCGCGTGCGTCACACACATCACTGTGACGTGCACAATGTGTGCGCTCACGTCGGTGCGGGTGCATGCGTGTGTGTTACTTCTGCATTTGGGCACCAACAAGGGGGCAGGAGCGGCAGGGAGGACCGCTGCCGCTCCGAAGATTTTGCCGAAAACTACAGCGCCGGAGGGGAAAAGCAGCGGGAGGGGTGAGTACAACCCCTGCTCCCGGTCCTTAAAGCATACCACCACCCCCTGGTGTTGGACCATGCCTCCGCAGTCTGTGCACATCACTATTATCAAACACTATGCTGTTGACATCCACACTGCAGCTGAGGCTGGTTTCAGGTGTTCTGTCCTTAAGAAGGTTCTTTAAATCCCACTGCTTTTCTTTTGGGACTAGCTACTCACCCTATAGGAAGATGCTGAGAGGCATCATCTCATACTGCACGGGAGAAGGCGATGGTAAACCACTCCTGTATTCTACCAAAGACAACCACAGGGCTCTGTGGTCACCAGGAGTCGACACTGACTTGATGGCACAACTTTACCTTTACTCACCCAATGTTGGGAATGGTACCAGGCCACCACAAAGATAAATAGGTTGCTCACCTGTAACATCTGATCTTTTCATGGCCCAGTATAATGCACAACACCCATCGATCCTCCACGCTCTTACCTACCTCTTCTGATGAAGCTTCAACTCAACATTATCCATCCAGTAACTGAGGATGAGTGTTCTGGTGCCAAAAGCTACTGAGCACACTCTGTGCACTAAGAGCATGAATACAGAGCACTTCAAGGAGCTGAAGAATCCTCTGCAGGCAGAGAGCCCAATGTTGTGAATTATACCATTGAATGAAAATATCATTCAATATTGTGAATGATACTTTGACACCAAAATATCAAAAGTTACAGGTGAGCAACCTGTTTTTTTGCTAATTCTCATCTATTTTAAAAGATGCTAGAAAGAGAGAAGGTAAAAATTAGCTCCTACTGAGGTTACAGCGCAAGGATATGCATGTCTGCTCAGTAGCAAGTCCTGTTGAGTTCAGTGGGATTTCCTCTCCAAATATGTTTGCCTTAGGATTGTTGTCCTAGATGGCGATATGAGGCTTAAGCTACAGAGATAGCTTCAAGGGGGTTGTGGCTAAGTGGCAGAGTACCTGCTTTTCATGAAGAAGGTTTTAGATCAATCCTTGGCCTCTTCTTTTAAAACTGATTGTAGGTAGTCAGGCTGGGGGAAAGCCCTACCCAAGACCTTAGAGAATCACTGACAGTCAAAGGAGACAATACCAGGTTAGACAGACCAATGGGTTTGACTCAGTTTAAAGTAGCATCCTATGTTCATAGATTAAGTATGAATGTTGGGGGCAATATGCTAAATCATTGTAAACCGCTTAGAGAGCTTCGGCTATAGAGCGGTATATAAATGTAAGTGCTATTGCTAAGTATTAGGGAAGATTCCTTAACAGGAAGATTCTGTTCTACCCAGGTTACCTTGTTCAGTGGTGAAATGATCTTATAGTTAACTATAAGATCATTTCACCACTGGACAAGGTAACCTGGGTAGAACAGAATCTTCCTGTAGAGTTCAGGTAAATGTTAGGGTGCTTTAGCTATAGAATATCCAATTGTGAAGGGAAGCAACGGAAAAATTTCCCTCTTCTAGCAGATCAGTGTGTCTTTAGAAAGTCCTTGCGATTCATTGTGTGCATGACTAATGTACAACTTTGACCTACAGAACCCTATTTCTGGTAGTAATTAAAATGTAAGAAAAGACATGGGGCTGCTTGGGATATAGTTTTTCTTTATACTGTCAAAACAAATAAAATCCAGGATACATGTTAGGTCTTGGTTCTTCCAACACTTTTGCAGTTGAATCTGTTGAAGTGTTTAATGGCTGTTATCTGGAGAACCAGAATAGAAGGGAGGGAACACTTTTTAGTTCCTTTCATCAGTGTTCCAACATACTTTGCTTTGTTTTTGCTTGGCTTGTAGAAACTGAAGACTTGTTTATGATGCCAAGAATTGTAAATGTGACATCACTAGCTACTGAAGAAGATACAAATTTAAACCCAGGTGTAAATAAGAATCCATATATAACCTCGAATGCCAATTCCCAGATATCTGAGCCTTCTTTGGAAGCAGTATCAGAGGTATCGACTGCTTTTCAGTCTGAAGAAAAAACTGAAACTTCTTGTGGAAAGGAGAGCAATGTAACCAGAACTGTGCAAGATTTTCTTGTGGGAAAAGACAGTTTTCCACAGATAGTAAATGTCTCTAGTTTAAAGGAATCCTCTGAATCCCTTGCAACAAAACTCTGCATTGAAGAGTTAGCTGGGAGCCAGGCAACAGAAAAGCAAACTGACAAGGAAGGAGACGAGCAAAAGGCAAAGGATTCTTCAGTTCAAAAGCTGCAGGCCAAGGAACCCCGAGACTCTGGGATAGACATGGAACTGCAAAAAGTAGCCTCTGTGATCCAGGAAGCAGCATTAGATGCAAATGACTTAATGGACATAGAGGAGAATGATGACACTGATGAAACTCTCACCTCGCTTCTGAATGAAATTGCATTTCTCAATCAGCAATTGAATGATGATGCCTCAGACATATCTGAACTCCCCAACTCCCTAAGCTCTGGCTTTTCTTTAGGAGGTATGGAAAGTCACCGAGAATCATCTACTGCAGATGGATCTCCCTTTCAGTTTGGCACACTGGGTGGGAGCTTTAAGGACCTTTCTGTAGCTCAAGAGAGCAGCGACTCCATAACTCCTCTCCTGCTTCACTTGGATGATGATGATTTACCTGATGGTAACAGGAGCTCAAGAGAGCTTTCATCTGAATCTGATGCTTTGAAAATCATGCTAGGCTCTGCAATAAAGGACTCTAATCCTGACCACTCAGCAATAAATAGTGGTAGAAGTGGGGAAGATATAGAACCTCTACCAACAGCTAGAAGCCTGTCGCCTCCCATTCTACAGATGAAAACTAACCTAGAAGCTGGTAACACGGATACGACGTGGAGGCCCATGCCCAAACTGGCACCACTTGGGTTAAAAGCTGCAAATTTCCCTTTAGATTCAGAAGGGCAGAATACCAAGGTGATGCCTTTATTGGCGCCTGTTGCTGCAAAAGAGGTATCTGCCCAATCAGTAACTAGCTCAAGTCAGGACAGTAAAGCAATGCCCACATTGGTACCTGTGGTTACAAAATCAAAATAGTATTGTAGCTTCAAATGCTTTTTGTAAATTTCCCATCTGGATTACTAAGCACATGGTATACCTGCAACATCTAGCTTCCTATGTTGTATGTGCATATATTGTAGAATGAGCCTGTAATTTATGAGACTAGATGCTTCAGAGACTGATTGGTAGCAGGTGATGACAAATCAAGAGTGTAAGACCAGCTCCAAAAACAAATTATGTCCTTGCTCCGTTAACTTGCTATTTCTGTAGAGTCCTATGAAATAAGATGAGGATCTATAATAAATATTAGGTATTTTTTCACATAATTTGCTCTGGGACTAGGAAATTGTGCAGAAAAAGTTCTTTCTAGTATGCCAGAAGAAACCCATTAATTTAGTTGTGCAAACTCCAGAGGAGCTGTTCCTAAATGGCATGAAAGATACAGTTTTGCTTCCTGTTTTCTGACACATTGTCCCAGCAAGCGTTGCTTTAAACATCTTTATGCATTTTTGGTGTCTCTTTTAAAAAAAATAATAATATTCAGGACTGTAAATGGTTTGTGTGTGTATATATCTTACCATAGTATGAATTCAGGAGTTTTAATAGTAGAAGTAAAAATTAACAGAAAACTAATGGAGTTGAACCACAAGAAGCATTTTTCTTGAATATGTCTCTTAACTGAACTGTTAAAGGAAACTTCCCTTTTAAGCTAGTGAACATGAAGGGATTTCATACTGTAAAACAATTTATATTTTTGTACACATCATGTTTTTGTAAATATGTAACATAATGAAATTTTCATCTAGGAAAATGTTAGTGATTGTTTCCAATGATGATGATGTAAATAAGAATGTTTGAGAATTTGTGAGGCAGGTCAATCACTGTTGAAATTTATATGAATTCTGAAAATAGCTGCATTTTGCATTTTTTTGAATAATTGTATTAAGGAATGTAAATCTGTTCTTACTCTCCCAGCAGAAAGTGTTAAAGCTTCCTCAATTCCTTGTGGTTTATTCATATTAGAAACATCCCTGTTACTCGGATTGAGCCAATTGGTGAGAGGCAGTCTTTTGCAAGAGTATAGAAAGTAGATAAGTTCCAGTCTTCTCACATAGCAAATGTATGTGTACTTGTCATCATTAAGCCCCTCCTCCTTTCCTCCCATGTGTAATTTGGCTGTATTGGGGTAGAACTGCACGTTAAAGCTAATACTATAATCCTTCTTGAGACCTTTCTGTTGTTCATTTAGTGCAGCTACTGAGGCTGCAATTTGAAGTGGAAGACAGAGAGGGTTGGGTTACCCTTGCCTCTCATGTCTTTTCCCCACTTTGTGGTGTTTTTCTGCTGAAAATCGCCAGCTACTTTTACTCCTGCTGGGTAATACTACAGGTACCTATATCTTTCCCCCCAAGTGAATTTTTTAAAATAGTTTTTGGAGGGGACAGGTGGGAAAATAGCCAGAGAGAAAGCTTCCTCCTCGTATCCTGCACACTGAATTTCCACTTTACCTTTATGGCTGCACTGTGTTAAGAAAAGTCTGAAAAAAGAATTGTGGAATTGCCCGTCACTTGTAATTCCACCCTCAGTGGAAATAAGTACTTTGACTCTTCTTTATTTTGTAGTTTTACAAAGTAAATGAGGTTCTAAGATGTTGAGAATGTGGCTAATCACCCCAGAATCACTTCTAAATAGTATGATGGAGAACATAATTATCTATATTCTGTAGTCTTCCATAGCTGTACACATTCTGTCCTGTATTGAACTTCGGTTTGTCATAGGCATTCATCTCTTTCATGCTTGACAGTGTTCATTCAGTGCCTTAGGATTTGGAAAGGAACCTAGCAGTTACCTGTTTGGTTGAAACCCAATCCAGTTCTTCTGCTTTACTGATCAAATTTTGATACAGCAGTGTCAAATAGAATTGCTTACATATATTAGACAAATTATGCTGTGTATTTCTGCCCAGAATTGTTCAATCTGCTAATCTACCTTTTTTTTGGTGGGCAGTGGGGATGTGCCGTAATGTGATTCGGCTGTCCAAATTGCGGGCACCTCCCTTTAAAATAGAGGGCTTACATAGCCCCTTTAAAGTGGAGGAAAGCAAGTCCATTCTTGTTGCTCCTCCACTCGCCGCCATTCTGGTGCTCCCCCCAGCTGTGCCGCCACGGCGTCTCCCAGCTGCCCCTGCACAGTGCTAACACATGTGCAGTGGCCACTTGCGTGGCCAGCATGGTTTCTGGCCACACACATGACCACCCTGCATGTGTGACGGCCGTGTGTGTCCCACTGCGCAGGAGCAGCTGGGAGACGCCCCACCGGCATGTGGATCAGGTACAATTTTCATACGGAGCAGGTATGATTTTAAAGGGGCTGTGTAAGCCCTCTGCAGTTACACCACTACTGTACTAGAAACTCCACAAAAATAGCATTAGAGTACATGTTTCTTGTTCCTTTGATTAATCAGGCAGAGAAAGATATGTTACACATTTTATATTTTTGCAAGGCTGTTTTGAAAGAGCTGTCTGCATTCAAATTTTAACAATGGTCAGTATAGAATTAGGGCAAAAAAATCTATACCAGTAATCAAGTTGGTTGGCAAGGCTCTTCAAAATATTGAATGCATTTCCCCTAATTACTTCATCCATGGTCAGGTTTCATCTTACATTCCTATGCTCCCAGACTTTTAAAAAAGTGAATAAAAGTACATCCCAAGATACACAGTACTATTCTCAAGGTGTTTCATAGATAGTCTCGAAAATTATGTATAGTGTTTTCAGATAATAATGCAAGATTCTGAACTTTATAGAGAACATTTTTTAATCAAGAGAAAAATTGAAGCCTAATTTAATTAGCACATTTTAATTTGACCAAGATTCCTGGATATTTGGTTTTTAGTAAATCTGTAAATATGCTGAAAAGTTTTTAAGAATACATTGAAATGTCAGATTTTGTTTTTACTATATATTGCGTCTCTTTCTGTATCTCCCGCAAAATGTATTTTTGTAGACACCTTAACCATAAAGCCTATTTCAGTAACCATGGAAGGAAGAATCTGACAAATTAAAATAGTCTTCAACTAACAGTCAGCTTTGAAAAATTATTTCTAGGACAGAAACCTTAGAAACCACATGAAATAACCTAACTTTGGTTGGGTACATGTAGAACCCCACTAATTATATGTATCTTTCAGCAGGGGTTGTGAAGTGTGTTCCCTGCTCTGTCGAGTAGGAGACAAACTGAAAGGACAACAGGCATAAATGAGTTCAATGGGTAGATTCTTGAGTGAAAATGTAGGTCCTCTGATATACAAAGAAGGCATTTATCAAAACATGCACACTAGCCTTCAGAAAGGATTCTCTAGCACAACTGTACTTTTTCTTTTACCAAACTGTACATGAATGACTCCCCAGGGAAAGTGAGCCTCTTCATTTCTTAAGTAGCAGGGGAAAGTCCTAGGAGAGACTCTCCCTTCTCTCCACACTTTATAAACGTCAGGGACCAAGAATATGATACTGCCATGATTTATCAAGTGTGGGTACCTTTGAGATTCAAAGTATGGCTATGTAAAGGGGGTTTCTCTTCTTCCTGGACCCACAAAGGCTAGGGGAGAAAGCATCAGATTGGAGCGCAAAGGACTAATTGGGCTACAATAGCCTGCCCAATCTTCACCTTGGTTGGAACTCTTCTGTAATACCAACTGCTATGTCTAGATTTGAACAGTTGGTGCTGCTCTCTATTTACAAAGAGGTTGGAATGTTCTGGTGCTTGCCTTTCATTGGAGAAAGGTGATAACCTCAGTTATTCAGAAACCCTACCAGAGAAATGGTTGGAGATATATCTTCTTGGCAGTGCTTTCTCTTGCTTGCATTTGAAGGGCTGCATTGTAAGGCCTCTGGACATCTTGGAAGTGTACTATGCTGAAAGCATGTGCTCATTGGTGTTAAAAGGTGTAAATTAGATAACCCAGTCTCTAAGGTCACCCTTGTTTTGGTGCAATTGGTGATCAGCTTGAACTAAATATTTAATTGGAGAAGCTGCCACTTTCATTTTATATCATCATGCATTATTTATAGAAACATCTATACATATATTATAAAACACACATAGCTAGGGGTCAAAACAAAGGCATTATATTTTTACAAACAATATGCCATTTCTTCAAAAAATATCTTGAACAACCAATACTGATACTGGATCTACAATTACCACTAGCTGCGTCCTATAGACATTGTCATAATGCTTTCTGGCAATGACAGTTTGCCACATGAAATTTAGAAGAGTTGTCATGAGGGAGGGGGACACTCATTACCGAACAAATACTCCTCCCCCAACCTATGGAGTCTATATCATCACTGCAGTCTCCGACCACATATGGAATGTGGTACACGTGCCATGCAGATTGGTGCGGGGGGGGGTGTGTCCATTAATTGACCTTCTGCATGCAAAACTTGAAGTAAAATATTTCTCTGTGTGGAAAACATGCTAAGATGATGGGGGATGCTGATCTGTTGCACCACCTTCAAATGCACATAGCTTTGCAGGAACAATCTCCATTTTCAGTAGATAATTTTCAGTGTTCCAGGGCAGACATTAGTACTTGAAGCAGAAAATCTAAAAATTGCACCCTCATACATGGATTACAATCACTTGAGAATTCCACTGCATAAGCCTCAAATTAACAAGAGCATAATAGCACTCACGTGTAACTTCTGCTCACCTCAGTGAGGTGTGCACAGGTTTGTGCCCAGGAGCTATATCTGTCTATATTTTTTGCACTGCTATCCTTAATGGCATCCAAAACCCACACAGCTGTCAGTGCAACAGAGATAGACCAAGCATGAGCCATTGTATGGCAGCTAAGGCAAGGGTAAGTAACCTTGGCTCTTCAGCTGCTGTTGAACTACAACTCCCATCACCAACTACATGAAATTGTGGGGAATTATGGGAGTTGTAGTTCAACAACAGCAGAAAAGACAAAGTTGCCTACCCTTGCACTAAGGCCTGGTGTGCTAACAAATGGCAGTGGGAACTAAGAAAAATTACGTCTGGGTTTCTCCACTTCAAACTGCGTGCGGGGGTTCATATGCTTGAGTACTCCAAAATAAAGTTTCCTGTGCTTAGAAAATGTGCACATCAGGAATGTGTAATGGGGCTGAGTCAGCGGTTTGTGGAATTGCTGACTGTGAGAGCTCCTTTCCCTGCCTTCTTGAGAAGGCAGAGAAAGATCTCCCAGTCACGAACCGAACCACTGAGTGAGGAAAGGAAGCTCTGCCGAGGCTGACAGGCCCCGTTCTCTGCACTGGCCCCACCTCCTTGTGTCTAATGTCAGACACAGGACAGAGTCAATACCCAGGAGAGGATCCATTTCAACTCTCTCCCATCCCCAGTCAGCATTTCCCCTCAGCACAACTGGACATCCAGCCGGCGAGTGCTTTGTTTGCCAGCTAGGTGTGAGGGGGGGCAAGGGAGACCCTTGGCGAAGAAACTCTGCTTGTCCAGAAACAAAGCTTAGATTGGGTATTAGTTTCTTAATAACCTTTTAAAAAATTGTGGACAGGTATTGTCACACATGAAGTCAACCCTCTCAGAGCCAGTTTAACAACTGATCATCCAAAAGCCTGTGTAAGACTTAAAATATTCAATACGTATCGGACACTGGAAAACTCGGCAAAGAAAAGCAAGAGCAAGGATCACACTAAACTGGAGAGTTCTGCAATTTATTATATGCTAAGCTTATTAAGCATTTTATAAGCATCATTTGTTTAATTTTACATACGACAATAGAATGATTAAATATATCTTTAATTATACAGATGAAACTTGGAAAATTAGAATATCGTGCAAAAGTCCATTAATTTCAGTAATGCAAATTAAAAGGTGAAACTGATATATGAGACAGACGCATTACATGCAGAGCGAGATAAGTCAAGCCTTAATTTGTTATAATTGTGATGATCATGGCGTACAGCTCATGAAAACCCCAAATCCACAATCTCAGAAAATTAGAATATTACATGGAACCAAGAAGACAAGGATTGTAGAACAGAACAATATCGGACCTCTGAAAAGTATACAGTGTACTGTGCTTGATTGGCCAGCAAACTCACCTGACCGGACCCCATAGAGAATCTATGGGGCATTGCCAAGAGAAGGATGAGAGACATGAGACCAAACAATGCAGAAGAGCTGAAGGCCGCTAATGAAGCATCCTGGTCTTCCATAATACCTCATCAGTGCCACAGGCTGATAGCATCTATGCCACGCCGCATTGAGGCAGTAATTGCTGCAAAAGGGGCCCAAACCAAGTACTGAATACATATGCATGCTTATACTTTTCAGAGGTCCGATATTGTTCTATTCTTCAATCCTTGTCTTCTTGGTTCCATGTAATATTCTAATTTTCTGAGATTGTGGATTTGGGGTTTTCATGAGCTGTACGCCATGATCATCACAATTATAACAAATTAAGGCTTGACTTATCTCGCTTTGCATGTAATGCGTCTGTCTCATATATCAGTTTCATCTTTTAATTTGCATTACTGAAATTAATTGACTTTTGCACAATATTCTAATTTTCCGAGTTTCACCTGTATAGAGAGAGGCTTTTAAAGTTAAAATGCAATACTGGCCCACAAAATTTTAAATTAAAATTAATAAATGAAAACTTGGCAAATCACATCTGAAAGGCTGCTGGCCCCCTTATTTACATGAATCCAAACTCTGTTTTTCCCAAGACGTTACAAATTAGATCATAAATTCAGAGCCTTTTTGGATAAATGCACATAACTTGTATTTATCCTGCATTTTTATAAGGGTTGACTTAAATTCAGAGTTGTCCTCTATTCGGGTAAATATATGATATTTTAATTTACTCAGTTGTAGTGTTTGTTAAAGGGCTACAGCTTATCCATGTTGTTTGCCACAGCTGCCACCAGGGGATCCCAGTCTCTGAAGCAGAGTGTGCAATTTAAAATCCAACAAATGTCCTATGCTAATATTTTATACACTACCCCACAACATGGAAAGGACTTTTAGCATTAAATATTTGTACATACCTCTTGCAAATGTCTGTGCTTCAAAGCAACTTCGCCAAAGTGGTCTAATCCTCTTTGCATGCAAATACTATTGTGACCTGCTTTATATTGTGGTTTCCTGCCATGTGGCTAGCTTTTGAGCAACCTGGCTGGGTATTTGTCTCCTGTTCAGGTTGCATGGGAGTTCTTAATTTTGCATTGAGCAAAATGCCCCACTTGTATTAATTTGGTTTTCATCCAAGCACTTTAACTGATCTGCAGATCAGTCTGCATGACTGCAGTCCTAAAACCACTAACTCTAGAATGGTCCAGCTCTTAGATACCGATTTAAGGGACTTTTCTGTAAAAGTAATTTTTTAAAGTTATTTATTTATTTGTTTGTTTATTTATTTATTGCTTCTAGGCAGCTGGAACCAGGGCCTGCCCAGGATATAGAGGCTTACTTTCAGCATCCTTCCCCCACAGTTAATTTATCAGGGTTACCAAGTTCTGTTGCTTGTGCAGGTTTGCAAAACCTTGCAGTGTAACAGGCCTTACTGCTCAGGGGCAGAGCCACCATTGTGCGGATGGGTCCAAGGAACCTGGCTGCCACTCCCTGTGGAGCCACCACATCCAACCTAGCCATGCCCCATGTCTGACATCTGATGCAGGGGGCGTGGCCATATGTGAGAATGGGATCGTGCGGCCCCATTTGCAAGGCGCTGGGTTTCCAGCCTGGCTGAGAGAAACTTTCCCTGCCTTGAAAGGCAGAGAGACATAGGCAGCCCTGTTTGTGAGAAGCTTCAACCAGCACTGGGTTCCCAGCCTGGCTGGGAACACATCTCTCTGCCTTTTGAGGCAGGGAAAGGCGCTCTCAGTCAGGCTGGAAACCCAATGCCTTGCAAACAGGGCTGCGCGATCCCATTCTCACATATGGCCACGCACCCTTTGTCTGATGTCAGACGCAGGAGGCATGGCTAGGGCACCTAGGGGCTGCCGCTGGCCGGTTACACGCACACCACCGCCAGCTTCCTACGCACTTGTTCCTGCTGTTCCCAGGGGAAAAAGGGCCCAGAGCCACCTCTCAATAACTTGCGGCTTTGCTGCGAGTGCTTCAGTTCTGGAATCCCCCTGAAGTTTCCTAGGCCTTCTGCAGCTTCATTACAAGCAGTCCACTCAACAAACAGCTGCCAAACTCAGTGCTACTTTCAGATAGGCGCCCTGGGCAACTGCCTGACTCACCTCCTTCAGACAGGCGCCCTGGACAACAGCCCGGCTCACCCATCTCTAAGGCCAGTCCTGGCTGGAACATTTAAGATCAGCCAACCGCTTTGTTTTTAAAAGGTTGTTGTATGACTTAAGTGCTTTGAAGCCTGTTTTTAATCAAAGAGCCTCTGCCCATGAGCAGTGAGAAGGGCTCCAGAGCGGACTACAGGGAAGGCAGGTTAGACTCACCTCTGCAGACGAGCAGCTCTTGCTCCTTGGGCGGGCAGACTGCCCGCCCAGATAGGTACCGGCTCCTGCCAGTAGCTCTGAGGGTTGGGGTGCCAGGGCACGTTGCCTTGCGCCCCCCCCCCCGAGCTTCAATAATGCACCGCACCAGCATAGTGCATGGTGCATTATGGAGAGCCCCCCTCCCCACCCCAAGCCTGTCAGATGTGGCTGACACATGATCCGATAAAGGGGGTTAGGAGAGCACTCGCTCTCCTAACCCCGTTGAGAAGGGTGGCTCCACAAGCGGGTTTGCTGCTGTAGTGCCTCCGGGATTGGGCACGATCCCGGCGGTTCACATGCGTGTGCAAAACCGGGCTGGGCTCCTTTAGCATGGTTTTGCATGCATGTGTTAATAGCCCCAAAGTCTACTACAATGTTCTGCACCGCCTTGAGACAATGTGAACGGCAGTACACAAATTTAAATATAAATAAAATAACAGGTAAAGAAGTTAGAAGTATAAAGCAAAAGTTACTTCCGGACTGACCCTGTGGGCTGTGAATTCTAAAATCGGGGATGAATAAAGCCTTCATGTTTTATAGGGCTATACAGCTCCTTGGTTTGTTACTCTGCATCAGGAATGGGCAATTTCATATGGGTAATCTCCAGGCTTGACTACTGTAATGCGCTCTGTGTGGGGCTGCCTTTGTACGTAGTTCGGAAACTTCAGTTAGTTCAAAATGCGGCAGCAAAGCTGGTCTCCGGGGCAACCCAGAGAGACCATATTATGCCTGTTTTGAAACAGCAGCACTGGCTGCGATATGTTTCCGAGCAAAATACAAAGTGCTGATTATTACCTTTAAAGCCCTGAACGACTTAGGTCCAGGTTACCTTAGAGAGCGCCTTCTTCGGTCTGATCCCCACCGTATGCTAAGATCATCTGAGGAGGTCCGGCTCCAATTGCCACCAGCTCGTCTGGTGGTGACCCAGAGGCGGGCCTTCTCTGTAGCCGCTCCTGGACTGTGGAATGCGCTCCCTGCAGACATCCGTAATTTGAATTCTTTATTGGAATTTAGGAGAGCCCTAAAGACCCACCTGTTTGGCCTGGCCTTCCAGTGCTCTTAAATTGTTTTAAAGGGTCTTTGATGTTTGTGAACCGCCCTGAGCTATTTTGTAAGGGCGGTCTAAAAATTGAACAAACAAAAAAACAAACAAACAAATAAATATGGATGGGTGATGGAATTTTCCCTGGCCAAACGGTTCAGAGCCCCCCCCCCCATCAGCCTGACTAGGCACAATCTATCCTTCCTCCTCCTCTCTCCCGCTCCAGAAGTTGACAGGAAGAGGAGCACAGCTTACCCAGACCCCATGGCCACTCCTTGTACTTGATTGTGAATGGAAGGCATGGTGCCACTTCTTATCTTGCTGGCACCCCTCCTAGGGGCACCAGTAACAGTACTGTAGATCTGAAGAGTGCTTGCTGGAGAGGAACCACAAGTGTGCTCCAGACACAACCTGTGCTCTGCTCTGTTTTCTTTTCTCCGTCTTTGGTTGGGACTCTGGTGTGGCACTCTGGGTGGTGGTGGTTAGAAACAAACTCCTCTCTCCAAGCTGAATCTCCCTGTTAGGCAGGCAGAAAATAGAGGGCGCTTCGTGTCCGGAGCATGCTTGTGGCTCCTCTCGACGCAATGTTTACTCACCTGCAGATAGTTGGCTGCCACCTGTCTCTGCCCTGATGATCACACAGCTGCTGGGGGTGCAGAAGCAGGACCCAAAGGTGATATTTTGCCCTGGGTTCCAGGTTACCTCTCTGAAGCCCTCATGACTAATCCACATTACTTTCATTACATTACATTACTTTCTCTCTGTCTTCCAAAGGTTCTGTGAAATCCAAACAATAACAGAAGCACACTTATGCTTATGCTCACTCCCAGTTGTTTTGGTTCCAAAAGGAATATGGGGGTGTTGTTTTTAACTTTCTGCTTAGTCCCTGGAGAGCCTTTTTAAAACCGAACATTTCCAATGATAGCTATTTTGGGATCTAATTCACAGTGGCACTGTGAATGTCTGTATTAGGGACCCATCGGTGCTGCTGCACATGTGAAAGGCAGCCTTGAGGATGTTGCAGAGGCGGGAAGATGACCTAAAACAGCATGTAGGCACTGGAAGGAATGGAAATGAGATAGGAGACAGTCTGAAGTGTGTGACAGCCAACAGAAACCAGTGGGCTTTTTTGCACTACAACATTTGAGTTAACTCGGCTCTGGCTACATCCAGCCTCTACTCTACTTTTTGAGGACATCCCCTCCCTGTACCTGATTGGTAGCATGAGTAATATTTATTTATTTGTTTGTTTGTTTGTTTGTTTAATATTTAAAATATTTATACCCTGCCCCTCCAGAACACTACTGCTTGGGGCAGCTCACAACCTTAATAAAATAGATACAATGTAAAATAAAAGATTAATAAAGTTAAGCAAGTTAAAAGACCAGGCTAAAAACACATTTAAAACTGCAAATGTTTTAACAGTTTCAAATTTAAAATTATTAATAAAGCTAAAAAAAAAATTAAAAATGAGAACCGACCCATCCTCTTCTCTGTTTTCTCTGTCTATGGTTGGGATCTGGTGCAGCCAAAGGACAGGGCCAAGCAATGGGACAGGACCCCTGATGCCTTCAGAACCCAAAACACAAGGTTCTCTTCCCCATGCCACCCCATTTCCCCAAGTCCATGTTAGTAGTTATATATTCACAAATTGGGAGATTAGTTTAAATTTTTTTAAACTACGTGATAATTTGGGTGGTAACAAAAATTCTATCTATCTATCTATCTATCTATCTATCTATCTATCTATCTATCTATCTATCGTATTTCTATACCACCCAAAACTTGCGTCTCTGGGTGGTAATAATGAATGGATGGATGGATAAACACTTTAAAAAGCTGATGAGGGTCCGGTCATTCAAACATCTGAAAATATGGTGGTCCTCAGTCCATTAGAAGTTTTTTGTATGCCACTACCAGTCAGCACAGGCCATTCTGAACTATATGGACCCAATAGTTGGACTCCTGCCATTTTTAGATTTGGCTTCCCACCAAATATTGAGGAGTAACATTTCCCTGGCATTCCCCATCAAGTTCTGAATGCTGACTCCTATGTGTATGGTGGGTGAGTGTACATAACTGGCTCACAACTTTAAAATGTGCATGGCTTCTGGATAGTCATGTGACCAGTCTCTGAGTATCAGTTATTGTATTCAGTAATGTGAACTAGCAGTCTAAACCGTCAGGTTAGGGAACAGGCTCAGGTGATTCATTCAGGTTGCTGTTTTGCATGAGGTAGGGAGAAAAGGCATTTTGTCATAAACACAGATTGTAAGATAGCACAGCCTCAATCACCCCACTTTTGGAAAGTCTGCAAGGATGTGGTCATCCACAATATGTGCTTGTGGTGAAACACTTAGTGTACTGCTCCACCATGAGCAAAAAAGCAAGCAAGCTCAAGAACGGCAACCCACTTCCTGGAACAGGGAATGTTGGCAGATCCCAATAATAGTCCAGAAGAAGAGAGAAAAGCTGGTGCTACTAAAATTCTACACACATTATATCACAAAATATCCTGTCAATCACTTTGTCTAGTCAAACAGCCATCACAAACATCAGTTAAGAAGAGTTAATTCTGAAATATAAAAAAAAATACACAAAAAATGCCATGTAACAATGTCCACATGCCATGATCTACCTTAGCTGTTTTTATCAGTCAAGAAAATGTAGTTGCTGTAAATTTTTAAATTGTGCATGGACATATTTTTTTAAAAAATATTTTCAAATTATCTGTTTGAATTCTAGGTACAGATTTTACAAAACACAGTGACTTACATGATGTGCAGCAGTACTGAGTCATAATGCTCCTCCTGAGACGTAATGCTGAGGACTCAGAAGAAGCCCTGAAGCTGTAGAGAACAGGCAGCTGAGCAGAGCAAGCAGTGCGACTGCACTTTCTCCCATTCATGATAATCTCCCATTCTCTACAGTACTGCGGCTGCTTACAAGTCCCCAGCAGTTCCTGAGGGCGAAACGTTATGACTTCTGTACCACTGTACACCATGTAAGCCAGCAGTCTCCAACCTGTGGTACTCCAGATGTTGCTGAACTACAACATCTCTCATCACCTCTAGCTACAATTGGGGATTACAGGAGTTGTAGTTCAGCAACATCTGGAGTACCACATATTGGGAACTCCTGATGTAAGCCACTACATTAAAAAGTATAGCTGGATTAGAAGTAACTGAAACATATTATGATTTAAACCCAGTAGGCCAATTTCTTATAAATGTTCTTGTGCTTAAATACATTTTACATGGATAATCATACAAAAAACACTACACACAGCTGGGAAGATCTTCCACGGTCTTCAATCAACAAATTCAACATCTGTAATCTCATGATATCCTGCAAAATCTTCTTTGTGAAAATGTCCATTGTCTGGAATCTAAAGGCCTGAAAACAATTTCTCAAGGATAGGGAGATCACTGCAGACAGTTTCAAAGGGCTCAGATCAAAAGCTATCCTTGATATATATCACAAGATATATTTGGAATCAACCATATCATTCTGGATGCTGAACATTTCAAATAATAATTGCTTACATTTTGCTTTAGCGGAACCAATACAAGAAGACAAAAGATTTTGAACATCTAATCCAAGTGGGATAAGGAGTACAACTACCCAGCAGACACAGGAGTTGCATTGAATATTTTATCAAAAAACAATACCATGGATTCCACGACACTTGCCCTCCCCAATAATTGCATCCCTTCCTCAGTTAACATGTCCACAAGAATTTTACTTTGTCCACAAGTAAACAAAGTAATTTTGAAGCATTATCCACTGACTCCTGGCATATATGCCAAGCTCCCTGATATCCTCTTGGGTGCTCTTCCTTCTGCCATAATTTTTGGTAGATGGCTTTATTTATGTGACATCAAACAGAAATATTGCTTGGGGTCACTGTGCCCTTGTATTCCTTGGTTTTCCCTCTCTATTCTGCACCTTCCCCTCACAAACACACACATTATTTATAGTTCTTCATGGCTCTTTGAGTTCTAGGGTTGTCTTCTAATTTAATTCCTTTATATGTGAGATGAACCATTATTTCTGATCTCATTGCTTAGAGAAATACTACCTCAGGCTGATCTGTCTTGCTGAATGTTATCAACTTCTTTAAGGGTTTTATTTCAGGCTCAGCTCTTCAGCATCCGGAAAATTCCTTCTCATGAGCTAAGGCTCATTCTACAGATACTTGCATTTTCCTACTTTGGAAAGTTTCACAACCCTGTCAAATGGCTGGTTGACTGGCTGGCTCCATTTCTTTGTGCTTGTATAAAAGAATATTGCTGGTTCAGTCCCAAAGAGTAAGAAATAGTAAAGAGCTACTTACTAATATTTGAATGTTTCCATGTTCACAGGTCAGAGGTGGAGTTGAGTTAGGGAACATCCACAGAGATACTTCCATTTTGGCTTTTAATACCAGAAGGCAGAGGATTAGAATTTTCTCCTCTAGGTGCAAGACATAACCACCTAATGGCACAGTGGGAAATGACTTGCTTAGCAAGCATGAGGTTGCTGGTTTGAATCCCTGCTGGTATGTTTCCCAGACTATGGGAAGCACCTATATAGCAATATAGGCAGGACTGGTGCCAGACTATTTTGTGCCCTAGGCAAGGCTAAGTACTTGCACCACCACGCCAAAAAATCTCAACTTTGATTTTCAAAAACAGATATTTTGTAGAAAAAAATGAAAAGCACAAAACTTAAAACCTCTTCTTGGGCCTCATACTCAAACTGCCGTTTCTTCCTCCTTGTTCTAACTTGTTCTGTCTCAAAGTATGGTAGTATCTCTTAACACATTGACACACACTCTTAACAGCTTGACATTCTGCACTCAGCGCCCTAGGTGGCTGCCTAGTTAGTCTAATGGTAGCACTGACCCTGGATATAGGAAGATGCTGAAAAGCATCTCATACTGCGCAGGAGATGGCAATGGTAAACCCCTCCTGTATTCTACCAAAGAAAAACCACAGTGCTCTGTGGTTGCCAGAAGTCAACACCTACTTGAAGGCACACTTTACTTTAGGTGCAAGACAACTTGATAACAAGGAATTTCATGGGGGCCCTTCCAAACCAAAGGCCCATCTAATGCAGTACACTATTTTGCCAATAGGTAGCCAAGAAAGTTCACAAGGCCTTGGATGTTGAGGTTAAACATTCGCTAATCAGAGGTGCTCTGTCTCATTGCCTAGTGTCTTTGCATTTCTCATGTTAAGACACGTGCAATGTAAATTTTCTTGCCTCATGGAATGATGTAGAACTTATTTCCAAGTAAAATGCATAGGACTGGACTACAGCTAATTCCATTACTCTGAAAGCAAATATTTGCTCTACCATCATGAACATATAGTACGTACATCATAGCGCTGCACGTTCATAAACACAACGACCAGATATATCATGGCAGATAACTCATTATGGTGGACCTAGTGGTATACTGGCTGTGAGCAACAGTGCTAACAAACTTGGAGCATAATCTGTGAATGTGAGTACTGTACTGCAATGGTTGTAAGAGAAAACACAAGAGAACATAGAAGAACAAATGGGGAGTCTAGCAGGTATTCTAAAACTAGCAGAGATAACTACTCATATGGTTTAATCTCCCCCAATTCGTACCTCACAGTAAACTATAATAAGCCAAAGGTGTTGCGTGGTGTTCAACCGGATATCCTTGTGCCTTGGGCATAATATAATGTGACTCATTCACAGGCTGAAGTGTGAATTTCTGCAGCCATTTAACAAAGTACAGCCACCACAGAACCCTCACTGGTTTACTGCAAAGTGAGGATACTATTTTAGCAAATGATTTTAAAACATGTTTAGTAACAGCCGTGAAACACAGCAAGATGCCATACATTTTTCTGGTCAAAACAAAACAAATCATTTGCTTTTGAGGTAGCTATTCCTGAGCCTAAAAGAAGTCCAGTGTTTTGGTATCTAAGGGATAAATGGGCAGCAATCCTATAGACATTTGCCTGGGTATAAGTGCTAGTAAATTCAGTGGCTGACCTCCTGACTGAATTATTTCTTGGAGGTCATATTGAAAGTACGTAGTCTCTTAGAGTAACTCCTGAACTGAATGTCATCTGCATATTGTTCAAGAAGAACAAACAGGGATGCACTTGCCCTGTGCAGTTCCTGGTGTGGGTCACCTGGTGGAGCAACGAAGGCAATTTTGGTTCCAAACCTGGGGCAGAAGCCAAATAGGAAAGGGTCAAGATGTAGCATTGTAACTGCCCAGAAAATGTGATATGCCCATATTAAAAGAGGAAAATTAATGTGTGCAGGGGTGTAGCGACCGTTGAGCAAGAGGGAACAATTGACCCCAAGGGTTTCGGGGCCCTGCAAAGCTCCCCCTAGGCCAGGGCACCCCCTTGAGCCTCCCACACCCAGCTGATGAGCAAAGCGCTTGCCAGCTAGAAGCGTAAAACATGCCCCTCTCATCTCTACCCAGTGTATGAATAAAATGCTGGCTGGGAAGATATGGACTCTCCCACCACCGAGCATTGGTCCCTCCCTGTGTCTGACATCAGCTAAAAGGGGGTGGGGCCAGTGAGAAGAATGAGGCTGTCACAGTCCTGGCAGAATTCCATTTCCCCTGTCAGTGTTTGGTAGAATCGCTGAAAGAGAGCTTAAATGATACGGAAGTTAAGATGGGCTCCTTAACATGCAATTTCCTTTCTTTTTAAAGCACGAGTGAACATGTAAAATGTTAAGAGAACAGCTTGTATGGGGGCTACAAGAAGCACCCCACTCTGTAGTTTGGTACTGCAGGTTTGCAGACTCCACCTTGGTTGGGACTCATAGGAGTGTGACTTCCCTTCAAGCACCAGCATATGGAAGAATCCTAAGCCAGTTGCTTGGCGCAAGCAGTTTGAGGTAGCCTGGGTAGCAATCCCCAGATCAAAAGTGCAAAGTCAAGGCTGGATGATGTACCCCATAGCTCCTCTTTGTGTAAATACACAAAAGAGGTTGCTTGGCTGAAGCAGATGGAGTTAGAATAACTATTCTGATCTTAGGAAATAAAAAAATCTGATTTACTACTGTTAACATGGGAAAATAGATTTTGGCTGGCATTGAGTAATAACATTTTACTAATGCATGAATTACATCCCTAAACAATTGTTTGCAGGTGTTAAATACTCTGTTTTTGGCAGAGAAATTATGAAACAGTTCATCTGGGCCATTTAAACTATTCCTGGTTGTGATGGAGTTCATAAGAGTATAATATTGGACACATTTTACTCCTAAAACATTGTTCTTCTTCATAGTCTCTGTGCATCACACACATGGGATTTGCGCCTGTGTAGAGACCTGTCTGGAACCTCCTAGAGATTAAAGAGAGATATTTTTGGTGGTAGCCCTGCCCCCTCTGTAGTCACTCTGTGGCTGTCCCACTCTGCTCCTTCAGTTTTTCACTGACTACCATTAAGACTGCCCTGTCTTTAAAACAAAACAAAGCGAAAAACAAAAACAACCCACCATTTAGGAGATAGACTTATTTCAGTTCTCTGGAGGAAAGTGCCTGTTTAATCCCCCCCCCCTCTTTTATTTTGCCTTTCTTCCCTCTCGTTGTTTCTGACTTACATTTAGGTGTTTTTATTTCCTCACCTCCCCTTCTCCTCCCTGCCCTCGATTTATGGCTAGTAAAGCATCCTTCAAATGTTGCATTGCGTGGACAACCAAGTCACCAATTTCCGACGGACACTCTGAATATTTATCATGTCTGGGGGAAGGACATAAAGTTGAAGCGTGCCTAATCTGCTTCACCCGACAGGCCCACCATAGTCAGGCCACATGGCTGCGCTCCTTGCTTTGGGAACGAGCACTCCTCGCATCGTCCATCCTACCCATGGGGATAGCTGATTCAGCTCACCTCTTGACTACAGGGATAGCCATTGTGGTTTTCCCTACAATGGCATCAGACTCTACTATGTTCCCTACGCTTGTGCCTTCTGTAACAGCCGAGTCGGTCTTTGAATCCCCCAGAGCAGTTCCCACTTTGAGCACCACACTGGCGCAATCTGCCCTCCCGCCACTAGTGCCTTGGTTTCTGCCTCTGCTCCTACAGTCAGAGCAAGGTGAAAACGAAGCCCAAGCTTGCTAAGAAGAAGTGACCACTCGTGGCCACTGCGGGCCCTGAGCCAGCAAAAAAGAAGCATGCTAATACTGTGCCTAACCCTCCGGAGGCTCCAAAGCTCACCCCGCTCCCATCCATCCATCCCGGTTCAAGCATGTAACTCAGACTCCAAGGCCCCAGATGAACCTTTGGACCCTCCCAAGCTCGACCCCATCTATTGCTACTCCCACAATGATGACAAAGGGGAGCCTCCATTTTCATCTTGGGGCCATGATTCCATCCATGACTCGCACCCTGATGAAAGGCGCAGGGATTGCCACCAGAGGGAATACTTCAGTTCCACTACAGGACCTACATTCATCCCTCAGAGCCGTGCAAGTACCAATGTTTTAATAGAAAATGCTGCTCCCACAACTGCTCAAGGCACTATTTTGAATGTGACTGCACCAGACGTGAGGACTCAGTTGAGCGAGACTATCGCTACTCTCCACCAACCCAGCATTGCCTCCGATCGTGCATCCAGTCCCATAGCAGATCTCCCTTCAACCATTACAGAGATAGCAGCCTCGCCGTAGTCTTTCAGATAGGACCATTTCTGTTCCTGCAAACGTGCTTAAGGAATCAGAACCGTGTCTGAAACCACGGTTGCACCGTCACACCCCTCCAACCCAGCACAGCTAGATGACCCTGTGCAACCTGTTCCTCTGGGAAACTTGCCGGAGCCCTACAGCCCAGCTGGCTCAACTACCCCAATGAGCCCTAATATTGATGTGGCGCTTCCACTTCAGAATAAAGTCAGATGTGGATAGGGATGTACACCAACCGCTTTGGAGGCCCTGTTATGGACCTTCAAACCGGTTTGAAGGATCGGCAGCTCAGCCAGTTCGACGGCAGGGGGCGGTTAGCTTTAAGGAGCAGGGAGGGTGCTCTCCCCCCCACCCTGCTGCATTTCCCCCAATGGCGCTGTCTTTCAAAACAGTCCCGCACAGCAGCAGCATACCTCCTTGCTGCCCCAGTGAACATCAGACTGGAAGTGCCCGGTGTGCGTGTGCATGTTGCGCATGTGCACCGGGCTCTTCCAGTCCCATGTGCACCGGGGCAGCAAGGAGGTACACTGCTGCTCTGCAGGTCCATTTTAAAAGACAGTGCCGGTGAGGGAAACGTGGCCGGGGCGGGGTGGAGGGAGAGCACCCTCCCTGCTCCTTAAAGGTAAACCCTCACCACCTTCGAACCAGTCCATGCACATCCCTAGACATGGGATGCCCAGTCCTTACTACCAGAAGCTCCTCTGGATCAGGGGCATAACAAGGCTGGAGTGGGCCCAGAGACAAAATTTTAAAATGGGCCCCTTGCTGATACGAACACACACACTTCACAATATATAGTCATGTGACTTGCCTCTGGGGGCCCCCTCGAGGTGTGGGGGGCCCCAGGCAGCCGCCTCCCCTTGCCTAATAGTAGTTACGCCCCTGCTCTAGATGCTTCTCTATATCCATCAGGAGATACTTTACAACCAGACTCTAGTCAGACTCTGCATCTGAGCAGCCATACATCTACTCTGAGGAGATGGAACGTATGGCAAAAGCCCTTGGTGTTGAGATTCATCAGAACACCACTGCAGCCCCCGACTATCTATAACCTCACTGAGGCGTATACTAAGACTCCATTCTCACTTCCCCTCATTCCCACCATACTGGAGATAGTCAAGTGTGTGTGGGACAAACCAGCCACATCCTCACCAGCAGTCAGACATTTGGACAGTATGTATTGCACTCAACACACTGACTGCACTTTTCTGCTCAAATATCCCAATCCCAACTCTGCAGTTGCAGAAATGTCACAGACTCAGTCACGACAGAAGGCCGTGTCAACACTGGTGGATTAGGATGGATGAAAGCTAGACACAATTGGAAAGAGAACTACTTCACAGCAGCCTTGAAGCTCTGCATTGTCATCTATCTGGTCTACATGGCATGCTATGCCCACATGCTCTTTGAAAAGCTTTCACCATTCCTAGACCAATTTATCCAACCTGATCAAAAGGAGCAGCCTGAGCCATCCTGAATGAGGGCCAGAAATTATTAAAGAATTACTCCGCACAGCTCACTACAGACTGCACTTTGCACACTATTGCAACCTTGATTGTCTCATGAAGACAAGCATGGCTCAAGTCTACATCTCTGACCCCCAAGGCAAAAGGGAGGGTTGAAGACCTACACTTCAATGGGAACACTTGCTTGGTGACAAGACTGATGACACTTTAGAGCATGTCCAGAAGTTAAAATCAACAGCTTGATCGATGACAACTGCTACATCTCATCAGCCCTACTGTCCAGGGAAAGGCAGACAATGGAACAGGCCCTGTGCAGTTAATAGGCCATACTTGCCACAGTCTGAGACCTATCAAGGTACCAGATACAGTTCCTTTCGTAAACCTGCCGCTCGATCAGCATGATCAGCTGTGACATCTAAACCATGTCAGTCTATCTACACAAAGAAGATATGACTACTGCTGTCTCCAGTGGCAAGCTGTAACAGACTCTGGATCCTTTCTATTGTCTGGCATGGCTACCTGACCGAATTAACCGAGCCCACTCCCCTCGAGTTCCAGTCCCCATACAACTTCTCCAACTCCTGTCCTTTTGGAAGAGGTGGAGATGGCAGAACCTACCAGGGTCAGACTGAGGGCACTGAGAGGGTGGTAGAATGTATGTAGGGAGGGCGCCAGGTTTTGAGCAGAATGGGTAATTAAGGGTGGGAATATTCACTGCTGCCAAGTGTGGTGGGGCACAGGGGTGCCCCATGGGTGAGGCGCACCAGGAACATGCCCTGTTGCTATGTGGGCCAGTCTGAGCCTGGAACCTACTTCAGAAACATACCATACAAGAGGTCACCCATCAGCTCCACCAGGGCTTCTACTCCAAGTGCTTCATAGAGCCCAACCCACGACGGATTGAGACCAATTTTAGACCTCGCGGGACTCAATCGCTTTGTCCACCACCATCGTTTCCGTATGGTCACCACCCAAATGATTCGAGCACTTCTTCCACAAGATATGGAAGATTCGAGCACTTCTTCCACAAGATACAAAGGGGGGCGGGGCTACTGCCAAAATTCTCTTTAATCTCTACAAGGTTCTGGACAGTTCTCTGCACAGGCGCAAATCCTATGTGTGTGAATGCACAGAAGGCCACTTGAAGAAACACCATTATAGGGAAGCAACCAGTTATTCTCAAGTAGCCCCAACACATCCCACTGTGTGTGGGGTGGTGGTGGTGGTTTTGTTTTGCATTCATTTTGATTTTTAAGGGGTCATTCTGTTCTGTTCGAATTTTTTGCAAGGCCTCAATCAATGCATGGATTTCATTACTATGATATTGTTTGCTAAACAGTCATATTATTTAACACATTCTATTGTTTTTGGCAAGGAAATTATTTATGAAATAAGCTCGGCCAGGTGCAGAGCATCTGCGCCTCCTCTGGCCTGCTTCTCCTCCGCCTCCGTGCGGTTTCTGGCCACCTCCTCCCGCCCGCCAATTCCTGGTGGCTGGGCTGGCCCGCCGCTGCCTGCTGCTTCCGGCAACCAACCCGGCTTGCTGCCTACACCTGCTGCCACCTGTTCCTGCCGGCCAGAGCTGCTTCTTCGCCTGCCCGCAGTTTCTGGTTGGCGGGCTGGCCGCCACCTCCTCCCGCCAATTCCCGGCAGCTGCCACCTGCTCCCAGCCAGCCACATCCCTATTTTCTCCAGGGGCGTAGCAAGGTTGGAGTGGGCCCAGAGACAAGATTTTAAAATGCATCATTTAATGGTACTAGAGAAAGACATGCTGTTCTCGTAGCTCCAGGTCTTAACACTCACATCGGTTTCGGAGGATGAATACAACTGAAGGAAGCCCGGGCAGGTGCGCGGCTGGGGGAGCCAGTCATGTGACTTGCCTCTGGGGGCCTCCAAGGCAGTGGGCCCCCAGACAACTGTCTCCCCTTGCCCTATTATAGTTACGCTCTCCCGTCGCTAATCGGCAGCTGCTCGTGAATTCTCGCGAGAGCTGCCACGCATGGAATTAGAAACTGCTACGCCTACGAGAAATAAATATATAGAAGATGTCAATTCTGGGGGGCTCTGGGCTGTTCCTGGCTATGAAGAGACTGATAAAAGTATAATATCTGAAAGATTTACATTCTAAAATGTCCTCAAGTGTCTCTGACAAATCCCACTGTTTGGGGGATCTAGTTGATTAGTAAAGGGTCACTCGTTCCGGCCCATTAGGTCTCATTCCAGCGTTTACACCGTCCCTAAGAAAAGCTGCTCCTGTTGCATGCAGCACAGTTGTCATAGGTTCCTGCTGCCTGAAAAAAAAGTTGGCAGTGGTGTGGTACCATCGTAACTGTTGGCCATAGCTCAAGGCCTCAAGCCCTGTGGCACGTTAAAGCCTGAGCACGCCGATTTGCGCTGGCGGCAATGGGCATGTCTGTTTAGCACAGACTAGGTTGAGCTTGGCCAACCGGTTCATGGTGCATGTCTGCAAAGATGTGATCTGGCAGCCGCCGGAGGGGGAGGGTGAAGCTTTATAAGCACTTCTCCCTCGCTCGGAAAGCCTGTCTCTTCCTTCCTGCAGGAGCTCTGAGGTCAGGTCGGCTCTTTAATCGCTCTCTCCCTCTCCTTCTTTTGCAGGATTTGGTTTAGCCCTTTTCGTCCTCGCAGAATGTGTCTGTGTCTCGCTCTCTTTCTTCGCCGTTTCGCGGTTTGATCTGTCTAGGCCACCGTAGCCCTCCGCGGCATCTGCCTGGCTAGGATCTGTCAGAGTGAGTCCTGCGCCAGAAGGAATATACAGTCCCAGCAGGCAGGGGCTGGAGGAGCAGCAAGAGTGGAGGGCGCCAGCCTTGGCGAGAGGAAACAGCTGAGCGCGGGGGAGCACCCTGTGTGGAGGGCAGTGGGCTGGGAGGCGGGGTCTGGCGGCTTCTCCTGCCCGGGCACTCCAGCTACTACTTCTCGTCCCTGAAACGGGCCAGGGCTGAGAAGGTAGAGCCAGCCCTTTTTCATATTCTCTCCTCCCCCGGCTCTTTCGCTAGCATTTTTTTTTTTAAGCCTGCAAGAGGAACTCCCGACCTTCCCTATATTTGAATCCGCTCGTTGCCTGCCTGCCTGTCTCGCTCTCCCTCCCTCCCTCCCTCCTCCCCTCACTCTCCGTGCAGCTCTGATTCCTGCAAAGCGGCGACGCTCCGCCGAGAAGGCAGGTAGGAAGGGAAGAAAAGGACTCTTTTAATTCCGCAGTGGGTTTCTTTAAGGGAAAAATCGGCTGCATGGACTGGGGAGAGAGAGTCGGTTTAATCCCGTCTCTTTCCCGTTCCTCCACAAAGCGCCGCTGCCTCTTCACCAAGGTAACAAAGCTTGATCCATGCAGTGGTTTCCTTCTTAAAATTACATTTCTTTGGGTTTATTGGAGAAAATTCTCCTGACGGGTTGAATTGCCTGCCTCCCAATTTCTCTGCTCTCGCAATAACGTTGTTCAAAACGCTCTCTGTCTGAAACGGTTTGTGATCTCGCTGACTTGGGGTGTTTCTCGTTTTCTCTCATTTGCGGGCAAGAAGCATTTGGCCCTCAAACTTCTATTGCGAATTTGGGGAGGTTTCCTCCCCCACTTCCAGCCACCCTCCCCCGTCAAAGGTGCAAAAGGTTTTGGGCCTGAGGAGCCTCTGATGATCCTGGCTTGCCACGATTCCTTTCCTAAGACACAGGGAGTGTGTGCGTGCTTGTGCGCGCGCTCGTATCTGTTCGTGTTAAAATATAAGTATATGATTTTAGTTGTAGGCTATATATTATGATAAAATCTAAGTTTAAATATATGGGTTGATCTAAGAATTGCCAACAGTGTGTTTCTTGTTTACTCATTACTTATGCATCAGACTGCTATTTTTTGATTTTGTAATTTAAATACTGCAATAATGTGTAATGGACTCAACACGGTGAGGTGCAGAAAAGGTGCTTCTATTGGAAATCTGGCCCTTATTCTGCTATGAGATCGTTGTGCATTAATTTCTTTAAAGATTGCTCAGATTGTCAGTGTTCTAACTTTAAATCCTGATGCACCTAATGTACTACCTCTTGCAATTGCTTTCTTTTTAAAACTATCTAATGTTGACACTTGCATTTGGTGGAGAAAAACAAATGAATTTCCCACAAAATCCAGTAGAGATGTAATTGCCCTTGATGTTAAATGCTTCAAGTTCTCATTCATTCTTCTTTGGAGTAAAGTTTAAAATGCATTTGAAGATGTATTATTGGCTCATGTTGGGTTTTCTGCCTTTCTTCTCCCAAAGGTCCACATTGATCTGAGTCTTTTGAAGGGATAAAGGAGGAATCTGGAATACTCAAAAGAACTTAAAACGCCTGTGTTCTGCAGCAGGAGTCTTGTGATGAAGTGAGGGAGGGAGTGCCTGGACTCTCCTGAGAGAGATGTGGAACACAGCAAGACTGGCTGAACTTCGCTGGTGTGTGAGCCGCTGACTTGGGGGGTGTAGTGTTTGAGAAGGTGCAGTGCTTCCTCTCCACCAAGGCCATGATGTCAGTTGAAGGCTCAACAATAACTAGCAGGATAAGAAACCTGCTTCGATCTCCCTCTATCAAGTTGAGGAGGAGCAAGCCAGGGAGCAAGCGGGAAGACATCAGCACTAAGGTGAGCAGTGGCATCGGGCAGGTTTCTTCATAGCCTACTAGAGCCTGCTTGTGTTGGGATATGTGGCATAGATATTCACAAATACTTGGGGTGCAGGAGGATGATGGCTGCTTCTGCCTGCCTTTCTGAACTGTATGTAACAAACTGGAAAGGCCATTTGGGTCACATCAAGTTTTATGTGCCTTCTCAGCAGCCAGCCAGAAGATACTTTAGATTATAGCCCTATTCAGACATTATGTTGTACAGATGTTTGTGCACTCATACATGTGTTTGTGTGAATGGCTCTACTTGTGTTCTATTTAAAAGCAAACCTGGGTCCAGGTCCCTCAAATGCATGGTACAGATGGGCAGTGCACCTTTGTTAAACATAACATGTGAATGTTAAACATTGTATATTAATATTGTAATGTGTGAATGTTTACATGGTACACTCATATGAGTGTTGAACATAATGCATGAATAGAGCTTGTTTGGCTTAAATAAGTGTACTAAGGCAACTGATGTGTGTCCCCACAAAAGAAAGCTGTTGGAGGTAACAACACATTCTTGCATCAGGAAGTGAGGAGTAAATGTGTCTTGTCTTAAGTAAGCAATTGTGTATTTTGGAACACCTCTTAAAAGCAACAGGTATATGATGCCCTTATGCTTCCCTAGTATTGAGATGCAGTTTTGTTGTTAAAGTATCGCACTACTTGGCACATGACTGATTTATTTTAATGAATGGGATTGAAAGTGTTGAGGAATGAATGAATGGGATTGAAAGATCAGTGAACTGTCATTTGCATATTATCTCAATTACCAGTTCCTCTAACTAGTAATGGTTTTATGATCAAGGATTTTCTTCTTCATGGTACTTTCTCTTTCTTGTTGTTCTGAGAATAATATAAGACAAAAACTGCCATAATTCTGTTCTTCAGAAGATGAAAGATAATTTGTGTGGCCAATGGAAGGGAAAAACCAGGTTGGCTGCATTACATAATGGTTAAAGTAGGGAAGCGGAAGCCCAAATTCCTGGGTACTTTTGCCATTGCTTAATTGTATACTATTGGGGCGGGGACACGAACAAGTGCTTTAGTTTACTCATCTTTAGATGAGTTTAATTGCATCTATTTATAAATCATTAGCACTGAACACTTGCTTAAAGCACCTTTCTACTGCTTGGATAGATTGTGGCATAGAATGCAAGTCACCTTCTGTACTAAGTTTTGCTGTCTGATACTATGCAAGTTTTCTCAGAAGAATCAATCTTGGGTTGGGTTGAATGGGATTTACTCACAAATAAGTATGTATGGATTCGTAGCCCTATAGAATTGCAATAAGCTTATCCATTGCAAATGGGAGAGTAAAAAGCAAAAGCTGCAGAAAGCATCCTTCATTTCAGGGATACCGAGGCTATTCTCACGCGCAGTGGAAACCAGGCTAAGGGAGCCCAGCCCAGTTTCTACAGCACGTGAGAGCCTCAAGGAGCTGCGCGGCTCCTGGCAGCAGAGGCAAACCCTCTTGTGTAGCCTGCCGCTTAACCTCAGTTTCGGGTGCAAGAGCGCCCGAAAAGCGGGTTACATGATCGTGTGTCTCCATGGTGTGTCTCCGCACTACCGCAACTCACAAGTAGCCACCCGACGTGAAGGCTACAACAAGCCTCCAGGTGTTGGGAGGCTCCCCAGAATGCCCCACACATTTGTGCGGGGCATTCTGGGACTTCAAGGGGTCAGGAGGCCCCCAAACATTGCCACCTCAACCAGCTCCATGACGGAGCTGGTAATCGTCTGGGCAGCCAATCCAGCCGCCCAGGGAGGGCTCCCTGCTCATCTGCAGAGAGAGTGGGTCGAGCCCACTCTCCCTGCAAAACCTCTTTAGGCTCTTCACTGCTTGTGTGGAGAGCCTTATCATGAGCTGCTTAAGAAGAGCCATGAATGGCAAGAATCACCAGGAGAGGAGGGACAGTTCCTTAACCACAACCCTAACTATATCACATTTTAAAAAACATCTTTCCTGCTTCATATAAAAGATGTATTCTGTCTTCCAAATGTTCTAAGGAAAGGTGGCTTTGTGCACAAGTCATGTTGGGGTCACATTTTTGTGTGTTGCATATAGATCTTTTAAAAAGGTCTGAGTGTGCATAGGCCTATGGCTGCAGGGCTATTGGTGGTATTGATCAGTGTCTGGTTTCTGCTGCAAACAATTCTCTCAACCCTCTTCCATTGAAAAGGATATAAGTCTCCATCTGCAGAATCCACATATGCAAAAATTAAAAGTAGCCAGGCTCTGCCTATTGTGCCCACTTGCTTTCTAAACATATGTGGGTTTGGAAAATTCTCCTTGGCGAGGGATGTGCCTTTCTGTTGAAGCCTGATATTAAACTATTGTTGCTAATATCCCTGTAGAGTTTGCCTTATCTCCAAAGAGAAATCAACAATTTATTCTAGTCGTACATTTTATCACAATTATGTTAGGTTGGCAAGAGAAGAGAAACAGCTCGGGCAAAGTAGAGCAATTCCTTGGTTTATTCTTTCTTACCCTATGACTGGAATACAATAACCAGAACTAGGATGGGGCTTAAGTTCATTTGTGTCCCTTCACTAGGAGCAGAACAAATGTATGGAAATCTAGCATGCCATGTACAGATATTTTATTTGCTTGATGTATTATTAGAATAATATGTGGTTGCTAAGAGACAACACCAACTTGACAGCATTAAATCAATTATTTATTAGAAGTGGCTTATTTGAGACAATGCTGTATGGTTTTGTTGATTAATGGTTAAGTTAACCATAAGCTTTAATGGTCATGTTTGAACAGAAGCACTTGGCACTGTTAATTTATTCTCTCCCATTCCACTAACTCTAGCCTTCCTTGAATAGCACATATCACCCATTCTGTAGATTACTCCATTCTAATTGTAAATGAGGAGATAATGCTGTTGTGGAAGGATGGAGATAAATGGTAGGGACAACTATCTGTGAGGATGGCTGTGAAAAGTACTGGCTCCTGGAGTGTCAGTGCTGACCTCCTCTGGTCACTGTGGCCATGATGCCAAAAATGCACTTTAAAAAAATAAAAGTTAGACTTCTCAAGTAATGAGGTGAACACTACCAGTTGCTAATAAGGTAAGTGTGAAACCGCTTGTATTACCCAAGATACAAGTGATACAAGCGATACAAGCAGTGAGAACTTGAATTATTTCCCTGCTTCCCCAAACTACTGTTCAAGTGCAAAAGTTTGGTAAAATTGTCCCCTTTACTTGGCTAGGCAATCAGGTGACTGTGTTTTCTTAGTTCGTTAATTCAACCTGAACTAAGGGAGAATGAGAATACAGCAGCTAGTCACACACTTGGTGGCCATGTCCTCAGCTGTCCCCTACGCCGTGCTGGGGTTCACTGCTTGCTTCAGCAGAAAAGCACTGAACATAGGGGAAGGAGAGAGCATGACCATGGTTCAGGTTGAATGTCTGAATAGGGTTGATGGCACTTTTTTAAAAAAAAACAGTTTAAGTTAGCAAGTGGAAACTTACTTATATCTCTTTGCTCATAACTAGACTAGATTCTGTGTGGAACTTGGATGTGATCTAATTACATGATTGATCTGTAATCTCTGCTCTGTTTTGCTGAAAGTGGCTTGCCCTGAGAAGGCGATGGTGTGGACCAGTGAAGGAGCAAATTCCCTTTTTGTTTAAAAACAAAAAACAAAAAAAACACAACCGGAGCTCAGAATGCTCTGGTTGTGTTGGACTCCTAACTGCAGTCCAAAGTGATGCAGCCGACCACAGGTTTTCTACAGCCCAAGAACTAGCTCTGACTTGAAATTCTTTTTCCAAGATGAGAACTTCTTGAAACAAGTGGTACTTTATACACTGAACATGCGTGATAATTGAACATGCATGATAATTCAAGTGACTTTTCTTAAGTTGCTGTTTTGTCTTGAATTATGGCTGGAGTTGATCACTAGCTCTGTGTGGAGACTGTCAGCCAGGAAAACTGTTTTGAAAATCAGGGTGGCCCTGTGGGGAGAGTAAGTGGCCATAAACTACTACAACAACAAATATTTATATAATGTTTTTCAATAAAAGTTTCCGAAGTGGTTTAGTGAAATAATAAATAAGAAGATGGATCTCTGTCCCCAAATGGCTCTCAATCTAAAAAGAAACACAAGAGAGACACCAGCAGTAGTCACTGGAGGGATGCTGCGTTGGGGGTGGATAGGGCTAGTTACTCTTCCCCTGCTAAATAAAGAGACTCACCACATTAAAAGGTGCCTCTTTAGCAGGGGTATTCAACCACTGCACAGTGTCCCTTCAGTGGCATACTGGTGTGCAGTGTTCTCTCTAATTTTCTTCATCTGTATGCAGAATTAGTTTTGTTCTGGGCGTCAGTATCAAGGCAGTGTGTACACATGTGCATTCAGAGTGGGGCCTTCCTGATTCAATCTGAGCGGAATCTAAAATTAACTGAGTGGATATTAAAAAAAACACACTTGTGACTGTGCATACACCTTAGAGGGAACATTGCTGGTGTCTCCTTCGTGTTTCTGTAGTGAGCCATTTGGGGACAGGGAGCCGCCATCTTTTTCTTTTGCTATGTAAATCACTTTGAGAACTTTTTCTCTGAAAAGTGGAATAATAATTAACAGTTACAGAGCTATTTCAGCATTTGAAACAGCGGTAGCTGCTGCTATGCTTCCTGCCCCATCCATCTTGAGTCCTGCTGCTCATCATTCTCCTCCACCTGGGCACTTTCCAGATTAACCTTTACCACAATGTCACTACAGATCTGCAAAGTGTGCTTCCGTTCTTCCTGAGTTGTGACATCACAGTCCCTGCACTGACAGCAAGGTGCCGTTCACATTTCCGATGCCTTACTTCCGTTTTTATCTTTGTGATTTAGTGCTACAACGTTGCAAGTCCGTTGCAGAAAATAGCTGTATTTTCCCGTTATAGGAGTTTGAGATTCTGGGGGTCGTTTTCAATACGATCCTGCCAAGCCAAAGCATTTTACTGCAGTTCTAGGCTGTAATCTAGAAAGCGCCCTGATGAGGGCAAAACTTAAGTCTGATTTGCTTCAGGTGATAAGGGAGGAGGGGTGAGCAACTGGATCCAAATTCCTAGGAAGAAACTTTGTTGGAGATTCATCAGCAGCAACAACTCCAACTAAAGGTGCAGTTTCTAGGTTATATCATGGCAATCCAATTGAAATGGGTGTTCTTTAATCACAAAAAATTCCACATGTAGTCCTAACTGAGCAAAAGGGAAGTGGGTTGTGAATTGGCTAGCTGCTGCTATCTGAAAAAAACAACAACCCTAAGAATGTGGCTACTGGTTGAGTTCAGGATTAAAACTGGAGAATGTGGTTTGTTCCTTTCAAGCCTGAAGGATGCCCTTCAGGCTTGATCTATCTCAATTTACTCAATTTAGACCTGCTAACTGAGTTTGTGTGTGTTTTCTCTCTTGGTGTCCAACTGCTGTGACTTGTTTAGAAAAGGATGCTGAACAGCTTCCTAATTAATGACTGGGGGCTGTGGTGGCAAACTTCCCAGTCAGTGTGGTACCTTCTCTGTCCTTGCAAGTTTTTTGTCTTTTGTTTTGAAAGATGATTAGAGAAACCTGTTTGCGGGTCTGAGGGAGGAAGGGGAGGAAAGATGAAGAGCTATTTGTGGCCAGCTGGCTGCCATCCACAGTACTGTCCTGTAATCCTGGGAAGAGAAGTGGACAGATTGGAAGAGGTCGTCTCATCTGAAACCTGCTTAAGCAAAACTCACTAATGACTTCAGTGTAAACAATAATTTTTCAGAAGGGGTATATCAATAACAGATGTGACTCTCTCTCTCAGAAAGAGGCAAGAAATGGGTGTTGGAAGTGATTTATTTAAGCTTAATTTACAAGACTCTTCAACGTGTATTTGCTTAAACCAAGTGGATTTTTTTAGGGAATATAGAATCCTATTGAATGTATGTTTTTCTTAAATAGCATGGAACCATTGGGCTCAGATGTGTCCAGTGCTTTAGAGCCGTGTCTCCAGTTGTGATTTCAGACTTCAGTGTGTAGAGAGCACAAGCAAGTTCATTGCAACTTTCAAAAGTATGCTTTTGAACATATTCAAAATTAAATAAAAATAAAAAGCGGCAGTGTATTTAGCACATTTTATTGTGACTTCTTGTCCTCCATAATAAGTAGAGCAATGTTATTGATACAGGTCAAAGAGTCACCCTGCCCCCGCTTCTTTTCTTAGTGAAGGGATTTTGTCGCTTTGACGTCTGTCTGGCATTTAGACCTTTCGGTATATAATGAGTTGAGCAGTGTCAGTTAGTAGCAGAAGGCGTGTGATCAGGCACGGAGCCAGCCAAGTGGCAGCCTGGGTCCAGCCCCGCCCGGCTGCCCCTCTGATGATGTCTCGTGTGCATGATGGGAGCCCCGAGTGAGTGCTTGCTGATCCTTTTCAGGCAGCAAGCGCTGCCTAAAATGACACGGAAGCGCTTGCTTGGGCTCTTTGGAGTTTGATGTCATGTGCAAAGACGGCGTGGCCTCGAGCTCTGAAGAGCCTGAGCAAGCCATTTCAGACAGTGCTTGAAGATGCTTTCAGGCAGCAAACGCTGCCTGAAAAGGATCGGCACGCGCTCACTCGGGGCTCCTAGTAGCCCGGGCGTGGGTGGGTGGGTGTTCGTTTGGGGCTCTTCTGGAACCCGAGCCACACACCCCTGGAGGCTTCAGTGGCCTCTACCATTGGTGGCCCGGGTTCTTTAACCCATTCGCACAATGGTGGCAATGCCCCTGTGTGTGATCTCTCCTGACTATTTCACATAGAAGTATGAATAGCCAGGAGAGAGAATTATATGCTCTAAAATGTTACACCACCTCTGTAATTCAGTTAGCAAGAAATAAGGTTGTTGGTGGCAGGATAAGTCTAATTATTTCTTGACTACTCGAATTAAGAAGTCCTAGTCTTTAGGGCGGGTCTCTGGTGTGAAAAGGAAAAGAGATGGTTGTGATTTAATGCAATCTGTTTAAAATAAAATCATTTGGAGAGATCCACATTTGTAACATCAATTATACATGTAAATATTAAAAGGCCAGATTTCCTAAACTTCTCCATGGAAACCAGTTAAGGCAACGATGTATTTAAAGCTTCCATTTTTATTCTTCTGGTTCTCTTACTTCCAGGCTTTTTTGTAAGATCAATTATCCAAAGTTAAACTTGTAAACTTATTCAGTCTCCCAGTTTATGTACATGACGATGGTGGCAAATCTTGATATACTGCTTTTCAACAAAGTTCCCAAAGCAGTTTACATAGAGAAATAAAAAAAAGATGGATCAATAGATAAAGATGATCAATAAATTAATTAGGCATAAGAGGAAATAAGCCCTGCCTAGTCAGAGCCAGTGTTCTCTCTAATTCTTTTATCGGTGTGCGGAATGAGTTTTATTCTGTGCAGCAGTATCCAGGCAGTGCGCACGCATGTGCATTCAGAAAGGGGCTTTTTAGATTCAACCTGATTGGGATCTAAAATTAACTAAGCGGACATCAAAACATGTGTGAGTGTGTGCGCACATATGCATGCCTTAGAGGAAAATTCTATTTTCCCTCAGTTTCCCTCCCTATTTCCACCAGTCTTGATGGTGACGTTAGTGAGGAAGCCATCTTTCAAATGAATAATTGCTGGCATTAGCTGTTTTAAGACCCTGGAATAAGGTGGGCTATAAACCAAAATAAGCAGATCTGAACGTGTTGTGAAAGCCTCTCCACTTCAACTGGTATCATGGATTAAGGAGTTCATCTTCTAGAACGAGTGGGGGAGGAAGAAATACCCAGCTGTGGGGCAGAAGGGCAACCTGGCTGTGGAAACTTTAGTGGACAGAAGTACTTCTCTGAGAGCCTTGAAGAAGTAAATTCACAAAAGATCCCATTAACTTGTACACTAGAATGTTTCAGAAATGAAACAGTTGTCATAACATGGACATATTTGTGTACATCCCTCTTGCTGTACAAAACTCATTAATTTTCTTGGTGCTTTTTAGATATGAAAGTATTCTCTCTTTTATTGTTTCCTTAAGTCTTCAGGGATTATTCACGCTAGAGGATTATGTATTCATTATAACTTGCCTTCCATCCGGCAATGCCCAAGGCAGCATAGCAACCATTAAAATATGAAAATTAAAACAATAAATACAGAAAATAGCAATAGATTTAACAAAGCTCCCCATTGAATACTGTTGTCTTTTGATTCTAAGCCTCTGTCTCTGGGCCTTCACAAAGTCCTGAAGTTCTTCCTAGGTCCTGCTGAAACATTCAGTTTGCATTTCATTGCAGGGAGCGAGAGGATTTCTCTTTGACTCATAGCCATGGCAAGTTTGTAAGGGCACCCTCCTAAAAACAACTGACCATCTCATGTGCAGGGCTGGTACTACATTTTTGGCACTCTAGGCGAACTTCAGCTGCCCCCTCCCTGCCAAGAAGTGTAGAGCTCTGGCTCTAACTTGAATCACACAGGATACTTGTACACGAGATCAAATGACTAGACCATGGATGACCAGCAAACGACTAGTCCACACTGGTTTGAGGGTACAGTTGGAGAGAGTTCCCTGTCTATTATGGGGGCAAAACTCTAGCACTTTAGAGATGAAAAGATGCTGCTGCTCTTGATGTGGAAATCCAGTCTGGGACCATTTCTTTTTGGAAATGAAAGCTGAGGCAAGCAATTCATAGTCAAGAGCAGGAGTGCAGCTTTTGAGACTAGCTGTTTATTGGGGGCTGAGGTGCAATGAGGTAACAAGACTGTGTCCTTTGGGGTGCTGAATGTGCAGGCCCTCTGGGGAGCAGGGTGCAGGATTACCTCTTACACTATGGTGCAGTACATAACATAAGAACAGTCCTCCTGGATCAGGCATAAGGCCCATCTAGTCCAGCATCCTGTTTCACACAGTGGCCCACCAGATACCAGTACTTCAGGGGTACAATACAAGAGCAGGAGAGAGAATAATGGGCAGTGCTGTATTCAGGCACTGTTGGTGTGCCCCTCTGGTGCCCTAGCCTGGGTCTGCACAGTTATGGGCCAGCCCTGCTCACGTGAAAACCGAGGTTCTGTGGTTGCATGGGAGGACTGTTACCACATGAGTAGGCAAACACTTGTGTCTGCTTCAGGCGTGTGTGTGTGTGTGTGTGTGTTTTTTTTTTTAAAGCATGCAACTCCTAGACTGTAATTGCCACATATAGGAGGATTCAGAATATGTTGCTTTCAGTCTGTGGGCAGGCAAAATTTCTTTGGCTGAAGTTAAAGCTTTTTCAGATCCTCATGCCAAGCAAGGAGACTGGTGAGGGTCTCTACCAGCTTGGATGTAGAGAGCATGAATAATGCACCCATACTGGGGCGTCTGGCCTCTTCTAGGCTAGGGGTGATGATATGCTCCTTGGATAATCGCTCCCAGCAGCTCAGCCTTGCTGTTGCTTGTAAAGAGCGGTGTTCTGAGAAGTGTATGGCAGGAAAAGTAACAGTCATGCCTGTGAGACTTGCTGGTGAGCTATGTTATCTCTGCTTTGCTTGCTAGTTCCCCAAACATTCTTAATGTTGTATTGGATTATGGTTGCCCATGACAGAAAAAGCTGCACCTGGTCTCCACTAAGCCTTAAACACATTGTATTTATGATATCCAAATGTCAAAATATGTCTTCCTTTGTTTCCATTCCTCATGAGCTTAGCGTCATCGGTGGGCTTAGCATCATTCACCTTTGCTTGCCACTGTCCTATAGCATTTGAGCTGCCTGATCGGAATGGCATGTATCTCAATTAAAGTGGCAGGCTGCTGGTATGGTATCCAGGAAAAAGCAGCTTGAATGCTAGTTGAATTCATCTTGTCAAAGGGAGGAGAGAAAGAAATAGGTACCTGCCATATACTGAGTCAGGCCATTGGTCTATCTAGCTCAGTATTGTCTTCACAGACTGGCAGAGGCTTCTCCAAAGTTGCAGGCAGGAATCTCTCCCTGCCCTTGTACAAACAACCACTTTGTATATAATTGTGCTTTGGCAACGTACTGTATGCTTTGGTAGTTTTTTTGGTTCAATTAAAAAAATCTTGTCCTATTTTTTTAAAAAATAATCTCGTCCTATCTTGGAGATGCTGCCGGCGGCGGGGTGGGGGACTTAAAACCTTCTGCTCTTCCCAGAGTAGCTCCATTCCCTGAGGGGAATCCCTTACAGTGCTCACACTTCTAGTCTCCCTTTCATATGCAACAAGGGTGGACCCTGCTTAGCAAAGGGGACAATTCATGCTTGTTCCCACAAGACCAGCTCTCCTCTTCCCCCCTCCCCCCAAAAAGGAGAGCTGGGAGGAGAGCTGATCTTGTGGTAGCAAGCATGAATTGTCCCCTTTGCTAAGCTGGGACTATCCTGGTTTGCATTTAAATTGAGACAACTCAGGTTGCACATGGCAGCGTGCAAAGATCTATCGGATCATGATGACCAGGCCTTCCCCTCGCATCAGCTCTGCATAGTTTTGAACTGCCACTATTTACTAGCGTTCCTACCCTATATAATCTGCTTTTGTCACTGCTTTTTCATTATGTACATTAGAATTTTAAAAATCTCATAGCCCCCCTCCTTTTTCAAGGGTAGCAGTTTTAAAGTATCATATAATATAATAGCTTTTAATAGTAGAGTAATAATTTTAAAGTAACCTAGTTTTATGGTTCCATATGTAGTGACTTATGCTAATTTTATTATATTGAATCGGAGCTTTAGTAGTAGTTTACAGTTTTATACTCTTATTTACAACTTTAGAGTAGCATTTTTTAGTAGTTATAGCCTACAATAGTTAAGTTTCTAGTAATTTTATAGAATTTGTATAGTACTTATGTTGTAGTAACAATTGTTTATAGTAATTTTAATGTAACATAATTTCATAATTTCTCTTATGACCATACTGCTTCATAATTGCTTTTAATCATGCTCTACTGTACTATCTTATGCTGGTCTTGGACTGTAATAAAGATGATTGATTGAGGAGCATAGGCTTGACCACGGAGTCCCCTGCCGCACTCCAGCAGAGTAAGGCGGTCCTTGGCTGCACTGTTCTTTTTCCTTGCTGATGGAGTGGGGTGGCATTCACTTCCAGAACATGTCCATCTCATCAGCATTGAAGACCTGTTCTGGCCTGTATTCTCCAGACTCAATCAGCTGCTGGAACTCTGCTGAATAACCTTGTGCCATCTCGTGGTCCACCCAGGCTACTTCCCCCTACTTCCCCTGGCTGTAGTGGTGCTTGAAAATTTTGAGCCAGCCCCTGCTCATCTGGAAACCGCACTCAGTGCCTTTGGGTGTTCCTGCCACTTGATCTCCTTCCACCGCAAACTGCCTGTAGAGATGCAGTGCTTTCTCATAGATTACTGGTCCACTCAGTGGCACGTTCCTCTGGGCTTGGTCCTCTGTCCACATGCTGAGGGCCTTTTCTATCCATTCCATGTGGGGATTGTGTGGATGGAATGCCACTCTGAGATGTGCTGGATACCACATTCACATGGATACTGGCTTCACATTTCTTTATGGACAGTGAACTTGATGCCATAATGGTGTGCAACAGATGTCATGCTGTCCCACGAGTCAGCATGTCCAGCAGTTTCACCTTCTCGCTCAAGGGCATCTCTTTCCTGGACTTCTTGCCACTCCCCCAGCAGAGCTCTTCACTATGCACTTGCTCATTTTGACTGTGGAGGAAAGAAAAAATTGTACAATGATGTACAGTACAGCACAGTAATTGATCCAGACAACCTCCCCCCCACAAAATTGATAAAGTACAGGACAGTAATTAATGATTAAAATCAATTTAGAATGGATGCTTCAAATCCAATTTTCAATGGATACAGTATTTTAAATCCATTTTCAATGGTTACTTGCTTCAAATCCAATTTTTTTGTGAGTACTGTACAGTACCTTTTAAAAAGTAGTTCTATATTTAGCAGGGGGAGAGCAACTGACCCTGTCCAACCCTAGAATAGTATTCCTCCAGTGGTTATTGCTGTTGTCTACCTTTATGCTTTTGAAAAAAAGATTGTGAGCCCTTGACAGAGATCCTTCTTATTTTATTCTTCCATCTATGTGAACAACTTTGAGAACTTTTTTTACTATTGAACTATTACTCACAGAGTAATAGTTCACCTGTCAGCAGCACCTCAAACCACTGAGCCATAGCCTCCTTCACTAACACTAGACTCTAAGCTGCTTGGGCAGGGAACCATTTTCTCATTCATTTTGCCATGTAAACCACTGCTTGGGCAGGGAACCACTTTCTCATTCATTTTGCCATGTAAACCAATTTAAGAGCTGTGTTAGAAATAGTTATATACCACTTTTCAACAATAACACCAGCCAAAGACAAGTACTCATTTTTTGAGATAAGAATATTGGAGTTTCCCATTTCCCCCCCTCTCCACTGTTGGGTGGGGGAAACTTCTCTAGGCAAGATATGCATAAAATTAGCATCTGAGTGGCAGTGAAAGATAGATTCCCTGCACTTTAATGGTGTTTAGCACTTCAGTGCAGAAATTTCACTTTGATCATGGACATCTTATGAAGATGAATGACACAGTGGAACCATCTGCCTCTTAAGCCTTGTATGATCTCTCACAGTGTCTATTTGGAAGTGTAAATAGTCTAATCCCCATTATCAACCTATAACAACAAATCTATCAGCTTCTACATTCCCAAAGTAATGGGTTTTATATCGGAAATATAAACAAAAGAATGACATCTTTGCATACATGCTAGCTGTGCTGAAGGCACAATCTCACTTTAAATTTATTTTATTTAAAACAACTTTACCCTGCTTTTCTTGTGCCTGAAGCAGCTGCAAGATGGACAGAGGAGCTCTTTTAGTATGAAAAATAGACTAGCTAGTAATCAGTTCAATCAGTAACAGCAGAACAACTGGCTCATGTAAATACTATGTGTACCAACGTGTTTGTGTAGATGAGGAACATAGGATGGAAACTGCATATATCTGTTCTTCTGTACAGTAGATCTGATCAGCAGGGTGAAAAAACAGATGCAAAAAGGGAGAGGAAAACCTCCAAGGTATACAAAAGGTGTTGACTTTCATCAGTCCTGACACCATTCAGTAGTGGTGTCAGTTTATATACTGCGAATACTGCCATTTGATTCACAGGAATTATAAATTCTTCAAAATATAGCACAGATTGTGAGCCCCTGCAGGACTGGAAGCCTGTATGAATTAGGGACTTTTCTCATATGCTTGCCCATTATCCAATTCATGTGCGAGCGCTATTTGTGCCTCTCTAGATGTCCAGTCTTCCCACACTGCCTGTACTAAATGCAGAGCAACCTGCTTCTTACACTTCCATGTCCTATCTATGTAAAATCCTATCTGTTTGGTCTGGATGTCCAGGGTTTTTAAATTGTTTTGAATGTTTTAATAGTTGTTTTATGGTTTTTTATCTGTTTTTAACTGTTTGATTTTAATTTTGTTTTGTTTTAATGTAAACTGCCCTGAGGCATTTTGGAAGGGTGGTATGGAAATTGAATGAATGAATGAATGAATGAATAAAAATAAATGTTGCACTTCCTCAGAGTTGGCTAGATCTGAAAAGTTTGAGAAGTACATTAGGCACCTTCAGACAATTTCCAGGGCTTCGCTACCCTTGATTTCTTATAAACATGATTGCAATGTAAATATAAGTTATAAAAAGCTGCTGCATATACAGGAATATGAGTAGCTACATCTTAACTCTCGGACAAGCTAGGAGGACAAAACTTTAGCATCATTATAGTGAGTCTACATAAAGTAATGAAAGCAATACAGAATGTCAGGATCTGAATTTTAAATGCTGATGAAACAAATAATGTAATAACACTCAAACTTCCTCAAGTGATGGCTAGTTTGATGTGTCCCATATTACTATTAGGATTATTTATTTATTGCATTTATATACCACCCTATACAAAAAGTCCCTGGGTGGTTCACAATAAAAACCATTAAAACATTAACATAATGAAAACAATTTAAAATACAATAAAAACCTCTAAAAACCAAGACTTTAAAACTAAAAATGAAAAGCCTGACTAAACAGGTATGTTTTTAGTTTCTTTCTTAAAAACATTCAGAGAAAGGGAAACTCTTAATTTCATTAGGAAGTGAGTTCCAGAGTCCAGGGGCAACTCTCAAAAAGGCCCGGTTTCAAGTCACCATCAACCAACCTGGTGCCAACCTGAACTGGATCTCCCCAGATGATCTTGAGAGGCTGTGGGGTTTATTGCTTCTGAAGCGAATAAAGGGAAGCCCATTCACCCTTTCCTCCACAGAATCCATCACTAAGTCTGGTAACTATGTCAGGGGTTCATTGTCTGGGCTCATGCCAAAGAAAATTGGTCAAGGCCTGTCTGTTGTCCAAATAGCATGATTTCATGTTTATGTTGTGTATTACCTAATTGTACTGCACTTTGAGAACGTGTTGAAAAATTGATTATAAAATGTAAATTATTTTATCAGAAAAGTTTGCAGTTGTGGTGCTATACAGTATTGTGTGTTTTTAAAAGTGCTGATAAAGGGAACTCTTTTCAGGTTCTGCCCACTAATGTGACAATGATGAGAGGAGCTTCCCCCAACCAAACTCTCTTGGTCTTAACTAGCAAGATGACAGCTGTCCTCCCATAGAGAGTCTGATAACTGCTAAATATCACACATTAATTTCCCCAACCATTCTAATAATCTAAACTGCCTTTGCACACTTTAACCTCAACAGTATTCAGTCCAGGTGAAATTAAAGTGGAAAAATTAATCCCTTACCTCCCTTCCACTTATTGTTTTTGAATATATATTCTTGCAGGCTTTTAAGAACACCTAAAACTTTAAATCTTCACTGCAAGGCATAGGCATCATTGCACGGGGAGCAAGGACAAATGTCCCCAGGCTGTTGTTACCCGCCTGAGGGCATCCAGCGGCTGAACAAAGTCCTCGCCAGTTGGGAGAGGCTGAAGGGAGTCAAGTCCCAATGCCAGCCATACTTCTTGCTCTGGCATCAGAAGTACACATCGGGGGTGTTGCCAGCATTGGTCTGTAGACGTGCAGCCTGCTGGTCTCTCCCAGCCAGCTAGCACTTTGTCCTCTTCCTCAGTCTTGAGAGAGAGAGAAAGGAAGCACTCAGTCAACAAACAAAAAACTCGCCAGGTGGATGGTGCATCCATGTTTTGATGCTGGCTAGGCCCCCTGAGGTGTTGGCGTCAGGGGTGTGCGGCCAGTGGGGGGAGACATTTTCAAGGTTTGAGGAGCCTGCTTCACTGTTCTATCGTCTATAGATTGAAACCTCTTTATAGAGAGGGCAATAGGTTGTGGGTCCCTGAACTCTGTGTACTAGGTAGGATCCAAGGCAAAGGTCAAGGTTAAACTTGGATATAGAGAGTCTCATGCTGCAGATGAGCCAAATAGGTGGTCTTTAGGAATTGCCTGAAGTTGAAATATTTTTGAAATGCTCTTGTAGTTACTTTCATGCTCTCTTTAATGCAAGCTTTAACATAAAGTAGCAACCCATCCCTAAATAAGTCTCCAGAATTCTGTCTCCCCACCAGTGTTCCCTCTAATTTTTTTCTATCGGTATGCAGAATGAGTTTTCTTCTGGGAGGCAGTATCAAGGCAGTGTGTGCGCATGTGCACTGTGAGTGGGGCCTTCCTCATTCAACCTGAGCAGGATCTGAAATTAACTGAGCAGACATCAAAAAATGTGTACATGCACACACATGCACAAGCCTTAGAGGGAACACTGCTCCCCACCCTACCCAGAACATTTTTGTAGATATTTGGACAGTGTTGTGGCTGTTAAAAGCAATGTGAGAAGCGGTATTAAAAAGAAACTTGAATTTTAATAATCCTGACAAGACTTGCTGCCAAATTTCTTAAACCTGGAATTTAAGGTGAATCTTGTGAGATTTGCCGTGGCCGAATCCATTCCAAATACTTGACTGAACAACCGCAACTCCACCTGAGCTCTGCTGCCTCATCCATATTGTGCTTAGCAAAATAAATCCTTGTGCATTCTTGCACTACTTGAACTTTTTTGTGTAGGAACGATCTTCTGAAATCTTCCTCCAACACCCATGATGCAGTGTCTCCCATATGCCTGAAAATGTAGATGGAAAAAGATTCCCATGTGTTGATAGGCTGAGCAAAAGTAAATAAAATAAATAAATAAAAATAAAAGTACATACATGGAAAGATCTGAGGATTTGAATCAAAGCAAACCATTCAATAGGCTGCACTCCCTCACAAATTTAGCTTAATTTTGATTCAGGTGTGCATTTAACACTTCGCAAAAAAGTGTATTGAATAACGTGGAAAAGGAAGGCAGACAGCTCTGTGTGTGTGTGTGTGTGTGTTGACTCAATTACTGAAAAAGGTGAAGTGTGTGTGTATTTATATTTTGAATGGTTTTTATCCTAATCTTTAACACAGAGGTGATCACAAGCTCCTTCCATTCATGGAAGAAGAACTGTACTTATGCAAGGGGTCCCTCCATGAGTACAACTCTCTTTCCTTAAGCAGAAGTTGCTGGCAGCCACAGAGTGCCTTGGTGTCAAAGGCCTGAATAGAATCCAGTGTCCAGAGTGGGACTGATGGATTTCCCCCATGGAGAGAGATGTGTGAGCTCCAGAGGTCAGCTTCAAAACTGGTTCTTTGATAGGGGTCAGTTCCAACCTAAGGCTTTCCTCTGTGAAAGACTAACATGTGGAAAACCCATGTGGATTTTTAGTTCCAGCATGTTCCCTCTGGAGGGAAGAATGTCTTGGAATTGGCCCAGAGACTCCTGGGTTTGCTTGCTGTACTGGTTACTGTTTCCAGGAGGCTTAAAAGAACCAGGGAAACTCCCTAGCCTGTATATCACCTGTTGTTGCCTTAAGGTTTGTTGGCAATGTTTGGGAGTGTTTCTCTTTTGAGTAGGATTTATTTTGGCACCCAAGGCTTTGGCTTGCTGAGAGGAGCATCCTGGTGCACTGTTGCTAGCAAGTTCTGTGTAGAAGAAAGTGTAAACCATGTTGTTTATGGGGCAAAACTGCAAGGGAGAGGAGTTAAAAGTTGGAGCATGTTATAGTTGCAGTATTATATCCCTCCTCCCCCCCCCCACCCGCCCAGCACTGGAGGATATTTGTGCCTGGGTGCTCTTGTGCTGGGGAACAGCCGAGCGGTTATTCCGTGGTGATCAGTGTAAGCCTCAAAAGTGATTTGGACAGCAGGAAGGGCTTATGAATGAAATCCATTTATAAAATGTCAAGGCAGATGATTTTTTCTCTGCCTAGGAAGTACCTGTTCTCCTGGAAAAAGGCTTGGACCCTTGCAGAATTAATGCTTGGTCTACTGGAAATAAGAAAGCATATGTATTACAAATGCAGTCCTCTCCCTGTCCCTGGAAGGGGATCCTTTGTGGATGGGGGCACGTAGAACATTTCTAGGCATTTGGCTCTGCTTGTGTGTGCTCTATCTCACTGCTGCTCTCTGTTCTTCAGCTGCATCCCCCAAAAAGGAAAGAACTGGGAAGTGTAAACAGAAGCTAAAGATCATAGATAACCTATAAATAGAAATCTTTCTCTTTGGGTTCCAAAGTGGAGCTTGGGCCCAATTCTTCTGTTACAGGGTGGTTCAGCCGCTACTTCCACATGCTTGGGTCCCTTGTGGATCCATTGCAGGCATCCCATGGATGCTACTGACACCAATATTTCTGGACTGGATGAGGGACGCATGACACACACAAGTTTGTGTATCTTTGATCTTGGGAATCCCATTTGATCCACTTATTCAAATGTTGTTGGACCCACTTTGAGGATTTAATATTTCACAATAAGCAATGATTGACAGTTCTTGCTATAGGCCTCCTATCTAGCAATAAATACTGCTGTTGATAAACTCAAAGTGTGAAATCATAAAACAAGGAGAATAATGCCTTTTCTGGATCAGGCGTCTCACAGGCAGTACAAAAACCAGTGATTTCTTTTGCTTGCTTTAATGTTTGATATCATAATTCTGATCACAATGTTATTGTCTTAAAGATTGCTAGCAATAAATGAAGAATTGTCTCTTAAGATTTTTAGGAGTAGGCTGCTGAAATTTGGGCCCTGTATACCAACCAGCTTTCTCCCATAAGTTGGGTCTGCTTGGCTTTAAAGCTCAGGCCGTGTGTTTCAGTTCTTTCGTTTTCTTTTGGAAAGGCTTTGGCCTTTGAAGTTCTTCTCACCTAACAACAAGCACAAACCTGCATGCTACTTTCTGGAATGGACTGCAGTCATGATCACAGCTGGTCCTCGCCACGCTGGCCTCCTGTCCATCTGCCTGGCAGATGGAGACAACAGCGGAGCCAGAGAGGACTGTGTTGTCTACATCAGAATTGTGTAAAGGTGCGCCACACTGGGCTTGTACCTTTTCTTCCCCTTTCCTCTGGACCTTTCACAATCTTCTAATCTTGGTGTACCCTTGCAGTCATGCTTGAAAGGTTTGGCTCAGCCTCTTTGTACTTGAGGCGGGGAGCGGAGAGCAGCAGCTGAATACTTCTTTCTGTGTGTCTAGATCAGCTGTTTGCTGAACAGTTCCAGCCTGTGGGCCAGCAATTGTAAATCAAGATTTACAACTGCAGAGTTTTTGTTTTGTATTTTTTAGGAACAACTATGGGTTTCATTTATTATGGAAAAGTATGGGCTCCCTTTTGGCCTGTGGGCCTTCAAAGCAACATACCATCATTTTAAAAATATAAAAAGAGACATTGCAAGAAAAACTGCTTACACAGTCATCAAAAGGGAAGTGGAAATAAATTCGGGGAGAGAAGATGAAACTACATTAAAAGCCCACCTTCAAGGAAAGGGCTCTACTAACTTTCAAAAGGTTGAGAGAGAGGAGGTTAGATGTGCCTCCTGAGGGAGGGGGTTCCTAAGTCCCAGTGCACTGCACTTCAAACGGTGGTGGGATGCATCAAAGCAGAGCCATCCCAGTGGATCTCAAGTGATTATGTGGGAGCAGGCAGTCCTATAAATACCCACCAGACCCAAACCATTTAAAGCTTTAGAGGTGGTAACTAGCACCTTGAATTATGCTTGGAAACCTATTGGGAGCCAGCATAAGCCTAAAAGTAATGGAGTTGCATGCTCCAAGTAACATTGAATGATGTGCTGAGTTACTCCAGTTCCAGGCACATGCAAACAGGAATTTCGGAGCCCTGTTGACTTTTCCTGGAAAAGGAGCTGAAAAATGCCACCCTAATGAGCAGTTTCTCTTTGATGTGGAAGTATGCATCACATCCTATCTTCGTGGAGATTGGCACAAGAACGATCATTAAATCCAACTAAACTCAGACTTCAGGAGCTGAAGGGAAGTGACTCGCTTCAGAGTGCATATTTTAAAAAATTGTCTACAGCTAATTCAAAACGTATGATGGCCATATTTCTCCCCCCCGCCCCCCCGATTCTTCCTTCCAGTGTCATGTGCATTTGTTCAGTTGTTCAGTCTGTTGCAGATCAAAGCTTCCTTGATGTTTCCCCCCCTTTTTTTTTACAAATGGCAAAAAGCGGAATAGTTGACCCAAAACAGCTTTACATACATTTTGTTTTCTGAGTAGAAATCTGTCAGTGACGTGCAACTGCCAAGCAACTTGTTCCGCTTGTTGGTTTGGTGTTCCTGCAAAGGGAGTCACTGAAGCTGTTTCCTAGCCAAGCCGCAGAACTAACAGCATTTATGTGGAGCTATTTCCAACCACTGTGGCCTGAATGTATGTGCTCCAGTGTTGGATTACATCTGGCTGGAAATAAACTGAAGCCTCTTTGTTTCTTTAACTGTTAACAATACCTGTGTTTCACCCATGTTGATACAAATAATGTGGGTCCCTTTGCTTTCTCTGCATATAGGGAGTTAGGGCTGAAAACTTTGAAGAAGAGTAGCCTTTGAAGTAGCATCAAGTTGTTGGGAATTCCTTCTCGGTAGAATGTAAACCCTCAAGAGTCCTAATCACATGTTACATTCAATGATCGTATGATGATTGTACAACGTACACAGGTAGATCTGTACACAGATATAATTATTCACGCGTTATGTTGAACACAGGTACAGTGGTGCACTTCCTATCTGTCCAATGCATTTGAGGGGCATGTGTTCGGTTTCACTTTTAAAATGAAGTCACAGTCATTCGCACATGCACATGTACAAGTGTACATGTATGTTTAAACAGTATTTTGGAGCATGTGTGGAGGGGTGACTCAGATTAATGTCCCTCTCATACAACTGAAGGATGCCTCGACAGTGCATCAGGACGTCCTTCAGTGACATAGGAGCGGGCATGCTCTTGGCACTTCCCCACGCTCTTCATGTGGGGTGGTATTGTTTGGACTGGCCCAGTGTCTGAATAGGATTAAAGATGCATCCAGATATATTTTAAAACAAAATCTTGGAAGTGGCATGGTTTTGTAGATACAGTACATCTTGTCGTATCATTTTCCCCTCATTATTTATTATACCTTTATCCTGTCCCTCTTCCAAGGAACTTGGGGCTGTTATCCTCATAACAACCCTGTGATGTAGGTTAGGCTGAGAGAGAGAGAGAGAGAGAGAGAGAGAGAGAGAGAGAGAGACTAATCCAAGGCCACCCAGTGAGTTTCATGGCTGAGTGGGGTGGTGAGTCTGAGTCTCATGTCTTAATCTGATATTCTAATCACTATGCCAAGGTGGATTCCTCTAGCCCGAGAAGTACCATGCACTGTGGTCTCAGCTCCAACCACACTATAATAATTTTGCACTCTTACTACTGTCAACCTACATTTGTGGATTGCTGGTTACGCTCCTGGCAGAAGAAATGTGATGACCAGAATGCTGGTGAGGGGTGCACTGTGTTTTGAAATCCATGTGATTTAAGAATAGAGTTTCATGAACTTTTGCTGCATAGCACCTGCTCTAAAAACTTGCCTTATGGCAGCTCTAATTATGTGGGGAGCTGGAGATATGTAATTTCTAGCCATGCAGTTAGCTGAGTATTGCTACTCTGTGTGTGTGTGTGTGTGTGTGTGTGTGTGTGTGTGCTATGTGTATATCATTATTCCTGTACTGTTTGTCAGTGTTTCACAGTGGTATGTAGAACTGAAACAAAACAAACAATAAAATAGGTAAAATGCTAAAAACCTATTAAATCTGGAAAATAATGGTGGCAACAACTTCAATTAAACAAGGATGCAGCAGTGACTTGCCTCTTGCATGTGTTGTGACCTGCCAGGTACTTGCCATTTGGTAACATCTTTCTTCTTTCATTCCCAGACAAGTAGAAAAATCAAGAGGTTAATTGACTTAGCTCTTGGTTTTCAAAGGCCACCTGAAACAAACAAGTTCTTATACACATTTGAAAAGTCTGCAGGGAGGAGGCTATATGAACTACTCTTGCTGAAGAGTTCCAGAGCATTGGGGCTTCTGCAGAGAAGTTCCTGATCCTGGTGGAGGCTTGTAAGATGAAATCCAGAGCCACACTGAAAAATCTTAAATGCTTGGGGAGAGGGAATTGTAACAGGTCTAGCATTGGGTTCACCTCATGGTTGAAGGATGCACATGAAATGGGTCTTGATGGGTCACCATTTGTTTCAACTGGGTCCGGTCACAATCTGTGACCCAGCAAGTTGCATGCAGATATTGTGACTTCTGCCAGGTATTTGGTAACCTGCCTGCTCTTTCAGTCCAGGCAGGTAGGGGGAGAAAAATGGTTGACTGATTCTCTGATAACCTACCACACATGGTGGATGGGCTGCATTTGTCTTGATGGGTCACCATTTGTTTCAACTGGATCTGATTCCGATAGGTAGAAAAGGCCAACAGTTTAATCAGTCCCCTGATAGCCTACCCTACATGGTGGATGGGCTGCATTCAGCTTGGTGAGTCACCAGAGGCGTATCTAGGGAAAATAGCGCCTAGGGCAAGCACTGAAATTGCGCCCCCTGTCCAAACATCCGACACCCATATTTCAGATAATTTTAACATAATATCAGGTGAAAAATACAAGTCAAGCTCGTTAATCTTTTAATATTTCAAAAACTATTTAGCAGTGGACTTAGCCAGACCAAAAAATGCTGGAAAACTACAAATGTCAGTATGCTGGGGCTCATGAAACACCCAAATACTGTGTGGAGGTGTACTTAGAAAATTAAACAGAAGTGCCTGTCTAATTCTCTACTATGCATTGTAGCATCACTATTACATAAGTTTTAAAAATAATTGGAGAATTTGACTTTTCCCAGATATTCTGAAAATAATTAAAGGATATGCAGAGTAAACTGTGTCACTGCTTGGAATATATTCTAGTATTTCAGAAAGACAGTTAAAATGAGAGAAAGAGAGCAAGAAACTCCCAGTGGCCTTAATACTAAGGATTTCACACTGATTCAAAGACAAGCTCACCATTAATAGCCATATTATTAAGACATCACATTTAACTCACTTATCACAAGAAGCAAAGAGCAAATGAATACAATCCTAGCTCATAAGCTTCAGCTCAGTATTCACAAGCTCTGATTCTCTGTAAATAGTGCCAAACTGAATATGTGTACAGTGACATATTATGTTAAATAAAAAAAATTACCTGTAGCCCCTTTGGGGGGCTAGGAACATGTGTGGTGGCTCGCTCTCTCTCTCTCTCTCTCTCTCTCTCTCTCTCTCTCTCTCTCTCTCTCTCTATATATATATATATATATATATATATATATATAAAATGGCCACCAAAAACAAAATGGCCATGGCCTAAGGCCTCACAGAGGCCATTTGAGCATGTGTGGTGGCCATTTTGTTTTTGGTGGCCATTTTATTTTTAAAAAAATAATTTTAAACAATGGTGCCCCCCCTTTAAGTGGCGCCCGGGGCACGTGCCCTGCCTGCACCACCCTTAGATACGCCCCTGTGAGTCACCATTTGTTTAATCTGGATGCAGTAAACTATCCATAATTCCATACTAAGTAAAAGCATGGTTCATGCAACTGGTTTTTCTACTGCCCAACACAAACCATCCTGAGTGGATCCCAGCTTCTTCCGTTATTCTGTTAGCCTCCCCCTTAACCATCTACAGCTGGAAACTGCTTAATTTCAGGGGCCAAACTTTGCTTTCCCTTCAGCCAGCTGTACAATCGGAGAGTGTCGGTTATGATATTTGTTTACTTAAATATGCAAACTTGTTTTCCTGCAACTTTGTAAAGGTGGCCCCTGCTGTTGTGCTACAGATTGAACTAATGACCTCAAAAGCTGAATTAAATATAGGAGCCTTCTTAAGAGTGACCTATTAAGCTGCTGGCTGTGTCTGCTCTGTAGCAGACTTGCTTATACTCTGTTTGGAACTGAGAAGAGGATTTGTACCCCCTTTCAGGGCTCGGCACACTTGAATATCATTTCCCCCTGTGTTTTTTGTGTAGCTGGGTGTCTGAAGGTTTTCATTAGGAGGAAGTTAAATCCTAAAGCTTCCTACTGATTGTGAGAAATCAGTGGAAGACACTGTAATCCAGTCCTGGCCTTGGATTTGGGAGATGTGGGCTTAGGTCTTTCCTCTCTGCCATGCTCTCAGAGTGGTCTTGGGCTAGTCACTATTCTCCATGTTCATATATATATGCTGCTGTTATAATCCTGAACAAGGTGATATGATTTTTTAAAAGTACAAACTTTGTTTGTGCCAACTCTGAAAGCAAAGCATGTGTGGGCATGATGAAGCCGAGCAAACTATTATTCAAATAATGAGAAATGGTTATTCAAGTTTGCTTGTGGCTTTAACAGTAACTTCCTCCTTTCTACAGCTTGTAGAAAGGATTCATAGGGATTCAGCTATTGATTCATCGTTGCCTGTTTGTATTTATTAAATGTATTGAGGGGTTACCTCTGTTTGTTTGTTTGTTTGTTTATTAGATTTATAAATAAATCAAATTTCTAGTTTGGATGGAAGATACTGAACTGTCTTACGATCATGCAAATTCATTGTTGCAATTGGAACTATTTAGGGCCATTTGGCACATGCTACAAACCTGTGTTTGCTACTACATGCTCACTTAACAGGGAGCTGCAAGCAGCCATAGCAATCAGAGTGTATCTGTAGCATTCATACTTTGTTGGATGTACACTTTGTGTGTACAACTAAAATGTAATGTGTACAGTAGCGCTTACCTCTCAAACGGAACCTGATGTTTGACATCAGTTGCCATTGCTGGACATCACAGATCTTTGTGTAAAGAGTGAGCTGGCATATTCCACCCCCAGCTGCTATTTCCTATTTAAACCCGTTCAAAATCGGTGTTATGGTTCATACAGGTCATGTTACAGTTAAGCTGCAGAAATTAGTATTCCTGACTTTTCTTTCCTGCCCCTCCCTCAAAAAGATGGGATGTTATCACAAACATCTGCAGTGGAATTTTCCTTCCATAGGTAGGTATTACAAGCAAATTGATGCCTTAGCCATTAATGCCTGTCCAGATGGGCAGAACTAATTCACTACTGAAGGACATCCTGTACTGATTGGTTAACACAAGAACTCTTCATAGGGAAATTCACCAGTTGTTGAATATTTTGCTGCTTTTGGATTTGTTTGGTGTGCATTTAGAGTTGAATATGTCCAAGCATCCCGGGGGAGGGAATTTTTTTGTTCAAGGGTGACATTAAAACACAGAGAAGCTATTCACATGACCGTGCAACAGTGGGCTGGGCTGCATTAGCCTGCTTTTAAAAATATATATATATATCCCGCTCTTCCTCCAAGAAGCCCAGAGTGGTGTACTACATACTTAGGTTTCTCCTCACAACAACCCTGTGAAGTAGGTTAGGCTGAGAGAGAAGTGACTGGCCCAGAGTCACCCAGCTAGTCTCATGGCTGAATGGGGATTTGAACTCGGGCCTCCCCAGTTCTAGTCCAGCACTCTAGCCACTACACCACGCTGGCTCTCATGCTTTCATGTGGTCGTATGGTCAGAGTATTTCTCTGGCAGTTAGCCCACCTAAAAAACCTCCCCTTAACCCAGGTTATCGAAGCAAGCACTCTGCTAACCTGGGTTTTCGGGTCATGAGATGCTGCGGCGTGTCTCTGCACCGCAGCGACTCATGATGAGACCCCCAACCGGGAGGCTCCATCAAGCCTCCCGGCCTCGGGGGTCTCCCCAGCATGCACTTGTGCAGGGCAGGCTGGGATTTCCAGGGACTGGGTGGCCCCGATCCCCGCCACCCCTACTATCTCCGTGACGGAGCTGGTAGTTGTGTGGGTGGCTGATCCGGCCACCCAGGACAAGCGCTCTGCTCTTGTGCAGGGAGAGCAGGTTAAGCCCTCTCTCCCCACACTAACCCTCCCGGTGCTTTACACTAATCACATGAAGCGCCTTACAGATATTCCTGAAGCAAGAGGGGATGGAGACTTGCGTGGTGCAGTGTAAGCAAAACTGTATTTCCATTGTTTGATACTAATTTTCTGTGAAGCCTTCTGCTTAGCGGTGGCTTTTGTGCACAATATTGAATCGGGATCAGCTCAGAAATCAAAGTGAAAGATACTAAGGTATTGATGTGACACATCTATGAAATTACATGCATTTTTAAGGTGAGCAGAACATCCAAATCCTACCTCTAACCAAAACCAGTTTCTGAAGTCCTTATGCTTGCCACCATCAAGTCCAGCAGCTTCTGTGAGAAGTGAAATGCTACTAAGGTGCAATTGATCATTCTCTATTGATCTAAATTTCGGTCTGTGCATTGTGATAAAGTCTTGATCAGCATAGACAAGAAAACCTATTAGAGCAGGTTTTACGGAGGTGGGGAGGTCTCCACATGAGGACTTCCCTAGATTGAACTAATGACCAAGAAAACTGCGATCCCAGTTTTTTAAGCCTAGGCTTGGCTGCTGTTCCTGGTTTCCTTGATAGTGGGTTACATGTTAAATGCATACCTGGTGTTCTGTTGTGTACCTGCTACCTTCTTAATGTGTGAAGTGGCCCTGAGATTTCAGAGGAACCTTATATATGTAAAGCATTGTTGCTGTGATATGACTTCTCCCCAAGTTACTGCTTGTAGCTGGATCAGTATGAATACAAAGCTTCTATACAATATTTGATCACAAACAAATGTTTGAAAGCCTTTTACCTGTTCTACAAGTTACACTGACAAAAGCAAAGAGGCAGCCAGGTGATGATGTGCCATTGGTAGCTTGTTCTCATTTTTGTTTTAAATGCATCCAGTATCTCCAAGCATCTTAGATTGCCTCTCCTCTTCTCTCCGCCTGTGCCCCCCCCCGTAAAATCAGCATGGTCAGCATTTATGCTGAACAACAGATGTGAGGAGGGCCTTAATTCTTGGATGTTGGAAGGGCACTTGGTGATAATGTCTCTCTTATAAGAAGCTTATTTAGTAGGCAGGAAGGCAGAGAGCAAATTGCATGCTGCTGAGATTGATGCAGGGCTTGTTCAAGGGTGATTAAGGGAAGTGGTAGGGACCTAAAAGGATCAGTGTTAAAAAGCACATGCGACACACAGTATTGCCATCAATGTGATATACTGTACCTCCTGAGTGCCGCACTTGCTGTCTGCCCATTTATCCATCTTCCTCAGATTTTATTATTATAGCATTACATACTCTTGGGAAGTGTGAAAGTGATGCATTTTATTTTTTTTCAACCAACCTACTGTGTCAAGTGCCTCCTTTTTAAAGCCCACTTGAAGCATGATGAATTTTCTGCATGGATAATACCCACATGTAGGAAGGAAAAGATGTACAGAATCTCATGTGTAGTGAACATCACTTTTGCTGCTATGGGGTGTGCACATCATTGAATTGCAGCAAAATAATTGCATGGATGATGATTACACACATGGTCTAGATGCATTGTTGGGTGTGTGTGTGTGTGTGTTTTAATTTGCCATGTTTGAAGGAGCCCAGCACTTCTTTTTTGCATCTGCCTGCCTATCCCCTTGCTTCTGTGATGTCATTTAGCCATTGTCCCAGTTGTGCAGGTGCTGCTCATGGATAAAGTGATCCCATGTGACTGGGAGACTGTCTAAAGAGCACCTGGAACAAATTGTGGTGGAACATTATTAACCAGTGGTATTTCTGCTTGTGAGAAATGTCTTTATAGGTCCATGAATCTTTTCAAGTGCTGCTGCTACATTTTTAACGGCGATCAGCCCTATATAATATCAAGCATTTGTTGATACTGGAGTACCATAGAAGTCCTTTATGGTACCTAGATTAAATACGTGTGCATATTGTCAGAGAGCAAGACAGTGGCTCAAACTTAAAAACGTTGTCTCTGTTCTTGTTCTGCAAGTTCTCTCTCTATGCAGGCAAGCTTTGGAATAATTGACAGAGCACCACTGTACACCAGCCGAGTGGCTGGGAATGGCACAGATGCTGCCCTGGAGCTCCTGTCTGGTACATTTTTAAAGTTGCTGTCCTAGAATTGATCCAGCACTGGGGACTAGCTAGAGATTTGCATGAAGAAAATTGAGAGCAGAAAACCTAAGAAATATATTTGGACATCTAAAATAGTGCCCATGATTGACAAGGAAGGATGTCTGAATGAGATGACAGTGGCTTGAAACAGAGCCACACACGCAAGCTGGTCTTGTGGTAGCAAGCATGATTTGTCCCCTTAGCTAAGCAGGGTCCACTCTGGTTGCATCTGAATGGGAAACTAGAAGTGTGAGCACTGTAAGATATTTCCATCGGGGGATGGAACCACTCTGGGAAGAGCAGAAGTTTTCAGACTCCCTCCCTGGCTTCTCTAAGATAGGGCTGAGAGAAATTCTTGCCTGCAACCTTGGAGAAGCTGCTGCCAGTCTGTGAAGACAATACTGAGCTAGATAGACCAATGGTCTGACTCAGTATATGGCAGCTTCCTATGTTCCTAACTAGTGTAATAGTTATTCTCTCTTACTAGGAACAGAAGCTTGGACACTGTGATTCATCAAATGGTAGCATGCTTAGGGATCTCTACTGGAGTTCTTGGGAACTCCATTACAATTCCCTAAACTCTTTGGGAGAAACCATTGGAGTTGATGGAATAAAAACAGTATAAGTTTAGACTTCAGACGGATTATTTGAGGTATCTCCCATGTTACAGAGACTGGCAGCCTCAAAGCTGCAGTTTTGATAGTGAGAAATGACAAGGTACTACATTGGAAGCAATTGGAAGGGGAAAGGCTACCAAAAAAAAAAAAAAAAGAAAGAAAGAAAGAAAGAAAGAAAAGTAAAACCTTGTGGGTTTTTTCCCCAATCTTAAAAATAACTCAGAGGTGTGACAGATGTTTAAACTGCAGCTGTCTGTGGCAACCAACCTCTCAGTAACTAAGGGAACCTACGTTTTATTTGGTTGGTGTCTACAAACAATAGTTTAAAGAACACTTTTAAAAATGTCCACACAATTTCAGAGAGGTATGAAATGTGGGGAGAAGATGCATTGTAATGTGATGATTTATTGACATGCATCTGAGATGCTGGTTGTGTTCAAGAGACCAAAAAAAATAAGTCATTGATCCATGCAGGTAATTTTGTATGTGATTAGACATAGGTGTTCAGAACTTACTGTTTTCCAAACAGATTTATTCTAGAAGTTGGAAAAAGTTCAGGCCTCTAATATGAATTCAGTTTGTCTTCCCAAAGATAGTCTGGTCAAAAGGTCACCACAATGTTTGACAGCTTTACCTTGGATATTCCTAACTTGTTTCTATCTCAAAGGAACACAATTCCTTCTATAATTTATACAGCTTTGAAGAAAAAGTGTATGGCATAATGGCTGGGGAAAGAGGATAATGGCACACCAAGTTGACACCTTGACAGACCAATGATAGTCGAGTACTGTGTTTTTAGTAGGGTTTTTCCAAGATTTGGGGGTCTTTCCCATCCAGCTACCTGAGTTCCTTTGAGATTAACAGGGGTTGGGATTTTTATGCAGGGACAAACCCATTTGATTAACTCAAATGGCAGATAACTGGGGCACCGGCAGGATGGCAAGTTGCCCCCTCCTGCCTCCATGCCTACCTCCTCTGTTGCCATCAGAGCAGCTCTTCACTGAGTGGTGGCTTGGCAAGGAGCTACTCTGAGAGAGGCCAACATGCACCCAGACTGGATTGGAGTCCCTGTAGCAGGCTTTCACAGGGGGTGATATGGTGCCAGTAAGCAGCCACCTCTCCTTTACATGCACTCACTTAAAACCCTGCAGTGGGCGCGGCTGGCCTCATTGGAAGTGGGGATGACTGGTGAGGCAGTGGCATTTGGCACCTTGTTGTCTCAAGCACCCAAATCTCTTGGACCACCCCATCTTTATGCATGCAAAGCATGTACTCTGCTAGTGGGGGTGGTCTCCCCTCCTCATTAAGCAAAGATGATAATCTTGAATCTAGCAATGCTTCTAAAACCAGCTGGGAAGTTGGTTTTGTTTAAATTTAGCATCGCTTTAGGAGAAATCACATTTGAAAGTCCCTTTAGGATTGAACAGGATATTGGTAGTATATTTGAAACCTTTTCAGTTAGGAGACCGTGCTTAGGAACAAAGGAAGCTGCCATATACTGAGGCAGACCATTGGTCTATCTAGCTCAGTATTGTCTTCACAGACTGGTGGCAGTGGCTTCTCCAAGGTTGCAGGCAGGAATCTCTCTCAGCCCTATCTTGGAGATGCCAGGGAGGGAACGTGAAACCTTCAGCTCTTCCCAGAGTGGCTCCATCCCCTTAGGGGAATATCTTTCAGTGCTCACACTTCTAGTCTCCCATTCATATGCAACCAGGGCGGACCCTGTTTCGCTAAGGGGATAAGTCATGCTTGCTACCACAAGACCAGCTCTCCTCTCCAGAAGGGTTTTTAGATCTATTTTTCACCAGGAATGTGGGAAATGCAATATACCCCTTTCCAAGCAGGGATGGTGGTCAGATCCTCCCCAGAATAAAAAGAGTGCCTGTAAGGATCCCAGCCTGAAGGCCTACTCCAAGACTACATACTCATGAGAAGTCTTCTCCTTCTCTTAGGATGTTGGCTATGGATGTGGTGGTGCAGCTCTTCCAGTTTGGATTTTCAGCTACTTGGGAGGTTTCAGATCACCTTTTGGTGCTTAGAAACTCTCACCATAACAAGTTGTTCAGCAGAGTGTAAACTGAGAAAACAACACTCAGTTCAGAAGAGATTAAAGAGCACCATACTTGATGATAGGATGGCCCTGTATGATGTCTTTGGCAAAAGACATGACCTGGAGAAAATAAAAAATGCTACCATAGTTGACCAGTATGCCATTTCTTCAAACATACTTTAAAAAGCTGCCTGTGAAGAAAAAAATGAGACTTGGAAAAACCAGTGTGGTTGCATAGAGAGCTCTCTGAGAAGCAAAAGGAACAGTAAAAAAGAGCACTCAGACCTGTAGGGGTGGTATTGAGGGGGAGACTAAAGCTCAGAATGAGTGGAGGCTTGTGAGGGATGCAAAAACAGAAGGGTTTTTGGCTATGCCCAAGCAAGAAGAAGGTTAAAGAAGTGATAGGTCTGTTCTTCAGAAAGGTGATGAAATATTGAGAAGGCAGAGCTGCCTCTCTCCTATTTTGTACCTATGTTTTCCCCATAAGGGAAATGTGGCCCAACCTGGCAACAGTTAAACCAACAAAGGAGGGAACTGCAGCTTAAGATAAAGAGATAATAAGAGAACACCTGGCCGTGTGGTAATCTAACCTTATCTCCTTTTTTGGACTAACCTTATCTCCTTTTTTAATATTACTTTTTCATGGAATGCTGTGAACATAGTCTCTTGAATTCAGCAGAGCATTTGACAAAGACCCCCATGACAGCCCTGTTGCCAAGATGGTAAGATGCAGGCTAGATGATCCTACTGTTAGGTGGATTCATAGCTGGTGGAACATCTGTATCCAAAGTGTGCTCATTAATGGCTCCACACCAACCTGAAGATGGGGGTTGGATTAGAAGACCTCCAAGGTCCCTTCTATGATTCAAATTGGCCTCATTGGACCAAATGATGACTCATTATGCAAGTGAATATGGTTTAGTGTGTTTTCACAGACTATAGATACATCTGGTTATAATAATTTATGTGGGACTTAGACAAACATGGAGGATAGGTCTATCGGTGGCTACTGGTCATTATAGTTTATAGGTTATTTTCAGGTTCAGAGGCAGAATGGGTTCTCACGTTGTTGGGGAGAGAATTTTTTAAAAATGCAGATGGACTCCTTTAAACATTCAGGGGGAATCTATGTTCCTGATAGCCACATTTGGAACAATCCTATTCAGTGGGTGGGGGTTGTGCTCCTGTATTTTACAGCAAAGGATCCATGCTTCTCCCAGTGTGCCCTCAACAGCTAGAATGACATGAACTCAGGGTCAAACTAGATGTGATGTTGGAGATGTGTGAGGGAGTACTGAATTGGAATGTTATAAGAGCACATGGGAGGAAGATAGCCAAGGAATGGATTTTCTCTTAAATCTTTCCTCATGTTCTGTCTGTTTGCTCTCTTGAAGCTATTTTACACAGTATTTTAGATGTATAAAATGGTGTGATAAATTGACAAGCACACCCACACACATTACAGTGCCAACTGACAGAGCTATTAGAATAGCAACTGCTGGCATTTTCCATTAGAACATGTCTGCCTTAGAGTGAGTGAGTGAGTGTGTGTGTGTGTGTGTGTGTGTGTGGGTGTGTGTGTGTGTGTGTATAATAGCTTTGTGCAAGACACAGATTGAGGTCCTTGGGCAACTTCATAGCATTGCTTTACTGTAATATTTCTTAGGCAGCTTGGTCATAGTTATAATGTGGGAGGGTTGCGCCTGTAAATCTGGAATTAAAAGAAGAAATATTAAAGGGGTGTGTGTGTGGAAGCATAATAATCAGTAGGGTATTACCATTTTGAATGCTTTCAGCCTAAGAATAAGGAATTTGACTGAGATATCGATTCAGTCTGTGGTTCATTTGGCTCTATGTCTGAAGAGTATCAAAGCTTGCATCCCTAATTAGCTAATTCAACTCCTTGTTCTTCATGATGAGGGTCACTTGAGAAACATGGGGCAAGTCATAGTGTCTGTAATCTGGATATGCATGTTTTCAGGGACAGACTAGTGAGAATGTGGGAGTCCCATATTCTGAGCTCCTGATAGCTTTCTTTTTCAAAAAGCAGCCTGGAGGGGTGGGGTGTGGGGCAATGTGGATCAGAGCCGTGAATATGTGGGTACATCTAAAACTTCCATTTACACACCCACAGCCCTGATACAAATTACTTCCCCCCAGAGCAGCAGGCTATTGGCCATGGAGTGGGGAATTCACAGTTGCAAAATGTGTGCCTCCATAAATGTTTTCTCCTGCTCTGCAGCTAGTGGCAGCTTTGAGGAGGTTTTAAGTGGAGGAATCAGTGCTGGGGCAAAGTATTAAGGCTTTGTGAGCTTCCTACAGCTGTTTCTCAAGGAAGGGAAAAGGCACTAGAAGTTCCTCACACAGAGTTCCTACATCATACCTAGTTTGGCCCAGAGATCCCAATGGAAGCAGCTAGAAGTCATCTGCTCATTTACAGTGCAGTCTTTAACATTTGACTCAAGTCTGTTCCACCGAGTTCAATGAGACTTGTGCTCTAGTAAATGTACTTAGGCTTGCAGTCTCTGTGTACCTCTTTTTTAATTTCTTAAATATTGCTCTTCTCCTTTGTATACTGTGTGCTTCACACAAAATCATGCAATCCACTTCTGTCACTGAGAAAGTTTCCCTTTCTTGGGTTTTCTCTCCACTGTTGTCCATGTTTGGTTTGTTATCTCTCCTTACCTCAGATGAAACTGGGAAGGGAGTATGAACTCTCAAGAATCCTTTCCGCAATGAACATGTTTAATGCTGACTTTTTCAGTAACTTAAGCACAGCACCTCTTTGCCTTAAGCATTGGCTTAGTTTGCTACTCAGAACCATAGTTGTGTAAAGGTAAAGTTGTGCCATCGAGTCTGTGTTGACTCCTGGCGACCACACAGCCATGTGGTTTTCTTTGGTAGAATACAGGTGATGTTTACCATTGCTTACTCCGCGCAGTATGAGATGATGTCTTTTAGCATCTTCCTATATTGCTGCTGCCTGATATAGGGAAACATACCAGGGGGGATTCAAACTGGCAACTTCCTGCTTGTTAGTCAAGCATTTCCCCGCTGCGCCACTTAAGGTGGCTGTGGTAGCAAGCATGAATTGTCCCCTTTGCTAAGCAAGGTCTGTCTTTGTTTGCATTTGAATGGGAGGTTACATGCAAGTGCTATAAGATCCTTTGAGGGGATGGGGCCATAGCTTAGTGGAAGAGCATCTGCATGCTTGCATATCGAAGGTCCAAGGTTCATTCCCTGGCATCTCCAGGTAGGTTTAGGAGAGACTCCTGCCTGAAACCTTGGAGTGGGCCACTGCCAGTCAGTATTATAGACAATACTGAGCTGTTCGATGGATCAGTGTCAGGCAACTTCCTCCGTCTCAGTGCCTGTCTTTGGTTGGAGATTATTTTGTGATGGCTGCAGCCCATTATGGTCTCTGATCAAATAAATCTGCAGTCTTGGTAGTTTTTTAAAAAGCCTGATGCACCTGACTAGAAGTGTTATCATGGTGATTCTCTTTATTTAGCAGGGGGAGAGTAACTGGCCCTATCGACCCCCAGCACAGTACTTCCAGTGTCTGTGTTTCTTTTTCCAGTGTCTGTGTTTCTTTTTCTATTGTGAGCCCTTTGAGAACAGGGATCCATCTTATTTATTTATTTCTCTATGTAAACCGCTTTGAAAACTTTTGTTGAAAAGCGGTATATAAATATTTGTTGTTGTTAACTGTAGAAAAGGAATGTGTGTGCGCACTGGGCATTTTGGCCTTATAATACCACCTATAATTCTCCAAGTATTTTCTGTCTCCGCTCTCCCAGCATTTATCTGCCTATTTTGCTTCTATTTTAATAATAGTCTGTTCCAGTCTATTAAAATACGGTAATTGCAATGTGTCTGCCTAAAACTGACTCCCAGGGGAGGGGATGAGACTGTAGGCGAAGAAAAGGGAAAATCAGAACATCCACTTTAGAAAACCAAATGTATTTAAGAAATTGTCGAAATAAGCTGTTTCAGATTGGAAAACAACAAAGAAAATGGTGTGTGTCTATGCAGGGTGCAATCTGGAACTGCTTTTTAAAAAAAATCCATGCTATAATTCAAAGTTCTCCAATTTTAATTTCCTTCTCAAATATTTGTGAACAAAATGGAAAACACCAACCCCATTAAAAAAAAAAAAAACCCACAAAAAATTTGGGTAGGGGCCAGCCCTTGCAGCATCAATTTTTAACCCAAAGTGAATATTGTAAATTACTGCTGAGCTATAAAATCCGCAAATGAAGGCTTACAGTGGAAATGCTGACAGCCCCCCTAAGCAGAATAACACACTGTAATTAGCATTCTGCACTGAGTGTGCCAAATGATGCCCAGAAGAGGGAAATGTAATATCTCAAGCCTTTTGTTGTACAGCAGTATTGGGATGTGCATTCTGACTGTAGATGACTCCTTGTGGTGTTGCATTTGCTGTTCCCTAGTCCTCAGATTTTAGCTATTTCCAGTTGTTGTGGAAGATGAGTGCAGCAGAACAAGGGCACTTCCATGCCTTCCAGCTCATTCCTAGCTGCTAGTAGTTGAAATTTAGGACACCCTCATGCTGATGGTGCATGTAGATAGGGTACATTTTGAAGTTCATATGTACTCTCTTCTTGGCACTTTGATTCCTGAAGCCCCGTGATGCTTGCACTTGTTTCCTGCTCATCTGTCATCCGTCTGCACATGGTACTAATTGCAGAGGTATTCCAGGCTTTGCAGCCTTGACCCTTAATTGACAACCCTAATAGTTTTGTAGGGCTGTGTACAGATTAGAGTTCTTCAAAGAGTGGAAGGCAATATGATAAAGTGATTTGTTGTCTGTGGGTGTGCTTTCCGCCTTGTCCCAATGTGGTCTCTGCTGGTCAGTTTGGTTTTTCATGGTTTGGGACTTGCCCATCATCTGTTGACAGGCGAATGGGTGAAGGGCTGGGTGCTCAAGGCAGAGGAGTGAGACTTGGTGTTGAGTGAAATAACACAAATTTCTGACTGCTGGAAAGATTCTTCAGTGAAGGGGCCTCAGTGTTTCTCAGCCCTTATTAAAACATGGAGTAATCAAATTCCTTCCCAGGATCAGGATGGCTAAACGCCTTTCCTTGTGCCATATGTGGCTTTACCCATATATTGTTGATGCATGCATAACTGTATTTATGTGATGCATCTGAGTGGCAGATTTATTTATTGTGGTAGATGCTGTGTCTTCTGTTTAATTAAGCAGTTAAATTATTAATTGCATTACGTTCTTTCACCCAGGAGGTGTGTGTTTTGCTGCTATGAGTGTTACTGTATGGATTTGTCTGGAGATGTTCTCTGAGGAACTACAGAAAGGCCTGTTGGATATTGTCTGTCTCGAGAGGCAGATTAGAGTGCATAACTCCAAGTGTTTGAGGATGCAAGACTCCCCCATACTTTATGCATTTACATCAGCAAGCACCCAGCAGCGTTTACATTGTGAGACTGATCCATTGAAGGGACATGAGGTCGGTTTACACCACTGAAAGTGCAGTTGCAGTACTGAAAATGGCTAGTGATTTTTCCATGTGAACAGTCTGCTTCACACTAACCTTTCTTCATATGTACCTGATAGCCGTGGAGTAATTTGAGAGTGTAAACAAACTCTGTGGCTGCCTTTTTATTGGTCCTATTGTACAGAATCACAAATTCAGAGGTAGTTATGTTGAAGTGCCATGGTTCTTAAATAGTGGGGTGAGCACCTGCGGGGTGCGAAGTTCTATAGAGGGATTGGATCTCAAGCTAGGTGGAGCTGTGGGCTCTCCATCCGCTAAGATCTGTGTAGGTTGCCCCCGGCAGAGGACTCTTGCTGACTGACATTGGATTTGTCCATCATTAGGATGATGGGGCAAAGTGAACTGGGAAGAAGGGAGCTCAGAAAGAGTTGCTGCTTTTTTCTTATATTGTTTCCCTGTGCATGGTTTAAGTGTGCAGGGAACGTGAGAATGAGAGATCCTAGTCTGTATCTTTTCTAATGCCAATGTCTGGGGATCAGTATCCCAGTCCAGGGATGCAAGGAATTCTGCATACTTATTTGTGGAATCCAGTGGTTCTACACTGGGGGCTTCTAGATGGTAGAGTAAGTCTAGAAGGGGGACACTCTGAGTTCCAAAAGTTTGATGAGCTCTGTTCTAAGGGTGATATTCTCAGACACACGCCCCTGCCTACAAACAGCCCAAGTACAGAGATGTTCCATCAGTGTGTGCTGTGGTAAACGTGTATGGAAGGGAGTCTTACTTCTCTTTGGGGATATGTACCACGGAACCACAGTGTGAAAACTACCCCTCAGTATGAAGTAAAGGTTGCAGTTGATACTTTAGCCTTGTATGACCCAGTCATATGTGTATACTTTCTTGATTTAAAACTTGCATGTGTCTCTTAAGGCAGGGAGTTCTCAAGGACTACAACTCCTATAATCCCCAGCCACAATGGCATTTTGTGTGTTGTAGCTGGGGGTGATGGGAATAGTAGACCAACATTGGGGGTGGGGGACGTTTGAGAACCCACCCCCTGTTTTAAGGTTTCTCATTTTTCTATGCTGCTCAGCACACTGGAAGGGTGTGTGGTGTGTGTTTTCACAAGACCCTTTCCCAGAATTTTAACAAACATGTGTCTCTGGTATAGTTGCCATGCCCCTGAAATTTCAGGTTTCACCCAGATAAATTAAAGGGCATGGCTACTACTTTTCCCATGTGATCAAACAAACAAACGAATGAATAAATATTTGCATAAATCTTAAGCACATGCCTGTCTTCCCAGGTCATCTGAGATAAAGTTCGAAGCAACTATTCATTTATCCCAGCGGAAGCTTTGGACCATAGCAAACACCTCTTGAAGGTTTTGTAGCTATAGCAGGCCTTGACAAATCCCGGGAGCCTTGGCACCTAGTTTAGGTTATTCAGAGGCAGAGCTTGATAACACTTTGATAACATTTTTATTTGTCCCAGGAGCCCTGTTCCATTTCAAGGTATATTACTTGTAAGGGAAAGTAGATGACTGCCCTTCCCCTCCACACTATCCAGCATGGAGTCTGGTAATTTTGTCATTGTCTGGCTCCTAGATCCAAAGAAAACTTTGTCCAGGCCTGAGCTAAAGACCGAGGGCATATACTATATCTTTCGTTCACAAAACAAAATATATCCTGTCAAAGTTTATATTCAGCTCAAGTTGAACACAGTGTTGCACAAGTTTAGCCTCCACCCATTGCAATAAATCTAGTGGGTGTCCTGCTCTTCAAGGTGACAGGGAAAGTCTTATAAGCCTGTTTCTCCTGGAGGGAAGAGAAAAGGCTACTCTGGATTAAACTATCTGGTAGCTCTTGCTTGCATAGTTGTATAATGTTCTCTCAGGCTTTTAATTGGAATTTTAATAATTTTTAAAACTTGTTTTAATAATTTTATTCTATTTTGATTGTCATGTATTTTAATTTGTGACTTTTGAGTGTTTTGGATTTTGTATACTGCCTTAGAGATGTAAATGTCAGGTGGTATAGAAATATGGTAGGTAAATAAATAATAATAATACATTCCCCAGAACTATATACTAGAAGAGAAAAAATGTGTTTGATTTGGTTTTCTGAAAGTCACATTAGGTTTAAACAGGAACAATGACTTCTTACCTCACTACATGTGTTAATAGTCTTCCCGGCTATGCTAAGTAAGTTATCGCTAGTTACTGCTATTGCGAACCATCATTGTATTTCTCTCTTAAATTTAAACTTGCATAAGAATGGTCACAGACTGTAGTTCTTTGGCCCCATGATTCATCTCCACCCCGCTCTGCCTGTTTAGCATGTGTAATTGTGCATGTGCGCACACCTGTGTGTGTGTGCGTGTGCCAACTGAGCATAACTTTGTGCATCTGATGAAATGAGTTCTTGTGCAAAAAAGTTCTGTTATGATAAATGAGTTAGTCTTTTAGGTGCCACAAGTCTCTTTGCCGTGTTTGCTGCAACAGTTGAAACATGGCTATTTCTCCGGAAACTCTTTCCAAAGAGATGCCCAATGAAGGGCCTTTTTGGTTCTCTGAAGGTATCTGGTATGTGTGCACGTACCCATACAGAGTGATATAGGAGTGGAGATGGGGAAAGGACTGGCAGTAGGTTATGAAATCCTTTTCCCTTTAGGCCACCAGTTTAGATCTACATCAAGCCCACACAATAATTAACATATGAAGGAAGGACATGGAATTCTATTGGGATGGGAAACTGGCTTGCAAAAGCGAAATGCTGTTGCAACAAAGGTGTTCTTGTGAGGCAATCTGCTCCCACAGATAGCCTTGCTAACCAGCTTCAGGGCATACCTATCTGTGGGAGCATTTCTTGTTTCAGAAGGTGGGAGCCCCTTAGGGGATAACTAACAGCAGTGAGGCAGATAAATCATTGTCCATTCCTAGGCATTTTCTGGACTATGAGATTTGCAGGGGTTAAAGCATTGCAAAGTATGCCAGAATAGTGCAACGTTTTCAAACTGGGAGTAAAGGATTGTTCAGTGCTTCGTTGTAGGCTACTGGCCATTCATATTTTCCGTCCACTGCAACGTTTTTTCAAGGCAGGACTTGTATATATTCTCCTTGAAACACATTTATCTTCCCACCTCCTCCCTGCTCCATTTGGGCCAATGGAGTTGCGGTGGGGCGGCGGTTAACATGACAATTTTTTTTAAAAAAATTCTCTGCTGCCTTGTGCAAATCGGCCAGCAGCAGGGAACCCCATTCCAAAACAAGAAACCTTGTTTTGTTTGCACAATTGCACCCTCGCGCAAGTAATAACAGTGAAAAAATAAAATCCAGTGCTGGAGAGGGGGCCATAATAATAGGAAGGAGCAGAGATTTTGGGATATTGTTACCACCATTTGTGCAGCCAAGTTGTGTGTGGAGGCTTCACTGTATGAGGAAGGAGAGGGGAGTATGGTGTGTGAGGAGATCCTCTGCAATGAATTGTTCTTGGCTGAAGGGATTTTTATTGGGGAGGGGGAACCGGGAGGAAAGAGAGAGCGGGGAGAGCCTGGTCTGCTGCAGATGCCAGAGCAAGCTAGGAGGCTTCTCAGATGGGGAGATTGTTTATTGGAGAAGCCCAGCCAGTGTCTGAGTCAGTCCCCTGTGCTCCCCATGGCTACCTTGCAGGAACAAGCCATCCATGACTACTCCTGTGGCAGAGGCTGCTTTGCTGCCCTGGCTAGAAGTGGGATATTTCATGGATGGGTTGGAGAGGGTCTGTAAAATCAACCTGTCGTCATAATGCTATTGAACCATAGTAAGCAAATGGGATTGCATGGAAGTAAATGATTCAGTTCAATGGGCTTCCTCTTCAGTAAAAGTGTCACTGAATGGGTGAAGGCTGAAATCCAGAAACAAATTACCGAATTAAGGCAAATTAATAGGAAAATGAAAGGGGATGCCTCAAGAACCCCGGAGTTAAAGGTGCTCTGATAGAAAGCAAACAATACTGGCCAGTGGAGCCCGCTCTTTGCACCTTGCTTGCAGTGTGTTTTTTGGCAGGGAGACGGGGGAAGAGAGCCTCTCTCCCTACCTGCAGTAAGCAGCGCCCATGTCATCCTGCCTTCCTATCCTGCCATGCAGGGGGAGTAGCAGTCAAGTAAGCATTATTTCATGCATGAAAAAAACCATCCACACCACCACACGCTGATTGATTGATTAAGTTCTGTCAAGTCAGTGTTGACTCTTAGCAGCTACATAGATAGATTCTCTCCAGGATGATCTGTCTTCAACTTGGCCTTTAAGGTCTCGCAGTGGTGCATTCATTGCTGTCATAATCGAGTCTATCCACCTTGCTGCTGATCATCCTTTTCTTCTCTTCAACTTTCCCCAGCATTATGGACTTCTCAAGGGAACTGGCTCTTCACATAATGTGTCCAAAATATGATAATTTGAGCCTCGTCATTTGCGCCTCGAGTGAAAATTCTGGTTTGATTTGTTCTATGATCCATTTGTTTGTTTTCCTGGCTGTCCATGGTATCCTCAAAAGTGTTCTCCAGCACCAAAATTCAAAAGCGTCAATACTTTTTCTATCTTGCTCCTTCAAAGTCCAGATTTCGCATCCTTAGAGTGTCACAGGAAAAACCATTGTCTGAATGATTCTAGTCTTTGTAGGTATAAACACGTCACAGCATCTAAATATTCTTTCCAAGGTCTTCATTGCAACCCTACCAAGTGCTAGTCTGCAGCGTATTTCTTGACTGCTGGATCCCTTACTGTTGATCGTTGATCCTAAAAGACAGAAGCTATCCACCACTTCAGTGTCTTCAGTGTCAATTCTGAGGCTGGTTGCTGTACCTATTGTCATTAATTTAGTCTTCTTTACATTTAGTCGTAGTCCCATTTTTTTCACTATGCTCCTTTCATTACTAGAGCTTGCAGACCATCCACATTCTCAGCTATCAGAGTGGTGTCACCAGCGTAGCGCAGGTTATTGATGTTTCTTCCTCCAACTTTAAAACCACGCTCATCTTCTTGCAATCCAGCTTCTCTCAGTATAAGTTCAACATAGAAGTTGAATAAATGAGAAAGTAGACAGCTTTGTCTTACTCCTTAGCTGATCTGGAACCAGTCTGTTTTACCATGTTTTTTCTGGACTGTGGCTTCCTGTCCTGTGTATAGGTGTCTCATGAGAACAATTAGATGTTCTGGGACACCCATTTTCCAAAGGATATTCCACAGCTTGACATGGTCGACTCAATTGAAGGCTTTTCTATAGTCAGTAAGGCACATATTGACTTCTTTCTGGTATTCTTTGGCTTTCTCATTTATCCAGCATGCATCAGCAATGATGTCTCTTATTCCTCGCATAAAATGTAGGGCAAGGCTCCCTACAACGGAAAAATACAGCTACTTTCCTGCAGCACTTTTACCCTGTTATAGGGGCGTAACGTATCAAAGAAACTGGAAACAAGGCATGGGAAATATGGACAGTACCATAGTGACAATGTGATGACTGTAATGTCAAAACTGCCTTGGGGTTGTTTTTAATGAAAGGTGGTATATAAATTGAACAATAAATAAATAAAAACATGATTTGACATGTTACGAAACTGTTGCAATGTGTAATCTGGAAAACGCCCTACAGGCTTTTTGGAGACTTGATGGAAGATATAATCCACAATTGTAAATAAAATCAGAAGTCGTCGACATGGAATCAAAATAATGAACTGCTGCTGGTAATATTGCATGTGTACATTAAATAAAGTCCACACTCAGTTCCCGAAGACACAGAGCAGCTTACAGCATTCTTTAGAATTAATAATCCTATCCCAAAAGGGCTCACAATCTTTTTTTTTTTTTTTTAAGAATCAAATGAAAGTTAAAAAGGGGTGTGGGGAAGTTGTCAGAGGGGAGGGTCCAGGAGGTACTTGGCCCTCCTCAGGCTGATGGAGGGGCCTGGTTGCTTGCCTCACCCTCTGCTGCATCCTGATGACAATGGCTGTAGAGGAGGACCTGGTTCTAAAGAACATAAGAACAGCCCTGCTGGATCAGGCCCAAGGCCCATCTAGTCTAGCATCCTGTTTCACACAGTGGCCCACCAGATGCTGCTGGGAAGTCCACAGGGCAAGAGCTGAGGGCATGTTGCCTCTCCTGCTGTTACTCCCCTGCAGCTGGTGTTTATAGGCATCCTGCCTCTGGAGGTGGCCTATAGCCATCAGACTAGTAGCCGTTGATAGACCTCTTCTCCTTTGAATGTATCCAAACCCCTCTTAAAGCCATCCAGGTTGTTGGCTGTCACCACATAATGTGGCAGAGAATTCCTCAAGTTGATTATTTATTTATTTTATTTTATTTATCAGATTTATACACATCCCATCTCTGGATGGTTAACAATAACATAAAAACAAGTTTAAAACATACACAAAAACTTAAAAACAATTTAAAATCAAACACAGATTAAAACCTAAACAACTTAAAAAGATGAAAAAGCTTGGGTGAAGAGGTGGGTTTTCAAATGCTTTTTAAAAATTGTCAGAGATGGCGAAGATCGTATTTCAGTAGGGAGCACATTCCACTATCTCTGGGCAGCAACTGAGAAGCCCCCCCACCCACCCCCGGTATGGCCACCAGGTTTGTTGGCGGCAACTGGAGACGGACCAATCCAGATGACCTCAGTGGTCCTCTGGAGTTATGTGTTGTATGAAAAAGTACTTCCTTGTGTTGGTTCTAAATCTCCTGGCAATCAGTTTCATGGAATGACCCCTGGTTCTAGGGTTTTTTGAGAGGACAAAAATTTATCTCTGACAACTTTCTCCACACCATGAATGATTTATAGACTTCTATTATGTCTGCCCTCAGTCATCTTTTTTCTAAAATAAAAAGCCCCAGGTGTTGTAGCCTTGCCTCATAAGGAAGGTGCTCTAGGCCCCCTGGTCATCTTGCTTGCCCTCTTCTGCACCTTTTCCAGTTCTGCAATGTCCTCCTTAAGATATGGTGACCAGAACTGTACGCAGTACTCCAGGTGTGGCTACACCATAGTTTTGTGTAAGGGCATTATAATATTAGCAGTTTTATTTTGAACCCCCTTCCTAATGATCCCTAGCATGGAATTGGCCTTTTTCACAGCTGCCGCACATTGAGCCGACACTTTCAACGAGCTGTCCACCATGACCCCAAGATCCCTCTCCTAGTCAGTCACTAACAGGTCAGATCCCATCAGCGTATATATGAAGTTGGGTTCCCCCCACTAATATGCATTACTTTACCCTTGTCAACATTGAAGCTCATTTGCCATTTTGTCACCCACACTCACAGTTTGGAGAGATCGTTTTGAAGCCCCTCACAATCTGTTTTGGGTTTCACTACCCTAAATAGTTTGGGGTCATCTGCAAATTTGGCCACCTTGCTGCTTATCCCAACTTCTAGATCATTTATGAATAAATTAAGAAGCACTGGTCTGAGTACAGAGACTGCACTCCTTTCTTTCCTCCATTTAGAGAATGTCATCTCTTGTCACCTCTATTTGACTCAGTTCTTTAGCCTCTGTCCTTGAGAAGCCTCGTTCAGGGACAGGATACTCAGTATCCTCTGCCATGAAGACAGATGCTAAGAACTTGTTCAGCTTCTCTGCAGTCTCCATATCCTCCTGCATAATCCCTTTCACTCCCTCAGAGATGAAAGTTTGGGGCGGTATACAAATTTGATAGATAGATATTTAAATAAATAACTCTAATGGTCCAGCCACCTCCTTGGCAGGATTTCTGCTTCTGATGTATTTAAAGAAGTTTTTGTTATTCCCTTTGATGCTTTTAGCTAAATGTTCCTCAAACTCTTTTTTGCCTCACTTATTGTCGCCTTGCATTTATGCTCCTTTCTGTTCTGTTCACTTGGGCCGGCCTTTCATTTGCTGTAGGAATCCTCCTTCCTCTTTATAGCTTCGTTGACTTAACCTCTTAGCCATGCTGGCATCCTCCCGGACTCAGTGGTACCTTTCCTCCTTTTTGGTATACATTCTAACTGGGCTTCTAGTAGTGTGGTTTTAAGTAAACTCCATGCATTCTGGAGCAAAGTGACTCTCCCGGTTTTCCCTTTCAGTTTTATTTTCACCATTCTCAATTTAGAGAAGTTTCCTTCTTCCTCCCTTCTTCCCATGGGTGGGTGAGTGGGGGGCAGATGACAGTTGGTCCTCCTCAGGCTGATGGATGGCCCTGACTACTTGCCTCACCCTCTGCTGCAGCAGAAGGAACAGTAACATTAGGAAAAGGTAAGGGTGTGTGTGTGTGTGTGTGTGTGTGTGTGTGTGGTGACAAGAGGGCAAAATAGGTTCTAAGGAAGAATGTCTCTTACTGATGCAGGATAACAGAGCTTGATATTTGGTGATACTTTTGCTGCTTCCTTTGCAGCATCCAGTCTTCAGTGAGATGATCACTTTGCTTCATTTTTTAAAAGGGTGTGGGTGGTGGGGTTACATGCAAGTTGAATTATATGCATCTAATTTCTTTTTTCCTTTTTACTAGGTGACCTTGGAGAAGGTGTTGGGAATCACAGTCTCAGGAGGCAGAGGATTGGCCTGTGACCCCAAGAGTGGTCTCGTTGCCTATCCAGCTGGGTGAGTCACTGAGGGTGTTCTCAAATGGGTGCACGTTGTCTGCCTAAAGATACAGTTTATGCCAAAGCTGTCTTGTAGTGGAGTGACACATTTTATAAGAGGCTCATAATTCTCTCCAATTATGGTGAACATCAGTGGTGTTGCTTTAAATCACTTTAAAGGGAATACTTTAACTGTCATGGCTAATGAAATTCTTTTTTGTGGTACCAGCCCTTGCTCTTAGTTAAGCATTAATTGTGTTGCATTATTTATAATTGGATTCTGTGGCATGTTGAACTTGGACATAACTCAAAAAACATGAGGTTGATTCTGAGCTTTTAGTGGAGTAGGTGATGCTCCCTAAGAATGTCAAATAGTGTTGTGATGTGAAGGTTCACATGCAGTGGTTGTTTTGGGATGCAAGGGAAAGAAGAGCCCCTGAGCATTTTACATCAACTTTTTCATTCTGGGACTTGTACAGTTCTTCCCGACTTTCCCTAACTGGGTCAAAACAATTGCATGGACAGGTAGACAGATTCCGTAAGGGAAGTAATCAATGACATTTTGGAGGCAAGTACATTGTGACATTCTGGAGGTAGGCAACCTGAATTGTTTTGTTCTCTATCTGAAGCATTTTCTGCTGTTTCCTAAGATTGTACAGCGGGACCTTTGCTATCCTCTTTGAGAGAATCTTCTCTTGTGATTAATTTATACCAACAGGATTTGAATCCTGCAGCCTGGGAAATGAAGACAATGAATTTTTCCCATTAGTTGTTCCATCTTGTCAAGCTACTGGGGGCTCTGATACACTACAGAAATATAGTAGAACCAAGTAAACTTCAGCAGTGCTCTTGGCCCTCAGCATCCAGAGAAAAGAAGAAGGGGACGGCTGAGTGATATTTTGGGCAATCAGACAGGGACTGGTATAGGCCTGGCGTGTGCTTCACTGACACCTGAGACAGCTTAGTGAGCTTCACCCACATTCCTAACCTTGCAGTCCACTGGAATGCCATCAATGTGAATATCCCAAGGCCCCCTGGGACCTCCCTCACCCCATTCTACCCCATTCTTATCTGACAGAAGCTGCAGCTGCCATTTTCTCCCTAAGTCCTGCTCCCCCTGCCTTTTGAAAAGCAGGAGGACATGAGTGGAAGGACGTCTGTGGAGGACCCAGCACTTGTTTCTGCTCTACCTTGCAGGGGGAGGGGAACTTGGAAGAAGGCAAAGCAGCAAAGGATTGCACCTATTCTTGGTTGCCATCCATAACTTGATATATTGTCTAAGGACCAGATTTCATCTAGTGGACTGGCCCTAGGCTGGTGCTCTTTCTTCCTCTGATCCAAGGAAATATCCATCTCCATCGCTTCACTGTCCTCCCACTGATTGGTTGCACTGTGTATTTTCATAAGAGAGTGGAAAGAGTAAATGGTTAGGTTCACATGCCCAAGCTGAAAACTGTTGGCCACCACCTAGGAAAAGTTGATGTTGTCTGTGAGTGCCTGAAATGTCAAGGCAAGCACCTTCCATATGTATATTATTATATAGTGTAGCTAATGGAATGAGAACTTGATTAGCTGGCAGATGTAATGGTGAGTGCCTGACTGTGATTCTGGAGCATGGTGAATATTTAGCCAGATCTAGCATTTGGTTTTGCTAATATGTGTGGGTGGATATAATTAGATTGGAGTGGGAAGGAAAGAAATTGTGGCCAGTCTTAGAAAGCTGCTGCTTTGGCAACTGCAGGTCTAATGTGGGGGCAGTACAGATTTCATTTTTGTCATAGCTAGGCTTGCCACGTGGTTTGTTCTGAAGCCAGCCTGACAGGGGCCTTTGTCATTGTGTGAGTAAGTAAAGTACTTACACACAGTGCTTAGCAATCTCTAATTTCTCTACTGTATGATTAACTCAGATGCTGAAAGCCAGAAAAGGAGTCTCTTTGAGGCCAAACCTGTTGTCTTTAAACCTATCATTAACAGACAGACTTAAATCAGCAAGTGGACTTTGAAGCCCACAAACAGCTATCAGGGCCTGCTATTTGGCCTGGGAGTGAATTGTGTGGTGGTCGTGATGGGGTTTAACACCTTCCCTTCTGCCATTTTTGTGCCAAAAATCCACACACGCACACACCCTGAAGAAACTATTTTCTTACAAGTGTGCTTTGTTATCCCGTTTGTGATGTTAAAAATAAAAAAGTGGGTTATAAAGACGGAGCGATGAATAACTATTCCCCGTCTAGAACAGTAGAATCCCTGACCAAAAGTACATCTGTTTTTTCTGGATTAAATTTCAGCCCCCACTCCTCATTTGTGCCTGGAATGACCCCAGTAACCAGTTCAGTGTGTCCACCACTTCCCCAGAATCAGTTGAAAATGAGATGTAGAGCTACAAGTGAACAGCATACTGAAGATATTTCAAGCCAAACCTCCAGAGGACCTATTCAAGCAGTTTCATGTATTAAAAATCAAGGGAGACAAGATGGATCATGCCTCCTTGAGCTAGAGCTAGTTTCTACTGCCGTAAAGGAAGGCATGGTCTTGAAGGTTGCCAGTCTTAACCCGGGAAACTGTTGCCAGGTACCTTTTTATATTTCACCCCATAGCACCCCATATAGGCCAAAGGCTAGAGAAAGAGACTGAATCACAGTGCCTCTTAGTCCCATGCTAGTCAGGTGACTGAAGGATATCATGGTCAATGATATTGGATGCTCTGAAGCATATAGGAGAATAAATAAGATGGTGTTCCCATATCCATCTCCTAGAGCAAGACAGTTTCAGTCCCAACACCAGATCTGAACCCAGACTGGAATGGATCCAGATAACTGATTTCATCTAGAAGTGCCTGGAATTGTGATGCCACCACCTTGCTCAAGAATGGAAGAGCTAACACTTGCTGAGGCCAAGGCTGGGTTTCTTCAAGAGTGGTCTCACTATTGTTTCCTTTTAATAGCAGCAGAAACCATAGTATATATCAGGGAGGCATGATGCCCACAGAGAGACACAGTCTGCCAGTGTTAAATAAGCCAAGAAGCCCGTGAGTCAAGAATGCAAGTGATCAGTCTCAAGCCTCCAAGCAGTCTGTTCATGTCCTCATACTGAAAGATATCCATAGTAATCTGACTAGATAACCTCATAGCTGTATCCATCTCTGACTCTGCTGTAACTGTGGCATCTAAATCAGAATGGATGGAAGCAAATTTATTTCCAAAATATTTTGCAGATACCATCAGTTAAGAAGTTAAGCTATTCCTTAGGCCTTTGCAAAGGAATCAAGGTGGTGCTTTATGGTAGTGGTGGAGGAGATGTAGGGATACCTATGAAATATGCCTAGACCGGAGGGTTTTTGTTTTTAACCAGCATGTGTGTGCCTTGCCTAAACAGTGTCTTCCATGGCTGTCTTGTGATGCTGATACAAGTCAAGGCAATGCTTTTGTATTCACTTTATCCTTGTGTTCATTATAGGCCCCAAACATACTAGAAACTGTTTGCAGACCTAATTGGGTTGCAAGGTCAGTTTGTTTTATTACCTTGTCCTCAAGGGATTTATACCTTCTTGGCAACACACACACACAAAAAGCTTGGCATTGCTGTTTCATTGGCTTCGTTGAGTCTTCATTCTGAGGCTTTAAAAGAAAAGTTGGCAGAGAGGGCTAGGATTTGCTGAATGCTCTTTCCTCTTGAACGGATGTGCTTTTTTGCTGGCTTGAGCAGTGCAAAATGTACTTGACACTGCATGGGTGCCTTCCATGCCGCTCTTACATATGCTTCAGTTGTGATTTGCTCCTCTCCAGATATTCCAGTAGTTGACTCATCATTTATTTAAATCTGCCAATTGAGGGCAGTCCTGAGATTTAACTTCTCTGCTGTTCCAGCCAAAGGGCCAAGTTATGTAACAGGCCTTTATTTTTACTGTAGAATAGTTTGAAAGTGCAAAACTCACTTAACTGTGAACATCAGCTCACCCCAACAGGCCTCAAAACTCATGAGACAATGCAATTTGCTTTTGGACTTATGTTTGTTTCCTCTCTTCTTTAAATGTCTGAAATCTAGGTTAGACTTTGGGTGCCCTTTGTCTTTTGCTGAGTGAACTTGTTCTAAAGCAAAAGTCCAAATAACACTGTTTAGAAGTTGGAACTCTTGCACGTGAGAGGAATGGCTTCACTTTAGAACTTACTACAATTTTGCATTACATGTTACGAACTCGGAGAACTGTGGATTGTTCGAAGTCTGAAGGTCAAACTAGATGTCATACAAATGCATGCTCCAACCTGGAAGTGCTTCTTATTTCATTAAAAATCTGTGGAGGAAGGTTAACTCTTTCCTCCTGTACCATTTTATTGCCAAAATCACTGCACTGAAACAGTGATTTGCAGAAAATGGCTGCTTCAGGAGCACACAGTCACCGTGGTGGGGGTGGGCGGGTGAGTTTCAGTAGGAAAGTGACATGAGGGGAAATAGTTAACCTCTCCTGCATGGTGCTCTGCCCTGACCTACCAGGTTCAGCCACTCGCCACACTCTTGTTCTCAGATTCCATGTCCCATAAATGCATGGGTCTGAGCCTCGGGGATCTTGCAGCCTGAAAAGGGCCTCCCCCATCCCCCACCTTTTCAGATATGTGAGCAGTTGTCTCTCTGGCTACTATGGGGTGTGATAAGCAGCCATGGCAGATGCTCATAAAAATAAAATACACAACTTAATCTTGAATATATTTAAAGTTTAAATTAAATTTAAAAATTTTAAATTGTTCTTGTGTGTGTGTCCCACCCCCCAATTTTTGTCTTAACGAATGTTTTACTTTGTTTTTATTCTGTTGTACCCCGCCCAGAGATGTAAGTTTGGGGCGGTATAAAAATGTTTTCATAAGTTATATTGAAGAACAGGCCTTGCTCTTGTTTTATGTTGGCTGAAGCCCTGAACAAAAGCAGCAGGTGGTTTTTTTTTTTTTTTAAAAGAGCTGGGGATACACTGCAGCATTTTGTTGCAGGTCCAGTTTGCTTTGCTTCTAAATGCTACCATCGTCAGCAGCCCAACATCCGGAACATGCAAGCAAACATGTCAGATCCGATGTACAGTGGACAGTCCTGTGCCACAAAAAATGGGTGCAAGTGGCAGGTTAGTACCAGTACTGGGAGGAAAGCCTTGATCTAGATGCTTCATCAAATCCTTTATCTGCTTACCTACCAGGAGCCTCTGAACGTTGCATGAAGTTCCATGTTGTAAGCATTTTGCAGCAACTATTTTCTTGTGACTATTTTTGGAGAAAGCAAATGAAATAACTTGCAGCTCACCTTGGAAGGCCTTGCTACGGCTGTGCTGCTATTTCTTCTTGTACACAAAACCAGGCCATGAATGGAATAAGGCTTGAGTAGCTTTATGAAGATATTTAATTTGTTATACCATTAAGCCAGTATTTAGGTTTAGCAGGGATGAAAGACCTGGAGTTGCTTTTTCAAACAGTCATTTATTTCTTTGTAACAGGCAAATGTTCTGTGGTTGCCCAGTTTTCCCTTACTCTGCCTCGTGCCTGTGTTCTTGGGATATTGAGTGTAGGGTGGGCTCTTTTTTTGTTTTTGTTTTTTGTTTTTTGTTCTGGCTTCTCTTCATATTAGGCTGCTTAGATTCTGTATCCTAGAAACAAGGAGTAAAACAAAACTAAGAAATCCTCTGAGATTACTGCTAAAGAGCACACACAAAAGTCTGAAAGGAGGAAAATGACAATCTATTTGAATTCTAAGCCATATGCTTTGATTATAGATGCCAAACAAAGGTTTTTAGAACAGTGTTTTGAATAGATTTTTTTTCTTTCTCTCATGGAAACCCCCCCCCCTCTAATTCCACTGCTCAGAACCCCCTTTGCCTTGTCTGATTGTTGCTCACTAATCTCTTATCCATTCAGGTAAATGTTTTTACATTCTCTGGTTAACCACTTGTATGTAACCCTAGTAGCTTTGAGTTTTGCCCCAGCAGCCTGTACCAGGACATAATGCTGCTTTGTGCACAGTTTCAGTCTCTGGGGCTCTTTATTACTGCTTGGAAGATAATTGGTTTCCATTTTCCCCCTGAGCTCTTCGTACAAGCGTCTATTAACATATTACCTAATGTGCTAGCTTCCCTCCTTTTGTATAGTGGCATTCAGATCTGTATTATCAAATATCTTTGCCCCTAGGACTCCTCCATTCCCAACTGCCCAGTTCTCTATGGTTCCAGAAAGACTACTACAGTTTAATATTGAAGAATTAGTGCTGTGTTTAAGCACTGTACAACTCAAATGGTATGCTCCCTATCCAAAAGGCTTTCAGTCTACAAGTTAAGGATGAATGTTATGGTGTGTCTGTGTGAGTAAGGTAAATTGCTGGTCATGAAGTGAGGTAGGGAAGAGAGAGGTGGCAGTGCAGGAGGAAATAAGGTGGTCTAGGAAATGCTTTGCTTAAGAAAGTGGCTTTTGAGGAGGGGACTACTTTTTTAAAAAAGAAAAGAGGGAGGTGGTTGATGAATAGAGGTGAAGGGTTTAAAGAACAACATTTATTTATTGCATGTGTATGCAGCTCACTCTTGATGACTCTAGGCAGTTCACAACAAAGAAAAATAAAACAATTAAACCACGTGATGATGGATGAGCAAAGGATACAGTCAGGGAATGAGATGTGGAGAATTCTAAAAGTGGGAGTCCTCCGGTTCTGCAACAACTTCAGGGTCTTGACAGGGAACCAATGTATGCACTGGAGAGGAATGACATCATTACAGTGGTGGAATAGAAATGTGTACCAGCACCTGCTCAGACTCTGACTGGAAGAGACTCTCTTGGAGGATGAGAACACCACAGCCGAGAGTTCCGGACCCAATTAAACTCCCTAGATCCAACCAATTCTGAGCAGCCACAGCTTGTTGTACTATCTGCAGTTGTCCACTTGGAGGAGTCCTGGAGTTCAGGGGTCCTGGTGCCCCCCCTCCAAAGCCCCTGTCCCTAGAACCCCCTCTATTACTTCCAGGGCCCAAGGAGCAGAGGAAACAGCATGCCAGGGTCAAACTTCTGCACCAGAGAGCAGCACACTCCTAGCTGCTTGGGGTTTCCCTCCTGATGGGCCTACTTAGGATGAGGGGTTACCAGCACAGCAGTGTTCTCTCTAATTCCCCCCCCCCATCTCTGTGCAGAATGAGTCTTGTTCTGGGCGGGAGTATCAAGGCAGTGTGTGCACACATGCATTCAGAATGGGACCTTCCTGATTCAACCTGAGTGGGATCTAAAATTAACTGAGCAGACATTTTAAAAACTAGTGAGCGTAGGCATGTGCGCACGCCTTAGAGGGAACAGTGCAGCACAGGCACTTGCTTTGGCTCAGGTGAGCTCATCTGAGCTCCAGGAAGGGGTGGGGCTCCTGGCTTCTGCATAACCTCTCATGAGAAGCTAGCTTTTGCTGCCTTCCTAGACCTAGCTATGGAAAATATGAGACTAGTGTGCTGAAAATGAATTAAAAATATTGTCTCCCAGAATTGCTTATTGGAGGGAGATATTGTTAAGATCAAAAAACAAAATTGAGGCATAACAATGTTGTCCTCACTGAAGTTGCGGGGTCATGAAGTTTTACTTTCAGTATGAGTACACTGGTGTCAAACTAGATGTGATTGTGACAGATCTGTATTTCTCTGTTTTTTACACAATATGGATTGGTCCTAGTAATAGGGTGGCGCTTATAATGGCAAGAGGAGCGCATAGGTGAGAAGTGCAGAATCCTCTCTTATCTAACAGCTGCTTTCCTCAGGCATTTTTCTCTTCTGGGATTGCAGATAACCTTTGCTGGGTGAAAAACATTTGGAGAGGCTTGTGGGGAAGTACTTAAGGAGCAGGGAGGGTACTCCTTTGGCTCTCCTTACCCATGGCACTGTTAAGCACACTCCCACCTCTTCCTTCCTTTATGATTAGGACAGATCTGTGTTGAAATACAGATCTGCCCCGGACATATACAATGCAGACCTTGGATTTTGCTGCAAAATGATGATTATCCCTGGGATTTGAGTTATTTCAGGGCATGTATCATGTGTAGTGCTTAGACAAATTGCTTCTCTGCGCATAGTGGACTTTGAAAGTGCAAGATTTCCTTTATTAGATAAATTCTAACACCATGAGCAGCAGAATCACTGAGCAGAGTGCAAAGGGTCTTCCTTCCATCCACATTATCTTCCTTTCTAAAATGGCTTGGTTAGTGTTTGCATTACTTAGTGAATGCAAACCTCCTGAACCTGGGCAGCAATCCTCTCCTGAGTCACGGACTTCCAGGATCTGTTTTTGCTAAGCTTGGGAGGTACTTAGTAGGTCTGCCATAAGCCGAGTCAGCTGGAAAATGACAGCTATCTGTGTCACAGCCAAGGCAGGGGGTGGGGTAGGGGAGCAGACACCACTCTGTGCTCCCCAGCCAGAAATATGCTTAGCATATGTAGAGATGCCTTGAAAGACGGAACAGTAAATCTCACTGTACACTGAAGAATGCATAATTTTTCTTCTTCTTCCTAATTGTGGCCATGGGCTTTTCACGAATTCCTTTCAGCTGCATGTGTATAGGACTTATGGTGTTGATCTTCTCATTTCCATGGTTCTCCCTTTTTTTAGAGTCCCTCTGTCTTCAGCTTTCTTAGTGTATAGGTAAGACATAACAAAGATCAGATAAATGGAAAAATGACCTTTCAGCCAAGTTCCACGAGGTATACAGCATGTTCCTTGATAAGGATAACTCTCTCATAAGTCTGAAAAATCTTATGAGGACTGTGTGTCACTGTGAATACTTCAGGGAGAGAATATTTTTAAATGCAGCTTAAAAGCAGGCACTCTGGATAAAATTGCCCTCCTTTAACTCCAGAATGTGGGTGTGCACATAGATTATTTTCCTCAGTTTTACCATGCAATCATATTCTTGTTTACTTGGAAGTAAGTCCCGCTGAGTTCAATGGGGCTTTTTTCCTATACATAGGTAAGTGTGCATAGGATTGCAGCCTTGATGTTTAAACTAGGCTTATACAACTTGTGACCCACCCAATATGGATGGAGGCCCATCTCTTGTTTTGCTGTTTGCCTTGGATTTCAAGAATTTGAGAACTGCCAAGTATCAGCTTGATTAGTGCTTTTAGAACTTTTAATATTTAGATCTACTCAGCAAAACTGGACAACTTTGGCAATAATCTCTACCACTGTTACTACACTTGCTCTGTACATGTATCGATCTATACCTTTGGACTTACTTTGGGGGATCTGGCTCAAAACTTATTTGGAAGTGTGTATAACAGACAGACTACAGTCTGGACACAGGTAGATGCCAACACTAGGATACCCCAGAGCAGCAACAAACTCGGAGACAAGGCTTTTGAAACAAAGTAATTAAAACTTAGAGGTACAGTGTAAATGGTAGTATTTGGCATACTGTCACAATTGCACAGGGAGTGAAGGTAGCTTCCGGGGACTCGATAAGGAGGGTGGGGGAGTGAAGGACCTGAAGACTCCAGTAGCCTTGTGGTTGGTGGGTGATGGAATGTAGACAGAAGCAGGGGGAGAGGTGGGGAAAGAAAAATGGACAGAGAGAAGAGAGAACTAAGAGCAGTTTAATACTTGTTTGTTTCTCCTCCTTGTTCTTGTGTGATGTAAAAAAGCAATAACTTCCCACCTTCAAAGGTACTGCTCAAGTAGAGGACAAGGAAAAGCAGTGAGGTGCCAACATGGCACCAAGTTTCATGGTACACCATATGCTCACAGCTAGCAAAAGGGACCAATGGGGTTCCCAGGCTGCCAGGTTTAGCCTGTGGCAAGCCCACATAGGAGAATGGACTAGCTTCAGGAGGCTCTGGGAGTTTACTCTCTAGAGGTTCTCAAGCAGTCAGATACAGGGATGGTCCCATGGCAGGCTCATGCAGAGAGTGACTCCAAGATTCTGGGTTGTAAGACTGTCCAGTGCAGGACCCCCCAACAGTTGGATGCAAGGAGTGCTTAAGGATAGTAACTTCAGTTCAGTTTTTTTCTGGACCAGTGTTCTAGTGTTGAGGCTCAGCAGCCCAGTAATTCAGCTAAGACAGGGGAAAGGGCATGAGTGCACTGTAGGTTGGTAGGCTCTGAAGCAATAGAAGCATTTTGTGCCATGGTAGTAACAGCAAAAACACTTCCCAGAACTTGTCACGTGTGTTTGGGGACAGAACCTTTTATAATTTTCTGTTCTCTACAGTTTTCCAAAGGTGGGGAATTGTTTAAAGAGGACAAAAGAACTGGACTTGAGGGTGTGGATGCGGTGGTAGTTATTCAGAGGAAGTGCAGTACAAAAGAGCTCTGTTATTCCAGATCTGCATGACTGACTTTAGACTTGACCTTGATTGCATTCCAGGGTACTCTGGGGGTTTAAAAGCTCTCCAGCCTCAACAGCTTTTAAAAGATCTTTTTGCTGTGTCAAGTACTCAGGCTAAGAATGCACAAGTTTCAGTGGGGGTGTGCCAGCTTTTGCACTGGTTCAGTCTTTGTATGACACTGCTGCTTGATCCAAGCAGAGACCAGTTTCCTCCTGACAAGTGCCTGTCCATTCTCTGTTTCCATTGGTTCCTGTAGAAAGCCAGAGCTTCCCAAAGGCGGTGGGGTGGTGGGTAGGGAAAAGCTGGCTGGTTACAAATTTTTGCTCCTAGCACTAGAAGTGGCGCTCCTGCTCCAGTAGCAAATTTGGCTGCTATGTTAACCATCCTGTGCTTCCGAGAGCTGTGTTTTTGATGACAGCCAAATCCCTGTAGTAATAAAAGAGTTAATTTACCCTGCCAGAATTTAAATGGCAGTATAGAGAGTTTGTATTTTCTTTTTTAGAAGATGGGCATTTGGCCTGTTGAATGAACTCCCTGTGCCCATGCACCTTCTGCGTGGGGATATCCCAGTAAAGCCAGAGGAAGTCTTCTTCTTCTGTAAACTATGTTAATAATGGCCCTTTTCATTTACTGCTCAAATACAGTTGATTATAATAACTTTTCTGCAGCTGGGCTTTATGTCCTGCGCCAAAGAAAAGCAGCACAAGTTGTCAGTGTTCTAATTTGGCCCACAGCAAAGAGGAATAGTGGCAACTAAACAACGCAAATAAAATGGAGCTATTGACAAGACGCTAGAGCAGTTTTCCTTCTGCCTCTTCTTCATCTGAATGCAGTCTCTAAAGGAAAGGAAGCCTGCTTACAATGGAAGGTCTACATTTAGAAAAACAACACTACCTCTCCTTTCCTCCATGGAATTGGGTAAGAAATGGTGTAATGTTACTTAGTGGGCGGGCTTTCATGGGGAAACTGTATCGAGCAGATCTTTCTATTGAAATAACACACACTCATCTTTGCATGCTTTGATCCAAATGAAAATATGTCTGATATAGTGAAATGTAAACTGCCATAAATCTGGACTGTAGTTCAATAATTCCAAGAAGTTTTAATAAGTGTGGTTTATAGACATTCTCAGTAGTTGCTTAGGGTTGTCTGCAGATGCCCATTCCTTAGTCATGTTTTGCATGAAGTTTGTATTCTTAATATTGCTTGATGGCAGTTAGGAAATAATTTCTAAATAATAATAAAAATGCACCAGCTTGCACTTTTGTGAAAATTGTCTGCTTGAGTCTGGCTGTTTTGGAACAGAATACTGGAGGGAAGCCTAAAGCACAGCTCTCAAACTGGAGATTGGGGCAGGTAGGGTGTGTGGGTGTGTCTATAACTGCAGATGCCAGGGGTTGACCCAGGGAGGGTGGCCCTAGAGACTGAAGCATCTTTTAGTCAGTTGCTTCTTCTCTGGGATGGTGCAATCCTCTGCCTTCTCCAGAAACTGCCTTGCAATGCCATCCTATGCATATTTACTCAGAAATATGTCCGTTGTATCCAGTGAAGCATGCTTAGGATTGCAGCCTGAGAGCAACAGCAGTTTAGGGAGTTGAGAAGACTTGGCATTTGTTTGGAACTGGCATGCACTCCAATTGCCCCACTGAGGGACAAGACTAAAATTGTGGGTCCTCTAATGTGAGAAAAAGATCCCCAAGTAGCTGCTAATTGCTTTCATTAAATATTGTTGGTTAGGTTTAATGTAATACTGTGACCTTGGCCCTCGCACAGCAAGTCATGGTTGGTTCGCACCCACTGGGGCATTTTATTTATATTTATTTATTTATTGTTAAATTTATATACTGCCTTTCATTAAAACAATCCCAAACCATTTGAGTTGTGCACCCCTGCTTTATACCATCTTGTCAGGATAGCCTTTACATCTTCACCTGTCAGGCAGAGAGAAAATGAAGAAGAGCCTGCAACTTATTGGCATGGGAAGGATAGTGCAAAAAAAGACCAATTAGTTAGCATTTTAAAAGAAAAATAGCTTCCTTAGTTATCGTTTGCTAAGGGCTACTACCACTGTGCATATTTATATACTGCTTTTCAACCAAAATTTTCAAAGCAGTTTACACAGGAAAATAAATAAATTAAAATGGTCCCCCTTCCCCAAAGGGCTCACAATCTTAAAAACATGGTAGACTCCAGTCACTGGAGGGGTGCCATGCTGGGGTTGGATAGGGCCAGTTGCTCTCCTCTTGCTAAAGATAGGAAAACCACTACTTGAAAAAAGTGCTTCTTTGCTCAACTAAGTAGAGATGCAGTAGTGAGGAATACATACATAGTTTGTGTTGTGTTGTACCTGAGCAGTTGAATGGACATGGTATGCTATGTATGTGTAATGGTTCACATACTTGTGAATTACATTTATGTAATCTCGGCCTTGATGAAGACCAGCCATTAAAATATTATCGCTCTTTGGAACTTGAAACTATTCTTTGCTGAGTGCAAGCTTTTATAGATGCTTTTAAAAGAAGGGTGGTTTTGCTTGAGAAAGTCAGAATCACTCCACTTGTGCAGGTAATGATGACTTGTTTTCTTTTTTCCTTTACCTGAGATGAACTTGGCATCTCTAGTAACAGTTAGTCTTCCTGGTAACTAGTGTCTGATGATGTAGCAATGTGAGTTGATTTAGTGCCAAATGTTTATGCTTTCATAAGACCAAGAGGGGGAAAATCCTGCCCAAGTTTGGGATGCAGCCTGAATTCCATGTGCATGAGTACAGCATGGCCCTTGTTAAGAGTGCCTCCTAGGAACAATTCAGGCATTACTTCTTATTTTTATAAGAAGCCAATACACTACCCATCATCTGTAATGAAAGAGTTATTTTATTTCTCTTGGGCAATTTGACATGGTTGCTGTTTTTAAAGGTTTATTTGTTTGCAGAAGGTGTATATGCAGAACAGGATGTTTTGAGAAACGTAGTCAACAGAATTTCAATCAAAAGCTGAAGACAAGCAGATGTAATTTCAGCAATGACTCCACTGTAGAAGCACTCTCATCTCGCTGTATCCTTGACATGTGTACCATTTTCTTCAAGAATTGGGCTTGATAGAAATGCATACTACTGATTGGCTGGCTCTTGTGCTATTCATGAAGCTGTTCTCTGTTCCTTCTCAGAACCAGATCGAACATTCCTTCTCTGTTTAGTTCACAACACTGATTTTCTCGTCCATTGTGATTAATCAAGAATCCTCTTCCCCTACCCTGCAGGAGCCAATTTAAATCTTTTCCTTATGTATTATTTTCTTATATACAATTGGGGTGGTGGGGGTGGAAGTGGAATGGAAACTGTCCTGTAACTGGCTGTCTGGTCACTTTTTAGATCACACATTAGGTTTGCCTACATTAGTGAATACATAAGGAGAAGGTCATGACTGTTTGTGCTGGCAAGGGCTGTTTGTTGTGTAGATTGACCTTGTAAAATTGAGGGTCAGTTGGAAGCCATGCCCTAAAGTCAGATAGGTGTGCCCTATCTCTAATCTTAGCCTTTAAGAAAGAATCTTAACAAAGTAGCCCAACTCTTATTTACTGCTTATAGCAGCCTAATGTTTGGCAACACTCTTGGAATGAGATTGCATGCCCTGACCACTACGTCTGTCCTATCTATCTATCTATCTATCTATCTATCTATCTATCTATCTATCTATCTATTAACCAGACGCAGCAAAGCAGCCCCAAAATATAACCGAGCCTCATCCATGTTTCACAGTAGGTATGGTGTTGTCTCATCTGTCCAAAGGACATTCTCCCAGAAGCATTGTGGCTTGTCAATATGCATTTTAGCACATTCCAGTCTGGCTTTTTTGTGTTTCATCAGTAAAGTCCTCCTGGGTCGTCTTCCATTGAGCCCACTGTAACTCAAAAAGCGACAGCGCAATCAGACACTGATGGACCTTGACTTTGGAGTTCAGCTTGTATCTCTTTGGAAGTTGTCCTTGGCTTTTTGTCTACCATTCTCACTATCCTTCTGCCCATTCTGGGGTCGATTTTCCTCTTGCGGCCGCGTCCAGGGAGGTTGGCTACAGTCCCATGGACCTTGAACTTCTTAATAATATTTGCAACTGTTGTCAAAGGAACATCAAACTGCTTGGAGATGGTCTTATAGTCTTTGCCTTTAACATGCTTGTCTATAATTTTCTTTCTGATCTCCTCAGACAACTCTCTCCTTTGCTTTCTCTGGTCCATGTTCATTGTGGGACACATGATGATACCAAACAGCAGAGTGACTACTTTTCTCCATTTAAATAGGCTGAATGACTGATTGCACGATTGGAGACATGTGTGATGCTAATTAAAGAAAACAGCTAATTTGAAATATCACTCTGATCCAATTATTCAGGGGTACCAAGAAATGTGTCCAGGCCTCTTTAGAATATCTTTGTAGAATAAGCAATACTTTATCTCTTTTCACACTTGCTTTGCTTTGCTCGATGACATATCAAAGGCATGCAGGTATACATGGGACAATTGCTTTTCATTTAATCGCTTTTCAGGAGGCATAAAACACTTTTTCAATGAGCTGTAAGGGTACCAACAAATTTGTCCATGTGTGTAAGTAATAACTGCTGCTTGGATGTCTTTTGATAATTTTTTTATTGATGTAATGCCTGCTAGGGGTGTCCATGGAACTGGCTAGCCTGGTTCGGTTTGGGACCAGGCCAGTTCGGTCCAGCACCCACTCGAAATGCCTCTCCCTGGGTCCAGTCTGGGGGGTGGTGGTTCGCAGATCAAATACTATTTTTTAACTTACCCCTTCTGGGGGGCTTCTCTGAGGCGGTGGGGGGTGTACACAGAGGTCCCCTCCCCCACTGGCCTCCATTATTGCAGCCATTGCCAGGTCTGGGCAGTCTTTGGCCCTTTCCCGGCCTTTCCCCTGGCATGGCAGCCATTTTGGAGGCCGCCATGCATGCACAAATGACCCTGTGTGGCTGGGTCATGACCTCTGTGGAAATCCCCCTGCCTCGGAGAAGTCCCCCCAGGAGGGGGTAAGTTTAATTTTTTTAAAAAACCTCTTTGGTATGTAAACCCCTCGAACAGCCAGGGGCCGTTCAGTCTGGAGTCAAGCCGAACTGGGGGTGTTTTGGCTTGACCCTAAACTGTCGAACTGAACCGGCTTGTCGTCAAACCAGTTCTGCTCCAAATCTGTTTGTATACCCCTAATGCCTGCTTCCTATTCCTAATTATCAGTTCAAATTTTAAAATTAATGAACACTTACCTTTTTGTTCGTGCTATAACAATGGCAATAGCTATGGGTGCATTTGATATTGTAATAGGCAGATCTTGTTTAACAGGCAGATCATGTTGGTCATGCAGAAATTAAGGCTGTACCAACTTTTTGCCTGCAAGCATTTTCAGGGTGAGAAATGTGAGGGTGGAAAAGATCCCCCCCAAATCACCAACCTCAACTCTTTGCAGCTGCTTCAGTGCCATTTTAAAAAAACAACACCACACACTTGATAAGGTTTCTTCTCCTTCTTTTTTACTCCATCAAGGCTACTTCGTTGTCTTGGTGCCACATGTCAGTGAGGGCAAAGACGACTTGTTTGCCCTCACTCTGCACAGGGGAGAGGGAAATGTCTCCCACAGTTTGTGGCACCTCCTACTTATTTTAAGGGAGATTTATGCAGACATTCCCAATGGATTCCACCCATTGTTTATCTTGTCTTTATCACTTATAATAATCTCTTGGATTGCAAGACTGAGTGAGATAAAATTTATGAACTAACTAATAATAATCTTTTATCAATTTTATTACATCATCGTTTATCCTTTGCAACAACGGCCTTAATTTGTGGACTTCAATTGAACATTAACGTCTCCCATATCCTCACTATAAGAGTACATGTGAGAGAGGTTATTGTCAGTCGAGAACAATGTCTCAGTTGTATGCTCTGTGTCACAAATTTGAACAAGGAACAGCGGAGAGCCATTTTTCATGAAAACGCAGCGTTTTGAAAACGCTGTTCATAGATCTGACAAAAATTTTTTACATATTCTTTCAGAAGTCTTTTCATTCAGAAATGCATTTGACTATGGATGAGCAGGATTTTTCTAATGTTCATTCTTATAACTAGTGATTTTACTACTTGATTTTAATGTGGTTGCTTACTCCTTGGGGAACAGAATAAAAATTTAAAAATCTAGCAGGATGAGAGCAACTGGCCCCATCCATCCCCAGCACAGCATCCCTCCAGTGGCTGTTGCTGGTGTCTATCTTAGGTCTCTTTTTTAGATTGTGAGCCCTTTGGGGACAGGGAGCCATCCATCTGTGTAAACTGCATTGGGAACTGTGGTTGAAAAGTGGTGTATAAATATTCGTAGTAGTAGGAAAAACTAGTTAATCTCAAATGCTTTTGTAATACTATGAGTTGCAGTTGGATATCTCAGTGCTCATTTCTTTCTAGATTTCCAGGTACACACTTCTTGAGTAGTTCCTGCATTCCTTTATGTCAGACGCTTTTTGCTTCTCTTTCTATTTTTCTAGATATTCTAAGTGTGTACAATACTTGGTGTCGTTGCTAAAGGAACCTGGGTTTTAAAAAAACACCTGTGAAAATATTATTGTTGCTAAAACATGTTTTCGTAAGCTGGCATTTGCTTTATTACTGACATCTTCCACCCCCATCCCTGGGGGCTAATAGGTGTGGGTATATCTCATGATCTCTGGAAAGAGTTCAATGTATTCCACAGGGTAGATGACTGTACTGTTGGAAATCTGTTCTGCTGGGTGGGTTCTGTTGGCGCAAATTCTAGTTTCAACAACAGGTCAAACTCTAAGGAAACATGTACAGGACAAGGAAGACTTTTAGATTCAGAACGTTCTGTCGGGTCACGATTCATTACAATGCAGAAGTTATGTCAGGCTAACAAGCTTCTCCAGTGCTACTGCCATCTTTTAAAATATGTTTTGGTCCTCCACACTCTGCGTTGATGTCATGCATAGCATTCCATCTGTTTTAAATCTCCATCTACCGGAGATCAAAGCCCTAAGTTCTGTGTGGCAGGTACCATCTGACAAGGTCCTGTGAATTTTCTTGCAGATTGTCACAGAAAGTGACAGTGATGATTATATAATGTTGGGTACTCATGGCTTTTGTGCATGTGTTCTTTTAGGAAGAACAGGTAAAGGAAGCATTGCATAAGATTGTGGGAAATATTAGGCTACTCTGGTGTTCTCCATAGCAAAGAAAATGTGTAAGTAAAACATGCATGCACGTGCATCTTGAAATACCCATGCATATGCCTCTGGGAAACCTGGATTAATCAGGTTTCTCAAAGGCATGTACATGAGTGAGTAATGTTGTTTGTACATGCATTCTTTACATTCACGTTTTATGCTTCTGTTGATGAAAAGTGGTGTAGCCCTGTTTGTTTCCCACAAACGTAGTGATGAGTAGCACCACTCTAACATCATTAATTCAGAATAGAGCAGCTCCTTTACTCTATTTCTCATTAGTTATGCCGGAAAATGTGTCCAAGTGTGGTAGTGAACTAATGTGATCAGTGTGGGAAGAACTGAGAGTCTGCTTGCTTTTCTGGAGGGTGGGGATGGTATTACTATCTGTCTACTTAGTGGCTTTGCTTTGACTTCCTAAGGGCTGCTTCTCGTGTGGGTGGGTGGGTGCGGGGGAGCATGTAAAATGTGTGCAGTTATGCTTATTGCAAAATATAAACGTGTTGTGGTTGCACATGATTATCTATGTGTAGTCACTCCCCCACCCCGCAAAAACTAAAACTAAAAGGGGGAATATCCAGAAATATGAGGGGTGTCTTGTTGGAGGGCACCACTGTCCCACCCATGTAGCAAAATAGCAACAATATAGTTTTACAAATATATAATGACATAGTAAACTATTCCACTACTTACTTAATTTACTTACTTGACTTATTTTATTTTTAACATATTTTTATACTGCCCAAAACTCGCTTCTCTAGGCAGTTTACAACAAAGCAAAATAAATGACAACAGAAACAGTTAACACATTACAACAATTTAAAATTTTAAAACAATATTTTAAAACAATGTTAAAACCATTAAAACAATGTTTAATTAAAAGCCTGGGTGAACAGATGCATCTTTAAAGATCTTTTAAAAGTTGTCAGAGATGGAGAGGCTCTTATTAGTCATTAGGTGTTGTCGTATATTCATTCAGAACTTAGCCACGCTGTAAGTAACATTGGCTTGGTGTTCTGACAAGAGAATCCTCTTCACTGCCTGGTATGTCCTTAATAAAAGGTAAAATTAACTACTCACATGAGTCCCTATTAAAAATTGCCATATAATAAAACATGACCCACATCCTCTATGGCCTGTGCATCACAAGGGCAGTAGCATTCAGCATTAAGAAATCCTGCCATATAGAAGCATTGAGGCAATATGTCAAAACTAGCCAGCGCAAATGCTCTGCGGTAAAGGTAAATTGTGCCGTTGAGTCAATGTCGACTACAGAGCCCTGTGGTTGTCTTTAGTAGAATACAGGAGGGGTTTACCATTGCCTCCTCTTGTGCAGTGTGAGATGATGCCTTTCAGCATCTTCTTATATCACTTCTGCCTGATATAGGTGTTTCCCATAGTCTGGGAAACATACCAGCTGGGATTCGAACCGGCAACCTCTGGCTTGGTAGTCCAGCCATTGCCCCGCTGTGCCCATTATGTGGCTTATGCTCTGCAGTACTTAAGGGTAATTAGAGCTTGGCAATAATCAGCCGGTTTAGTACTTAAAGAAAATCTCCATATTTTGAGTTGGTTTGGGGCCATACTCCTCTCGTTTTTCCATTCTATAGATAATGTTCTTTGCTTTACAGCCTTTTTTTGCTTGTTCATAGCCCATAGATTGCAGTGCTTCAGGAGAAAAGCCGTAAAGAGCAAGCTTTTCTTTAACAGCTGACTTTCACTATGATCGGAAGCTGTCTTCAAGTATCGGTGGGGCCTGCCCCATAAGAGAATACGACCTTCAACCAGCAGTTAAAGATGGTAATCTACATCCGGGTCTCCACGTTTATGACTCCCAATTCCAATCTCAGCACTGTTTTAGAGACACATCTAGGGACTTGCATAATTGATCTTAAAAACTTGGATTGTACTGTGTCTACCAAAGCAAGATTAGAGTAAGGAAACAAATGTGCATCATATAGTAACTGTGCAACTGCTTTTGCCTCAAATAGTTTCAGGACCGCAGGGACATATCGCCCTCCCTTGGTATGATAGTAAGATTTAAAAAAGGAGATGGAAATTGCTGGTTAGTGAGGAGAGCATAGCGAACAGAGCATAGCAAACAGGATGTAGGGGTTTAGCGGGAAGTGTGCGGGGGAGCCTGGAACAAGCCCCTGCGATCACAAGGAGCCTGGTGGAGAAGAGAACATAAGTACATATCCCTCCCTCGTATCCCTCATATTCTTGGGAAAGGCTGTTTGGACAGTTAAATAGTTGACCATTACAGCTGAGACCTATCCTAATAAACTATCTAATAAATGGACAATAAGCTCCCTAAATACTGTAAACAGCCAACAAAAACAGTATGAAGATAGAAGGTCAGCAGGGGAAGGGGCACTTCCCAGTGTATTGCATAGAGTGCCACATGTATGACTATTTGCCCCATGGGCAGAAGTCATGGGTGTGTGCTTGGTGCAAGGAGCTCCTGGCTCTCAGGGAACAAATCCGTTCCCTCAAAGTGGCGGATCTGGAGAAGCTCAAAGAGACAGAGAGGTATGTGGATGAGACCTTCAGGGATGTGATAGAGGCATCCCACTCCAGGGCTGGTAGCTCCTCTGCTGTCAGGGAGAATGAAGGTCTTGGGCAAGGAGGACATCGGTCTGAGGAAGAGGGAAATGCTCCTTTAGAAGGGACCCCTCCTTGTAGTTGGTGATTCGATTATTAGAGGGATAGAGAGATGGGTTTGTGACCCGCGTATTGACCGCACGGTGACTTGCCTGCCTGGTGTGAAGGTTGCGGACATTATGCAGCGTCTAGACAGGCTCCTAGGCAGTGCTGGGGAGGAGACAGCTGTCGTGGTGCACGTCAGCACCAACGATGTGGGGAAATGCAGTTGGGAGGTCCTGGAAGTCAAATTTAGGCTGATAGGTAGCATTTTGAAGTCCAAGACCCCCAAGGTAGCATTCTCAGAAATGCTACCTGTTCCACGCGCAAGTACAGTGAGACAGGCAGAGCCGAGGGGTTTCAATGCGTGGATGAGATGTTGGTGCTGGGAGGAGGGGTTTAGATTTGTTAGGCACTGGGACACATTTTGGGGCAAGCAAGGCCTGTACAAAAGGGACAGGCTGCACTTGAACCAAGATGGAACCAGACTGCTGGCGCTTAAAATCAAAAAGGTTGCAGAGCAGCTTTTAAAATGACACCTGGGGAACAGCCGATGGGAGCTGGGCAGTATCCCATTTAGCAAAAGCCATACTTTAAAGTGTGAGGCTGCAAAGAATTCAGATAAAACAGAAGGGGACAGAGCAGAACCGCATAAAGAGCAGACAGAAGGCTGTGCCATACAGTCAAAGAGTCAAAAGAATAGCATACATCAGGGGAGAGATTCAGTAAATAGGTGCTTATATGCCAATGCCAGAAGCCTCTGAGCCAAGATGGGTGAGCTGGAGTGCTTGGTTGCTAACGCAAAAATAGATATAGTGGGCATAACAGAAACATGGTGGAACAGTGAGAACCAGTGGGACACTGTTATCCCTGGGTATAAACTCAATAGAAAGGACAGGGAGGGGCGCCTTGGAGGAGGGGTAGCACTGTATGTTAAAGAAGGCATAGATTCTAACAAGCTAGAAAACCTAGGTGGACTGGAGTCCTCCACAGAAACCCTGTGAGTGACTATACAAGGCTGGAAAGGTAACGTGCTACTGGGGATGTGCTATTGTCCTCTGGATCATAATGCCGACAGTGACTGGGAGTTGCAGGAGGAAATCAGGGAGGCGTCAAGGAGAGGCAGGGCTGAAATTATGGGTGATTTCAATTACCCACACATAGACGGTAAATTGAACATTCAAGTCAGGACAAAGAGGTCAAATTTCTAGATATGCTAAATGACTGTGCCCTAGAACAGTTGGTCATGGAACCAACCAGAGAGAAGGCAACCTTGGATCTAATTCTGAGTGACACCCAGGACCTGGTGCGTGACGTCATTGTCATCAGCCCTTTAGGGAACAGTGACCACAGTGCCATCAAATTCAGCATACATGCGGGGAGAGAATCACCAAGGATGTCTAACACAGACATTTTGAATTTCAGAAGAGGAAACGTCTCCAAAATGAGGAGTATGGTGAAAAGAAAGCTGAGGGGGGAAATCAGGAGAGTCACTTTGCTCCAGAGTGCATGGAGTTTACTCAAAACCACAATACTAGAAGCCCAGTTAGATTGTATACCCAAAAGGAGGAAAGGTACCACTAAGTCCAGGAGGATGCCAACATGGCTAACGGGTACCATCAAGGAAGCCATAAAAGGGAAGAAGACTTCCTTCCGAAATTGGAAGGGCTGTCCAAACGAAGAGAACAGAAAGGAACACAAACTCTGGCAAAAGAAATGCAAGGTGACAATAAGGGAGGCAAAAAGAGAGTCTGAGGAACATTTAGCCAAAGGTATCAAGGGGAATAACAAAAACTTCTTTAAGTACATCAGAAGCAGGAAACCTGCCAGGGAGGCAGTTGGACCATTAGACAATGAGGGAGTGAATTATTAAGGAGGATATGGAGGTTGCAGAGAAGCTGAATGAGTTTTTTGCATCTGTCTTCACGGCAGAGGATACTGAGCATATACCTGTTCCTGAACCAGGCTTTTTAGGGATGGAGGCTAGAGAGCTGAGTCAGATAGAAGTGACAAGGGATTATTTTCTAAACTGTCTGGAAAAACTGAAAGCTAACAAATCACCAGGGCCGGATGGCATCCATCCAAGAGTCCTCAAAGAACTAAAATGTGAAATTGCCGACCTCCTTGCTAAAATATTTAGCTTATCCCTGAAATCGGGCTATGTACCAGAGGACTGGAGAGTAGCAAATGTAACACCGATTTTCAAGAAGGGGTCCAGGGGCGATCTGAGAAATTACAGGCTGGTTAGCCTAACGTTCGTTCCAGGCAAATTGATGGAAAGCATCCTCAAGGATAAAATTGTAAAGCGCCTAGAAGAACAGGCCCTGTTGGGAGTGAGCCAGCATGGGTTCCGCAAAGGTAAATCTTACCTGACCAACCTTTTGGAGTTCTTTGAGAGTGTCAACGAGTGTGTGGATCAAGGTGATCCAGTTGACATAGTGTACCTGGACTTCCAAAAAGCTTTTGACAAAGTTCCTCATCAAAGACTCCTGAGGAAACTTAGCAGTCATGGGATAAGGCGACAAGTACATGTGTGGATTGCTAACTGGTTGAAAGACAGTTAACAGAGGGTAGGTATAAATGGAGAGTTTTCACAATGGAGGGAAGTAAGAAGTGGGGTCCCCCAGGGATCTGTTCTGGGACTGGTGCTTTTTAATTTATTCATAAATGATCTAGAATCGGGGGTAAGCAGCGATGTGGCCAAATTTGCAGATGATACCAAACTCTTCCGGGTAGTGAAATCCATAACTGATTGTGAAAAGCTCCAAAAGGATTTATCCAAACTGGTGGAGTGGGCGACAAAATGGCAAATGCGGTTCAATGTTGGCAAGTGTAAAGGGATGCACATTGGGTCAAAAAAACCCCAACTTCAAGTATATGCTGATGGGATCCGAGCTGTCGGTGATGGACCAGGAGAGGGATCTTGGGGTCGTGGTGTACAGCTCGTTGAAAGTGTCGACTCAATGTGCGGCAGCTGTGAAAAAGGCCAATTCCATGCTAGGGATCATTAGAAAGGGGATTGAAAATAAAACGGCTAACATTATAATGCCCTTATACAAAACTATGGTGCGGCCACACTTGGAGTACTGCGTACAATTCTGGTCGCCACATCTTAAAAAGGACATTGTTGAACTGGAGAAGGTACAGAAGAGGGCAACCAAGATGATCAGGGGCCTAGAGCACCTTTCTTATGAGGCAAGACTACAACACCTGGGGCTTTTTAGTTTAGAAAAAAGACGACTGCGGGGAGACATGATAGAGGTCTATAAAATCATGCATGGTGTGGAGAAAGTGGAGAGAGAGAGATTCTTTTCCCTCTCACACAACACTAGAACCAGGGGTCACTCCATGAAATTGATTGCCAGGAAGTCTAGGACCAACAAACGGAAGTACTTTTTCACACAACGCGTGATACACTTGTGGAACTCTCTGCCACAGGATGTGGTGACAGCCAACAACCTGGATGGCTTGAAGAGGCATTTGGATGACTTCATGGAGGAGAGGTCTATCAATGGCTACTAGTCGGAGGGCTGTGGGCCACCTCCAGCCTCAAAGGCCGGATGCCTCTGAGTACCAGTTGCAGGGGAGTACTGGCAGGTGAGAGGGCACGCCCTCAATTCCTGTCTGTGGCTTCCAGCAGCATCTGGTGGGCCACTGTGTGAAACAGGATGCTGGACTAGATGGGCCTTGGGCCTGATCCAGCAGGGCTGTTCTTATGTAAGACTAGCAGAGTGTAAAAGCAGTGTCCCAGGAGGGTGGGTCTTAAATCCCTTTTGTTTTGTAACTATTTTGGCTCTTGCTCTCACAAGTTTTTTAATTATACCCTTCAGCCTTTTGGAATAAGTCTTCAGACTCTACCTCAGCTTGATTATGGGTGAAAATTTGCTGACATAGTTGTGACATGCACATCCTCACAAAATGAGGAGTGCTAGTGGTTAGGGCCAGTTTTAACTGACCTATAAAAAACTGATTATTGGGGTGAGGGAAACTCAGTTTATCTTCTCAAGGTTTTTCAGGGAATTGTGGCAGGGGTAGGTGGGCTTACATGGTGGATTTATTGTGTCTGTGTATATCTGGGCGATTTGTAGTGTTGATGAAAAGATGTGGACTGTCCAAAGTGGCGATACTTAATTCTGTGTGTGCTTCCTCTGCTTTAGGTACCAAATGCCTTTCATATAAAATATATGAAACTACTCTTTATCAAATCAGAGTATTGTCCCATATAGCTTAGTACAGTAGATATGACTGGCTGCACCTTTCCAAGGTCTGGAGCAGGGACCTTTCCTTGTTCAGCCTGTCTGAGATCCTTAGAACTAGAAATGCCTGGGACTAAACCAGGGGCCTTTATGTGTACAAAGCATATACTCTACGAGTTGGTTTTTAGAAATGGCAGGGAGTTCTTGCTTTAGCCTTTGAATGGATAATAGTAGTTTTCAAAGCAACTGAAAAAAATTAAAGCCCAATTTAAAAAGTCAGTACCCCAGCTCTCAATAAACTGGACCAAACAGAAAGATCGTTCATACAACTGGTTGAATGAATGCAATCTAAATGAGATGAAGTTCTTTTCTTCTTGGTTGGGATGCTGAGGATAATGCAAGTTTCTCTTGGATAAAGAACAGGCATTTGGAGAGGAACCAGGGCGTCGAACCATTAAAAATTGAGTTCAGTTCAAGTTCAGGTTCATCACTATTTAACTCTCTGGTTCTGGTTCATCAGTATTTTTTAATGTTTCAGTTTAGACACTAATTTTTTTAAAAAAGTTTGATAACCATTTCAGACATTTGGAACCAATTTAGATATATTTCATGCCCACAATTGATTTAGATCTGTAAGAAAATAACTGAAATTAATATAGCTGTCTTTATGTCCCTTTCTTTGCACTCAGAGCTGGCATCAACATACGGCTCTATTGGCCAAATGATGGAGCCCCAGCATGCCGGGAAGGTCCAACACCACTATATGCACTTCCACTGGGCACCCTAAATCCTTCTCATTTATGTTATGTTGGAAGCCAGGGCATTGAGGGGAAATTAAAAATGATCCTTTCTGCCAAACTGGCACTGAGAGGAGTGTCACTGCTGCTTGCCATCAGGTAACCAAGCCCACCACATTTGACTCCACATGTGTAGGCTCTGGTGAACTTTGCAGGTGGTGGTGGCAGCAGCAGTGATGATGACCGGTGGTGCTCCTCTGAGCACTGGCCCAGCTGGAGCTGCTGTTTTAATTTTCTTATCCTTCCCTGACCACTGATGTGTAGTGTTACTGCAAAGTTAAATCAAATCAAATCTCCATTGCTCTAGAAATGAAAACAGTCCCTCCAAACTGTGCTGCTGCTGTTGCAGCTATTTGCTACTTATCATCTACTAAACTTCCTAGGGCCTACCCAAATTAGGGATGTGCACAAAAATGGCTTGGCCTGTTTGGTTCAAATTCAAACCAGCTTCGAACCAGGGTGGGTAGCTTTGGTTTTGGTTTTGCTTGAAACCCTCCTCACCCCATTCAGTTCAAACTCAAACCGGTTCTAAAAAGCTTTACATAGGGTATAATGGGAACATGAACTGGCCCATTACTCTCTATGTGGAGCACCTGGGGCACAAAACCGGGATGGATGGTAGGCACCCAGGGGTGCATACCACCCACCAAACCCCAAAGCAATCAGTCACTCCTGTGATTATTAATGAATCTTTGGATATTTTTTCAGTTTTTGTATTTCTCCCATAGGGAATAATGGGGATTTGAGGATGCCCCATTCCCCCCCTTTGAGGGATGCCTGGGCACCCCAAATTGGGTCTGGGGGCACGGCAGGTTGTGCCAGAACTCTCCCCAGGCAGCCCCAAGTCGGTGGGGTTTACAGGGGGCTTTTCCAGGAATTTTTTAGTTCTGGTCTCACTTAACAGTCTATCTCAGAGTGGATTATCTGGATTGTATGTAATATTATGAAAAGGTCTTCAGAGGAGCTTCCTGTGGAGAGTTCTGGCACAACCTGCTGTGCCCCCAGACCCACTTTGAGGTGCCCAGGCACCCCCCACAAAGTGGGGAAATGGGCCAGATGGGCCACCTCAACCCCCCATTGTTCCCTATGGGAGAAATGAAGAAAAAATGCATTTAAAAAAATCACAGGAGTGACCATTGCTTGGGAGTTCGGTGGGTGGTGGGCACCCATGGGTGCCTACCTCCCACCCCAGGTTTGTACCCCTAGCAGGCCATACTACCAACACACAGTGACACAACTAAAAAGAGACCCAGCTAAGAACCAAAAAACCACCACAGAAACTGACCTGCTGCTACTGTGTCCACACAACTGCAAAGCCAAGGTAACCAAATAAAACATCAGACTACACAACAGCCACACAAACCAACAAGAGACTTATCAAGATGTTGGCACAAGGCAGTAAAACCAGCCCAGCATCACGCAACTGCAAAGAAAGAGAGGCAAGGCAAAAACACACCACGGTGAAGGAGGATAACAAACACCAACTTTTTTTCCTGCTTTTCTCTTCGGGCATGTGTTTTGCCAAAATACAGCTGGGTCTGCCAAGTGGACTCTCACCACCACCAGCAGGCCAGAAGGGAGTCAAGGAAGACTGCAACCACAGTGACTTTGCTAGGCCAGAGGCTTGGCTTCAAGGAGGATTTGAAACTTCCACCTTGGGAGCCCCCACCTTTGCCCTCCCCCGGGCCAATAGGGTGCAGGTTCTGCTTACATGTATTCCTCACTGTTCTGCTTACATGTATTCCCCTATGGGAGAAATGCAAAAATTGAAAAAATCATTAATAATCACAGGAGTGTCCGATTGCTTTGGGGTTTGGGTGGTAGTTGGCATACATGGGTGCCTACCACCCAACCCAGTTTTGCGGTCTCAAACCAGTTTGAATAGAACCAGGCTCTGTTTGGTTCGAACTCGGATCGGCATTGCCAATTCATTGCCCTTTGAACCTTCGAACCGAATCGGTTTGGATTCAACCCTGTTTGCACATCCCTAACCCAAATGAGGGACATGACATGGGGAGGCTGCATGGCATTTTATCCAAGGCTCCCACAGACCTGTAGCCAGCCTTGCATAGACTCCTGCCGTGTACCATTATTATTGTTCTGTAGTAGGGAGCAGACAATAAGGAACTGTGATTCTTCCCTAGGTGTTACATTATTGAGTTATACAATATAGGCAAAGTAAATAGGTTCTTCTACATAATGACTAAACACTCCCCTGCCTGCACTCCCCCCTGCCAATTGAGCTTCCTTTCCTCCCTTACTCAATCTCACAGGCTGGTTCAGACGATCCGCCTCCTCTACACATGAGAAGGATGGGGCTGTTGCGAGAATGTGCTGATATGATCTTGGCACATCCTCTGAGCATATGTCAGGGGTGTTCATCTGAATCGCCCCTCTAAATGGTTTTGCAGCACATGTAGGGGTGATTTGAACGCCCCGACATGTGATCAGATGACGTGTCAAAATTGCTGGAGCACATCCTTTAGTGACATTGGTGTGGGCATGCTCTTGCCACAGCCTCTTCCTTCTCATGTGTAGAGGAGGCTGTTTGTCTGAAACAGCCCACAAAGAACCAGTCTTCTTTCGTTCTTTAATATTATCTCCCCTAACACCAGTTCCTCAGTGCTGTAGCTATACCCCACCCCTCCAGTGCAATACTGCTCAGGGCGGTTCACAACAATAAGACAGAAAGAAGATACAATAAAAGTAATAAAATTAACTAAATTAAACAAACAAACAAAAGTTGTCAGATTAAAAACCACAATCATTATTAGGTTCAAATTAAAACGGAAAATTATACAATGCTAAAGAATCTACCAGATATTACAAAAAACCTCAAAAAGGAGCATTAAAAAGTCTCCTTAAAAAGGTCCATTTTAAGATGTTTTTAAAAAACATTGAGGAGAGGGAGTATGGCGAAGCTCTTCAGGGAGGGTGTTCCAAAGCCGAGGGGTCACAACCAAAAAGGCTCTGTCTCTAGTCCTGCCAACCAGATCTCTGTTAGTGGTGGGGTCATGAGCAGGGTCTGATATGATGAGCAGAGGGCCCTGGCAGATTCATATGGGTGAATGCGGTCCTACTGGTACCCCAGCCCCAAGCCGTGTAGGATGTTAAAGGTCAATACCAACACCTTGAATCTAACCTGGAAGCAGACTGGTAGGCAGTGAAGCTGACGCAGGATGAAGAGGCTGTGTCTGGATAGTAGTCAGTTACCCTAGTATAAACATGTTCTTGTGTTTCTAGAAACTAAGAAACATAATTATGTTCTAGGAACTAAGGAACAGGAATTTTAATGCAAGAATTTTTCTTTAAAGAGAAAAACTTCTGTGTCTCTAGTTCTCAGCTGTGCAGATGGGAGATGTTCCCAATGATGTTTGCTCATCTTTCACTTTTCAGCTGTGTTTGCTGTCAAGTTGCCTTCCCTTTCTCCTTGCTTTTTAATTTCTTTGACGCCTTACTGCCGAGCCTTTTCTGCATACATTTAAACTGGTATAATCTCCAATTAATTTACATGCCTAGCAATTTTTAAAAAATCCTTCTGTATTATGCTCTCCCTGTTTTGTAATCATGTTGTATCTTAATCTGCTCTGGTATCTCCTGTGGAGCATTTATTTTGGGTTGACCAACTAGAAGTTTTCTAGCTGTTGTTGGATTACAAATCCCATTGTGCCCAGACAGAATAAATTATGGATAGAGATGATGGGAGTTGTAGTCCAATAACAGCTGAAGAGCCTCAGGTTTGCCAGTCATGTCTTATTTGTTCAGTCTCTGTCCCTTGCACTCTTGGTTGGCACAACTTTTCTACAGTCTCCCTTGTCCAGTGATATTTACCTGAATAGAAGGCAACCCTGAATTTAAGACTATGCCTTAAAAGAGAAATATTAAATATAGGTTCTACTGGTATGTACCCAAAAGAATGGGGACTCTGAATTCAAGACTACCCCCATATTTAACAGGAAAGAACTGTAGGGAGACCTCATCTTGGATCCAGGAAAATATGGTGATTCTGTGACTCCCCAAGTTCTCTCCCACTCGTTTTGGATTTCTTGCTTAGGAACATAGGAAGCTGCCTTATACAAATCAGACCATTGGTCCATCTAGCTCAGGATTGTCTACACAGACTGGCAGCAGCTTCTACAAGGTTACAGGAGTCTTTCTCAGCCCTATCTTGGAGATGCCTGGGAGGAATTTGGAACCTTATGCCTGCAAGCATTCAGATGCCCTTCCCAGAGCAGCCCCAGCAGCCCCATCCCTTAAGGAGAATGTCTTACAGTGCTCACACAAATGCAAACCAAGGTAGACCTTGCTTAGTAAAGGGGACAATGAGGCATATCTAGGGAAAATAGCACCTAGGGCAAGCACTGAAATTGTGCCCCCTGTCCAAACATCTGACACCCATCATTCAGATAACTTTACCATAATATCAGCTGAAAAATATGTCAAGCTCATTAATCTTTTAATATTTCAAAAACTATTTAGCAGTGGATGTAGCCAGACCAAAAAATGCTGGGAAACTACAAATTTCAGTATGCTGGAGCTCATGAAATACCCAAATACTATGTGGAGGTGTACTTGGAAAACTAAACAGAAGTGCCTGTCTAATTCTCTACTATGCATTGTAGCATCACTATTACATAAGTTTTAAAAATAAATGGAGAATTTGACTTTTCCCAGATACTCTGAAAATAATTAAAGGATGTGCAGAGTAAATTGTGTCATTGCTTGGAATATATTCTAGTATTTCAGAAAGACAGTTAATATGAGAGAAATAGAGCAAGAAACTCCCAGTGGGCCTTAATACTAAGGATTTCACACTGATTCAGAGACAAACTCACCATTAATAACCATATTATTAAGACATCACATTTAACTCATTTATCACAAGAAGCAAAGTAAGAGCAAATGAATACAATCCTAGCTCATAAACTTCAGCTCAGTATTCACAAGCTGATTCTCTGTACATAGTGCCAATCTGAATATGTGTACAGTGACATATTAAATTTTTAATTTTTTTTACTTGTAGTCTCTTTGGGGGGCTTCCTAAAGGCCATGGGGGGGTCTGCAAAGTTTCCCCCCCCTGCTGGCCTCTAGGGCCTCACAGGGACCATTTGAGCATGTGCGGTGGCCATTTTAAAAACTTTTTTTAATGGCCACTGAAAACTGGCCACCGTGCATGCTCAACTGGCCTCTGCGAGGCCTGGCATGGCCAAGGGCTTCACAGAGGCCATTTGAGCATGCGCAGTGGCCATTTTGTTTCTGGCAGCCATTAAAAAAATTAATTTTAAAAATTGCACCCCCCCTTCAAGTGGCGCCCAGGGTACATGCCCTGCCTGCCCCGTCCTAGATACGCCCCTGGGGACAACTGATGTTTGCTAACACAAGACCAGATCTCCTCCTCATCTCTTCCTGCTTGCATAAAGAAATGCTATTCAGCCATGAGATGTTTACCCATACAAACTCTAAAGTGCTCAACAGACTGAGCAGCTGGTATATGTGGCACACCTGCAATGAAATACATGTTCAGTGCACTGTTCCCTCTAAGGCGTGCGCACATGCGCACGCTTATAAGTTTCCTGATGTCCATTCAGTTAATTTTAGATCCTGTTCAGGTTGGCCCCACTCTGAATGTAGGTGTGCACACAGTGCCTTAATACTGCCGCCCAGAACAAAACTCATTCCGCACACACATGAGAAAAATTAGAGGGACCACTAGTTCAGTGTCTGGGAAGCTTTTTAAATAAAGCAGATGAATGCCCTTTGGCCCCTTTTGGCATTTCTGTTTGAGGAATTATCGTACTTTTTTTCACCCTTAACAAAATAGCTGTAGTGCGTTGTTTTGGGAGGCAAGGATATTCTCCAGAAATAAAAGGCATATAGATTTGAAAAAGCAGTCTTTTAATGGGTAGTGGGAAGAAAACAAGTGTGTTGTAGAGAAGTATACATGTAATTGAGGCAGACTACCATGTACATGTTCTAGAGTACATGTTTAATATCCAAATTAAACTTTATTTCCATAACGAAGGAATCCTGTCTAGGATTGGTATCCGTAAAACATTCAGTAGGTGCAGTTCAATCATGGCTGTGAACACTGTAGTGGTGGAAGCTACACTTGCAAAAACTTTGCCTGCCTTGGAAGTTTTAACAGAAGAGAGTGTCTTCTGGTAGGGTTATGACAACCCTAGCCCTAAATGCTGTCTGTGGTTGAGGTTCTTGCTGCCAGATCATTCATTCAGCTGCCAGATCATTCATTCAGCTACCAGGATTTTGTATGGAATTGAGGCCCATGAAATGTTTGATATCCTCAATATGAGTAATGGCCATAATGCTATGTGGAAGTTTCAAGTTCTGCAATAAGGAGTAATCGGGTGTGGAGCCAGCCAAATGGCAGCCTGTGTTTGGCCCCGCCTGGCAGACCCTTTAGTGACACCCCATGTGCGTGATGTCACGGGCATGGCTTGGGCTCTGGAGAGCCCGAGCAAGCTCTCCCCCGGTCATTTCAGGCAGCTGTGAGCAAGGAATTGGACTAAAAGACTTTAGAGTTCCTTCCAACTCTAAGTGTCTGTGACAATATTTAATGCCAGCTTTCATCTTTTGATCTCATTTCTAAAAATTAGGAAAAACATTTATTTTAAAAATAGTCCTGTAGCTTGGTTTTGCAATGCTTGAGAGAGATGGCAGTTTATTTCATGCTTGTGCACTGCCTTCAAGAGGTTATCTTTCAGCCCTGAGATTGATAGCTTGTGGGTGTGCCACCTCAAACGTTGAGAGAAAATGTTTGAAACTGTATGGAAAGCCAGTAATTGCTTCTGCAAGTGGGTTGTGTAAAGAAATTTGATAAGAGTACAGACTTGGAAGCATGATATTCCTGTTAACCCTCTGAGTTACGTGAAACTCTTATTCTTACTTCTTATTCTCTTAATTAAGAAAGGAACATAGGCATTTTTTGGTATCTATTGAAATGGTTCTGACGGCTTTTCTCTTGCAGGATTTGGCAAATCAGCACTTGACAATAGAAAAATGAAAGAACACAGAATGTAGTAACTATATTCATGAGGCTATTGTGTACATTTGTCAATTTTCAAAATTCTCATTTTGTAGGTGTGTCGTTGTGCTGTTCAACCCCAGGAAAAATAAACAACACCATATCCTGAATAACTCCAGGTGAGTGAAACCCAGAAGAGCTCCCACATAGTGGCTGGCCATACATTGAAGGTAAAGTTGTGCCATCGAGTCGGTGTTGACTGCTGGCAACCACAGAGCTATGTGGTTTTGAGCCATGTGATTTTCTTTGGTAGAAGACAGGAGGGGTTTACCACTGCCATCTTGTCCCGCACAGTAGGAGATGAGAGCCGGCGTGGTGTAGTGGTTAGAGTGCTGGACTAGGACCGGGGAGACCCGAGTTCAAATCCCCATTCAGCCATGAAACTAGCTGGGTGACTCTGGGCCAGTCACTTCTCTCTCAGCCTAACCTACTTCACAGGGTTATTGTGAAAGAGAAACTCAAGTATATAGTACACCGCTCTGGGCTCCTTGGAGGAAGAGCGGGATATAAACGTCGTGGTGGTGGTGGTGATGATGATGATGATGCCTTTCAGCATCTTCCTATATCGCTGCTGCTCCATATAGGTGTTTCCCATAGTCTGGGAAAACATACCAGCAGGGATTCGAACTGGGAACTTGCTCCCTGCTGCGCCATTAGGTGGCTGATTGCCATACATTACCTGGGAAGAAAACACAGAGGGTCTTTCTTCCGCCTCTGCCAAAAACAGTGGCTGATATCCTGACTACATGTACTTAGGGAAATCCTGTTGATATTAGAAGAGCAAGTTAAGCATGCCAAATGTGTCCTTTTTATTTTTATTTATTTATCACATTTATATATCACCTCATACAAATGTCTCGTGGCAGTTTACAAAACAAACAATAAAACCAGAATTAAAACCAAATATTAAGAAGTTAAAAAATTAAAAGCAACCAATTAAGCAACAGTAACAACCATCAAAACCTTCTTGCAGCTGATCAAAGGCTTTCAATAGGACTTCCTTGAATAATTTTAAGATGTCAACCCATGAATACTTCCCAGCCAAGAATAGTTGAGAGAGGGAGGAACACTGCTGTTTGTTTTTCTTGTATATTTTCATCTTCTGCTTAAATGTATTGGGACACTGAATACAATTCCAAAGTGTAGAGATTTTTAAAAAACCAAAAAAACTACTGCTGGCTGCAAAGATTTGGACAATGAAGTTAACAATTTGGGAGCTGCAGTTTTGGGACTGATTTTCGGCTAATAGTGGAGGAATATTTGTGCTAATACTCTAAAGTTGGATGATTTGATCAAGCTTTAAAATGTATCTAAAATTTGAGAAATGTCAAATGCGGCCAAGGTTAGCTAGATGGACCATTGATAGTTATAGCTTAGTCACTGTTGTGTACTTAGAAATGTGTTTTGCAGTTTTGAATTCATGCAGAACGTATGGGTTTTGGCTGTGCTTCCCACAAGGGTAATTGTAAGGAATAAACATCATGGTTATTGACTGTGGTAGAACAAGCTATCTATCTACCAGTGTTAGTTCTGGCTTCTCTTAATAGGATTTTTATTAGACAGAGAAGCACACTAAAACAAGTTTTGTAGGGAACATTTTGAACTACCAAAACCAACCTTCACTTGCATTGCTTGGGAGTTTCTAACTGGAGTGAACTTTTTTATTTGTTTATATCTTACTACTTCTGCTAATGAGCTCAGAGTTTTCCATGTGGCCTACCTTATAGGTAGGTGCTAGTCCTACAACTGCATTAGACTAAATCAAGAACCTGTGCATCACTTGCATAATATTAGTATTAATATTGGTATTCAACAGACTAAAGGTTTAGATAATGAAATATTGGCTATAGAAGTTGCATAACCAGACATGGAGAAAAAGGATGTAGGATATGAGGTCACACCCAGCCAAGTTGAAGTTTCACTTGATTTTAGTTAATGATTTTTGAGTATTTACTCAAAAATACTCAAAAATCATTAACTAAAATCAAATCAAAATTTTTAAAATATTGTGTTAGTTTCTCATTAAAAAAAATAAAAATAGTTGTAGGGTATCTTTGGGACCAATTGCTCTTGTGTGTTCAGAACCAGAGTGACTATAAAACTTTTCTTAATTATTAACTTTCATTCTTAATTTACCAAGAAATCATAGCCATATTTTTCTAGGAAAGCAAAAAAGTGGAAATACTGATTTAAGTGTGTTCATGTCTCCTGAGATTACTATAAGAAATTGTGCAGCTGATGATCTGCTGGAAAACTATGCGCTGCAATCAGCTGTTTTGTAATTTAGGTGAATATATCCAGTATTATATCTTATAATCCTCAACTTTGAATAAGATACAGAGTGAATGGACTAAGTCAGGGGTTGCCAACCTTAAACAAGCATACCCCTTCAGCTCAGGTACTCCATAGAGTGAGTGTGTGTGTGTTTGTGTGTACACACATGCAAATTATAAGATGGGCTTCTCCAGTCACTAGCTTACATCCAGTCTAAGTTACTCATAAGTACTCCCACGAAAATTAATGTGACAATTTCAGTAAGACCGCTTATGAATAACTTAATTGGTGACTGGAGTAGCTGGGAGCCCTTCAAGTATGCTTAGAGGTAGTAGTACCCCTTGTTGAGAACCCCTGGGCTACATGATGACTTCTTTCTGGATCATCCAGTAGTTTTAGAATGCCAAAGTTCTTCTGCAGGTATAAGTATAAAGAACAAAAATGAAATAAACTGTAATAAAATATGTTCTTGCATTCACTTCCATGTTATGTTTTTGCTTTCTTGGACTGTTGATAGGCCTGGACCTTTGATCTGATTAGAAGTTCTCTTTCTTCTGGGCATGACTCCTAATCAGATCAACAGCCCTAACAAAACTTAGCTGGACAATCATCCTAGGAAGACCATTGTTTCTAAGCCCTGTCTCTTCAACAAGCAGACATATTGGAATACAATGTTTGGCTTTTGTGGAGCTTCTTTCTGTGATGTAGTAGAGGTATAGCGATTACATTGAACCAGTCAGCATAGACTGGCTTGGTTTTGCTTTCATATGCCCACTCAAACCCATTCCTCATTTTGTACTGGGTTGAAAACCTCAAATCATGCTATTTCACAATATGGCTTCTCTCCCACCCACACCCACCCCTTTTATGCAGGAAGACGATCACAGCCCTTGCTTTTTCTCCGGATGGAAAATACTTGGTTACTGGAGAGGTAAGTTGTGGGGACTAAGAGCCTGGCTATATCTTATGGCTACTCATGTGGAAAGCAACTGGTTCTCATTGTTTAGAATCTTAGAAGGTGCCTCTCCAACCACTGTCCCAAGCAGTGTTCTCTCTATTTTTTTTTCCATTTGTGTGCTGAATGAGTTTTGTTCTGGGTGGCAGGATCAAGGCAGTGTGTGCACACATGCATTCAGAGTTGTGCCTTCCTGATTCAACCTGAGCAGGATCTAAAACGAACTGAGCGGACATCAAAAATGTGTGAGAGCGCACACATACATGCATGCCTTAGAGGGAACAGTAGTCCCAATAGACAGGAACATGCGAAGCTGCCTTACACTGAGTCCATCTAACTCGGTATTGGCTACACTGACTGGCAGCAGCTCTACAAGGTTTCAGGCAGGAGTCTTTCCCAGCCCTACCTGAAGATGCCAGGGATTGTACCTGGGGATTGTACCTGTATGTAAGCAGATGTTCTACCACTGGCCTACTGGCCCATTCCTTAAGGGGAATATCTTACAGCAGATAGTGCTCTCATGTCATCTAACTCTGGCAACTAAGGTCATCCCTAACCTATCCAAATGCAAACCAAAGTGAGCCTTAGCAGTGGGGACAACTTGTGCTTGCTACTGCAAGACTGGCTCTCCACCTCTCCTTAGGGAAGGCTGAAGTGACTCACTCAAATATGCTGGTCTATTACCGTAATATAGCTATATAGAGATAGATAGATTGACTCACTCATAAGAGTGAGTGACCCATCTTCTTGTGCTCTTCCAAATGGCAATATATTTCGATTTCAGTGCAAATTACAGTAAATAAAACAAGGAATCTACACTACATGCAAGGACATTGCATAGTGTTCTTAGCACCAACTGCGGGCAGTCTGTTAATAAACTGTTTCTTTTCAAATTATTTTTATTCTAATTTGGGGGAAAATACAGTTTATTCACAGATTGCCAGCAGGTGACACTAAGAATATTGTGCAACATCCTTGCACATAGCGTGGATTACTCATTTTATTTATTCTTGCAATTTGCATTGAAGTTAGAATATATTACTTATCTGGAAGAGCCCTTTGTCTGGATAAGAAACTTCTGGGTTCATGTTGGGAACTTTTTTTGTCTTTTCCGATGTAGAAGTGAGAGATCATTGTTGAAATTCAAGTTTTTAGTGTACCTGTGATTGGGCAGCAGCGTGGTGTACCTCTCCCCCAGCAACATAAGGTAGCAACAGAATTCAGAAATAAGAACTTGGGTCTTATTTCACGTTAAAAATATTTTTTAGTGGTTTAACCACTTTTCTTAATCTATGCCACTGTCAATACAATCCATTATCCTTATGTTGTAGGTTTGGGTGGACTCTGGCTGAGAGTGTGTGTTATGATAGTCTTTCAATGTAGTCCACTGTTAATAGTGCAGGTTAGAGGTGAGCTGAGACTGGTTTCGATTCCTAGCTATAAATTGCACATTTAAGAAAACCTTCCATTTTCAGCAAAGGTCAGTGAGCTTCCCCCTCAGATCTTCTCTCCCAGCCCTTGTGTAGTGCTCAATTACATGCAGTATCTTTGTGCTCCTTTGAATTGCATGTTGATGTATTGCACTTTTAAATATTTTTTTAAACCAAAATCACATTTTTCACACTAAATAAGGCCTTAGTTAGAAAGAGCACAAACTCCTGTATTTGGTATAGTACTGCCTTTTGTTTTGGGGGAGACATGCTGTTGCCCAATCACAACTATAATAAAATCCTGGATTCTCCGTTGATTTCCATTGACAGCAATTCTGTCCTGTGGTAGTTAAAACAAACCAGCCAGAAGTTCACAAACTCCAGAAGTTGGAACCTATTTGTTGAACTTGGCCTGTTACGGGCCAAAACTACACATGATAGTCAATGTACTGGTGTTATAGTTGCATACTTAGATTTACTTTTGAGAGCAGCTGCATGGGACTGTGGCTTGCCTCTGGACCATAGTGCAAGGTAGTGGGCATTTAACTGTTTACTTGCATGCTGTCTTCCACGTACTCAGTAGCTATCAAGTGCCACGTGCTCAGTAGCTATCAAACCCCAAAGTGCCATTGTATCAAATGGAATTTTCAAGATTGAATAGGTGCTTCAAGGGGATGATTTTCAGTGGGACAACAGTGTGGCAGTTAAGGATTGTATACCTCCTACCTCCACACTGTGATTTCAGTCCAAATTACAGTCACACAGTTGTTATTCACATGAAGACCTAAGTCTGTAACTTCATATTGATGCATTTAATGTTGCATGGACACTACATCTGGCCCCAAGTCTTTGGACTCACTCTTCACCTTTTCCCATCCCTGATAAGGAGTGAAAGAGACCTGGTGAGTCACAGTACAAGACTGGCTTCTTACAAAATGAAAACGTTGTGTCTTAAAGGAAAGAGGCCTTCAGGAGCAGAGAAAGGTGCCATTTGAGAGTGGACTGCTCCTCCCTTAATCATCAGAAAATTTTGAACAGTCAGAGTTGGCTGCTTCCTACATGTGTAGCTAGGCTTATATGTAAGAATGTATACCTCACGTATAGAAGGTTCTGAGTTTAGTTTCTGACATCTCCAACTAAAGGATCTTGGTTAGCAAAACTGGGAAAGGCCTCTGAGATTCAGGAGAGCTGCTGCTAGCTAGAGCCACATTGTGGCCTAGATGACGTAATAGGCTGCCTCTGCATAAGGCAGCTCCTTATCTTATCGGGAAAAGTTGCTAGCATGGTTGGACAAAGCATATTGCTTCTCTTTGACAGTAGGGGAATAGGCATTGTTGCTCAGATTGAAAATACATAATAGTTTATTAAAATATCTATAAGAGAACTGTTAATTTGTCCATGTGTTATGATTTCCCCAAAAACAGTTATGATGGAAACCAACATCATTCAGTTGCTTGTCTGATCTCAGTAGCTTTGTCTATAGGAGTCTCTCCCACCCCCAGGGAATAAAGCCTACAGAAATGAGATTTGCTGAGGGCACTCGGCATCTTTTACCGCTTATTCATATAAGGGAGGAAGTAAAGGAAGTGGACCAAAAGTTATTGTTGCTGGTTTCTGCCTTGGATTTCATCCCTTGGGATATAAATAATATGGCATTAAGCCTTATTTTTAAAAAGGAAAGGAAAGCACATTTGGAATGAAGCGTAGAGAATTGTGACAAAGATTCTAGTGCCTGTGGGTTTGGCAGAGTTTAGTTTGTTGCTAGCAAAAAGTTTCCCTCTTTTGAAAGGCACAGAAAGGGAGGACAAAGATGACTGCAGTTCAGTTCTTAATGCAGACCAGATACACATGTGTAATGAAGCTTGAATTGCTGGATGCTGGAAACCCACAAAAATGTTGACTGTCCTCTTCTTGTCCGCATTGGATAGCTGCCATCTGTGTCTTCTGAGGCTGATTACTGTTGGGTGCTGCACACAGTTATTTATTTATTTATTTATTTATAATGCCAAATGCTTAGGATTTAAAATGTATTTAAGGGTGATCCCCCCCCATAGTCAAGATAATTAAGCTTGAATTAAACGAGCATTACTGTTTCTAGCTAATGGTCATTACAGTACAAATCAAACACAGTAAAATGTTACATATTAATTTATTTGGAAGAACACTTAATCTGTCAAGGATAATTTTTGTTCTGTACAAATAAGAGCCCCAAAGAACTGCATCTGCTGTCTCCTTATGCAAATTTACAGAGTTCTCTGCTCCTTCTAAGGTATTTTCTGTGGGGATTACATTTTCAGTTTCCTCCATATTGACTAGGTTTACAGCAGTAAGATCTTCAAAATGGCTATGAATACCCCACTATATCTCTGAAAAAGGATACTCTTCTTCACTATAGCCTTAAACCAGCAAGAAATAATTCTGTACTGCAAAAGAATTTTAGTTTTCCTAAATATCAAAGTGGGAGTTTAAGAACTTTCGAGGAGTATCTTTTTTTTAAAGGAGTATTATTCAATGTTTCTAAAATTTTAATATATGTACAACTAACAATTTAATATAAAATATAAATGTCTTTAAAACAAGAGTGTTTAAACACTTTGAGGGCAATTTCCTTCTCCAGGGGTAAATATACAAAACAATCTGACTTGGCTGAAAAGCTAAATTACAAATATTTTCCTTATTAACTGGTTAGTAGACTAATTTTTATTACTACATTTATTTCCATCCCCCCTAAAACTCCCCAACATATTACTTGCCTCTCTTATCCTTCGTGTTGCATTCTGTCCTGAATGTAAGATGTCTTAAAAGAGAAAGGCTAAATACAGGCTACCTGTATTTACTCCAAAGAGAGCAATCTGAATCTAAGACACCCCACCCCACTGCAATATTTAATAGGAAAAAACTGGGGGGGGGGGTAACCTAGTCTTAGATTTTGGTAAAGAGGATAGTTGATTTACATTTCTAGCAACATCACTTTACATTTCTACCCCCACCCACCCCCGCCATAATTAAGCTCTAAATTTTCACCACTGGTCTGGGTTATTACCAATCTTTTATGGACATCTGTCTTGCATGTCTGAGGTCTGAAAGTCCAGTGTAGCCTGGTTAACATAAGAAGAGTTGCCGCTTTGGACACTTTTGTTAAAAAAGCGGTATATAAATATTGATTGTTAGAACTGAAATGTTGTGCTAGATCCAGTAGTAGAATGCAATGGTGATGAGTCTCCCTGTTCTCTCTTTCCCACCTTATCTGGTATTCACAAGTACATTGCCTCTTGACATGCAGGCAGTGTGCTTTCCTTTTCCTTTTCCTGTATGATAAATAGTTCAGAGCTCAATCCATGAATTTATCTCAAAGTTCATCTAATGTTAGGAGTGAAAATTACTGAATATTATCGTAATAATTCCACAAGGTAACTTTTGCATGGTGAGAAATCCATTCCTTTTGTTTCTCCACCAGTCTACTTAGAGAGGAAAATTTCTGCCTTCTCTGTATTTTTCATAATCTCTTAACCCTCATGTCTTTCCCCTTAATCATCTCTCCCCCTACCTACCCAATAAGAAGCCAAACTTATAAACCTTTCCTTGCAACAAAGATTCTCTAAGCAGGTTGCATAAATTCTGAGACTTGACTTATCTGTATTGCCCTCCTCATTCATAGTTGCCTGTTACTTCTAAGCCCAACTATAAAACAAACACATATATTTTATTTTGAAATTTTAATTGCTATTTTCAGATCAATTAACACTTAGGGTAAAATTGCAAACAAAGCAGATTGATTTTAAGCATTATGTGTCTCAGGACCATTCTATTTGCAATTTCATTTTCTGAATGGAAATCTTGATTCTTGTAGTCACCTTCTCTAGTGTGCAGTTTCAATAGACTTGGTTTAACCCTGGCTGGTAAAGGTTCCATTTTGCCTGGATGGTTGCTATGGAGATGTCATCTAGTAGGCCACTCTTTTTAACAGGCTTTTGTGAAACCATGAGTACACTGTTGAGTAGGAGTTGCCTGTCAGGCCTGTGCTTCTCTGTATTTCATTTATTTTAAAATATTTCATAGGAACATAGGAAGCTGCCATATACTGAGTCAGACCATTGGTCTATCTAGCTCAGTATTGTCTTCACAGACTGGCAATGGCTTCTCCAAGGTTGCAAGCAAGAATCTCTTTCAGCCCTATCTTGGAGAAGCCTGGGAGGGAACCTTCTGCTCTTCCCAGATCGGCTCCATCCCCTGAGGGGAATATTTTACAGTGCTCACACTTCTAGTCTCCCATTCATATGCAACCAGGGCAGACCCTGCTTAGCTAAGGGGACAAGTCATGCTTGCTACCACAAGACCAGCGCTCCTCTCCATATCAGATGCAACACCGAAAAAAGGTGCTGAATTGACAAATGAGGCTGGTTGTTTTTAAATGGCATAGCTTGTTCATCATTCAACTTATGCAAGAGAATGTGGTCACTCTCAGAACTTATTGAAGTAGTTGTCTATAGCTAATTTTTAATTATCCGTTCTCCTTAGCCCTGTTCAGTCGTTTTGGTAAGCATGCACTGTACCCAATAACTATGTTCACAAAAGTGCACAGACAAGCCCTATCCCCACACTGACATATTCAATATCTTGCCCCCGTGTTGTCCACAAGTACAGTTGTACTGGGAGCAGTGTTCCCTCTAAGGCGTGTGCATGCGCTTACATGTTTATGTCTACTCAGTTAATTTTAGATCCTGCTCAGGTTGAATCAGGAAAGCTGAATGCATGTGCGCACACACTACCTTGATATTGTCTTCCAGAACAAAATTCATTCCACACACCGTTGAAAAAAATTAGAGATAACACTGCTTGGGAGACAAACGCTGTACTTGGGAAGAGATAGTCCCAGGAACTGGAATTGCTGGAGTATAATGCTTTTTATCATGCTTGAACAAAGCTTTATGTACGCTGTCAGTCAACACTGCCCCATCATGGGATTCTAGTGGCGTTGATTGGGATTTCCCAAATCTCTCTTTTCTCCCCCCACCCGGCCCAGCTTGGGTGTCTTCGGGGCTTCCTCTCCTTTAGACTTAGACAGTGGAACTGGGATGAATTAAAAGTTGTCTAGTCTTCAGTTTTTTGTGATCTCTGCCTGTCTCATTCTTGTTCTGTTGCCCAGTTCTGGGGTGATTCAGGAAGGCCATGGAGGCACAATTTTCTTTCATCTATTCTTGGCCTTTAACCTTCTTCACTAGACTTTCCCTTCTCAACACTGATGCAGACTTAAGTCTGTGGACAAGTAGACACTCTTGATTTTGAGGTTTCAGTCAAAAGAAGTGGGCTTGTTTTTACTGAGGTGTTTTATTGAAGTGTTGTTTTTTAATTGAGAAGGGCAGGCGATGTATTTCAGTCAACAGATACTGAATAGGGGAAGTGTTTCAGGCATGTGTCTGAAAGGCTTTGGCAGTCAAAAATTGAAGTCAAAAGAGCCAGCAGCTGCCTTTGCTCACCTGTAGCCTTTGCCTCTGGCCAGGGGAGGGAGTGAGTTTTTTGTAAGGGGTACCTGAAATGAGGAAAGCCTGTGCTGCTGCTTCTGTTCATGGCTGGTATTTGTATGTGTGCTGCTGCTGCTGCTGCTGCTGCTGCTGTGTTAAAACTAATTGTCAGCTGCTTTGGGTAACTCTATTTTAGAGAGGAAAAATGGGCTATGCATTTTAAAGAACAAAAATTCAGCTCTGGCATTTCTCATCTCAGAAAACGTATCCTGATGTGGTGGTGGATGCCTCATGATCCCTAAAAATACTAGAATTTCTTCCAGATTTTTTTGTTCTGGGTCATATTTGAATAATTCAGCCACTCGTGAAAGCTGCTTTGCTCTGTAGTTGCTTGAGTGTCACTAGTGGCAAAATGAATTATGCTGCAGTTTTGGAAGTCTAGATCTTCATATCATGACACTGTTATGAAATTAGCCAAATTGTTCATTCTATTTCAATACTGTCATGAAAATTGTCTTGCCAGTTCTATTTCATGCTTTGTGCCCTACTATGTATTCATGCATTTTCTGTGCTATATACACTGTTCATATATTCTGATATATTCATTTGTTATATTGACTTAATGCTATAATCTAGTGCTAAGCATGAATGTGGAGTGAATGGAATGAGAGAATGAAAAGTTACCAAGATACACATGATGCCAGAAAAGGCCAAAGAGGAAAGGAAAAGAAGGATGAAGTGTGAAAACAAGGGAGGAGGGGGAGGTCTTTATGACCCCAGAGTAGTAATGTACAGTGAGATAAGGACTGAATAAACAGAGACTATGCTTTCCTGAGATATCAGAGATTGTTTCCAAAAGAGTAAACAAAGTGTGAATCCAACAAGGCACCAAACTGTTTGTATCTGGGAGCCAGAAATGCCAACATAGCTATTTGTTTTCCAAGAGATAAGTGACAGGTTTCACAAACATAAAAGTACTGTGAGAACCCACAATCAAAGTACTTTTTACTGTAAAGGGGTCCTAGTTATTTGAAGTCTTTTGAGAGATGTCTCCATTCATTCAAAAGAAGTATCAGTGCACTGACAACTCTCTACTTCTCATCTGGGTATGGCTTGGCCTGGTCATCCAAGTACAACTCCAACCAGTTTGGTAACTATGAATGCATGATGACTGAATGGAAGCTTCAACTAGTGCATAAATGCATGTCTATTTCTCTCTTTTATGAAACTTCAATAAACCAACACTAGTGTTAGAAATACAAAGCCTCTGTGTGATTCCTTTCCCTGTCTCACTAAGTAAAATGTAACACACACATTATCATAACTATTATATCACACCTTTTAACAAGTCATTCAAGGCAGCTCTTTGCTCCCGACAACAAAACACTGATACAGATTATAGATTTATGCACTAAAGAAGGAGTTGCATACCATATGATGAGTAGTTCAGATAAACTTGTCAGTTTGGCAGTTATTTCTAGATATGCTCTGAGTGTTGTATTTTAGTTGATTCTCACCAATCATGCACAAGTTTTCTTCTTCTTCTTGCCTTGGTACATTCATGTTGCGGAGGGTGGCTGGACAGAGGAATATTGGAAGACAGGGAGATGGTTGTGCAGAGTGATAGATAAGAGAGCAGGGCTCTGCTTGGGAGTTTGATTGTTGATTGCCAATTATAATATTCATTGTTATTGTCACTTGTCTTTCCATTTCCAGAGTGGGCATATGCCTGCTGTTCGCGTATGGGATGTTGCTGAAAGGACCCAGGTGGCGGAGCTTCAGGAGCATAAGTATGGAGTGGCATGTGTGGCATTCTCCCCAAGCTCCAAGTACATTGTCTCAGTGGGTTACCAGCATGACATGATAGTCAATGTTTGGTCATGGAAGGTAAAATAATAAGATTCCATTTTCGTATTTGTGTAGGTGTGGTGGAACTTGAATGAAAAACATTCTTCAGTTCCTGCCTTGCATGGCTTCTGTGTGCATATAGGAATCAAAATAAGTTATCCTGGTGAAGGGTTTTCTCTCTGTTAAGCCAGATCTGAAATAAGACATTTAGGTTTATAGGTTTATCATACACATACACAGAATATGCTCTATATGCTAGGAAACCTACCTAGATTTAGACACGTTGGTTTGGGTGATCTATTGGGGATGGCAAGATCTTAATGCCTGCCTTCAGTTTTAGAAAAGAACTGATTAATAAATCAGCATTGTATCCTTTTTTAATGACCAGATACTATTTTATTGAAGAGTTCTTAGGAAACTGGTTGTTCCTTATACAGACTAGTGTGCATTCTAAAGTAAAGAATCAATTGCCTTTGTCAAGATAATCCAGATTGTTTGAAGAAAAGTTCAGTTCTGAAATATAGAGGTCTGTCTTGCTCAGTTGGACCATTGGTCCATCTAGTCAAATATTGTCTGCACTGAATGAAAGCAGTTCTCCATTGTTTCAGATAGGGGTCTTTCCCAACCCTATCTGGAGTTGCTAGGTATTGAATCTGGGACCTTCTGAACACACAGCATGAGCTATAGCTCTGTCATTGAGCTACAGCCCAATCTAAGCTATGGCTACCACAGCCATTTATCCACATTAATATGCTGACTAGTAAAGTCTTTCTGATCTCAGAGTTCTGAAAAAATTGCAGTAAGAATAAACATTTATTGTGCATGGAGAACTTTGTTTTATTTTCTTTATTGCTTATCTGTGGGATAAAGATTCTTGAACCTGGTAGCAGCCAAGCCAGAGAGAATGTCCACATCCAAAAATGGCCTTGGCATCTCCACCACTTCCTTTCCTTGGTTATCTATTGAGCACACATTGGAGAATCACAGCGGGCCATTCCTTCTTGCTCTTAAGTCAGATGAGACAGCTTGTTCATTCTGCTTGAAATGCCCACTCCCAAACAAAAGGTTTTCTGATATTTGATGTAACTGAGATAGATTCTGAGCAACCTTTTCCTGATGCTCTAGAAGGAAAAGGAAATCGTTTGTGTACGTGTCTCTCTAAGCAGCAAAGGAACGTGCATGTTTTTTCCTAAGGTTTCTTTCAAAAATTTGATTGCTCCCTGTGATACCCAGAAGCAAAGCGGTTGACAGTTGCTGCTGTTGATAGTAAAAGTGAGACAGAGAGAGAGAGAAAAATCCTTTGATCAGAACTCCAAATAAACAGGCAGTTTTGTTTAAACAAGATCATAGTTTATTGCTTGGTGCAACTGAAATCTGTTAAGTTTAGTATTCAAGTTTTTATTAAAATTTCATATGGGAATTCATGCATAAGCACAAAGGAGACTAGAATGGTAATGGTTTTGCATTTGCCAGGTGATACAGAGTAACCATCGTGGGGAGGATGATTAAGATGACCTGTGATACTTCTGAATTTTTTAAATTCATTTTTATATTTTTAACCTCATGATATAGCGACATTCAATGGTTGATTTGGCTTTAGTTTCTTTTCTTGTTTCACTATGGCTTATGTGTTCACATTACAACTAATCTGAAATGTTCTTCCCATTTTCTTCATCCCATTCTCAGACAGTGAAAATAGGGAACTTTTTTAAAGCTTTTTTTAAAAATTCAGGATGGGTCAGAGAAATTCTAAGCAACTTCCCAGCCCATTGGTAGCTATAATTTTTCCCCTCAAAACCTCCTCAAAATGATGCTACACCATGAGATAGCACCATTCATGGGGCTTTCTGGGGAAAGGTCATTGTCATAATGGCCAGTGGGATCCACACTGCTGCCACCACCACCAGAGAAGTGGTAGAAAAATACACATATCAAAGAAAAAGAAGTACCTGCCACCAACCAGTGGTAAGCTGCTGCTGAAAGAATTTATCGGAGTCCCCTCAAAACCACAATATGTTCCGCTTAACACTACTATTGATCTACTGCATCAAATATTTTATTCTGAGAATCCACCTCTAGGATTCCAATAACCATATGAGTAAATACATCTCTTGTTTGGAATTCTTCAAGACCAGCAATAGTCTTTGTGTGGTGAAGCAGCAAGCGTCCCTTCCCACCGAGCTACCTTCAGATAACTTTGGTGGTCCGTGCAGACACCCAATTGTGTAGATGCCCAATTTTTTATGATTTATTGCAACAGTCACTGGAGGTACTGTGCTGGGGGTGGATAGGGCCAGTTACTCTCCCCCTGCTAAATAAAGAGAATCATCACATTAAAGGGTGCCTCTTTGCCAAGTTAGCAGGGGTTTAAGTAACTTAATTTAAGTAACTCTGTTTGTAGCAGGAGAGCATTATTTCTCAATAATATGGGCATATCGCTGTCCAGATATGGTACAAATGTTCTTGTCCATTTGACAGCAGAGGCTTGCAACTGACATCTTTGGATGTTAGTCTGGAAGATTCATCTTTGTTATGAATCACATTTGTTTTGTGTGCATTTTAAGATGTGGTTGTGAACCACTATGTCTTTAAAGAGAAGAATGGTGGCAATCTTAAACTATACATATGGTATCCCAAATCCAAAATACAGAGGATAAGCCCATTAAAATGGAATTGGAATTTCATAGCCCTTTGCAGATGTTCTGTATGTGTACACTGCATGGGAGTTGCGTGGAATTACGGCAGCAGCTCCAGCCCCTGGTGTATGTGCATTCAGTATACTGTCTGAGTAGACCCTTGCAAACCAAGCACAAATGGGTACCCTGCAATCTTGATCGCGCAAAAGGCCTTTATAGACACATCACTGCATGTGTTACCTCCTCTTGTGCACATTATGTACACATGCTGAGGTTAAAGATGCCCTCCCCTTTCTCTCTCCTGTGGTCTTGCAACCTAATTTCCACCAACGTATGAATCTGTGATGAGCCATTCATGGTTTACGTTTCCAGATGGAACAACTTAATTTAGCAAAATACTTGATCTGCTTGAATAATTTCTTTTCAGAAAAACATTGTTGTTGCAGCCAATAAGGTCTCAAGCAAAGTGACAGCAGTTTCATTCTCTGAGGACTGCAGCTATTTTGTCACAGCTGGAAACCGGCATATCAAATTCTGGTACCTTGATGACAGCAAAACCTCCAAGGTGAGAAAAGTGCTAGTTTGTGTGTGGTGGAGAGATAAGATATCTTCTCCAGAAGTTTTTGTTTTATGTCTACAGTTGATTGCTTGGTGTTTCCTCAGTAATTTTAGGGTCAAACTGCACAATATATGAAATGTGTATTTTCCCCACAGGACCACAGCACAGGAGAAGAGGGTTAATAACTTCTTTCTGCATGTAGTGGTCCCCCTGCAGCTGCTTTTTGCCCTGGGGGAGTTGCTGTTTTTGTTGTCCGTTATAGTTTCTCTCCTGGGCAAATAGCAGAGGTGGGGGCGGGGGTGTGTGTCATTTGAACTGCAGCACAGGGAGAAAGGATTAAAAACAAAAAGAAAAAGAAAAACTTTCCCATACCATGGTCCCAATTCTGATTGGGCCTCTGTGTCCCCACAAGTGGTAGCTGCTGCTTAAAAAGAAGAAGATGGCAGCAGGAAAACACATTTTTAAAAAGTCAGGGGGAGGTGTCAATGGGAAAATGCATTGACCCACAGGCACACAATCTTTGGTTGCTATTATTGACAGTGCTGGCCACAAAAGTGAGAATTGCTTTCTTCCATTATATTTATGTCACTTTCACTGGGGAAATCTGAATATTTCTCTTCAAACTATTTTGAAGATACTTGCTTTCCCTAGACTTGAGAAAGAATTGTTCAACAGTGAAACAATCTGCTTCATGCAGTGATGGGCTGTCCTTTGCTGGAGATTCTTACACAGAGGCCAGATGGTCATCTGTCAGGGTTGCTGCAGGAAGCAGAGGGTTGGACACTAGAAGATATCCAAGGCCCCCTCCAACTCTTGTGATTCTATGATTTATGCTCAGCAGCACACAACAATCTTAACATGATGTTCCATTTTTTGCCAGGTGAATGCCACGGTCCCCTTGCTTGGGCGTTCTGGTCTGCTTGGGGAACTGAGGAACAACTTCTTCACAGATGTGGCATGTGGCAGGGGCAAAAAAGCAGACAGCACTTTTTGTATTACTTCCTCAGGGCTCCTGTGTGAGTTCAATGAAAAGAGGCTGCTGGACAAGTGGGTGGAGCTGAGAGTAAGTTCTGAATCTATAGCCCCCAGATAGATAGATGGATATTTTCCGTGAAGTTTTTTTAATGTGAAGTTGTTATAACAGTGTTTACTCTGTTTTATATTTCTTGTGTATCGAACATACACATATAGAGCGGTGTATAAATATGATAAATAATTATGCATGGGCAGGGGGGCGGAGAGATGACAGGGATATTCCAAGCCTACAATCTCGTGACCCAGGGCAAAGCATCTATCTCTCAGGCATGGCATTGTCCTAAATATGATTCTGAATACTTCACTAAAGTTATCTGAAATAGTAGTTTCAACAATGAGTTGATGTACGTGGCAGTTTTCCTCCAATAAAAACAATTGTTTATTTTTTATTAAAATGTTTATATACTGCTTTAAAATGAAGAAAAGTTCTGAATGCAGTTTATGTAGCAGAAGTAATGATAAAATGGTTCCCTGTCACAAAAAGGCTAATAGTCTGAAAGGGAACACTAGTAATAGCTGTTGAAGAGACATTATTTTGCTTTTATTGTATTTGTGAACTGCCTAGAGCCTTTGGAATCAGGTGGTATATAGATTTTAAAAACCAATCAATAAATAAACAATGATGGGCTGAACAGATTGTTGTGTTCCCCCTGCTAACTAGAAGGGAGCCACTACTTTAAAAGGTGCCGCTTTGCCCAGTTAGCAGAGGTTGTAATTAAACATGTTTTGATAAATTAGGAGTTATTTAGAAGTTATGTTTTCAGCGCTTTGATTCATAAAGTATATTTACAGTACTTACATCATTTAGCCTTGCATGGAATAAAGGTGAGATATAAGTGTAATACATAAATCAATAATTGAGGCTGAAAAATAGTGGCTTGCTGAAGCCTGCCTGCTGTGGCTGCTCTTCAGCATGAACTGACTTTAATTGTGTGAGATGTCCCAGCACTTCCTCTTTGATGGAGTCATTTTCTAGCTCCATGCTATATACTAGCACGGTCCTGTGTTTCTGCTGATTCGCAACGTTTCGAAAACTTACTCTCACGTGAAACGTAAAGTGACATGATCAACACACAGGTTCCAGTTGGGTTTTTAACCTGAGCCTAAATCTTTGTTTACCCGAAACTCAATGTCTGTCTCTCTCTCCTCCTCTCTTTCCTTTCTGCACTGAAATCGCCTTTTTCTTTCACTTAGAACACAGACAGCTTCACAGTAAGTCAGAATGAAGTCATTGCCTCCAGCCACTCCACTTCCCCATCGTGCCTCCCATTTATCATCAGTTTTTGTGATTGTGCAAATTGCAATACAATAAAAATATAAAGTGGAATTGGACGTCTAAGCCAGAAAAAATTATTATGCTTTTATAGAAGGTTAGCTTTCCCTCCTGAATCCTTTCCCAATAAGGTATGTGATAGATGTCCTAGGACTTGCAGGGGACTACCCTTGGAAAAAGGATTTGCTTAGAAAGGATATGCAGATTATAGGACTCTTCCTTTCATCTGGTGGCTTCCTCTCATCTCACTTCATTTCTTTGTTTCCTGGCTTTCAATTTCCTTGTTCCTTGTCACATTTAATGGGGTGGTTTTTAGGAAGACTGCTGCTTATGTTGGTGTTCTTCGTTCTCAGACTACTGTGGCAAACTGCATCTCCGTGAACCATGATTACATCTTCTGTGGCTGTGCTGATGGCACAGTACGGATTTTTAATCCTTCAAACCTTCACTTTGTGACAACACTCCCCAAACCTCACTTCCTGGGAACTGACATTGCCAGCGTCACTGAAGCCAGGTAGGAAACGAACGGTCTGGGAAGCCTAGTGCAGTCCGTCTTTTTTTCATGACATCTCTAATGGTATTTCCTGCATGATGGCTCTGTTCCATGTTGTGTTTTTGATTGTGTTGCATCCTTTTATAATCACAATACATGTGAAAAGGGACACAGTTCAGTGGTAGAGCACATGCTTTGCTTGCAAAGGATTCCAGGTTAAGTTCCTGCTAGCTGAAGTTAAAGGCTCTTAGATAGTAGGGGTAAGAATGAGCCATTACCAGTTTGTTGGCTAAGCTAAATATTGCACTAAGCCTGTCTTTAGTGCTGATGGGCTTAACTTTTCTTTCAAATATAGTGGTTTTGCGGGGGTGGGGGGTGTCTGTTGGATTGGAACTGTGGGAAAGGGGGAGGTTTAACGCTTTTGGCCCCCCATGGTTGTGATCAGTCTTCTGTGTGGCTGCTGTTTGGCAAAGAAAGAAAGCTCCCGTTGGCATCAATAGCATTTTAAATTTGTCAGATAGCAGCCACGGGAGCATAGGAAGGCAGGAATCTGGATTAGGACCATGGCAGAGGCAAAAGATTAAGGCTCCTCCCTGGCTGTTGTCTTGTGACAAGTCTGCCACAATTTGAGTTTATTTTGGGAACTGTAGTCCAAAAACAGCTGGAGGTCCAAAGCTGTGCAGTCCTGGCCTAACGTAATGTCTAGTTTTGGTTTCAAGGGGAACATATGGGATTAGATGAGTGTATAGTCTCACAAGATATAAGGCACCTTCATATGTTACTATTACTGAACAGCTATACATATTTACATTATCATGTATTTGTGACTCTTGCCTCTTTCTTGAAGTTACTTTTTGCTCCTACCTCCATTTTTTTTTAACCTTGTCCTCTTTCTGTTCACCTTTGGGGAGCTGAAATGGGGACAGTGAGCTTCACTAGTTGGAATATTTGTATCTGTATCTGGAATCCCTGGATAAAATGTTCCTTTTGCCCATAGAAATGTGCATAGGCAAACACAGAATGAAAACTTATTTTGTTGCCCACCTATACATTTAACTAAAATGCTAATCTGTCAGAATTCCTTCCTTCCTTCCTTCCAAAAAATAACTCATCCCTCCAGTATATTACTGCTTGGCGCTGCTCACAACATTTATATTTATAAAATAGTTATAATATAAAATCAGACTAATAAAATTAACCAAATTAAACCAGTTAAAAATCCAAACTAAAACCACAATCAGAATTAGCTTTTAAAATTTCTAATTAAATTCTTTAAAAAACTAAGAATTATAACAACTAAAGACTAAAGAACCTACAAGAGATAAGCAACAGGTGAAACATTAAAAAGCCTCTTTAAAAAGATGTGTGTTTAGTTGTTTTTTAAAAACACTGAGGGAGGGAGCATGGCGAAGCTCTTCAGGGAGGGCATTCCAAAGCCTAGGGGCCACATCCAAAAAGGCCCTGTCTCTAGTCCCCGCCAACCGGATCTCTGTTAGTGGTGGGGCCATGAGCAGGGCCTGAGATGATGAGCGGAGGGCCCTGGCAGGTTCATATGGGCAAATGCCCATATGGTCCGACAGGTACCCCAGCCCCAAGCCATTTAGGGCTTTAAAGGTCAAGACCAGAACCTTGATTCTAGCCTGGAGGCAGGCTGATAACCTATGAAGCTGCAACAGGATGGGTGTGATACTCATGAAGCAAGAAAAATCTTCATACTAAGTAAGACTCCAAGCATCTCCCATTTTCACTTCTGCCTCCTTTCCTGTGCCTGCGTATACCATCATCTTTTAATATCTCATGGTCTCTCGTGGTCTAATAATCTGATATATTGCCAAATCATTAGCAATTTGCTGCTGTATTGGCCTCTAGAATGAGATGCAAAGATAGGTACAAATGCAAAGATTGGCAGTGTGTGCCATTGGCACTTCCTCATGCACCAATTCCTAGAGCTGAAAAGACAGAGTATTCTGCCAGCGAATGTGTACCTGTAACTCTGGAAAGCATAGCTTCTCAGTCGTGGTCAGATTGTCCAGCCACACTCTGGATGTCTGTGCAGGTGCAGATTACATCATCACAACCTTCTAGGCAGGGGCAGAGGGAGACCGGCGGCACAGGTTCAGCCCACCACTACGGCCCTAGCCCAGCACCCTGCGGCAGACGCATCTGACATCAGACACTGGATGCATGGCTAAGCCCCGCTCTTGATGTCAAATGCAGGGGGCGTAGCATAGCTCACAAACGGGACCACGCAGCCCTGTTTGCAAGCAATGTCTGGCCAGTGCTGCCTTCGTAGCGTGGCCGGAGCCACTCTCCCTGCCTTTTAAAGGCAGGGAGAGTCGCTCCTGGCAACACTGCGAACGCAGCGCTGGTTTCGCTCGCAAATGGGGCTGTGCGGCCCCGTTTACAACCAAAATCTGGCCAGCTTCGTTGGTGAGTGAAATAATGCTCTGGCATCTGACACGGGCGTGCCTGGGGCACAACATGCGGCCCATGAGGGGCAGCGGCCTGGGTTCTTCCAACCCGTTTGTGCAATGGTGGCTCTGCCACTGCTTCAAGAGCTAATACACTTTTGGCAGTAGCCCCATCCCCCAGCAGTATTAGGCACACTTACCTGCCTTTTCCCTCAGTCTTTTTCCAATCGCTGCAGTAGTGACATTGGAGGGCCTTCAGTCACTATGCACATGAGAGATCTTAAATAACAAAAGAAACCTTTACTCTCCCTCATTTATTTTCTATTTATTCATGTTTTTACTCTTACTTTCTGTCTACTTGTTCTTCTGCCAGTCAGTTTTACACTGTTTTGTCTTGGTTAGCCAGGCTTTTATTGAGAAGGGAGAGTGAACAATTAATGAGAGTTGCATGATGCATCTTAAAGCTGTGATGATTTGAAATGAGAAGCCAGGCATAGATCATGGGATCTATTTGTTCTAGCTTCCCAAAGCCTTATGTTGTCAGAGCGTTTGATCAAGAAAACACTCTGTGCTAGCTCTTAATAAATAAATAAATAAATAAATTTGTCAATCCTATGTCATCTCTTTCCAAGCAGCAACCAACATGTAGTTCTAAAGTAGGGCCTGGGAGCTGATCACAATTATAGCTGCATGCATGTTTTCACTGTAAAGGAAACTGAAACACACAGTCACCATAGTAATCAATGTATGCAATAGGTTCTTTATGAGATGCCCATCTTAAGAAGTTATTTTCAGACTGGGGGTTCATTGATTGCTTAACATTCTGTACAATCACAGCTGCATTCTTTGGTTTGCCAGGCATCAAAATTTGAGCCCTTCATTTGCCCTAGCAATATTAGGTTATTTTTAAACAGTTTCCTCTCCCCCACCCCCATTATTCTGTGATTTTTTTTCAGTCACTGATCTAGCTGTATGGGTGTTAATATAATGGCCATTTCTCATCTGTTGTTCCTAGTTTTTTTGTTAATGCATGCAGTGACCTGTTTGTAAGTAACTGATGAACATTTGAGGTGAAGGCTGTAGAACCAATAAGTCTTCCTAGCAATAATAAGTGTAGATCCATAAACATGGTTTCTTATGCAGAATGGTTTGTATAGGGGTACTTATCTGAATGCACATATGAATACTTAAAACAGAATGTACACCTGGATGGGCATCAGAGTATGCATTTCACTGGATAGCTGTTATAAAGATTTGGATGCACATCCCATTTACCCTGGATCTGATGGGGTGGTGGAGTTGTACACAAAAAATGCATGTGCAAAGGTGACTTATATGCTACTGGAAAGCATGATATAAAGACTGAGTTATTTGTGAAAATAACAAACTTTTTGATTTTACTTTGTCAGATCTATTATACCTTCACCTTATTCAAATCACTAATGATTAACCATTGTGCTACCTTTCCTCAGCCGCCTCTTTTCTAATGTGACTGATGCCAAGTATCCAGACACCATCGCCTTGACCTTTGACCCCAATAACCAGTGGCTATCGTGTGTTTACAATGATCACAGCTTGTATGTGTGGGATGTCAAGGACCCCAAGAAAGTGGGCAAAGTTTATTCTGCTTTATTCCACTCTTCATGTGTTTGGAGCATTGAGGTAATTAAGGACTAGGAAGGTTTACAGTAGTGGGGAGGGAGCTGTATTGAAGCAGGGGTACAAGAGAAAGATTCTCATTCTCATTGTTGATGATTGGGAGAATTTCAAAATTAAGAAGCTAATTCTCAGTATGACAAGAGTCCCAATACAATTTTTTCTCCTCTTTTGTTAATGAGTTTCCCCCACATGCTCAGTTTCCTCACTGCAGGAAGAAGCAATATTTTGAATATGCAGTAATGACTGGCTGAACCTCTGGGAGTAGAGACTAACTGGAGTGGGAAAGGACTAAACAAAACATCCTTCCTACTCAAATAACTAAGAATAACTTATGGCTAGAACCCAAGCCAAGCTTGGGTGTTAATTTAAAATCCACTTTCTCTCAAATGAAACACTAAAAGAAGTTGTATGGTTCAAACGATTCCTCACCTTTTTGTCTCCAGTCACAGCCTGTGGGATAAGAGAGATCACTGGCAGTTTGTTGATGATCTCCCAATATCAAGTAAAAGTGCCAGAGGGGGATATGTTCAGAAAACAGCTTGCAACATAAACATGTTTAGCTTTACTGTGCCTCTATGTGTAGGACAGGTTGCTTATTGCTCTTATCAGATGGTTGCTTTCTGTAGCTATCCTTCAAAATAGGGCTACAGCTTAGGCTCTCTGTGGTATGTGTGTCCTGAATATCTTTGTTGTTAACTAGCCTATTGCTCTGTCTGCCCAGAAGCTTCCTCCTTGAGGTTAATCAGAAGAGGAATAAAGATAATTGTAGGCATTTCAGATCATACTTTTTTAAAAAAGCAACTGCTGTTCTACTACAGTTATAAAAGCTGACAGCAATAGTAGAATACTGCTCCCTGCTGGGCAATGTGTGTGTAAGAATGGCTGGAATGTACTTGCATCTATCTATCTAATTTGTATACCACCCTATATAAAATATCAGGGCAGTTTACACTCCAAACAACCAAAACCTAAAAATAATATACATTGATTAAAATTACCATAAATAACATTTTAAAACATCATAAACTTAAAAGCCTGATAAAACAGTGTGTTTTCAAAAGTCATTTAGAAACAACCAGAGATGGAGAGATTCTGATTTCATTTGGGAGTGTGTTCCAGTGCCTTGGGGCAACCCTAGAGAAGGCCCAGTTTGGGGCTGCCACCAAGCGAGCCAGTGGCAACTGCAACCAGACCTCCCCTGATTATCTTACTAGTCAGTGGGGTTCATGAAGAAGGGGGCACTCTCTTAAATACCCTGGGCCCAAGCCATTCAGGGCTTTATAGGTAACATCCAGCACTTTTTATTTTGCCCAGAAACTAATTGTCAGCTAGTGTAGTTCTTTTGAAATAGAAGTAATGTGCTCTCTGTGGGTGGCCCTGGAGACCAACCTGGCTGTTGCATTCTGCACCAGTTACAGTTTCCAAACGATGTACAAAAGCAGCCAGCATAGAGTGCATTGCAATAGTCAAGCCTGGATGTTATGAGCATATGCACCACTGTTTTAAGGTCGTTTGTCTTGAAAAATTGACATAGCTGGCATATCACCCGCAGCCAACAAAAAGCACTCCTGGCCATTGCCTCAGCCTGAGAATATTGGGGAGAGGTTTGGATCAAGAAGTACTCCCAAGCTACGTACCTGATCTTAAGGACTGTAACCCTATATCCCGAACAGGCAGATCTAAACCACTACTTGCACTGGAAAATAGCATTTAGAATCAGAAGCATTTAAAGGGCAATTTAATGTAAAAGGCAAATTATCACAACATTCTGGCCAGGACAATTTATATGTTGAACTGGAGGTATCATTTGGCTGGGGCTGAGTAGCTTCAAAGTGGACAGGACTTATTGACCTTTATAATACTGTAGAAAAGGAAAGGTTGGCACAAAACAACTGAACTTGCAGGGATGAGAGAAGCTGCACCAGCTGAAATGATATCTTTCGTGCAACTCTTTGACAGTATAGGAGCCCTGTTGACCACCCTTTTCTGTGTCAGAAAGAGCAGCTACAGCTATGGAGATTATTATCATTGTCCTTGAATATCTCTCTTTGAAAATCCTTTTTCCTTGTGCTTTCTTCTTTTTCTGTCTTTAGGTGTACCCTGAGGTGAAGGACAATAATCAGTCTTGTTTACCACCAAACTCTTTCATCACATGCTCCTCTGATAACACCATCAGGCTCTGGAACACTGAGAGCTCAAACATCCATGGTGCGGCTCTACATAGGAATATTCTAAGCAATGTAAGGATTTCTTTGGTTGTATGCATCACATGTTAATAAAATGAAATAGTAGTGTTATACTTAGCATGCATTCCAGGCAAATGTAGACTTCTAACTTAATTTATGAGTGTAAATGCAAAAATCAAGTTTAAGCTTCACTTGTGAAAGCAGCTTGGTAGTCAGTCATAACCTACAGTGTTACATCCCATCCCACCCCGTGTGTTTAGTGCTTCTTTACAATGTAAAACAAAGCCTGCTGGGTGCTAATGCCTTTACAAGTGTAACCAACCATTTAGTCAGGCTGCTGGAACATATTTATATTTTGCGTGGTTTATGAAATAATGGGCAATGTGTGATTGCCTAATTAAGTAAAGTAAAGTTGTGCCATCGAGTCAGTGTCGACTCCTGGCGACCACAGAGCCATGTGGTTTTCTTTGGTAGAATACAGGAGGGGTTTACCATTGCCATCTCCCTTGCAGTATGAGATGATGCCTTTCAGCATCTTCCTATATCGCTGCTGCCCAATATAGGTGTTTCCCATAGTCTGGGAAACATACCAGAGGGGATTCGAACCAGCAACTTTTTGCTCCCTAGGCAAGTTACTTCCCCACTGCGCCATTAGGTGGCTAATTAAGTAGTACCCTGTAATTGCACAGACAGGGTTCTTGTTGGTTAATCAGCTGCCCATATATAAGTGGCATATTGCTTTTTTGTCCTCAGAAGGTCTTAGGCTCTCAGACCTCCTCTCCTTCTTGCAAAGGAGGTCAAACTTGGTAATCAATTTCAGTTTCTCCAGACGTAGCTGTATCAGAGACTGAAAAGAGGATATTTGTTTTCTGCCCCCAACAACTCTTCCCAGTTCTCCCTGCATTTGACTGTTGGTGCTGGTTGTAGATGTTTCAATTGCAGTGGGGAATTGTAGCTTTAGAAGTGTACCATTTGGTTCATGCTCTTGCTATTGATCTACTAAAAATGGAACTAAAGGAAAGAAACATCATACCGTGGTGCTAGAACTGACTCAGGAAACTTAACTTACTGTGATATTCCTAAATGATCTGGTGGTGAGACCTAATTAATCGTCACAGACACCTCTCCAGTTCTATTTCTTCAGAAACTTGCTGTGAATTGAATATTCCTGCAATGCAACAAAAGTATAAATGAGCTGTCCTCATATACAGCTCCCCCTGTATTATCATCATTTTATTTTTTTCTTAATATTTATGCTTCTACCCTGCTTCATATTGCTAGTATCATGCAGCTGCTTTCTTTATCCATTTTCTGGAATCAAACCGCAATGCAACATTATTCTCGGTTTCCATGTCTCCCTTTTATAGTACTCACCCATCATTAAGTAGTTTGCTGGTCTGTGTTTTGAGTGAAGCTTGCCTGAAGTCCAGATTTGGGATGTTCTTTGTCTTGCTTTAAAGTTTACAGGTTAGAAGACACTGACAGGTTTAGGATCAGACAGACAAGAAGTCCAGTTCAAACCCAGTACATGCTACTGAGTGGGCTGCTATTGCAAGAGAATGAACTTGCTATCAATTCTGTTTTCTTCTGAGCTTGCCTTTGCTTTCACGTAACTGCTTCATATGAGACTCCTGTTTTCCATCAGGATCTGATGAAAATTATCTATGTAGATGGAAACACTCAGGCCCTCTTGGACACAGAGTACAACACAGCTGGAGGTGTGGACAAGGCTGACACACAGGCCCTAGATGCGAAAGTTGGGATTCGCACAGTATGTGTGAGTCCTACTGGGGAGCACCTGGCCTCAGGTGATAGGATAGGCACTCTCAGGTAAGTTTTGGAGTCCTGGGAAGGTGTAAGATTTTTGCAGTTGTGTCCTTTCTAATCGTCTGCATGTGTGTTGTTTCAGGATTTACGAGTTGAAATCTCTGAGACAGATGTTGAAGGTGGAAGCCCATGATTCTGAAATCCTCTGCCTTGAATACTCCAGACCAGAGACAGGTAACATTGGCATCATTCTGACTCTACTTGTTGGTTGGTTGGTTTGTCTGTCTGTTTGTTGGCATCTTGAGGTGCACTGGCTCTGCTTTTTTCCAATAAGCTACTTTGCTCTAGATCAGCTAGCAGAAACCCTATCATAAAGAGATAAGTAGATGTGTTTTTGCTATGTAAATTGCTTTGAGAACTTTTTTTGTTGAAAAGCAGTATATTATTTTTTAAATAAGTATGAAAAAGACTTCCTCTTCTTATATTCTAAAGTGACAGTTATACATAGATCATTGCAACTTTTCTGTTTTACCACATGGTGAAAGGTGGAGTGGAGAAAGGTATCCCCTGTATGCTTATTTTCACTGTATAGTTTGCTCCATTGTACTAAGATCTACTGCAGTCCTTCTAAAGTCGAGTTTGAGATAACGATTTTGATGTGGGACTGAAGGAATCGCCATTTCCACTAAGAATTTTGTCCTCTCAATTATTTCTGTGGCAGGGTTGAAGCTTCTAGCATCAGCCAGTCGGGATAGACTGATCCATGTTTTGGATGCAGGGCAGGACTATAGCTTACAACAGACCCTGGATGAACATTCATCTTCCATCACAGCAGTGAAGTTTGCAGGTAATAGAGTCATGTCCGCTGGCCTTTAACCCATGTCAACAAGCCAATATGTATTCCTCATTGCAGCTGTAAGTATCACATTCTTTGACAGTTTTCCTGATTTAGCTCTGTATTTTGATCCTTTGGCTCACTGAGGGGTCGTGAATCCTATCTTCCTGTTATGTATTATCCTAGTTCTGTTCTAGCAGCAGGTTATTCTAGAAGACCTTTGGGCCTCTTTTGACATGTTAATCTTATACAAAATAAACTATAGCTTGCCCTTTAAGTGCCCAGCTATTCTGAATTAGGTGGTGCATTCCTTTCGTGTGTGTGTGTGTGTGTGTGTGTGTGTGTGTGTGTGTGTGTGTGTGTGTATGAGAGAGGTGGGGGGATATAGATTGTGCTTCATTGGTTATTTATACTTTGACAGGGAAGAGGAATTGCTTTCTTGTTGCCTAAGTACATGTAGGTTTATTGTTGTCTGAACCTGCCCATACTCTTCTAAGGATTTTAGATCATGCATTCCTTCTCAGTTTCCTAGTCGTTTGCATTTTTGAATTCTAAACAGATCTGTGACTGCTTTGAGATCCAGTGTAATATAGTAGACAGAGTACCTGGTTTAGTCTGGGGAAGTCTCTCCTCAGCTGCAAACTTTAACTGGGTGACCTTTGGCCAAACACTACTTCTCAGGGTGGCTGTGAGCATCAATTGATCTCTCTAGGGATTCATGGTCTCTCACAACTGAGTCTTCTGCGCCTGTGCAGGAGGCCCACGGATAGAGTTGCCATGCCCCGCGAAATTTTGGGTTTCACTCAGATTTTAAGCATCTCACCCAGATTCCTTAGCCCACTCAGATTCACCCAGATTTCAGCTTTCGTTTTTTTTTAAAAAATGCTAAGCTCTAGCCTTTAAAGAAGCGGAATTATGGAGCAAAATGTGCAGTCACTATTCTGCTCAAAAATTATTTTCAAGGCAATTTACATAATTTGCAAATTAGGCATCTGGATTTGGAAAGCCAAAATATGGCAACCCCACCTGCAGAAGAATCTATAGCTCCCTATAGGAGCTCTCCGGCCCTTTTAAGGCACAGTGATATCGGAGCCTACAAAGCCGGTTGTAGAGCGCCTCCCTCTTCAGTTCCTTGTCGTCCGACGCTTGTGCTGTCTTGTGAAGGATCTGCTCTTGTTCCCTCATTCCTGTGAGAAGGTGAATATTGTTATTTGGACTGTTTTCTTGGTTTTGATCTGGGCTATTTTCTGACAACTCTTTATCTAACTCTCTGTGCTTTTACCTGGACTGTGTTTTTGATTATTCTTCTGTGTCTCGGATTTACTGCTCTATTTGGATTGTTTGACCTCAGACTATTTTTGACTGCTTTCTGGACTGTGTTTCTGGACTAGGCAATTTATCTCTGATTAGGCTGATAGTTTTTGATTACTAAATTCTGATAGTTTTTTAAACTTGGCTATTTCTACTCCTAAAAGTTTTTAAAAAGGTGTGCGACCTGCAGGGGCACTATTATATTATCTTATTTATTTAACATTTATATCTCGCTCTTCTTTTGAGGAACTCAGAGTGGTGTACATGGTTATCTTTATCCTCACAACAACCGTGTGAGATAGGTTAGGCTGAGAGATACATGACTGGCCCAGAGTCACCAAGTAAGTTTCATGGTTGAATGGGGATTCGAACTCAGGTCTTCCCGGTCCTAGTCCAACACTCTAACCACTATGCTATGCTGGCCCTCCTCTGACAGCCATGCTGACTGCCTCATATGTTTGGGGGACAGTCATAATACCAGCACCTGCAAGGTCTGTTAAGAAAAAGACCTGTTTAAGCAAGGGATTACAACTGAAGGCCTCTTTGTATGAAAATATTCTCCATCCAGGGACCCTGAGGCCAAGCCCACCATTGCCGCCAAATTAGGAGCAATCTAGCCTCTCTGCTCCATCAGCATCCACTGCATTGCCAAACTCATTGATGTCCACTGTGTCTTCAAGTGTGGGTTTTAAGAACCTTTGGAGAGCAACCATGAGCACTCCCGGAAACATAAGTATGACCGACACCGCTTGTCTTTGGGAGAGCCGCAGAAGAAGCATGAGAAGCACACTTCATCTTTGACACCAAGTTCAATGCTCTCCATTTTGCCAAAGTCTCACTCAGCCCCAAGTTCAATGCCTAAGTCATTGACGTCATCTATCATTAAACCTCCAACATCAGGAGCTTTAGTTCCAACCCCCTCAGCGTTGAGGGACTTCAGCACTCCGGGACATCCTTTGACGTCATCACATTCGGCATCAGCTCCTACTCTTCCGGCTCCGAGGCGTTCAACATCTTTGTCTCCTGTGCCCCCTGTTTCTGTGTCAACATAGACGCCTTTAGGCCCAAGACACCCGACTTCATCGGCATCAGTTACTTCAGCCCCAACATTGACGGTGCCCACAGTGATGTCGACACCATAGGCAAAGACCTCTTGGCGCCGAATCAACTGCTCTTCATCTCTTGCCTGTATGCTCTGCGCTGCCTTCACCCATTGCCACATCTCATGAGTCGATGCCTGCCCAGTCTCCTCTCTGCCTTTTGCCATTGCAGCCTGCTACACCTTCTTTAGACTCTCCAGTAGTCCCTCTGGGACACATTAAAAGAGGACGTTGCTGATCTTCCTGAGTCCTTTAAGGCCAAGTTCCTGTCAACTCTCTCCAAGTCTGCTGGTCTTACCAGGCAACACCTGAGTACAGCCAAGCACTGACAAAAGCGGAGTCCAAGGTGCTGGCTGGGTCCATCACTCTCTGCCGTCATGCCTGGCTCAGGTCCAGTCCTCTGGAGCCAGGCATGAAGGACAAAATTGAAAATCTATATATACTGCTAGGACTTTCACTCAGTCTCAAACCTTGTCCTTCCAACACAAGTACTGCCCTAGTTACAAATAACGATACCAACCCCGGCCTTCCCAATACAGAGAAAATTTCAGATGCAGGTCTAGGCAGTACAGTAGGCGCCCCTTCCATCAGCGCCAAAAGGGCCAACAAAAATTAAAGCCTCAGGATCAACCCAGGCAGTCCTTTTAATGATAAGGACCTGGAAGTATCTCTCCCCATTCCCTCAGCCTCTATCTGTCTCACTCCCTTCCTGGCGTCAACTGACATCTGACGCCTGGATGTTGTGCATAGTGGTCAGTGGCTATGCTATTGAATTTGACTCTCTACCTGCCCTTGAAGGCATAAAATACACCCACTCAACTTCTATCCTTGAAGAAGAGGTTTCTTTGTTGCTTCAAAAGGACACCATAGAACCAGTTCCATCTTCTCCCATGCATTCCTGCTATTATTCCAGATACTTCCAGGTTCCTAAGTATGAAGGTGGGATCCGTCCCATCCTGGACTTAAGGGAGTTGAACAAGTTTGTCATAACTTCCAAGTTTCACATGATCTCCCTGCAGTCCATTCTTCAGTTGTTGTATGAAGAGGAGTGGTTTTTGTCCCTAGACCTCAAGGACGCCTATTCCACATCTCCATAAGGCCTCGGCATTGCCAGTTCCTATGTTTCTGCCTGGGCACAAGGGCGTACAAGGGCGTACAAGGTGCTCCCTTTTGGCCTTTGTACTGCCCCTAGAGTGTTCACTAAGTGCATGGTGACCGACATTGCCTGTACAGGGTGTCTCTTTGTTCCCCTAACAGGATGACTGGCTTAACATGGCTAGAGAGAAGTCTACCCTGTTAAACCTACTTCTTACCCTATCTCTCCTGGCAGATCTGGGGCTCAGTGTCATCTGAAGAAATCTGTCCTGACCCCCCAGCATGTCATCCAGTACATCGGTGTGATCCTGGATGCCGACCAGAAGCATGCATACTTACCTGTAGAACGCACCCGGACCATTTCCTCCATGGTGATCGCTTTCCAGTCTTTCCCCAGCAATGGACTTGGTCCATCCAACATCTGCTGGGCCTCATGGCTTCATGCACCACGACTGGCTGCTTTCTATCTTCCACCCAAACCTAGACAGTCAAAACAAGTGTTTAGTCATGCCGGAGAATTATCTTGCGAAACCTGATCGGGTGGTCCCTGCCTGATTCCCTTTCACAAGGGGTTCTTTTTCAGGAACTGAATCCTGAATCAGTCACTACTGATGTCTCCATGCAAGTTTGGAGTGCTCACTGTGGTTCCCTCTGGGCTTGGGGCCTTTGGAACACCCAGCAGCAGGAGCTCCATATTATCTCCTTGGAAGCAGGGCTGATGAGGGGTGGAGGGAGCTGGTACAAATTACCGGGACCCGGCGGTCTGGAAGGGGGCCCAGGGTCTAACTATGTTCCATATGTTTTTGTCTTGTCTCCTGCCACCACTCCGCGCCCGCCCCACCGCCACCACAAGGCCAAACCACTGATCTTTAAAATAATTCTATCCGTCATGTGCACGGCCGGGGCAGTGAGCCGAGCAAACACCCCCACCCATGGCAGCAGCAGATGGAACGGGAGCAGCCGCTAATCCTGACCGTCCGGCTGAGCGGCCCTTGAGAACTGCGAGGCGCCCCAGCGTTGTAAGCCCTAATCAGGTCAATTTTATATTGAATAAGTGCATAGATAGGTTAGCCATATTGTATTAGATAAGTGCTTGACATGAATCTGGTTGCTTGATACGGTTTAGGCCTTGATCTTGGCATGAACCCATGAGTGAATGCCAAGTTGCCCTGTTTCAGCAAATTTTCCATGCTCTCAAAAACAGCCCTCATCTAGAGCTCTTGTCTAAAATTAGAGAGAATCGGCCTGTCGGCTCAGGCACACTTCCTCATTTTCTTAGTACCTCAGATCGAAAGTACGCCAAGACTCGGCGTTCCATTTGAAGGGGGGTCGCTTGGCCCACGCCTTGTTCCTCTTTCACATCTCCCCTAGCCAATGACATTAAATGTCAAATGGAACAGGTTAGCCGAAGGTCATGAATGGTCAAGACCCCTTTCTCTGTCCAATCACCGTCGGTGCGTGGGCAGATAGGATGAGGGTACTTAAAGACCCTAATCTGGGGATAGAGGGTACCGGGCTCTCTCCCTCAGGGAGGGTGGCTCAGGCACGGCACACAAGAGGAGGAAAGGAGGAAGTTGATCCGATCAATCAATTTGACAGCACCTAGCATCTAGCAAAAAGAGGAACAAGTCGAGGTTCCCTTGGGGTATAGTATATTATGACTGCAAGGGTCTGGCTGTCCTGTCAGTGTCTCAAGGCTGTTAGTTTTGTGACTGCTTTGTGTGAGAGAAGTAATTTTGCTGCTTGCTGTATGCTGTGATTCAGCTGAATATTGGTAAGAAAATAAATCTGTTTTGATTAAATATAATCTCTTCACTTTTCCTCGTGTCTCCTTGGGTCTTGGGATTCATGACAGCCAGTAACATCAAAAAGGACCCACGTCTATGAATGTGAGGATTTTTGGAGCCCTCTATTATTCCTGGTTGCAGGGATTTTGGAGGTGTCAAAAATCTCTTACAGCGTGCCTGCACAATTTGAATAGAGCACCGACACTCACTTCAAACTGCAGAGGCACGCTGGAGCACTTTGCAGTTCTCAAGGGCCGCTGGGCCGGATGGTCAGGCTCAGCGGCTGCTCCTGCTCCACCTGCTGACACCACAGGGGCACCTCCCACCCCACCCGCAGCTGCGCACATAGCGACTAGAATTATTTTAAAGATCATTGGTTTGGTCTCATGGTGGCGGTAGCAGTGGGTGGGCCTTGCAGTGGAGGTGGCCTCTTGGTGAGGGGCGGGGGCCTTGTGGTGGGGGCCCGAATTTTTTTTTTTTTTTACTGTGGCCTGAACCCACTCTTGGCGGCCCTGCTTGGAAGTAGCAGTTTCCCTTGCTTTCAAGGCATTCCTACCTGTTATCTAGGGCCAGGTGGTTCAGGTCCATATTGATAATACTACAGCTATCGCCTACTTGAACCCTCAGGAGGGCACTATATCCAAGTCCCTGAACAACCTTGCATTGCTGTTGTGGGAATGGTGCCTGAGATTTGATATCCTACCCATGGCTATACATATTAAGGGGGAGGATAACATTTTGGCTGACTCTCTTAGCCGGGTTCTTTCCTCTACCCTTCATGAGTGGGAACTGAATGACTCTGTTCTGTTGGGTGTGTGACTCCAGGGGTGTCCCTGAGGTTGACTTATTTGCCACTGCAGAAAATGCAAAGTGTCCTCTGTTCTGTTCTAGGGCGGGCATTGGCCCGAACTCACTAGGGGATGCCTTCCAGCTGCAGTGGAAGGACAAGCTGTATTACTTCTTCACCCCTTTCCCTCTAATGTCCACAGTGATGGGGGAGATATTGCAAGCGCTCATGCAGAGCATTCTTTTCTGTCCCAGGCAACCCTGGTTCCCGACTCTCATTCGGCTGTGCAAAACTGCTTACCTTTACCTTTCACCTCGATGGGACCACCTCACAAGAGATGGGGGTCTGGTCCTACATCGTGCCCTTCAGACCCTCTCGCTAACAGTGCGGAGGCTGAACTTTTAGACGAGATTCTCTTAAATGAGAGAAAGGCCTCTATGAGACGGGACTGTATGTGCAAATGGAAACGTTTCATGTCCTATTCGTCTGCTAAGGGCTTTGACTCGCTCCAGGCACCAATCCATCAGATACTGCTCTACCTTGCCTCTCTCAAGGGTTTGGGTCTCTCCAACACCTCCCTTAAAGTCCACCTCACTGCCATCTCTGCTTGCCACCTAGGCTGGGATGGCAAGTCGGTTTTTGTTCACCCTGACTCTAAGCATTTTTTGAAAGGCGTTAACCTGTATACCTCAGTGTGGGCACCAGTTGAGCCTTGGAGTCTCTCACTTGTGCTATCCACGCTTACCCCTTTGAACCCCTCTTGTCAGCCCCCGTGAAACTGCTGTGCCTAAAGTCTGCCTTCCTTGTGGCCATCACATCTGCAAGATGTGTAAGTAAGCTCACGGCTCTAAGGGCTGATTCCCTATATACTAAATTTTACCTGGACAAGGTGGTCCTGTGTCCCGACCCTGCTTTTCATCCAATGATTGTCTCAGACTTTCATATCAATCAGGAGATTGTGTTGCCAACATTTTTCTGTGACCCATCTACACCTCTCGAGCATTCTGTGCATACCCCAGTTGTCCACAGGTGTCTCCTTTAATTCCTGGATCACACAAAGGCGTTCAGGCATCCTAACAAGCTGTTCATCTCTTATGCAGGAGCTAGTAAAGGTTTCATCATTTCTAGACAAAGATTGTCCAATTAGCTGGTGCAACTGATTTCCTTTTGTTATAAGAAGCAAGGTGTTCAGCCGCCCTCTAAAATTCGGGCACATTCCACTAGGTCCATGGCTACCTTAGTGGCCCACATGTCGGGCATCAGTATGAAGGACATTTGCAGGGCTGCCACCTGGTCCTTGGACCTGCCCTTTATCCATCACTATGCTGTGGGCTTGTATTTTGCTTCAAAGGCCAGTTCTGGTCAGGCAGTCTTGAAGAAAGTACTGTAAGTGCTAGCACCCACCTCCTCTTTACGAAAGCTAGTCACTCACCCAGTTGTGAGGGACGGTTCCCTACAGAGATAAACAGGTTGCTAACCTGTAATTTATGATCTCTGTGGGGATCCGTGGTCACTCACAACACCCGCCTGGCCATCCCCTCTGCTACCTTGGTATGAACTGTTTACTTACCTAGGCTGCTGTAGCTTGTCTGCTATCTTCTCTATCTCTCAGTGTTATCAATCCCTTCATTGAGGGAGGTGCTCTATAGCTGGCTTTGTAGGCTCCGATATCACTATGCTTTAAAGGGCCAGAGAGCACCTGTATGGAGCTATAGATCCTTCCGCGGGCCTCCTGTGCAGGTCCAGAAGACTCAGTTGTGAGTGACCATGCATCCCCACAAAGATAATAAGTTATAGGTAAGCAACCTGTTTTTATGGGTTCGTTTGCAGTACTCCTCTCTGGTATCTTCTATGCTCTTTCAAAATGGATGTAGCCTGGTTTAAAACAGGAATTTGGATGTGAGCATATACGTGGCAGATTGTAAAGAAGAAATGATAGCAAATGGAATAACCTAAAGGGCAAAATTTGTTGCATGTCTGTTCATGGGTCTATATGTTTCTCTCCTCTTTCAGCCAATGATGGAAAGGTGCGAATGATCAGCTGTGGAGCAGATAAGAGTATCTATTTCCGCACAGCACAGAAGGTAATTCCATTAGAGTATTCTGCTTTTTTATGTAACTTGTGGAATAGATCTATTTTAAGAGTGGCACTAGAAGCAAGGGCATCATGTTGCAGGCCCTGGTCCTTTCCATTCAAACACCATCCATCACCACCCTGCTTTTCTTCAATAGTTGAACCTTGTTTATAGGGTGCTTGTATTTTAACAGGACCAGATTGTAAGAATCAGTGTAGGACTTCTGCTTATTGAGCAGGTCAGACACTGTGACTTCAGCATCTACTTATAACTGTTTCTGTAGAGAGCAAATAATACTCTGTCTTCTTTAGAGTATTGTTTGGGGAGATACTGTGCATTCATTTAACTGTCTGGCCTAAGTATTCGGCTTTTATCATTTTTTATTTTCCTTGTGTTCAGACAGCCGATGGGGTTCAGTTCACTCGTACACACCATGTTGTTAGGAAGACTACTCTGTATGACATGGATGTGGACCCCAACTGGAAGTATGCTGCTATTGGATGCCAAGACCGTAACATCAGGTTGGTTTACTAGTTGTCTTGGAAGCTTCCCCACCTGTAAACCTCTCTCATGGTTTACAGTGTGATTCTGTGCATATTGGTTCAGAAGCGGGTTTCACTGGACAGCATCCTGACTATGGAAGCACCATGCAGCAAGACGATTGGAATTACAGTACTTCCAGATTAACAGGTGAGGGGGAGGGGCAGGATTTTTGACAACCACCCCTTCTCTAGGAAACCCTCTGTACCACCTTGAAATTTGTCTCTGAGGGCACGCTCTCCTACCAGTGCACCATTCCCTGGTCTGTTAATCTGGAAGTGCTGTTCTGATGCTCTCGCTGCACCAGTGTTTCCTTAATCAGGATGTTAGCGTCTGTGTTCAGTGGGTTTTACTCCCAGGAAAGTGTGCATACAATTGTAACCTTAGTTTATTTCACCAATAAACAATACTTTGGCTTGTTCTAGAGAGGACTAATTTTGAACCTTGTTGATATATGTTCTTCCTAAGACACACCTGTGCTGACTATGGTATATTCACTGTCTGTCTAATTGATCTACATTTACCCTAAGATCCGCAGATCTTAAAACTGTCAATAGGTTTTGAAAATATTGGTGGCAATTCAAAAAGTGGACATAAAACTACTGTTTAGGACCTGATGGTGGTGTTTTATTCATGTATGCCATCCACATACAAGGTGTGTTACAGCAAGTGATACAACAGGTCCCTGCTCTGAGGAACTCAGTCTAGAAGTAGAAGGCAGAGGAAGGGGAGTAGAAATGAGACACAGTAAACAAGGGAAGAATATATACAACTATTTCATGTACATTTTGTTGGGCTTAATTGCAGTGTATAGGGACAACAGGGTTGTGCCACAGGCTTCATGGAAAAGGTGGGTTCTGAGGATGGATTTAAAGGAAGTAAGTGATCATGCGATCAGAAAGTAAGGCACCCTGTGAGTGATTTGGGGTTCCTGGAATAGGAGGGCAGCAAGGTAAAAAGGAAAGAGTTGTTGTAGAAAATAAGGTAACTTTGGACAATTCAGGATGGAAGAGTGTAGGCCATGGGCAGGAAGATAATGGGATATAAGAGTGGAGAGATGGTGGTCTTTGCTGGTAAAAAACAAGGAGCTTGTTCTAGATCTGGGACCAGACAGAAAGCCTGTTCAGCTGACTTAAAGAGGAATGTAACATGAGAGGAACAAGAGATATGAATTATTTTGGTAGCAGAATGCTGGTTGGAGGTGAGGGGGCTGAAGTGCAACAGAAGGCCAGAGAGGAGAAGGTTGCAGTAGTCAAGGTGAGAAATGAGCAGGATATGAACTAGAGTATCTTTGAGGTGATCCGGTAACCCTCACAACGTGGGTTCTGCGCCTCCATGGAAGGATTTGTTAGCTCCTCAGAGTGCTCTGTAGCTTGGCCCTTCGCACACAACACTTGCTCAGTATCTCCGGCTGCAGAGCACCCTTTGGCTCAGCTCCTTCTCGACCACCATTGCATGTGTCTCTCTTAGGACTTGCTCCCTGGTTGTACTTGGTTCCTGGAAAGAAATAGAAAGTTGTTTTGCTGGATTTCACAGACTTTGGCCAGACTACTTTGTCCATTCTTGTAAAATTTTCCTATCTTTCTTTAAACAAACCAGAAAGAGTAGAGAATTGCTTTTGAGGGCTGCATTGTACTTTGCACCCTCCAACTCCGATGCCACAGTCCCCGTTACCATTGACATCATCAACATCAATTTCACCCAAGCATCAGCACTCAAAGTCGATGTTGGGATCAAGGCATTCTCAGATAGAGCTTCCCATACAGTATGCACTGAATCGGAGTGCTCCAAAGATGTTTTTCAAATATGTTTTCACATGATGTATCAAGAGAAGGCCACCATAAGAAATTCTAACATCAGGAAGGAGATTCTCCATCCCATTCTGCATCCAAACACTGAAAGATTTCAGTGTAGTCAGCAGCCCTGATATTGACATCATTGATCTTGGACACTACCAACCCTTCGCCAGCAGCTTTGGGGGGCAAATCACTAGTTCCGCCATCAGTGGCTCGACCACCAATTCCAGCCTTGACATCTAAGGAATCAATTCTGTTGGAATGGGAATTTTAAAGTGGTGATTCTCTTTAGCAGAGGGAGAGCAACTGGCCCTATCCATCCCCAGCTCAGAATCCCTCCAGTGGCTGTTGCTGGTGTCTATCTTATGTTTCTTTTTTAGATTGTGAGCCCTTTGGGAACAGGGAGCCATTTTTTTTTGTTTTTATCTATATAAACTGCTTTGGGAACTTTTGTTAAAATATTCATTGTATTTATAACTATTTGTTGTATTTGTAACTCCTCTGGAGCTTCTTTAAATGTCTCCTAGTTCATCGTCTGCCTCAACACCGTTAGTAGCACAGATACTGATTCCAGCATCAACACTGAGCCCAGTGCCGACAACGAACGTTCTTCTACCCTCTTCATTGACAGTTGCTACTCCAATATTCCTACATCAGTCTCAGAGACAGTTTTTCAACCTATTAACATGCTCGCTTCAGACTTAGCAATTGATTTCCCCTCGACACCATTTATGTCAAAGGATTTTCCTATTCTACAGGACATCAATTCCATCCTGGGATTTTCCCACACAACCCCTTCTGGTTCTAATTTCAAGGTGTTTTCATTACATGGTCTTGATATTGAAGAAGGCATAGGCTGTGGTGCATTACCTATTCCCATTTCTAAGATACCTTCCGCTTCCCCAGTAAAGGAAGAGACTCCTCCTTCCTCTCTTCCCTACCACCGAAACTACCCATGGAAACAGAGGTATCATTTCATGGGCCCTAGTTACTCCTCCTTCAGAAGAAAAAGAATGGATTACTGGAGTTCTCCAGGAGCTCTTGGCCCTGGTTATGTCTGGAGGTTAGGGAGATTTAGAGACTCTCTCTATCTATATGCTCTCCCCATTCCTCCCTTATGACTGTGATGAGCTTTAGACTCTGGAAATTAAGGTAACGTAAATCGTCAATAGGGCTCTTGTTTTTTAAAAAGGTTTTTTCATAGCATCCTTGTAACCCTTCACCTTCTTGGTGAGCTCACTTGTCACCCATGTTGTGAAGACTCCCAGATCACCTCAAAGATAAACATGCTGCTTACCTGTAACAGGTGATCTTTTGGTGGTTTGGGATCATTCACAACACCTGCCCAACCTCCCAATTATTTGGATGCTTCTAAATGCATTTATTACCTCACCATTCATCGCAAGAATAATCTTCCAGCAGTTGATTAGGAACTGAGCCAAAGGGTGCTCTGCTGCCGAAGATACCAAGCGTGCACTAAGGGCAGAGCTACAGAGCACTCTGAGGAGCTATCAAATTCTTCCACAGGGATTACTGCACAGGCGCAGAACCCATATTGTGAATGATCCTGGATCACCCAAAGATCACCCATTACAGGTAAGCAACCTGTTTTTCTGCTATAGGGACAGAGCCAAGATCTGGAGAGGATCTTAGGAGAGCAGAGCTGGTCTTGTGGTAGCAAGCATGACTTGTCCCCATAGCTAAGCAGGGTATGCCCTGGTTGCATATGAATGGGAGACTTGATGTGTGAGCACTGCATGATATTCCCCTCAGGGGATGAAGCCGCTCTGGGAAGAGCAGAAGGTTTCAAGTTCCCTCCCTGGCTTCTCCAAGATAGGGCTGAGAGAGATTCCTGCCTGCAACCTTGGAGAAGCCGCTGCCAGTCTGTGAAGACAATACTGAGCTAGATAGACCACTGGTCTGACTCAGTATATGGCAGTTTCCTATGTTCCTATCTATTTTTTAGGGAAATGCAAAATGTTTTGCTGTCACAATGTTTTTGACTTGAAACAGGCTGTTTCGAACAAAACACCCTTTAAATAAAAGGCCCGTTTCAAGCCGTGAACAAAACAACCCCGTTTTGACATTTCAAGTGTCTTTTTGGAGGCCTGTTTTTCCCTTGCTGATTTGATTTTCTGCCAGTGGCTTCGGTTAGGCTTGCAATCTCCTTACTTGGTGGTTGGATTCTTATCACCAAAATCAAATACTGTCCTGGGCACCTGTGCTCCCGTTTGCTGGGGGAAGGAGGGAGGGGGAAATACAAAAGAAGGGAGTTTCAAAATGTATTCAAAGGGACTGACAAGCAGAGAGAGCCCTTATAGTCTGCCTCTCTTTAAGAAGATTCAGGTAGAGATGTGCACGGAACCGGCAGATGCCAGTTCGATGGTGGGGGAGGGTGCACTCCCCCCCCGCCTGCATTTTCCCCACCGGTGCTCGGTTTTCCAAAAGTCCATCAGGGCGGCAGCATACCTCCCTGCCATTCCATTTGCCTCGTTGTCCAGATGTACCTGGAAGTAGCTGACGTGCCAGGGAGTTTGGGCAGTGCTGATGTTGTCACCACCTCAACCAATGGGGAGAGTGTTTTAGCTGTGCCAGGGAACAGTAGATCTTTAAACAAGGTTTTAAAAACAAACTATTTCATGTAGGGATAAAAAAATCAGAACACCATCTAATGATGAGCTGTTTAATGGATTAGTACTACTAAAAATGATATATGAGATTTAGAAGACATCCAGGGGTGTAGCTATAATTGAGTGGATGGGTTCAAAGAACTCGTGCCCTCCAGCTCCCGAGGGCCTCTTAGCTCCACCCGTCCCTATTTTCTTCACTATCTCTCTCACTCTGAGGGGCTGCCGGTGAGAGGGGTGAACACAGGCCCCCTCTTCCCTAGCTACTCCCCTGGAGACATTCCTATTAAAGCAGTTTAAAACACAAGCATTTTAAAGAGTTTAACAAGATGTTGCTATAATGGATGTTTTGATTCACATTTACTTGCTGGAACTACCCTTGGAAGGGCTTCTGCAGAATTTGCAAAAGTCAAAGTAGAGAAATACCTGTATTAGGACCAACTAAAAAAAATCACAAAGTGGTGAGAGAACTTTTAAGTTCTCCAGAACACAAAATAGGGCATAACTGAAATTTGTAACAGTCTTACTGCAAAAGGTTTATTCAGACATAATTTGACCAGCCTCTGCTAAGAGAGGGCTGTTAGGACAAAGAACAAAAAATGGCTGTCCCTCATATTTTTTAAAATATAAATTTTAGCAGTAACTTCCTGGATCTATCTCTGAGTAATTGGAGTACACAGGTCTCTTACAAGGCAGTGTGAGCACAGCCATGGCTGGTTAATAACATGCTCATGTCTATCTTTTCCTGCTTTCCCCTTCTTTTATCTAGGTTCTGAACAAATTTTTCTTTACAAGTGTAAGCATAACATCAAAGCCTTTATTTCTAGCCTAGGTCTTTATGTATGCTTTACCAAGAAGCAATCAGAAAGCCACTTATGTGACTGCCTAATCTGTTTGATTAACCTCAGTATTTAAGAATTAGCTAGCACACCATGTTTAGAAATAACTACTTCAAATTGATCCATAGCATTGAATACAGAAGCAGTGTGTAATTGTGCAAGGTGCAATTAGAGAGGTGATGATGGCCTCTAACTTAGAAGACTTTTTATAAAGGATTAGACAATTAAATGGATAATAGGTCTCGCATTAGCTAGGGATGTGTACGAACCGGTCAAGAGGCCATTCTAAAAGCCTCTGAACCAGTTCGAAGGCGGCGCTGGCTCGAAGGTTTGACAACGGGGCAGGGGAGGGTGCACTTACCCCTCCCGCCACTTCCCCCCCACTGGCACTCCTTTTTTTGCAAAGTCCATGGGACAGCAGCATGCCTCCCTGCTGCCCCTTCCCCGGTTCTTGGTCAGTAGTCACTGGAAGTATCGGGGGCACGTGCTTACATCACGTGTGCGCACACCCATCTGCTCTGCACACGTGCGACGTGCGCATGCACGCCTGCTACTTCCGGCAACTTCCTGCTAAGAACGGTGCCACCCCATGGACTTTGCAAAAACCAGAGTGCCAGCGGGGGGAAAGCGGCGGGAGGGGTAAATGCACCCTCCCCCACCCTTAAAGAGGCATACCCCGCTGGCGTCGAACCGAACCTCCGCAGTTCTGTGCACACCACTAGTACTAGCTAAACTGAACCTCCGTGAGAAGAGGTTGTATACCTCAAGTGCTTCCTGTGAGTTTCCCAGAGACATTTGGCTAGCCACTGATGGAAATTGAATGCTTTAACTAGGTGGATCTCTGACTTGATTCAGCAATACTTTTCCTTTGTTCTTGAGTCATGTCTTGTTTTCCCCTCAGGATTTTCAACATTAGCAGTGGAAAGCAAAAGAAGCTATACAAGGGATCCCAAAGTGAAGATGGCACCCTCATTAAAGTAAGGCCTCCACTGATTTCAGCTCAGCCTGTTGATTTCCCCCCTCCCCTTCCTTTCCTTGATTTTGTGGTTTTTGTTTTATAGTTGAGTTTTTTGTGTTCTCATTGGGGAGTGGGGTCTGGTGTTTGTTTCATGTTATGTGATAACCCTTTGTAATACAACATTTATTGATGGGATTTTTATTTGGATGCAATTTACAGAATGGCTAATCTGCTGCAAAGGCATCCTAGCTGTCAATTAAAAGATATAATGAAATACTTAAAAGCAAACAAAAAAATGCCGAGAGCTGTTCATTAGTCCAGAAAGTAATCAACTAATATCTGTAACTATCATACTTGAACCACCCTGTGCTAAAAATGGAAATGAATAGATACATCCTGGCTATGGATTTCTTAATCACAGTGTCTTGTTTTCCAAAGTAGCAGCTGTGGATAATTTTGCTGCTGCTATATGCTAGTCATATGCACAACACTCAGTAGTGCTGCTTAAACATATTTGACACTGTGCCTTCTTTCCATTGTGTCTTTCTTGCAAAATCCTGGGCACTCTCTCCACCAGCCTTTGAAGATTCCAGCATGCTGTGTTGTGCTACATGCACAGTAGCCTTGTACTTGGATTCTGAAGCTGTTTGCTTAGAGATTTTTGGGCTCCCCTATATTTGATTTAGGAAGAGATGCTTCTACCTAGCTCAGTTTGCTTTCCAGAGCTAGCAATGCAGACTATTAAATGTCTGTGAAACTGAGGAAGTGATGATTAATGAAACAGTTCCAGAACACTGGTGGAACATCCCTAGACTACTTTTGGGCTTGTGTGGGGAATTAGCAAGGCTAGAGTGAACAGTCTGTTACAGTGTCAATTGTGCAAAGCTTTGGTGTGGAAATAAAGACTTGAGATAGGAATGTAATAAGTCAAATTTATTTAAGGATTATTGGGGTATAGGAAATGAAAAATAGTTAAGTAGATGGTGAAAAGCAATGAAACTTGACTAGCAATATCAGAGACCCACAAAAAGGCATTTTAGCTTAAAGGTCTGAATTGCAATTAAATCAGCTTAAGGCTTGCCAGAGAGAGGACCTGCAGATTTAGACTTGGGAGGGAGAAAGAGAGATTATTAGTAATTAGCTGGGCCGGGCAGAGAGCATCTGCGCCTCTGGCTGGCCCACACACCTCCACTACTTCCCCCCGCATGCCCAGCTTTCTGGCTTACCATCTGCTTCTCTCCCCCCACACATACCACCACCCAAGATTTCTGGCTGGCCAGCCCACTAGCTCTTGCCCCTCCTTGTGGTTTCTGGCTGGCCGGCAGGCCAGCCTGTTTCTTCTCGGCCCCACCCCCTTGCTTTTTGGCGGGTGGGCCAGCTGGCTGGAAAGCCAATCTGTCGCCACCTTCCGGCAGCCAGGCCAGCTCGCCACCACCTCCTGCTCCTGCCAGCTGGGCCAGGCCACTGACTCCTACCAGTGGCCAGGCTGCCCGTCACCGCCGCCTCCTGCTCCTGGCAGCCGGGTCAGCCCGCCGCCGCCTCCAACTGACCAGCTGCCACCGCCATTGTCATCCCTGTCGCTATCCCCCAGGCAGCTGCTTACAAACTTTCGCAATTGATACATTTACAAGAATTATATAGATAGATACCTTATTCCAATTCTGTTTGTGTGTCTGTCACACTTGCAGGTCCAGGATGGGGTATGGTTGGGTACTTCTTCCCAGAGACCAAGCAGAAGGACAGGGTGGAGGAGAGGCAAGAGTGCCACTTGAAACCCAGCGAACCAGGAGAAAATCCAGGTTCCAGGGAAAATCCAGGGGAGGTCGGTTCTCTAAGTGGGAGTGTCACAGCCTTATCTGAGGTCCTGTTGAGGTGCTTAGTAAGACTAATCCTTTGTGCAGAACGAAAAGAGGAGCTTCAGTATTCCCTTGAGAAATAGTCCTTCTCCTTAACGTGTCTGCTCAGCCACCCTCCTTCTCAGTATTGCAGAAAAAGAGGTACTATGGGGAATACCTTACAGTTGCATGTCATACTTGATCTTGGATAAAGTTACCCCATGCTGCTTGTGCTAAGTGACTACCTTGAGAGTTGGACAAATATGGTCAGGTGGAAGGGTCATGTTCCATGAGTCCAGGTAGTCAAGATGGAGACTGCAAGCCTGCACTTCCAAACCATATAGAGGGGTACTTCTTATAGCCCCTGACCAGACTATTTTCAAAACCTGATAATATTGTCAAAGAGGAGTTCTCTTCTGCTGGATCAGGTCCAAGGCCCATCTAGTCCAGCATCCTATTTCACATAGTGGCCCACCAGATGCAACTGGAAGCCTACAGGCAGGAGTTGAAGGCATGCCCTCTCTCTTGCTGTTACTCCCCTGAAATTGCTACTCAGAGGCATTGTGCCTTTAGGCTGGAGGTGGCCTATAGCCCTCCAACTAGTAGCCAATGATAGACGTCTCCTCCATGAAGTTATCCAAACCCTTCTTAAAGCCTTCCAGGTTGTTGGCTGTCACTACATCCTGTGGCAGAGAATCCCACAAGTTGATTATGCGTTGTGTGAAAAAATACTTCTGTTTGCAGGTCCTAAATTTCCCAGGAATCAATTTCATGGGATGACCCCTGGTTGTAGTTATGTGTTATGTGAGAGGGAGAAGAATTTCTCTCTATCCACTTTCTCCACACCATGCATGATTTTATAGACCTCTATCATGTCTCCCCGCAGTCGTCTTTTTTCTAAACTAAAAAGCCCCAGGTGTTGTAGCCTTACCTCATAAGAAAGGTGCTCTAGGCCCCTGATCATCTTGGATGCCCTCTTCTGCACCTTTTCCAGTTCTACAATATCCTTTTTTAGATGTGGTGACCAGAATTGTATGCAGTACTCCAGGTGTGGCCACACCATAGTTTTGTATAAGGGCATTAGAATATTAGCAGTTTTATTTTCAATCCCCTTCCTAATGATCCCTAGCATGGAATTGGCCTTTTTTCACAGCTGCCGCACATTGAGTCAACACTTTCAATGAGCTGTCCACCACGACCCCAAGATCCCTCTCCTGGTCAGTCACCGACAGCTCAGATCCCATCAACGTATGCTTGAAGTTGGGGTTTTTCATCCCAATGTGCATCCCTTTACACTTGCCAACATTGAAGCGCATTTGCTATTTTGTCACTCACTTCCCCAATTTGGAGATATCCTTTTGGACCTCCTCACAATCTGTTTGGATTTGACTACCCGAAAGAGTTTGGTATCATCTGCAAATTTGGACACCTCGCTGCTTTCCCCTACTTCTAGATCATTTATGAATAAATTAAAAAGCACCAGCCCCAGTACAGATCCCTGGGGGACCCCACTTCTTACTTTCCTCCATTGTGAAAACTCTGTTTATATCTATCCTCTGTTTCCTGTCCTTCAACCAGTTAGCAATCCACACATGTACTTGTCCCCTTATCCCATGACTGCTAAGTTTTCTCAAGAGTCTTTAATGAGGAACTTTGACGAAAGCTTTTTGGAAGTCCAGATATACTATGTCAACCTGATCACCTTGATCCACACACTTGTTGACACTCTCAAAGAACTCCAAAAGGTTTGTGAGGCAAGATTTACCTTTGCAGAAGCCATGCTGGTTCTCTCCCAGCAGGGCCTGTTCTTCTATTTGCTTTACAATTTTATCCTTGAGGATGCTTTCCATCAATTTGCCTGGAATGGACATTAAGCTAACCGGCCTGTAATTTCCCGGATCACCCCTGGATCCCTTTTTGAAAATTAGTGTTACATTTGCTACTTTCCAGTCCTCTGGTAACAGAGCCTGATTGCAGGAATAAGTTATATATTTTAGCAAGAAGGTCAGCAATTTCACATTTGAGTTCTTTGAGGACTCTTAGATGGATGCCATCCGGCCCTGAAAATTTGTTAATTTTCCTTTTTTTCAAGACGTTTTAGAATATCATCTCTTGTCACTGCTATCTGACTCAGTTCAGAAGAGGAAACTTCTCCAAAATGAGGAGTATGGTGAAAAGAAAGCTGAGGGGGGAAATCAGGAGAGTCACTTTGCTCCAGAGTGCATGGAGTTTACTCAAAACCACAATACTAGAAGCCCAGTTAGATTGTATACCCAAAAGGAGGAAAGGTACCACTAAGTCCAGGAGGATGCCAGCATGGCTAACGGGTACCATCAAGGAAGCCATAAAAGGGAAGAAGACTTCCTTCCAAAATTGGAAGGGCTGTCCAAACGAAGAGAACAGAAAGGAACAAACTCTGGCAAAAGAAATGCAAGGTGACAATAAGGGAGGCAAAAAGAGAGTTTGAGGGACATTTAACCAAAAGTATCAAGGGGAATAACAAAAACTTCTTTAAGTACATCAGAAGCAGGAAACCTGCCAGGAAGAGCAGTAAAGGAAGAGCAGTAAGCAGTCTGGGAGGGCAACAAAAAACACTTACAAGAACACACACAATCCACTCTTTGGAGATTTCAGGCTATTAGGAAACGGTTATAGGGACAAGTGCCTTAAAACAGATATGAGTTGTCGCTCTTTTTCTAGTGATAGCTCAACTATACTCTTAAAAATGCATTAAGAACCCCCGTGTGTTATGTTTCAGAATGAGTTATGCAAACTGGTTCGTTGCGTCCTTGGTATGCTGCTCTGGATGCCAGCCAATGAAATGTTAAAATGCTTAACTTTGGCTAGATAGTGTCTTTCCCCAACAAAACCAATAAACCTACTTATATTGTTTTACACACTTAGTAAAATCTTGCAAACTAGACTCTTTAAAGCAAGGGATTTGTACCCACTCCACCTGTGATTGGTTCAATTCTTTCTATTCTGGGCTGTTTATTTCAGGTGCAAACTGACCCCTCGGGTCTTTATATTGCAACAAGCTGCTCTGACAAGAACCTTTCGATCTTTGATTTCTACTCAGGCGAGTGTGTGGCCACAATGTATGGACATTCAGGTAAATTCAAGAACCTTTAGTAATGGTGACTGTTAGCTAAAAATTCTTAATACTATATATATATTCCTGGTTCTTTGGTTGTAACCTAAACCCCTGTTATATTGAATGATCATTTTATATGTACTTTCAATTTTCAATTCTATCCCAGTTTAAGAACTTAACTCAAAAGCAGGCTATAAATTGCTGAAATATAATCCCCTTTTTAGGTGAAAGAAATAGGTTGTAGCAAGCATGACTTGTCCCCATAGCTAAGCAGGGTCTGCCCTGGTTGCATCTGAATTCGAGACTTGATGTGTGAGCACTGCAAGATATTCCCCTCAGGGGATTAAGCTGCTCTGGGAAGAGCAGAAGGTTTCTCAAGTTCCCTTCCTGGCTTCTCCAAGATAGGGCTGAGAGAGATTCTTGCCTGCAACCTTGGAGAAGCCGCTGCCAGTCTGTGAAGACAATACTGAGATAGATGGACCAATGGTCTGACTCAGTATATGGCAGTTTCCTATGTTCCTATGACAATGATGAAAATATATATTCATAGAAATATGTGTCTTCCTCTCTTCTTACAGTCTTCTTCTTTCCTTGAGATTCCCAATTAAGATTAATGTAAAAAGAAGGAATTTTGCTCTCTTACTTAAGCTGAACTTTTTAGTTTATTAAATTATTACATGACGTTCCAGTAAATAAATAAATAAATCATGGTAGTACAGACCAGAATTTGTACCTACACAAATGAGGTGCCCTTCAGATGTTAAAGCAGTGGCATGGGAGCTGCTTTTGCCATAGCTTCATCCAGTGTTACTTTTGTAATGTTTTAAAGGCCTCACACTGTATGAGTGGAATCAATCACATGGATCCTTCCCACCTGCTTATTGCTCCCACTTCTAACTGGACAATAATTCCATGGGGAGCACCCATATTATGTACTGTGTGAACTTAATGCCAGGCGTGAGCATTATAGCAGTGCTGTGGAATGAAGCCATGGATATGTGGCCGCCTCACTACTTTTGTAAAACTGAAATGCACATTAGTCAAGATCACAAGTTTCCAAGTTAAGATCATAGTCCTTTTCCCTCTGGATTGATTCAGATAAATTACTGACCATTGTTCTCCATTTAGCCTTGATGCCTTTTTGCTTTGATACTACTTTTTCTTCACAGTAGACTAATTGCTTGAGGTGGTCCCTCTAGTGCAGGGCTGCTCAACTTTGGCCCTTCTGAAGATGTTGGCTGGCAACTCCCATAATCCCTGGCTATTGCCACTGTGGCTGGGGATTATGGAAGCTGTAGTCCAAAAACAGCTGGGGCCTAGGTTGAGCAGGCCTGCTCTAGCGGGACAATCACTGGTCACAATGGATTAGTTCGTGGCAATACCAAGCTGGAACTCACTGAATGGGTAGTGTTTGTTTTAACTGATTTATAGGGTCCCATAATGTTAGCGAGTATTGCTAAAGGACTCCAACTTGTTAGTTGTATTTTGACTGAGAGGTTTCAAGTACTATTCTAATTGCTCTTTTGATTTTTATAGAGATTGTAACTGGAATGATGTTCAGCAATGACTGTAAACACTTGATCTCAGTCTCTGGTGACAGGTAAGCAAGGGGTTCCTTTTTACTGTAACTCTTCATTTTATCACTAGGGTGGAAATTAACTTTGTGCATGTGTGCTATCTCCAGTACTGCTTGGAATGAATACTCATTTGTGGTTTTAAATTGTTTTAAGGTTTTAATTTTTGTGTTTTGTTTTATGTTGCTGTAAACTGCCCAGAACCACTGACTGAAAGAAAAAATGAATGAATGAAAAATAAATAAATGATCCAAAGCTGGAAAGTGGGGATGGATTAACTGTTAGGTACTCTACAGTGTAGTCACCTAATGGCGCTGTGGGGAAGTAACTTGCCTAGGGAGCAAGAGGTTGCTGGTTTGAATCCCCACTGGTATGTTTCTCAGACTATGGGAAACACCTATATCGGGCAGCAGCGATATAGGGAGATGCTAAAAAGCATCATCTCATACTGAGTGGGAGATGGCAATGGTAAACCATTCCTGTATTCTGCCAAAGAAAACCACATGGTTCTGTGGTCGCCAGGAGTCAGCACTGACTCAATGGCACAACTTGACCTTTACTCTACAATGTAGGGTTCCAGCAACACATTTTATTTATTTAATGCATTTGTATTCCATGTTTTCAAATCTTGCTCTAAGCAGCCAACATTTATGAGGGTAAGGTCCAAATTTTGAAACTTTATGGGCGGCAAATGAGGAGGGAGAAAAAAATGTAAATGTAAATACAGTAGGGGTTTTTGATCAAAACCAAACAATTTCAGAATAAAAAACAACTTTATTGGCTATCCCATAACACTTGTTACTTGGCAATATTCAATTTCTAGCATACTGCCAATAAATGAATTTTAAATTAATGAAAATTTGATAATTTTTTTGAAACTATTTTGAAGATTTTAATGTATAAACCGTTTTTGTCGTTTTTTGCCCTGTAGACTTTAACGGGAAATTCATTTGCAAATAATTTTAGTAACATCCTCTGTTGGTGTGCTCACCTTTCCCCCTTTCATTGCTTCCTGTACCAGTGTTTTGAATAGTTCCTTAGTTAAAAGTAGAGATTTATATTTTGCTTTAACAGAAAAGCTGTGAAAATTCATGTGAGAACTATTACCTAGGTCTTCTAAAGTAAGGTACTTGAATACTTCAGGGGTAGGGGAACTGTAGTACTACCCAGACCTTCTGAATGTCTGTTACAAAGATGGAAGGCAGTGAATCCAGATAAAGTACTCTGTAGAGTGGGTATCAGGCTTTCATTCGCAGTACTGGGGAGAAAACACAATTATGCAGTAGAAGTTATCCTTCTTTAAGGATGCAAGGTAGGATTAGGATTGGGATATTTATGTCTAAAACAAGATATAATTCTATACTTTCTTCTTCCAGCTGTATTTTCATCTGGCGTTTGAGTAGTGAAATGACCATCAACATGCGGCAGCGGCTGGCTGACATGAAACAAAGAGAGAAGCAAGCAGAGAAAACACAACCAGGAAAAACAGCTGGGCTCATCAGGTAGGAGGTGGTGCTGCTTTGACAGTTTGCAGTAACAAGGCATTTGTTGACTACATAATCAAATGTATTTTCCCAGTTCAGCAGAGGCTAGTAAGTTGTAGTGATTCTTCTGCACCTGTATATTAAGAGAGTTTTATTAGACACACCTTCATTGGTTTTTAATATATATAAGATAATAGCACTGACGATATAGATTTGTGATAATCTTATGCATATTCTTTACAAAACAGGGGAAAAGAGATCCATGGATTTGCCTTAAGAATAATGAGGTTTATGGGACTGGTATTTTAAATTAAATTATTTAACACATCTTTATATCACCCCATATGCAAGTCCCTGGGTGATTCACAATCTAAAAATACAATTAAAAGTTTAAAATACAGATTAAAAACTCTAAAACTTAAAACTATAAACTAAAAGCCTGGCTAAACTATTATTTATATTGTTTTGAATAAAAAATTATCATTTTAAAGGACTTTTGCTAGCATTGATAGCTGTTTATTCCAGTAGTGACCCGAATAATTCATCAAAATGTTTTTTGACTTATTTCACATCACCACTGGCAGCTCAGGGGCAGTATGAATCACAGTAAGTTTGTGGGTCCCCTAGGAAGTGGCTGTGAATATTTTGAGGCAAGGGCCTTAGTTTTCTTGCTTTAGTAGAAAATATTATGCCTTTGTGCAAGGGAGAGGAACAAGCATACTCTCAAACTCAGCACAGCTATCATGAGAAAGGTTTCCAGCTTCCTTCCCCTTCCCAAGAGCCTCAGGCAAGTACAGTCCTTATACATGTACCAGTGGCCAATAGCCAGGGATTATGGGAGTTGTAAGCAGAGGCGTAACTAGGGAAAACAGCGCCCGGGGCAAGCACTGAAATGGCGCCCCCCCAACATACTACATTATACTTAGGTTTTTCCTCACAAGCGCCCGCCGCCGCCGCCAAGCCAGGCCACTGACTGGCCGTCAGGCGCCAGCAAAGCAATGGGGGGGCGCGGGCGGCGCGGAAGGGACCACTCGTGGGGGAGGGGGCGCCGATGCACTCCCTTGACTGCTGCAGCGCTGCTGCACCGAGCAGGAAACATTTGTATTAACAAAAAATAAAAAATAATTAAAAATTTTTTTGTCATGGCGGCGCCCCCCACGTGACCAGAAAAGATGGCGCCCGGGGCACGTGCCCCCCCTGCCCCCCCTATAGTTACGCCTCTGGTTGTAAGCCAATATCTGCAGGAGGGCCAAAGTTGAGCAGGCCTGCATTAGACACTGATGCTATTTCTACTCTGTGTGCTATATGCTTAATTACTCTGCAATAGCCTGTCAGTGTTAAGGCTGATATCTCTTCATTTTGTGTAGACAATCTATTCTCTGGGGCAACAGACAGAAGTCACTTCTCCTTAGCAAAAACAATAGTACTGACCCCTGGAAGCACACTAAACTATAATAGGGCAAGGAGAGACAGTTGTCTGGGGGCCCACTGCCTTGGGGGCCCCCAGAGGCAAGTCACATGACTGACTCCCCCAGCCGTGCACCCGCCCAGGCTTCCTTCAGTTGTATTCATCCTCTGAAATTGATGTGATGGTTAAGACCTGGAGCTACCAGAACAGCATGTCTTTCTCTAGTACTATGAAATGACTTGCATCGTCCACAATTTACTGCCTGTCTGTCTATTTAAAATTTTTTTTACTATGCTACCACTATTCAGCTCCATTTAAGATTTCTTTACTTCATGAGCTGAGCTTCAGTGAGGGGGGCCCATTTTAAAATCTTGTCTCTGGGCCCACTGCAACCTTGCTATGCCCCTGCCCCCACCCCCCATCTTTGCTGCCTCTGAATGGAGTGATGGAAATGAGGGTAGTAGTTCTGGATCAGCACTAATTTTTGCAGCGTTAAGAAACTTTGATGCTCATTTCTTATTCATGAGCAGGTGTTCAAATTTTAATGTTATAAATAATCCCAGAAGTACTGATAGCGATTGAAGAAGAGGGAATACCTATCCCCTCCATTCTGCCCTATTGGAACTTAATACAACATTAAAATCAACTAACAATAAGAACAGCAACAACATAGACAGTAGCAAAGTCAAAACGACTATATTAATCCAGTAAAAACTACTTCCTGCATGTGTTCACTCCCTCTCTTTCCCCCTCTTTCCTTTAAGTTCAGTGTTAGAATGATGAATGTGAAACTTTATCTATATGGTACATTACAAGTTGCTCCTGTGAGGTGAATCTTTAAAAACCCTAGTATCTATTTATGCTTGCAGCTTGATTCTCTAGATTATGTGGAGGGTTTCTTCTCCAGTTATAGACACTTGCAAGAATATCTGGCACTGGTGTGGAAACTTAACACAATCTAGAAAATCCAAGCTGTAAGTGAAGCTCTTGGCAAGCTTTCTCCGGGAGACAATTCCACCAAATAGGTGCCACCACTGAAAAGGCTCTGTACAGGCCATAGCCCTAGCACATGGGTTTCCAACCAGTGGTATGAGTAGCACTGGTGGTGCTTTGAAGAGTCCTAGTGGTACTCAGCAGGGGCTCAGCTATATGCTGGATTGAGCTCTCTGCTCCTGTCCGTTGCCCCCATGTCATGCCTCCAGAGTTCTCCACTGCCCCGGTGTCGTCCTCCACCTTCACATCTGGTCCCGAGTAATCTTGACAGAACTAGACCAATTGCAAGTTCTGTCAGCAGCATGTGCAGCCAGCTTGCTGTTGGTTGGCAGTGGGGTGGGGGGCGGGTGGCTGGCTGACTTGGAGGCAGAGTGGCCTAAAACATACCGCATGTGTTTGTGTGTATGTTTGCTGCCACTGCTTTTCCCCAAGACTCCTTGCCCCTCTTTGTCCTTGTGTCATCCTCTGCCAAGCTCCTTCTTCCTTTTCTCCGCTCCTGCACGTGCATGTCAGTTTGCCACCACTGCCACTCCTTCTCAAGGCTCCTTGCCTCTTCAGAGCTTTCTCATTCCTGCATCCTCTCTGTGCCCTCCTCTGCCAACTTCCTCCTTGTCTCCTCTCCCTCTGCTCTTTGTTGAAAAGTGGAATGTAAATATAAATATATAAAATGTTTAGTCTTTGGTTGTGGATGGATGGAGGGTAATCATTTTGAGTGATTGTTCTTGAGGGTGGGCCTCCGAGATAGGCTGGGGATTCTGCTGGTATACCGACCACCCCGCTGCACTTCAGTCTCCCTACCTGAGCTGGCAGGGGTGGTCTCGGAGGTGGCTTTGGGTTCCCCCAGGTTTATTGTTTTGGAGGATTTCAATGTCCACGCTGAGGCCCCCCTAGTGGGTGCGGCTCAGGATTTCATGGCCTCCATGGCAACCATGGGCCTGTCTCAGTTGGTATCGGGCCCTACCCATGTGGCAGGACATACTCTGGATCTGGTTTTTGCCGACCAGGAAATAAGTGATCTGGAAGTGGGGGAATTTGAGACCACTCCCTTGTCATGGACAGATAATTGTCTGGTGGGGTTTAGTTTGACTGCTCCATCTGCCCTCTGCAGGGGTGTTGGGCCAACTAAGATGGTCCGCCCCCGGAGGCTTATGGATCCGCTTGGATTCCAGACGGCCCTCGGAGAGTTTCCATTGTCCAGAGCTGGTGACCCTGTTGAGTCATGGCTAATAAAAACTGCCAGGGAGGGTACATGTAGATGGTTGGAGGTGACTATTAATGCCTCATTAAGGGAGGACAGGATGCCACCGTGCCTCAAGGAGGCGGTGGTAAGACCACTACTAAAAAAAGCCCTCCCTTGATCCCTCCAACCTGGGCAACTATAGATCGGTCTCTAACCTACCCATTTTGGGCAAGGTGACAAAGCGTGTGGTGGCGTCCCAGCTGCAGAGGGTCTTGGATGATACAGATTATCTGGGCCCTTTTCAATCTGGCTTCCGCCCTGGGTATGGGACTGAGACTGCCTTGGTCGCTCTAGTGGATGACCTACGCTGGGAACTAGACAGGGGGAGTGTGTCCCTGTTGGTTCTGCTGGACCTCTCAGCGGCTTTTGATACCATCGACCATGGTATCCTTCTGGGCCACCTCTCAAGTATGGGAATCGGAGGTACTGCGTTGCAGTGGTTCCAGTCCTTTCTTGGGGGGAGGGTCCAGAAGGTGGTGCTGAAGGACTACTGCTCAGCTCCGTGGCCCCTGGCCTGTGGGGTCTTGCAGGGTTCGGTCTTGTCCCCCATGCTGTTTAACATCTACTTGAAACCGCTGGCAGAGGTAATCTGGGGACTTGGACTGAGTTGCTGGCAATATGCAGATGACACTCAGCTCTATCTCTCCTTGTCATCTGATCCTAGGGAGGTGGTGGATGTCCTGAATTGGGGGCTGGAGGCTGTGATGGGTTGGATGTGGGCTAATAAACTGAAATTGAATCTGGACAAGATGGAGGTACTGTTGGTCAGTAGGAGAGCCAATTGGGATGAGGAGATTTTACCAGTTCTGGATGGGGGTGCACTGGAGCAAATACGCAGCTTGGGGGTACTACTGGACCCGGCTCTGCTTTTGGAAGCTCAGGTGGAGGTGGTGGCCAGGGGTGCCTTTGCACGGTTTCGGCTAGTGTGCCAGCTGTGTCCCTTTCTCAGAAGGCAGATCTGGCCACGGTTAGCCATGCCTTAGTCACGTCACGGCTGGATTACTGTAATGCGCTCTACGTGGAGCTGCCCTTGAAGAATATCCGGAAACTGCAGCTAGTGCAAAACCCAAAAACCAGAACTCACGCATTTCCTTCCAGCCCCGGTTGCTCCTGGCCGGGCTACCCAGGTTTTTAACCCTGCTTTTTACTGAGGGTGGAGCAGAGAAAGAGCCATTCTACTCTGATTCTCAGGTCATGAGAACCCTCACACCTCTACTGCCCAGCCACTGGTACCCAGCACGCCCTCTCCACCATGGAAACCATAGTGGCTACTGTGAATTGACATGCTAGACTGCAAAGGACACACTGATTCTGAGGCTGGAGTAGCTTTGGCAGGGCTGCATCTGCCTCCTGCTCCTTCATGGCTAATGGGATGGAAGCTGCTGACAACATGAAGTTGTTTCAGTCTGCTGGCAAAGCAAATATGCCAGGGAAGCATACAGGCTCTTGGAGGACCTTCAATGGAGGGGTGGGGCTTGCAGCTGCTGAGTTCATCAGTGGAGCCCTTGCCAGTCATGCTTGCAAGTTTGCTGGCTTTGCAGAGCCAAATGGAGGTGATGCTTGTGTGTTGCATCCTGGGTGGCATCTCACCTTGGTTCCTACCTACTTCAAAATGGTCATATGTACAAGCCTCATATGGCATAAAAGGATATATGTGTGTGTGCCTGCTAAATTATTCAAGATAATTACAAAAGGATGTTTGGTCCTCTTTAAGAAAAGCATGTTGAAAGATGGAGGTTTGAGGGTTTTGTTTAGCTAGTCAAAGGTTTCCCTGTCTCCCTTATGGAATTGCATTTTGTGTTAAATTTCTAAAAAGAAGTGCCAAGGTAGAGGCCTGTCTGGAAGCTGCTTCATTTGAATTTGACAGCTTTCTCCTAGTCCTAGATAAAGGGGGAGGGGCTTGTAGGACTGCATATGGTTATATAGGAGGGGGAGGGGAAAGCACTTTATGTGTGCTCAGAAGCAGTCTGACATGATCCAGAGTTGAGCTTCGGCACTGTAGGGTTCTAGGGATAATCCCTGCTGAGTCAGTGCTGAAATGAAACTCTGATGGAGCATTTGTAATACCCCCCCGCTCTGCCTCGGTATCTTGTATGGAGAAGCCTTTTCAAGCCAAAAATGCTGGAGCTGAGCAGCAGTGTTCTTTTTATAGCAAACTCTTCACCATTCCAGCAGCTGCAAAGCTTTGCCTTTTTGAGGCGCAGCCTGTATCTGACACTCCCGGTTTCCAACAATAATGTAAGACTTGTTTGTCACAAGCCTTACTTAGAGGGTTGTGTCGGTGACATACCAAGCCCAGCAGTTAGTTGGAAAACATGTTTGGTGACCTCTTTGCTTAAGCTGGAGACTTTCGGTTTGGTCAGCTTTAAGTAGCTTGTTTTCTGCACGGGGCCTAGCTGTTGGAAGTGAGTTGAGATCTGAGAACTCTGCTAGCTGGATTTCAAAAGGATGTAAGCCACTGTCACAGAACTGTTGTGTGGAACTAAAAAGCTGGGAATCTTGTGTAAGACCTTTTTGTTTTCTTTTGTTTTAATCTGAATTTCTGTTGGGTTGGATATGGCTACATAGATTTGAATTGCAGCTTGGTGTTTGTAAATATGTTAACTCTGATCTGGCCTAGGCAAGGAAATTCGGCAGAACATTTATCTGCTCTAGTTCCTTTGATGAAACCTGGTGAAAGAAACAAGGAGCTGAATGAAAGGTGTGCTTGGAAGTCAGCTCATAATTTCAGTAGCTCTACATTCTGAGAGCATTGCAAGATGAATGAGCAAAATAAGAAGCATTTGGACCGTGATGGGAATCAAGGGTGTTAATTTGGTCACAGGGAGAATTAAATATTTTAGATCGGATCTGAAACTTCACGTTTATCCAGATGCAATTGATATGATATAAAACCCAATCTTCCAAATCATAGTTTGGAGATTTAAGAATATGCCATTGGTTCACGTGCTCCCTGCTCCCTCCCTCTTCTCCCCTCTTATGTGTGAGTTCTCTCCTCTAGTTAACTAATTTTCTCCAACCACCATTTGTCAAAAATATGGGTAGCACAATGTCTCTAAGCTATGATTTGACACCATAGTTTGGACTGGAGTGGGTTTGCAAACTTTGTTAAGCAGGCACACGCTAGTCATAATTTGCAATTGGATATCATAGCAAATGACAATTGGCATAAATGAAGCTGAGGCTAGTACCTGCATGCAAGAGTGGGGCCTGGGAGTATGCAAGCCCACAGCATGCTTCCAAACCTCCAGACCATGGTTTTGGGAGATAAGGACTGAGATATCTGAACAGGCTCACTGTGATGGAATGCTCTGCTAAAGAATCTTCTGGGACCCTTCCTCTGCTTAATTATATAGTAATGAATTACTTCTTCTTCAAATTAAGTTTTCTTTTGCCTATGCTTTTTTTTCAAGGTTCAGATTCTGGTGATGGAATCTTTTTTTATGGATCTCCCCTGCCCCCAAGCTAAAGTATGGGGTGAGGTAGAAGTATTGAGAGCTGATGGTGCATAGTTAGCAGTGAGGGTTTTCAAGCCACGGCTTATAAAAAGGTTTTTAGTAGATTATGCTTTCCTAATTCTCGTCTTCACATATCCCTTTATTTATGCTTGTAAAGCCATCTTTTCTAGAAAGAATGGTTGGACATTGATCTCTGTGTACAAAACATTTTGAGGTTTAAAGCTTGTTTGTCAGAAATGAATAGCACCTTGTCCTTTTTATGAGTTAAGATTAAGTGTATGTCTTTCAGTACTTTTTTTCTTTGGTGATTCTAGATGAAGTGCATTTTTTTTAAAATAGTCAGGAGTAAATTTAAAGTAGGGTTTGATCAACACCTCTGGTAGATCATCTGTGCTTGCATTCTATGAAAGCCCCTTTGTGGGTTTTCACTAAAATGATGCCTTTCAGTCCAGAGGCGTATCTAGGGAAAATAGCGCCTAGGGCAAGCACTGAAATTGCACCCCTGTCCAAGCATCTGACACCCATCTTTAAGATGACTTTACCATAATATCAGCTGAAAAATACAAGTCAAGCTCGCTAATCTTTTAATATTTCAAAAAAATATTCAGCAGTGGACGTAGCCAGACCAAAAAATGCTGGAAAACTACAAATTTCAGTATGCTGGGGCTCATGAAATACCCAAATACTATGTGGAGGTGTACTTGGAAAACTAAACAGAAGTGCCTGTCTAATTCTCGGCTATGCATTGTAGCATCACTATTACATAAGTTTTAACAATAAATGGAGAATTCGACTTTTCCCAGATACTCTGAAAATAATTAAAGGTTATGCAGAGTAAACAGTGTCACTGCTTGGAATATATTCTAGTATTTCAGAAAGACAGTTAAAATGAGAGAAAGAGAGCAAGAAACTCCCAGTGGCCTTAATAATAAGGATTTCACACTTATTCAAAGACAAACTCACCATTAATAGCTATATTATTAAGACTCACTTAACTCACTTATCACAAGAAGCAAAGTATGAGCAAATAAATACAATCCTAGCTCATAAACTTCAGCTCAGTATTCACAAACCCTGATTCTCTGTACATAGTGCCAAACTAAATATGTGTACAGTGACTTTATATATATATATATATATATATATATATATATATATATACACACACACACACACACACACACACACATACTTGTAGCCCCTTCAGGGGACTTCCTAAAGGCTGTGGCGGGGATCTGCAAAAGTTCCCCCTCTCCCTGATGGCCTCTAGAGCCTCTCAGGGACCATTTGAGCATGTGCGGTGGCCGTTTGTTAAAAAATTTTTTTAATGGCCGCTGAAAACAAAATGGCCATCGTTAATACTCAAATGGCCTCTATGAGGCCTGACATGGCCTAGGGCCTCACAGAGGCCATTTGAGCATGCGTGGTGGCCATTTTGTTTTCGGTGGCCATTTATTATTTTTTTAATTTTAAAAAATGGCGCCCCCCTTCAAGTGGCGCCCGGGGCACGTGCCCTGCCTGCCCTACCCTAGATATGCCCCTGTTTCAGTCAGATGACTGGCAGGTTGTGAATTCCTAGGACTTTCCTATGGTAAGGCAATGACAGGGTGAAATATGTATAGCATACTGAGATCTAAATGTGTCACAAGAAAGCCAAAAAGATTCCTCCTAAAATAACCAGTAGATAAGAGCACAATAAGATAGAAATTACTAAATTGTGAAATATATGCAATATGAATATATTAAATATACATAATATAATGATATATACCAATAGATGCCATAATAAATATAATCAGATAAATTATAAAGTCCACAGACTGTATATCTTGAACAGAGCACATGAAGTCTATAACCACGTTGATAATAAAGATGTCCACATACACTACGGTGACCTGGTGAACCTCCATTTTGAAGACGCTTTATCAAATGATGATGGACATAAGTCTTGTGTGTTGACATAAAGCAATGTATTCACATTTCTTGATATTAACAGACAGGTTGTTTTGTCAATTTTGGCGGGAAACATTTCTATTTCAGTAAAACTGGAGCTGTAGAAATGCTCAGTGTTACCTCTTTTGATTGTTTCTCAAGAATACTCTTGTGTAGATAGATGCAAAGCTTGCATCGCAGAGTTTAGGTTCCCAGTGCCTGGAGGGGGGACAACACACAATGCCCCCCCAAATGCCAAAATAAAGCACCCTACCATGCTCTGCAGGCCTTCAGCAATCCAGTGATCCCCCTCACCAGTCCAAAGTCCCAATTTTTAAGCGAAAAATCATGGGGGGTGTGTGTGTGCGCACAGTTTTTTCATCAAATGAGCCACAAAATGGTTCAGTGTCACAAAATGGTGGTGGGAAATGACCTCCAAGGACATTTCCGGCCATCCCTGACCCACGGATATGTGTAATTAACCTCTTATTTGCTGTTTTTTACCCACATATACTGAGGTTGGGTGTTAATTATCCAGCTGCGGATACGTAAATCCGCAGATGTCGAGTCCGTGGATATGGAGGTTCTTCTGTCTGTACCTTCTTGGAGAGAGTTCTAAGGCTACACTTTTACTATATAAGCATTTTACAGACAGGGCATTAGGAAATTGGCAACTTGAATTTTTTGGAAGTCCTAAAACTGATATGAGCTGCGCATAGCACAGAATCAAAAGGCACCACCACTCACAGCCCTGTTTAAAGGGTTATGGATCATTGTAGTGATGCATGTCATTGCTTTCTTTATATCTAATTTATTTAAATGAGCAGTGCATTTCATTGTTTTCTTTATATCTGATTATTTAAAATAGGCAAGCTTATTTTCTTTATTTAAAAAAAGTTCAACTAAAGTTCATAATACCTAAGAAAAGTTACTCTCTGTCCAGATACAGTTTCTTTCTTGTTTAGTGCTACAAATGCACATGGGAAGTCTTCAGCTCTACTTATAGGTGACTCACACATAGTTGCCAACAATTGTGGAAACATTTTCCTATTAATGTAATTTGGACTGGAACCTCTCCATTGTTGCAGTATCATTCCAGTGTGGGCAGAGACCCACACCCAGTACCTTCATGGGAGGCAACTCCTCCAAGGCAAGCCCTGCTAGTTGTTTTCTTATTTATTTATTTATTTTTCAAACACAGGCCAGGACCCTCTCTGTTTTTACAGTGGCATTAGACTTCTAATCATTCATTTTGAAATTATATTAGATTATGTTGCTGCTGTTTACAACTCCTAGTGTTTTGTTGCTTGTGAGGTTTTCCGCCTATTGACAGATTCCATCAAGGCCCCTCAAGGTGAAGCTCAAATCAAGCATAGGGACATCTTTTTGTTACAAATAGCCATCGCCTCTTCCTTGCCAACCTAGATTAACCTGATTAATCTGCTCTTTGCTCTGCTTCTCTTCTGAGATCCAAACATCAGAGCCTTTGGAGACATCAGAGCCCATCCCCTTGTATTTTGCCCGGAAACATATTGGCAGCAAGTGTGGTTCCTTCAATGCAGGAGTAATATGGTTTCTTCTAGATGACCCAGAGACCAACCTGGCTGCTGCATTCTGAACCAACTGCAGTTTCCGGACTACATACAAAAGCAGCCCCACATAGAGCGCTTTGCAGTAATCCAGTCTAGAGGTTACCAGCATATGTACCACCTTTTTGAGGTACAGTGGTCCCTCGACTTACGAAGCACTCGACATCCGAAGATTTCGACATACGAACGACAAAAAATACCGGAAGTCGTTGCCGGTTTAGATGCGGCTTCCTCGACCTACGAATTTTTAGATGCGGTTTCCTCGACTTACGAGTGTTTCCGGACCTCCGTGGATGCGCTTTTCGACTTACGAAAATTCCGACCTACGAACGTGCGTTCGGATCGGATTATTTTCGTAAGTCGAGGGACCACTGTAGTTCATCTCAAGAAATGGACACAGCTGGCGTACCAACTGAAGCTGATAAAAAGCACCTCTGACCACCTCCTTAACCTGCACCAAATCTCCTGATGATCTCTCTCAGCAGTTTCATGTAGATGTTAAACATCATAGGTGACAATATGGAGCCCTGAGGGACACCATAGGAAAGTTCAGATTTGGAAGAACAACAGTCTCCAAGAGACACCATCCGGAATCTCCCCGAGAGGTAGGAGTGGAACCTCTGCAAAGCAGTGCCTCCCACCCCCAGTCCCCTCAGATGTTCCAGAAGGATACTATGGTCAATAGTATCGAAAGCCTCCGAGAGATCCAAAAGGACCAACAGAGTCACACTCCCTCTGTCAATTCCCAGTTGGAGATCTAAGTACATCATTATCCAAGTACATCATTCCAATAACAGCACTTTAGTTTTGTTATGGATTATTTATTATGGAAGCAAGAAGTTTCTCAAGATACCAGCCTACTTTCAACCATCCCTACCTAAGTAGTGGTCTGCTGGGGCTTTATGGGCTAGAGTCTCCAAATCTGCATTTGCTGAAGTGGACTAAAAGTTGCATTTTGTGAAGAGAATCTAGTGGAAGGAGGGGTGCTTAATCCTTGCTATGCCCAGCAGTGTTTTCTGCAAGTGCTCTTGCTCCCCAAGAGTCTTTTATGCATGTATGTATTCAGTTATTTACTTACAATATTTATATCCTGCTCCTCCAGTACACTGCCACTGCTCGGGGCAGCTTACAGTAAAAACACACAAATATAAAATCCAGGATAAAAGAATAAAAATGTAAAATACATTAACTACAATAAATAATCCTAAAACACAATAAAAGATAGAAGCAGAAAATATAGAACAAGTCAAACAGCAGTCAGGATTAAAACTAGATGACAGTCACAACCAGTATTTTATAAACTTAATTTAAAAGATCTCTTTAAAACTAAGCCAAGAGGGGGACTGATTAAGCCCTTCTGGGAGGGCATTCCAAAGACAGGGGTTCACTACTGAGAGAGCCCTATCCCTGGTCCCTGCCAACTGAATTTGTGTCAGTGTCGAGGCCGAGAGAAGCACTCGATTGGATTATCTGAGGGCCCTGGCAGATTCATATGGGTGCATACAGTCCAAAAGGTACCCTTGTCCCAAGCCATGTAAGGCCTTAAAGGTCAAAACCATCCAAGCTTATCATTCTCCCATCCTAGCTTACTTTCAGTTTTAGAGGTGGTGGGTTGGTTTTTCAAAATAGTAGCTTGGGAAGGTGGCACTTGCAAGGGTTTTGAAAGCCTATGAAACTGAACATCAGAATTTTCCTGTTGTATAAAGCAGCTAATACTAAAAGCTCCACTGTCCCTTTGCCTTGTTCTTGGACTGCTGGCAACTTATACATTCCAAGGAAAGTTGCTCTCTAGCCAGACTGTCCCATATTTGGTAGATCAAGTTATTTTTGTCTCCTGAATAATGTCTTGCACTGGACGCCTACTCGCAGCACACCATAAAAGTTGCTAATGGTACACTTGGCGTTTTTAATGTAAGGTCATGGACCAGGTGTTATGCTGATGGATTTGAATGTGACTTATTACTTGAAACTAGCCAGTCATAGCTGACTTGATTCAGTTCCTACTTTAGCCAAAAGGGAAAAAAGCATCTGTTGCTGGAGAAAGTTTATGCTTGGGGCTCATGCCAGGAATGTCTGTCTTGTCCGTTTTGATTAAGGATCCATCCCAGGTATGCTGAGCACTCTTCTTTTCTTTTTGTGTGTGTCAGGGCTAGCAGAGTACCAAGATGCTGAGTTATGATGCCAAAGTTCTACTTTGTAAACAGTCTTTCTCATAACAGCATTAGTTTCCTCCCACCCACCTTTCCCAAAGGGTCAAACTACACAAAATGTGTGGAAAAGTGAACATGGGGACAAAATTTAGCCAAATTTAAGCACTTAAGTCCCTTTTAGTTACAGTGGGAGAAACTATTATCTCCCATTGAAACCAATGGGACTTAAATATTCTCAAGTTGATCTAGTTATTGTCTCAGTTTGGGGAGAGGGAAATAGTTTGGCTGAAAGATCAAAGTGTTTTACTATGGATTAGCTATGATGTGTGTGTTTAGCCTGTTAATATTTATTTATTAATTATTTCTCTGTGTGAACCGCCCTGAGCCATTTTTGGAAGGGCGGTATAGAAATCGATGATGATGATGATGATGATGATGATAATAATAATATGCTGTCACCTGATCTGTTGACCATTATTGCTTAAGCTGAGTAGCTGGGTTTTCTGGAGATCAGAATGACTTGGCATCTAGGTTCTGCTCCCAACTATTTTAAAACATTGCTGTGGCCCCATGGTGAGGAGGTGGTGCTGTGCACAAGAACCTGCCTGAGATCTTCTGGAAAGGCATACTTCAGATATTCGCACTTGTGGAGCATGGTTGAGCAAGTGGTAACTGGAGGTGGTGATGCCCCCATCTCTGGAACACATACCTAGCATCTACTCTTCTGAGTATTAGGTGCTAGATAAAAAATGTTTTATTTGCCCAGGCTTTTTCACCATCAATTTACTGCCTTATTGGCTGCTGTGGTATGGAATGTGAATTTTTTAGTGCCTCTGGTTTTATCAACTGTTTTATTTTTCTATTGTTTGTTTTCATTTGTCATCTTGATGCTTGTAAGCTGCCTCAAAACATTTTTGATGAGGTGGTAAAATAATGGTTTGGATGGAGAATCTTCGCATTTGCCATATGCTTTATGTTACAAATATAATTCCTTCCTTCTAGGCACGAGTCAGTCTCTGTCCTCTCATCCGCACCAGTGCTCTCCTCAGACAGCGATAAAGATGGAGAAGATGAAGGGAATGATGAAGATGAGTTGCAGGGGCTACACTCTTTACAAATGCAGACCAACTGTAACACTGAAAGAGATTCAGGTATAAGGGAACAAGTGGACGATAGCTTAGAAGGAAGTATTAACACAGGGAACTAGTATGGAAGCAAATAGATTTCTGGCTGTCTTGCATCCTAATTTACTTCATATTTCCCCCATGCAATTCTCTTTCTGCCTGTGCAGACCTAGAGTTATGTGGAGAAAGTGCTGTGAACCAGTGGTACATTTATTAATTTTAGTTCATTTTTACCTCACCCTTCTTCCAATGAGTTCAGAGCAGCCAACATGGTCTCCCCACTTTATCCTCAACAGTCTTGCAAGGATGCTAAGGCTGAGAGGGAAGAGTAACTGGCCCAAGGTCACCTAGTGAGTTTCATGAACCTGGCAACAATTTCCTGTAATCTTGCCAGCTTGAAGGAATGCCATGATTTAGAAATTTCTACAAGGTGTATCCAAGTACTGCCAATTCTCGTAGAATGATTCTCCAAACAATCCATATCCTGAGGACATAGGGAGAAAATAGCATAATTACTTTGTAAGCAAGGCCTGAGGGCTCAATAAAAATGAAGAGAAGGCCTGTATGAGATTTTCAGGCTGGCTCTGTGCATCTGAGACCAGTTGCCCACAAATGTTGATTGTTTCAAATGTGGGAGTGTAATTGGTTTCTTTTTTTTAATAGTACATATTTTACTAATTGTAAGCTGCTTTGGTAGTGTTGGTGGGGCTCACTTATGACTGTTACCAAAAAGCAACATATAAATACAATAAAAATAAACAGAGCAATTTCCTGAGTTGGGATGTGAGGTTGGCACTCTCACTTCCACTATTGAGTTACAAAAACTTTCTAAGCATATTAAAACTGAGCCTACTAAAAGAGAGCGATACAACAGTGTGTGTATGCATTTGTATATTTCCCTAAAGGCCAACCACACACAAATGAATATGTTGAGATTTTGCTGTTTTGCATATGATAATCATAGCAAATTTTAATAATTTAAAAAAGTGTTCACTGTCATGTATTTTAATTTGTGACTTTTAAATATTTTAAATTTTGTACACCACAAAGAGATATACATATCAGGTGGTATAGAAATATGATAAATAAATACATAAATAATCAGACTGCATAGAGTGGAGTGAGAGACAGCTCTACCCACCCTTAGGCTGGGTGGAGCTGGGGGAGTGGAAAGAAACATGAAAACAGAAGTTGGAAAGTTTTGTTTGGAATATCAATTGATCTATTTTGTTTTTCCTTCTAGATCCAGAAATTTCTCTTTCAAGGAGTTTGTCCCACTGGGAAATGAGGAGGGTGAGCTTTCAATACATTTCTTAAAATAAAAAAGTACAGCTAAAGGGTGAATAAGTATTCATGGAGTTGGTTTGCCAACGTGCCAACGCCACTTTCTGCTCATGAATGATCCTGATCCATGGGGAAGATCAAGCTACTCTTTGGGGTGGGGAGGAGAGATGTGCAAGTGCTAAGCATGCAGTAAATGTCTTGTCTCGTTTCACCCTAAGGTTGCTTTTTAGCTGATGAAGTTGATCTGGTAGATCTTATTTATAACAACTTACCTTCTGAGAAGCACCAAATAATCCCTCAAGTATTCCCAGGCCATTATCCCCTGCTAACAGAGTAAAGAGGCACCTTTTTAAAGTGGCCCTATCCATCCCCAGCACAGCATTCCTCCTGTGACTGTTGCTGGTATAAATCTTATTTCTTTTTTAGATTGTGAGTGTTTTGGGGCCAGGGAACCATTTTATTTATAACTATGTAAACTGCTTTGGGAGCTTTTGTTGAAAAGCTGTATATAAATATTTGTTGTATTCATATTGTTCAGGGAAAAAGTGGGAAAGCTGCCAAGAACCAATCATGTAATAATTCTTCATACTATCAAAGTAAAATATTCAGATATGCTAAGATTAGTTTAGGAGAGCACACCGATGTACCACCAATGTGTAGATAATTATGATACACCATATTAATAGTTTTTCATTAATATGTTTCTATGATGTCCTTTCTCATCTGACAATCTTGTGGTTATTATCTTATGAAGAGTAATTGTTCTGGTTATTCTTTTGGATAATGGGAGATTCTTCGAATTCTGTACTATTATCTACTTTTTGCTATGCTGAGTTTGGGGCATTCTGATTCTCTGAGCAGATCTACTGAAGTACCACTCGTCTTTTTTTAACTTTTTCTTTAGGCAAAAGAAATTGCAATGATCCAGTGTGCAGAGACTACCATGAGCAAAGCACCTCGCCAGCGTGGACGCTGGTCCCAACCAACCAGCAGCATAGAGATGACAGTTAAATCCATGCTTGATTTGCGTCAACTGGAGTCCTTCTCGGTCTCCAGGTCTGCCAGTCGAGACTCTTTATCTCAGGCCAGCAATGGGGATGACCAAGAAGAGCATGCTGTTCTCCCTCTATGTGTCCCTAAGGTAAAAACTGCCCTCCTTGATGGAGAAACAAACTACTAAAGGGAGGGACATAATTCTATAGTCAAGTTATGACCTCTCTGAATTCTGACTAATGGGGACTATAATAAGATAATAGACTCTTAATAAAGCAATGCATTATCGGGAAGCAGATGGGACCTATTTTAGATGGAGCGCAACTCAACCAAGAAACCAGAGTTTGCTGGGATTTATGGGTATAAAAACATAAGTAAATAAGAAGATCTGTTTGTTTTCTGGTATGGTAGTCTGTTATGGTAGATAACTGATATGAAGGGGGGGACTAAGGCCAGTGGATCAGCTCCTGCCTCTAAGTCATGTTGTTAGCTATAGCTTTTTCTACAGTGTGCCCAGAATGTCCCATATTGCTCTGGTAACTGACTTCATTTCTGTATCAGATTGGAAACGCCACATCTTCTCAGGAGACCCAGCCTTGTGTTCGACCCCATGTTATTCGACTTGTGTCCTGTGAAGGTGGAATTTTCCCCCAGGAGCTAGAACCTTCAGAGAGCGAAGAATGTGTCATCTACCCAGAACAAGATGAGATTCATTCTGCAGACATTAACAGGTCAAAAATAAATTTCTTTTTGGGCCTTGTCATGAGCCTCTGAGTCTGTGTTTCTCAACTTCCAACCTTCCAAGTTCAGGGGATTTGGTAATTTGGTAGAGGTCAGCCCCATCCCAAAGTTACTGTAGGATTGTATAGATGCTGACATACCTGTTATTTCTAGAATGTGATGAACTGAAGCTCATTAAAATAGTCTTTGTTTAGTCTCATATCATTCATATGAGCCGCCATCAGATTTCTCCTTGGATGAATGTTTTGTAGATTTCTTGTCGTCCTCCTATTCTCCATCTTGTTCTTTCACTTTTTTATCTGGGTTAAGATTGACTAAGGAAATGCTTTAGACTGCTCTAGAAACCACCAAACACTGGCTGTTTACAGATGTCAGTATCATGACTTGGAGAAGTCATGTAGTGATAACAGTGAAACAAGAGAGACTTTAGTCTCCTTTGTTACCCTGTCTCCTTCAGTCTTTCTCACCTTTGTATGGTCTAACTCTCCCTTCCCTTTTTTTCCTTCTCTGAGCAAAACTTGACTGTAATTGCTTTATTCCCTTCCCTTCCCCAATATACAATGTTATGTCTGTGAGCTCTAGCTGTGCCTACGTGAGCTATTACATTCCAGAGATTTGTGGACTGGACCACTAGTCCTTTTTCCTACCCACCCTCCAGCAACTGCTGCTTTATGTATTTAATTTTATAGTTTTAATATTTAGACAGAACAGATTATGATCTTTTGGAGCAGTTAGAACATGGGAGGGGGACACTTCTGGATAGTGTTTAGAAGCACAGTGGACACAGTACTTACAGAACTTGCAAGTTATCAGAGCTAGTCAGTTAAGGTAAATAGTATGTTCATTGTTAGTGGATTTAAAATTTGGATTCTAATGTAGTGACTGGGATTCAAAACTAAGAACCTCATGTATACCAAAAACAGAATGGGCACCATCCAGACTAAGTTAGTCATGACTAACCTGTCTCCTTGATTTTAATAGCACATAGTAGTAATGGCTAACTAGTCTGCCTGCTGCCTTTATTTTCAACATAAGGCCAAGGGACCATTGGTTGCATTATGTAAAATACGTTCTGGAGCTGGAGCTGAATGTCCAGGCAAGGAATGGATGGCAAGGGCTGTTGTCTTGATGTTGTATGGGTTTTTTGTTTTGTTTTTAATTACTTTAAATTATATGTATACAAACTGGTGTTTTCACTCATTGGCAGGGTTATCTGCAAGAGACAGTGATATATACACAGGCAGTAGCTTAAGCGTCAAATTCTATGTGGATATGATTCTTGAAGTCTTTATAGAGAATGCTTGGTCTGTGGGGGGGGAGATACACAACTTTTCTATATATTCAACCATCTCAAATGTTCTCCTGCAGTGTTGGAAACATGTAGGCATAGGAGCATTGGTTTGGTACCTGAGAACCAGCATTTGAATATTGACCACACATAAAACAGTCCAAATGTCACTGTCCAAGCTCTATGAAGTGCAAAATAACTTTGCATAAATGGTGAAAAAGTTAGGCTTAAATTTTCCCCTCAATGATCCAAAGTTTAATAGACTAGGTAAAGTCTTTAAGAGTTTAATGGCTTTTTTAAAAAAATAAACAAGGGAAAACTTTTTCTCATAGTGCATTCTTCCCCTCTCTCGTAGTGAGTTCCAGGTAAAAGCACTCCCCCATGGGAAGCTAGGTAGAGGCTACCACAACAATGGATGCCCAGATAAACACAGCCCTGACAGTGCCTGCTCCATGGATTACAGTAGCAGCCGACTATCAAGTCCGAACGAAGGTGAGAGATTTGAATTATTTTATTTATTTGGATTTGTAGCACACCCATTCTGAAAACTTTAGCTGCATAGCAATACAGTACATAACATTAATGCATATGGGAAGAAGATAAATTAAAAATACACATAGAATCAAGCAAATACCACCCCAAGGCAATTTAATCTTGGGCACCAAAAGCATTCAAGGTTAAAAGGCCTTGCACTGCTTTGGAAATAGGTTTAGAATGCTTACGGATCCTGACTTTCTCCAGCAACCATGTTGTTGTGGTATGTGGGTGGCTCGTATACTGATTCAGCTTGCAAGCCAGTTGTTGTTGTTGACAACACATACATATTCACAACAAAAAAGTTCAAGGTGGTTTCATAGAAATAAGGATAAGATTGTGTACCCCTCTGTGTCAGGGAGCCATCTCTAAACAAAAAACAAAAAAACAGACACACAGAAGGGACAGAATTGAATCCTGACCAAGTGAGTCATGAAAGAGCATCTTTGAAGTCCATGAGACAAGTCAGTCATGACTAACTTAAGTTCCGTTAATTTTAATGGGACTTAGTCATGACTGATTTAGTCTGGATCTTGCCCAAGGGAGACACCAGCAGACAACTACAGGACAAGACATTCTGGTGGGATGAATAGAGACAGTTGCTCTTCCCTGCTAAATGGTCATTTAGAGAGCCATCATTTTAAAAAGTGTCTCTTAGCAAGGAATAACAGTTGTCAATTAAACCAATCCCCATGATCACTGATAGTCCCAAACATACTAGTAGGAGGTAGAACTTGTAATACAGATGCAGATATGGTAGTTCCAACCTTCCATGGTGGTGTACCTCTGTTATGTGGTATTTTCAGGTTTGTCTCCTGACTGAGAAAGCTAACGTATCGAGCTCTACCAGACCAGAATACATGTTACAGCTGGTCTGTGGCTGCTGTAATAAGCAACAGTCTTGCATCTTTTCCCATACACATTTATTAATTCATGTTTCATTATTTCAAAAATAAAAAGCAGGGGGAGAACTACTGTCCCTATCCAATCCCAATACAAATCCCTCCAGTGGTTGTTGCTGGTGTCTACCTTATGTTTCTTTTTAGTTTGTGTGCCCTTTGCAGACATTTTATTTCTTTTTCTATATAAACATTGTTATAATTTTTTGTTGAAAAATAAGTTATATCCCATCCTGTTAGCATAGCTTTAAGGGCAGCTAACAACCATAAACCATTCAATACAAGGTTGCAAGGCTGCTGCTTTCAGTAATGGTCATGCATTGGCCATAACTAGGGCTGTCACTCTGATTTCTGTTGTGGTATATCATCTATTGTATAAGTTGTAATCTGGATAGTGATCCAGTGATAGCTACAAAAGTGAGTCCTGCACCTGCGCAGACCAACTTAGAGATAGATTCTTTAACTCCTCAATGTACCCCTCCCCTGCCGAGTGCGCCTGCTCTGTGCCCGTTACATTTGGCGGTTGGGTTCCATTTCCCTCAGTTTCTTCCTGACTGCCAATGCAATTGGATCTTCGGTGTCTTTGGCTCCTCAGAAAGTTTGTAATTTGGATTTCTACCTGTTCCCTTATTTAACAGATTGATCTTGGACTTGACTCTGACTACTCTGTTTCTAATCAGAAGAGCCAGCGTGGTGTAGTGGTTAGAGTGCTGGACTAGGACCGGGGAGACCCGACCCCATTCAGCCATGATACAGGCTGGGTGAATCAGGGCCAGTCACTTTTCTCTCAGCCTAACCTACTTCACAGGGTTGTTGTGAGGAGAAACCTAAGTATGTAGTACACCACTCTGGGCTGCTTGGAGGAAAAGCGGGATATAAATGTAAAAATAAATAAACAAATAATAAATAATTAAGTATTTGGTGTGATTTGATGGATCCTTTGACTCAGAACGGTTAAAGGACTTCTCTTTAGTTTTTTTTTTTTAATTAGCTGTGTTTGCATCAGTGGATTATTTCATAATGGACTTCGGAAAGTTTTTTTGGATGTTATTTGCTTGAAGGACTAAATTGGTGTTTTGGACTGCTTCCTTATGAGTGGGACCTCTCCCCAGGGGAAGACCACCTTTGAAAGGTGTGCTGACTACAGAGGCAAAACTCCCTTCTATGGATGGCCACGACCTCTGCTTGTTTTGTTTGGGGGAAGGGCACACTGCTGCAAACTGTTCCGTCTGCACTTCATTTTCTAAGCAGACCTTGTAGGATTGGGCAGCTCACCTGAAAGTAGCATTCCTGGAGGAAGCTCTATCCCTGAGGGAGTCGCTGCCCCAAACACCCTCAAAGCTTGGCATGGTGCCAAAGTCAAAGCTGGAGATTGTTCTATCTATGCAAGCTAAATCTCTGGCACCGAGACCACTGACGTCAGAGTCAAACTCTATATTTAAAAGCCAGAGTCGACACTGAAGCACAAGTCTTCTTGTCGAGAAAAGGAAATGTGAAAGGCACAGAGGGATAGTTCAGATGCTCCATCTCCAAAGAAGCACAAGGACAAATCTGTGAGGTCGTCTCGTCCCCACTTGTTGACAAAGGGAGACTTGTTGACAAATTGAGCCTGCCTTTGGTCCTATCAGCCTTAACTGAGAAACCATTTGAGCCCATGGCTACGGCCTCATTGAAACTGGTAGGTCTAAAGACAGTTTTCCTAATAGCAATATCCACGGCTGAACAAGTTAGTGAGCTCAATGCCTTGATGAGCCTTAGACTAAATTTTACCAGGATAAGGTGGTTATGTGTGTCGACTCAGAATTTTGACCAAAGATTTTCACATGAATCAAAATATTGTACTCCCAAATTTTTCAGGGATCCAATGACATTGCTGGAGCATGTGATGCATAGTCTGGATGTCAGACACGCTCTACTGTTCTACTTGAAATGGACGACTGGACTCAGAAAAACAAAGAGGCTATTTGTGTGTTACAAAGGCAAGAACAAAGTTTTGCCACCCTCATGGCAACGCTTGGCCTACTGGCTGGTTGAGGCTATCTTTCTAGCTTATAAATTGCAAAAAGTGGATCCTCCATCAGCTATCAAAGCACATTCAACAAGGACATGTGCTGCTTAAGCAGCTCATCTCTCGGGCATTAATTTTAGAGACGTTTGTACGACAGCCTCTTGGGCTTCTGATCAGATGTTTGTGAAACACTATGTGCTGGACTTTTGTGCAGCTGCGGCAGCATCTTTTGGATGGGCGGTGCTTAAACGGGTGCTTCAGTAGCTTGCCTTTCCCACCATCAGCTAGGGGAAGCTCGTGAGTCACCAACTTTTGTGGCTGTCACTGGATCACTATCTAGATAAACAGGTTTCTTACCTGTAACATGATCTGGTAGTGATCCACAGACAGTCACAAAACCCGCCCATCCATCCCTGCCTCAGAAAGCAAGCATTGGGAAAGGGAAATTAAATAGAATGAATGAATACTGCAATAGTATGCCATTGACAGCCATCAGAAACTGAGGGAAATGGCACCCAACTGCCAAATGTAACGAGTGCAGAGCATGCACACTCGGCGGGGGAAGGGGCACATCAAGGAGCTAAAGAATCTATCTCGAAGTTGGTATGTGCAGTTGCAGAACCTGCTTTTGTGACTGTCAGTGGATCACTACCAGATTATCTGTTAAGGTAAGCAACCTGTTTTTTAATGCACTGTATAACGTTTTCCATTTCAGATTCTGAGAGCACAGAACCTCTCAGTGTGGATGGTACCTCAGACTTGGATGAACAAGTGGAAGGGGAGGTAGAAGATGATGAGGAAGATGCAGGCACTGGACTGTTGGAGGGAGATGTCCCCAGGACTCCAGATCAGGAGAAGTTTCTCAAGCAGCATTTCGAGACTCTGGCCAGTAATGGTGAAAAGGGTACATTTGCCAAACCAGTGAAAGCTCTCTATCTTGTGATGTTTTGTTCATAATGGTTTCTTTATACTTCTGCTTAAACCATCAGTGCTGCCACCTTTTGTGGCTCTTGCTTGACAACTGTGGGAACCAATACCATTAGTGGGCTAAAGAAATTAATGAACACTGAGGCAGACACATCTTTAGAACAACCGCTACAGTCTTGTGGTGCAAGAAATGAAAGCTGCATAAAATATTTCTCTGGCTTTTCAAAATGGTATTTTTATTCTGTTGCTGGTCTGAAGAAATGTTAGCATGTTGGCCCATCTGTTTGTGCTGGAACTTAGATGGATGTATGGTGGCTTGGAGCTTAATCAGATGTAGCAAACACTGACGTTCCTGATTTAGCAGGAATGTAGTGGGAGAGATGGAAGGCATTCCAAAGCAACAGATTGAGAAAACGGTGATTGTTTTTTCCAAGTTGATTGTCCCCTTTGATTCCTGAAAAATATGTGTGCATCTCTAGATGACCTAAGAAGTTGCTAGGCAGACTAGGTACAGTTTCGAGCTGGCACAAGTGAGAGCCAGTGTAAGGCTGCTGTTTGACAGCTGCTCTGGGTTGGCATCTCTGTGACTGGGAGGCCCTGAAGAGAAGAGTCAAAGAAATAAAACAAGGTTTATCTAAGAGGCAGGTTCAGACTTGAACACCAAACTACAGTTACACTTTACCTAAGTCTATAAGTCACTTTCAGACATTGAGTTAGTGAAGTGTTGCAGGTTCAGATGGTAAAACTAACCACAATAAAATAAAATAAACCATGGTTCGTTGTTACATCAGAACCCACTCACTAGTGCTGATGAGGTCTAATATAAGAGCATGTGGTCATGTAGTATTCCTACCCTGAGTATTTAGATAATAAGCCTATGATCCTATGTATGCTTATTTGGAAGTAAGCTACATTGAATGTAGAGGGCCTTATTTCTGAGGGAAATGCATGGGATCAGGCTGCATAGGAAACAAATTGTGATGCTCTGGGGCAGTGGTCCCCAACCTTGGGGCCTCCAGGTGTTGCTGTACTATAACTCCCATCATTCCCAGCCACAATAAATTATAGCTTGGGCTGATGGAAGTTGTAGTTCAGTAACATATGGAGGCCCCCAGGTTGGGGACCACTGCTCTAGGGAGTTACACTCTTTTCACTGTAACCTGTGAACAAAATAGAAAGTGAGCTGCTTTACTAACCAGAAGGCCTGTTTTGTTGCCTAACTTGTGCATATTTCCTCCTTTTAATTTGTAGCTGGATCATGTAGAACCCTGGAGAGAACAGAGAACAGTATTTCTTCTCGCTTTCTGTCCCAGTCTCCAGCTTTCAGGTAGAGTTCTACTTCTCATTAATGCTGGACAGTGTGACATTGTTCTGGCTCAGACTTGACAGCCTCAGATCTTGAGCTTTTGGGTCCTGATGTACCTTAGTGAAAGAGTCTCATGTTCTAAGATCCAAATCATCTAAATGCAAACTACCTCTGTTTCATTTCCCAAGTTTGATTAAGATCATTGATTAAAACCTATTTGGCTTACATACAGAACGAGGAATTAATCTTGTCATCTGACTTACTCTTCACCATTTATGCAATTTGTTTATTTTTGCATTTCATTCAACTTGGACAGTGAAAAACATGCTCTTCGGTTTTGTTTACTGATGAACTTCATCCTGATTTCTTTTTCAGTTAGCAAACTGCTTATTTCATTGACTAAGCAGCTCCAAACACTGCATGAGAATTTTATTTCTTTTAAAAGAAATTTTTTAGACCTGTTAAAAAATTCTTTTTTAAGGTTGTGGTTTTTTTCCCATAAAAGGGAGGGTTTTTACTTTTGCTTATTGAAAAAGGACTTCTACAAGGACTTACTGAGGTGCTGGTTTCACTTTTTGTTTGAGTTTGCCTCCTCTCCCAAGGCTTTCAAGTTAGTATTAAAATAATTGGATTTCAGGTAGAAAAGGAGGTTAATTTCTTATTGTAGAATCCTGGGAAGCAGGAATTAATGTCTCATGTGGTACAGGTCTCTGTAAAGAAGTGGATGAAAATGAGGGTCTAAAACTGATATACTGAGCAGAGAGGAATTTACATAACTTACTCGTGCTGGAACCCTTGTCTTCCCTTGCCAGAACCTCTCCTTCTGCCATGCCCTTGCTTCCCTTTTAAACTAAATCCTTCTGTCAAATAATGTGATAATGTGTTCCCCTACTTACTGTTTTGTTGCATCCAAGGGGAAACTGTATTTGTGTTCTGTATGCTACTTTCAGTTTGCAGTATTTACTCTTTAAAAGACTTCAAAAATTACTGAGTCACTCTTAAGAATCAATTGCATAGTACTTTTTTTGTTCCATCTGATATACATCATGTCCTATCTTTGTCTCGATAGGCAACTTTCACTTTCCTCATCAAATCTGGTATTTGATCAGAAACCAATTCAGACTTCTGCCTTGTCAAATCAAGTTTCTGCTCATCTGCTGAAAAATGGAATTGACCACCAGGACATCTCGGTGGAGAACAGCAGTTTTCAAAATGATGTGAATTCCTTTAGATCTCTCTATGTGCAGAGAAAACGAAAACCTGCCTTAGAGATCAACAGAGGTCCTGGAAGATCTGTTGGGTCTTTCGCAGATAGTAATGGAGCAGAGGTGATAAGGAAATCGCAGTCAGTTCATGACCTTGTTCATAATGGTAAGCAAGTGGCTTGGTACTATGATGAAATGGTGAAAAATTCCTCCAACATTTAAACTTAGAGACAAGAACAAATACTCTGTTTGCTCAGAAATAAAACTGTGAATTGTGCCTGTATGACACAGGGTGGCTTGAGCTGAAAATGCACAGGAGGAATCACATTTGCATTGGTGATGGAGGGAAGAAAATTTAATTTGTTCTAGAAATCAGCCATTGCTTAAAAGGTAGAAGTTTCTAGTCCAGAGTCAAGGAAGTTCTCATTCATGTTAATGCAAGGCATATAGAAAATATTCCCAATGGATTACAGGGTTTGTCTGTCATCCGTAACCTACGTTAAGGGTGAGAGACAGATCACATTCCACCATTATAACCAGAAATATGTGTTATAGCTAAAGAATGGTTTTGCACCCAGTTTTGGACTGCTTTTACCCTGGGTGGTACTCTGCACAATGCAAGAAGTACAAATGTAAAGGGGCTTACCACATCTTTTTTTAGTAACGCTCCTGTTTGATACCTAGCCAGCAGTTGCAGCCCAGTGATCGTGTATAATCTATTTGTTGCAAACCTCTCTCTTTAATGAAACCCATTGCACAGACCAAAAAGCTAAAATTGTACATGCAATACTACCTCTAGTCAGGTCTTTGGTCAGCAATTTAGACAATAATATTTGGGGAAGAGGTGTATAGAATAAGCGGCAGTTGTTCAAAATTATTCCCAGGTAGTGGCGTTTTACATAATGCTTCTCCCAGAAAGTGAAGTGAAATAATTAATTATTATTTTTTTTTAAAAAAAACTGGAGCTATTTTGATTCTGCCTGCACAAATAGCTCCAGGTCCGTTTTGTGCATTTATTTCTTCCATTTCCACAGATAAGGTTCCAGGGGTGATGCCTTCTGCCAGGCAACGTCCTCAGATGCTAATGGTAGGTGAGAAGGATTCCAGGTCCAATCACTGTCGGACGTTGTCTGCAACTCTGTTGAAGATTGATGGCTCGAACTCTTCACAAACCAAAGACAGTAAAGCTACAAAACCAAAGTCCTACATGAATCCTACCACTAGCTTCATGGCCAAGATGACCCGTAGTATATCTGTGGGAGAGAATTTGTGCCTTGCTGACTCTGCAGAAACACTAACTGAGGTGAAGATCAGTTCACAAGTACCAGAGAAGACACAGTTAAATCCTTTGGAGGACTCTGAGAAGAACAAGCCTATTGTGAAAGAAAATAGCCCAGTGAAACCAGCTCTTCAGCAAGTCACCAGCTCTTCATCACCCAAATCCTTTCACAGCAAGTTAGCATCTAATCGTGCCCACTTGATCCTTGACATCCCCAAACCACTACCTGATAGACCGACATTGGCTTCTTTCTCACCAACAGCGAAATCAAAAACATTACTAGAGTCAGAGTCTCCCCAGTCACCTGCTAGCACTGGTAAAAAGAAACCCACCTTCCCTGAAGGGCGAGCCTCCAAGATGGAAAGCCAAGCAGCTATGCCTCTGGGACTTGGCAAAGATAGCCCTGGGAGCCCCTTTTCAGAGACCCTGAAAGACAGCCAAATGTTAGTGAGGACTGAAGTCCAGCAAGAAGTTACTACTCCCAAACTAAAAGAATTTGAAGGTCTGCATCCAAAATCTCCAGAGCCCAATCCATTGGAATGTGCAGAGCGAACCATAAGTGCTGGTTGTGTGCCAGATAATCAGTATGAGCTTCAGTCAAGCAAGCCGAGGTCTCCCACAACAGTGGCAGCCCTGGCAGAGGACTCAGGTGTGCACGGATATCCATCTCTAAGCTTCTTCCCCCTTCTGTCTCCTGTCTTTGTGAACCGCTTCACAATTCCATCACATTTCTTTACGTCCAGCTTCTGGCCTGTCTCGTCTTGTCTGCACCTGTCTCGTTCCATAAGCCATCCTTTCAATGGTGAGACATTTCAGCCTAACATTCATTTTTCTGTTCTCAGTTTCTGCTCCTAGTTTTGTCTTGTGTTCTGTGTTTGCAAAATCCTACAGATGATGTAGCTCACGCATTTCCCTGCTTTAAAAAGGAAGTAGAACAAGTGGAGGCAAATATAATTCTCAAGTATTAGTACAGAATGGGGAGCAAAGCTTTCTGCCAAATGTTTGCCTGAACTTCCAGGGTTTAGATTAGTTCTCTCTCTCTCTTTGTTGCTACTGCTGTTGGTCCAATGACATTCCCCTCCTCACATAATGTAATTTTATATAATCCTCTAATCCTCTGTTCGTCAGTGTCTATCAGCACTATCTCCCTGTATGCTATGCTGAGTTGTAAAAAGGCAGATGCTAGATTGATACTACAAATGGATTATATGTAGAGATCTTCATATTTTGCATTCATATGTGTATCATGGTCATTGAGGATGCTAATAAATAGGGGTGTGTTTTTTAAAGTTGGTAGTAAAAATAGTAAAAAAAAATGTTGGCAGCAAGTAATTCTCATCAAATGGTTGCTTTGTTTACCTTAGAATATGAGCTAGATACAGTAGTTGAGTTAAAAGTTTGAAATTCTATTCAAGTATGCATTAAAAATGGTACCCTTGGCCAAACTTAGAAGCTAAATTGTTTTATATCATGTAACCGTTGCTATTGAGGGGGGCGGAAAGCATGTCTGTAGCTTATGGGAAACATCCATGGTTTTCCAAGCAGCTGCAGAATGAAGCTTTGGGGTTCTATAATGGAAAGACATGTTGGCAAGATGTGAGATTGGAAGCCATGTTTGGGTGTTGAAATAGCATAGTCCTTGCCTTAATTGCATCTGGAACTGGTATAGTCCTATTGTGAAAGATTGTGTCACAGGCAACTCCAATTGTTTGAATCAGTTTTTACATTGCAGATCATATGAACCTAGTTATTTAGCATTGCCAACTAAAACTATGCTAAGATGAACCATGTTGCTTCAATGCATCTCTGCAAGCCCCCAATTTGTAAGCTGGAAAACAAGACAAGGGGAGAGAGCAAATTCACCAGTATATATTTAAAAGATATTTGTGTAAACATTCTTTCTTGTCACCGCAAAAATGGAAGGCAACAAACAATAAGCTTCATCCAGAACAAAGTATTAATAAAATGTCACAACATCTGTGTCAGCATAATTTTAAAAACCCACAAAATATCATCATCATCATCATGAAATAGCGTTTAAAAACTAATCTAAAAGTTAGTGTTTCACCATGTGTTCTGACAGCTTGCAGGGCCTGGTGAAGTAAGCTTTAAAATTACAGCAACTGTGTGCATTTGAATGAACAGAGCACAGGGCTTGAGGAAGGGAATTGAGTTCTTATCTTCTGCTCTGCTATTGGCTTGCATGTAACTTTGGTGCAAAGTTACCTAATATATCTGCTGTCAGTCTTTCCATCTATGGAATGTGCATACTTCTGTCTGATATAGTGCACTGCACTGAAATTCAGGAAATGCTTTGGGATACAAAGTATGGTTACCACAGCAGCCATCTGGTGTTCATGTCTGATGTTGCATCCTCATTGCCTCTGAAGCCTTGTAGTTCATTCATCCAAACATAGTCCTCAAATAACTAGCAACTTGCCCATCATGTCTGTGTGCTGGTATTCAGTGTGAAGGCATAATAACCATGGAAGAAGTTCACAGAGGATGAAAAGAGAATTATTGGTGTTCTAATTTTAGCAAGAATAACATACAAGATCATGGAAGCTATTTCATTTGAACTGTAACTTATCGGTGAATAATATGTGGATCTGAGATGTTAGCTGCCTCCACTACCCTTGCAATCCTTCATGTGGCTTAAAATTGATCATTTGCCTCTCCCCTTGGGTTCTCTCTACCTAATTCAGAAGCACACAGATCTTTGTTATAACATTATTTTATAGGTTAACAGAACTTTCAGTAGTAGTCTCAAGTGAGTAATTATGCAGCAGGACATAATAAAGGCCAACCATGTGTGTTTGTGTCTATTTGTATGTCATTCATCTTGTGTCACTACATGCCTTCAGATAGTAGAACCTGCTGGGTTAATGGGCAGCAGCTCAACAGAAAAAACTGTCTGTCTTTATTAAAAGGCAGTAAAGTGGTGTGGTGTTGTTCTGTGCCGCCCAAGACTACAGATTAATCTTCCTGCTGGCTCATATTACATCTAATCCTGGTAATGTTGCTTGACAAGAGATATTGCTGCCTTTTGGGGTTACTCTTGCTAATGTCTAGTTGAGCTTCGTGTAGGGCAGTATATCCTAGACAACTGATAGCAAAGGGACTTTTTTCTGACTTAAAATTAGAGGTATTATTTACCTTCAAAGGTTTTCCTTTAGAATGTCAAACGCTAGGAGGAGGAACCCACCTTGTGCTTCTTCATTGTTCACTGTTCTGAGCATGCCTCCTGAATGGAAAGAGGGACTCACAAAGCAGTGGCTAACTGCAAAGATGTAACAGACAGCCTCCTCTGAAGGCAGGAAGTTTTCTATGTGTCTGCCATGGGGACAATTGAATGGTATAATTACGATGCAGAGATGTGGCAGAAATTCCTACCTCCAATGAAGGCTGATCAAAAGATGCAAGGCCAGAACAGTGAGCCACGCATGGGGCAGCCTCTGTGGGTGGGTGGATGCCCAGGTTTTAGTAGGAGCTATTAACTACTTAGTTCCTTGCAGTACACAAGTGTACCCTGGCATATAGTTTGGGGATTGCTGATACAGGTTTTAATCAGAGGGAATTTGATCTTGGCATAGGCCTAATTGTAGAGTGTCTGGGACAAATCCAGCTAATGGTGTTTTTTCCTATTAGGAAGTGCTAAAAATTAGTAAAGTAGGAACATTGGCAATAAGATGCACTTCTAGAATTGTGTGTGTGGCTAGCGTGTAGCGTACTGTCTCACTTGATTAATGGTTTGGGGATGTTTTTGAGAGGGGATGCAGGATACAAATACGTTTTTATTATGTGTAACTTTGCATGAGATGTCTAGAACTTCAGCAGTAGAGAGAAAGGTGGCAGGATTTGGATTGTGCTTGTATTCACTGCTTAGTGCCTGCATGTTCTTGTCTCTTCTCTCCCTAGGAGGTTCTTCCATCAGTGTTGAGCAATGCAAGCATGTTGTGTCTGAGCTCCAAGACAGCATGCGCAAAGCTATCCATCTGTACCATATGGTAAGTCATCCCTTCATTCCAGCTGCTCAGTTGATCTTAAAGCTTTCATGTGACTATCCATATTAGCCAAGTTAGACATGTATGATTAAGGTTGTGAGCACAGAGCTTCTGAATGTTTGTGTTTTGAAGCAGACAGCTGTGCTTATTTTTTTCCTGCTATAAGCCAAGTAGAACTGCATCTTACAACTTCACATGGTTACAATCATTTTGTGATAATGAACAACTTATACAGTAGGAATACGACAAATATTTAAATACGCTTTTCAATGAAATACGCTTTTCAACTGGAGGGATACTGTGCTGGGGGTGGATAGGGCCAGTTGCTCTTCCCCTGCTAAATAAAGAGAATCACCAGTTTAAAAAGGTGCCTCTTTGCTCAGTTATACAGGCTAGTATTTATTCATTTAATTAATTTATTTATTTAACATATTTTTCTACCGCCCACACATTCTTTCCCCTTTCCCTGCTCTGTCTCTAAAGCAGAGGTCATGCTTGGCTGCCCAACACAGTGCAGGCCCAGCAGTGCAACAACCATACCACCTGGGACAGACCAAAGAGGATTTGGGGGCTCCCATGGGGTGTGGAGGCCCTGGACTTAGCCTGGAAGTCCAGGGGTAAGAACGCCTCTGTCAGGGAGGAAAGTACAGGAAGGAAGAAGGAGAAAAGTCTGCACTCTAAATCTAAGACTGAACGCCATTCAAAAGTGTCATAAGACCTATTTTGCAGAATTGAGTCAACAGAGGAGTGATTATTAGGCTGACTGAATTTGATTTTTGGTGGTGGGGGGAGATATGATTGGTGACACATTAAGTATTCCCATATATGCATGAGAATTGTGAACCTCCATATGAGGGTAGGGGGCTTTTGAGGGGGGGAATCTCCAAATAAACAAGAATTCAGACTTGGTGAATGGCACTGACTACTACTGCAAGTGGGAGAATGTGCTGATGTATGATATACGTTTTCCTTGCTTTACTGCTGCTATTGCTCCAACCATGGCAAAACAGAATTGTGGCCTTGTATCCCTCTTCACCCCCTCAAATAACAGTACTTATAGTAACAGAGTGAGAAAGGTTTCTTCCTTCTCAGTTGGTCTGTGTGGTTTATGGACAGTGCTGCTGGAGTGGCAAAGGTTGAGTGTGTGTGTGTGTGTGTGTGTGTGTGTGTGTGTGTGTGTGTGCATTATGGGATAGCCTATGGGGACAAGAGGGGAAATCTTTTGAGAGTTTACCCTTTTGAAATTTAAATTAAATCAAGTGTGAGGGGCAGTTAATGAGCCTGGGATCAGTGCTACCTGAAATAAGGGGAAATCACTGAAGAGTGCAGCATCAAAGCTGCTCCCAAGCACTTTTTTGAGACGAAACAGTTTATGGTGCTGCTGTGTGTGTGAGAGAAGAGGGATAATGGAGGCAGCTGATTCTCCCCCACCCCACCCCTTTATCTCAGAGATTGAGTTGTTGGTTCCAGTTTATAATCTGGCAGCAAGTGGATATGAAGCTTTTTTGTCATCATGAACTGAGGGTAGGACAGGCTGCAGATGGGTTTAATTAACCAAACTTATATCCCTTCTTCTCCACACTTCTCTTGTAGGTGTCTACTGACATGGAGTCTTCAGCTGACAAAGATGAGATTGCTGGCCTCTTGATGGAGACCTTCTCTGTGATGAAAAAAGAACTAGATTCCCTGAAGAATGGGAAAGAACTTCAGAGAGAGAAGGAACTATTGCTGAAGCCACAGGATTCACTTGTAATGCCACTCAGTGAGGGAAGTGGTGCCACCTTATCCACTCATCGGCATTTTGGAGATGAGCAGACCCTTGCTTTGTTGGAACAGTACTCAGAGCTATTACTACAAGCTGTTGAGCGACGTATGGATAAAAAACTCTAAAGAGCAATTGTTCTAAGAGATGTTAACTTTTTAAAGAAAACTGGTAGCCGCACAGGAACATTCACATGAGTTAGATTCATGGGGAAAGCCTTGGACAAACACTATCTTCGCTCTTATCCTGCGGAGAAAGATCTTATTCTTAAACAGCAAGAAACAAATGGCTCTTTTAAGAGCTGTTCATGGTTTTCAGAAATGTGCTGGTCACAGTACTAATTTTTCTGTGCCGACCTCCTCCTTTTGAATTGTTTAGCAAAACTGTTAGGAAATGGTTTCCTGGCCAAGGTGTGTGTGTGTGTTGTTGCTTTTTAATTCTTTGCAGGAAAAAAAACAAATGAAACCCAACTCACTGTGCCCTGTGGCCCAGGGTAAAACTGCTGACTTGGCAGAAAATATATCAAGGTGGCGCGCCAATCATTCACTCTGCAGGATTGTACAGACAGTTAAACTTTTATTTATTAATTTATTTTTTGCAATTATTGTTCCAAACTTTTCACATGCATTTTGTAGCCATAGCTGTTTTCATATCTTTCTCACAATGTGCTGTGAAAGGTGAGCTTATTTTAGTAAAGAGTTTCGGGCAGGATTCTGAGCTACTTTCTGCTGCAGCCTGCCTTGCTGAATTTCACTCCAGTATATTTGGATTTCCTGCACAGATGGGTACTTTGTATTTATACTCCATGCTTTGCTTTCCATTTTAAAGAAACTCCTGTACTTTACCGACAGCTGCACTTGCTTCCAGAGGATATTGTACCCTTTGGACCAAGCTTCGGAGATTTGTTGCAAGGCCGTTTTCCAATGGGATGGCATTTTATTAGAACGGCTCAGCATTTCCTGAGGTTTTATATAGAATACAGCGTCATATTGGACACTGTGGGGTTTCAAAATAACTAAACAATTGTTGAAACATGCTTGTATTTGCTGTGGTGTTAGACTGGAATTGTATACTGGGCTCTTTATGTTGGGTTGATTCTGTCTTTGGACATTTATAGTTTGAGAAGTGGAGGGTGGAACAAGATGGTGATAGCTTTTATTTATTAGAACTGATATACAGTATTGATACCATCTTAGTCTGAATTCAAAGAAAATTGTAATTGAAGAAAGTCTGATGCTGTACAAGGGAAGCATGAGATGTTCCTAACATCTGAGAGGGAGACCCTTTTTTAAAAAATTTATTTCCAAGGGAAGGAATAGAATGCTACCAGCCTAAATGTGAGTGGCCAGCAAATATAGACTGTTGTGATGTAACTGTCTCAGTGTTCTCTTCCATGATAGGTCTTGGAGAAAGATTTTTTTTTAACATATTAGTAGGGTGGGGAATGAAGCTGCATTGGGTTTTATTGTTTTCAGTAACAGCCACATTTTACAAGACTTCTCAAAGATCATTGAAATTAGTTAACTGCTGTGTCTCACATGAGATAAGAAAGAACTTATCTTCAATTAATCAAAGGAAGTTAAGCTGCCTCCCCAGAAGGGACCTACAGGCATGCATTCATTTACTGTGCACTCTGTTTTTAATCTCTCTTTCTTTCTCTCTCTCTTTTACACAAGACAGCGCAATTCGCAGTTGACTGAATTTATCAATCTGGCTGACGCTAACAAAAACATTTTAAAAATGACAAACCTGCAGAATTTAGGGCTACTCTCTTTGGTCAGAGAGCAGCTGCATTCACCATTTTGAGTCTGATCATCCTACAAAATGTAAGGTTTATCTTTCACTGAACTTTAGGGCTGGCACCCTGCAGTGTAGCTTCATGCCTAGGACTAGTTGGCTCTCATTTTTTAGTACTGTATTGCTGAGGGGCCTGCAGTGCAGCCCTTTTTGGCTGGCTGGCTGGCTGGCCAGCCAACCAACCATCCTTGACTGAACTCCAAGGCTGGGGACTTGGAATGTTTTTAGTGCTTTTCAGTCTACCCCTCCCAGAAATTCCTGGCTGACTTACTCTTTTTCTGCTATTTTTTTCTGTGATATTTTACTGAATGGGTTTGAATAGTACTTAAAAGACAATTACCAGATCTTAGGTCCTGCTTGTCCTTTCTGTCCATGAATGAGCATGAAATGGCAGAGGGGTGTGACTTATAGGTAGTATTTGTGGCAATGGAAGAGAATGATTGCTCAGGTTGAGCTGATGAAATATACTCCTTGGACATCTGTTAAATGAAAATTAGGGTGATTGGGTGTGTTTGTTGTATGTACATGTCAGGAAAGCCTAATGGGCAAAATACCTTTCTTTCCCTGTTTACATTTAAACTATTGAGTGCTTAGGAAAATGTTTCCTGTACTAGGATACGTACACATGCGCACACATATACTCAGGGTAAAAGAGCCATACTTTCAACACAAGTATCTTAGGATACTAGAAAGGGGAGAGAGTTGGAGATATTCTCCTTCATTTATACTCCAAAGTTATCAAATGTATTCATGTTAGAGCAGATATGATACTGGCAGCAGTTAATAGTCAATAATTGATTAGGAGAGTTATGGGTGAAAGGCAATATCAAACAAATTCCACACTAGCGTCAAAACAGGGTTTCCACTGGATGATCCTTATTAAATTATTTTTAAAATTGGGCACTTTCTGCTTTCATAGATCAAAGTGGGGAAATGAAAATGAGGAGTGCGAGTGAACTAGAATTGTAGTCTTCTGTGGTCTTGAGTAAGTAGATAAGCAAGGATATATGGGGAGAGCTGTAGTTTCTAATAGTACATGGAACAGTGCAGCCAAGGATAGTTGTAGAGCAAGAAATCTGTTTAGATTGAAGGACGAGTATGGATGAAATGGTTCTCAAATAAGGAAGAGGCAATATAAATAGGGATAGATCTTAGTTAGGTAGAACTGGGAATGAATTTGCTGTAGATTATATAATGGGAAGAGGTAGTAGGGTTGGGATTTTTAAAAAGTCTTTTAATGTACACTTTATTTTCCCACTTTCATTATTTGAGAAGACTTTGAGGGTGCATATCTTCAGCCAGGTAGCTGCCCCAAGACCACTTGGCTTCCATGAGCTTCTAACTCCCCTGTCTGTTCAGCTGAAGCCCCAAATCAAGATTGATATTTCAAATACTTGTTTTTGAGGGGAAGCAGGAGGAAAGGATGTACCTCCTCTAAGAAAAATACTTTGAGGTAAAATATGTTTTATAACTATTCATTGGTGACACCACACTGCTGGCCACAGCAGGTTGCCCAAGTATTGAATATGGAGTATCTGTTACAAGACTAATATGACATGTCAGCTATTTATTCTTGTTTTGAATTGCATGCAAATTATGTGGGTTTATTATAAATTCCCACTGTCTTTGTTAGAAAATCTTGGTTGGAGAAATATAAATTGATGTAATAATTTAATCTGGCCCACTTATATTGATTTTAATGTGTGCATGCAGTTTTAATGTATTAAGGTAAATGGGGAAGCTTGTATAAGAACATGGACCTATCACTGAAGCCATACTTGCATATTATCTCCATGCCTTTGGAAATGTATTTGAGCAGCGTGGTATCCCCCGACCCCACCCCCCAAGTGTATACTGTTTCTCAAGGAGAGCCCTTGGAAAAGTGAACAAATACTTGTGCACTTGAATGAAAGAAAGTGCCCTGTCCTTGTTTCCTCAAATGCAGAAACACTTTGAAAACTAAATTGTGTTTACACCTGCTATTGATATGCCACTGGTGCTACTGGGCATGACATTTTGTTCACCCCTGCTTTTTCTCCCAATTTAATTCTTTTCCTTTTTTACTGAGTGTCCTTCTAATAGTAGGGCCGATTTGATTCCCCTTTCACTCCAGTGACCTGGAATATGTTTCTTCCCACAAAAAAGCTGCTATTGGAGGCAGTGTGTGTTAAAAGTATTTTAAACCATTGTTGTATATACATATGGAGCCACTGGAACTGTAGTATCCAGCATTTTAAATACATACAAACTCATTTGGAGGGGAAACAGCTTTCTTATGGCCCTTCAGGTACTGTTGACTAGATTGTTCTTTCTGTAGATAAAAACTAGACTGTCCAGAATCCTGTGGTGTTTGTATATAATATTCTGGAGCTGAGTTGCTTATATTTTGGGCTAATCTGCTGTAAATCACAGTGATGCATGGGGCAGCAGTTTTAGGAATAAGCCATGTCTACTCAGCATGTCTAAACTATGCCTAGGCACCATCCCTTTTACCTTTCGACACTCCCTCCCCATTCTCCACTTGTTTAAAAGGAGAACAAATCTGAAACTTTTATTTATAAGTGTTTTTTCTACTTTGGCTTTGAGAAAAACTTTTGAAATGTCTTTTTTAATGATTTGAAATAACTGTTTTATGTTTGTGGGGTTTTTGCACTGTGAGCCACCTTTCTGGAGCTATTTTTAATTCTGTATTCATTTGTACTCTGCGTCTTAAATAGTTTCAATAAAAAAGTGTGATCCTTTGTTACAAAGCCGTCTGTGCTGTTGCAATATTTTGTAAGGGACTTGGGGGAGCTCAGATGGTTGCAATATGTTTCCCCCCTTGAAGTTATGTACATGCATTTGTGGACCTGCTCAGAGAGCGTCCCATCAATACAGTGGCATGAGCAATGTAGTTCTACTGCTTCTCCTATCTGTTGTACCTCACTAAGAAATTTTGGAAATGTGTTAACCTCAAAATGCACATTTTTCTATGTCCCTGGAAATACATGCATGTAATTATAAATTGGTTTCCAGATAAAGCAAAAGAGTAAGCTAAAATTCAGTGCATACTACTACTGGTTTGTACCACCCTTGTAAATAAAAACTCGTCCGGTAGCCTATGGCAAATACAGAGCCCTAACAACCAGGCAGGGAAGGCATGCTTATTTTATTTATTTATTATATTTATAAACCACTTCACATATAAATTTCAAAGTGGAGAACAACAGCTTAAAATACAGCAGAAATAAAACATAATAAAAGCAATTAAAACAGTTTTTAAATAGTTTTAATAAAAGCCTGAGAAAACAGGTGGGTCTTAAGGGTTTTTTTTTAAGGCAGCCAGAGATGGAGAAGCTCTTATATGGACAAGGAGTGCATTCCAAAGTTTTGGGGCAGCCATAGAGAAGGCCCAGTCTCAAGTAACCACTAAACAAGTCAGTGGCAACCGTAACCAGACTTCCCTGGGTTATCTTAATAGGCGGCAGGGGTTCATGACAAAGAAGGAGTTCTCTTAAATACCCTGAATCCAAACCATTATGGGCTTTAAAGGTAATAACCTGCACTTTGTATTTGCTTGGAAGCATATTGTCAGCCAGTGCAGTTCTAAGATTGGTGTTACATAGTTACTGTAAAACAGTGCCACGTCACCCAATCCCAATACTCTTGGGTGACCCAGCAGGATACCATGGTCAATGGTATCGAAAGCTGCCAAGAGATCCAAAGAGTCATACTCCCTCTGTCAATACCTAATTGGAGATCATTCATCAAGCTGACCAAAACAGTTTCTACCCCATAGCCTGCCCAAAAGCCAGTTTGAAATGGGTCTAGATAATCAGTTTCCTCCAAGACTGCCTAGAGTTGAGAGGCCATCGCTTGCTAAATCACCTTGCCCAACCAACCATGGGAGATTAGAGATGGGTCTGTAATTGCCTACCTCTGAAGGATCCAATGCAAGTTTCTTCAATATATGATCTATTAATCTGGTTTTTATGTTTTAACTGTCAAATTATTGGTTTATTTATTCCTGTTTTGTTTTATGCTGTAAACCACCTAGATACTTCGGTAGTGGGCAGTATACAAATTTAATGAATAAATTTTATTTAGATAGATAGGCTCCTTAAGGCAAGGAGGCATCCTGCCCTCCCTCAGAGAGGCATTTATAATATTTACCAAACCATCTGTAATCTGATTGCCAGATGAAATGAGCCAAGATGGGCAAGGGTTAAGAGAACAGGTGGTAGGACACACAATCCAAAGCAGCTTGTTCATATTCTCAGGAGTAACAAACTGATCCAGTCTAGACCCATAAGAGGAGTTGCTGGACACCTCCATAATAGACTCTGCCATAAATGTGGAGTCATTAAAAATGTCACATATAACCAATGTTTTCAAATGCAAGGGGAAGGGGCATATACGACCCCTCTCACAACCCTAGACAACACATCTGGATGTGAATTTGTGGACACAATGCAAACAGAAAAGAACCACTTCTTTGCTGCACATATTGCCAGAGCATAGATTTTGTTGTAATTATGTTGTAATCTGTTGGATTCGGGTGAAGTCTTTCTCCACTTGCACTCTAGTTATCTACCTTGTCACTTCAGCTCGCATAATTCTTCCGAATACCACATGGCTAATTCTGAAACAAGTCAGAGATTATGCTTAGGAGCGATCGTGTTTACTGCTCTAGTGAGTTCATTATTCCAAGTTTGCAACAGGGCATTGACAGAATTATCGACAGAGCCAACTTTTTATTTATATATTTATCACTTTTATACTGCCTGATATGTACATCTCTAGGTGGTGTACAAACTTTAAACTCTTCCAAGACTTCTTGGAAACCTATTGGACCTAATAATCTTCCCAGGCAAAGGCGCTCTTACCAGTTTGTGGCCTCCAAGGGGGGCTCCAAATGACCACCTGCTGCCACCCTGTGCTTGCCCTGCTGAGCAGAACGGCCACTTTCCTGTAATTTTAACCGCCATGTGCATGGTCGGGGTGGGGGCTGAGCCGAGCAGACCTCTCCCCGGCTTGGCGGCAGTGGGCAGTGCAGCCGCTGGGGCTGCTGGGCCTGTTCGTCCGGCCCAGCAGCCTTGAAAACTGGAAACTCCAGACATCACGGGCTTGTGACTATTCCAACTGTTCAGGCACGCTGGCACAAGTGCACTGGAGCGCCTCGCCTTTTTCAAGGGCTGCTAGGCCGGACGGACAGGCCCAGTGGGGAGTGGAGGCCTGCTCAGCTCACCTCCCCACCACCTGGCCACACACATGGTGGTTAAAATGACAGAAAAGTTGTGGTTCTGTGTGGTGGGACCTCATGGGGGGGGCCTCGCACTGGGGGCAGTCCAGGTGCCAAAATTACCTAGGTGCACCACTGTTCTCAGGTGGACCAACTTAATGGGTTCTTCATCCCTGCAGAGATGGGTTGTGGTTGCAAATCCTAGATAACCAGATGGCAGTTTGTGCATGACAATGGGGAAATTACAGGGAACATCACCCTAATCAGTGTAAAAGACCAAACTGAGTGTGTGACTAGCATCATGTGTCGGTCCAGACATCATTTGGGATAGGCCCATAACTGTCATGGTCACTATGAACTCCTGAGCCACTCTTGACAAACCAGTCCCAAAGTGAACACTGAAGACCCCCACCACCAACAGTTTGGGTGACTTCAAAGCCAACTCTGCAACCAGAAAAGAAGAGAGACACAAGACAAATTATACAAATCCAAAATACATGGCAAAATTGGACTTTATCAGCAGAGCAATTATCACATTTACCTGAATAGAAGATGACCCCCTTAAAAACAGAGGCTAAATACAGCTTATACCTTTCTTTCTTTCTTTCTTTCTTTCTTTCTTTCTTTCTTTCTTTCTTTCTTAACATATTTTATAGTGCTCAAAAACCTACGTCTCTGGGTGGTTTAACCAAAAATAAATAAGTAACAGAAAAGGTTAAAACAATATTTAAAACAAAATAAATAAGAGAAAATGTTAAACCATTACAACAATCTCTCTCTATATAATTCTCTTAAGGCAGACCTGTGGCTAATCCTGTGGGTGGCAGCGCTCACAAGAATTCAGGAGCAGAAGCACCATGGTGATTGGGCAGTGGGGATTCCATATGCAGATAGGGAGGATGAACCTGTGAGAGCAGAAGCACCCTGGTGATTGGGCAATGGGGATTCCATATGCAGATATTCCATAAGCATACAGTATGTAGTGAGGAGTGTCAGGCAGTGGTCCAATTCAGAAAATTCTGAGGAAGCCCCATGGTTGGAGAGTTATCTATTGTGGAACAGCAGGATACTGCCGGGAAGCCATTGCCCTCTTCCGATGGAGAGGAGCCAGGCCCAAGCAGCAGACTGGTGAGCTATGTGGGGCATTATTAATAAAAATCTAAAATCTGAGAACTATAAAAACTAAAGAACCTATTAGATATAAGCAGCAGACAAAACCTTTAAAAGCCCCTTAAAACAGAGCACTGAGAGAGAATTATTGTATTATTAATATATGGTGGTATTATATTTTGCTTCTCAGTGGTGGCACCAGAAAAAAAATGGGGGGTGAGCGGCACAAAAGGGGCAAAGTGTGTTTATGCCGGGGGTGGGGAATGAGCTGTGCTCCATACTGTATAACAAAAGGGCAGAGGGTGAGTGCTTGCCTGGAGCCACCCTTGTTGCTTTTCATCAATATTCTCCAAACTAGTCACATATAAAGGAATAAGATGGTTCTCTGTGAGCAAAAAAAGCCAGTGTCTAGAAACACAAAGAAACACAAAGTAGCTACCAGAAACAGCCAGTGGACAAATCCTGTGCTGGGGCATAGGGACAGTTGTTTTCCCCAAGCTAACTAGGAGAGCCACCACTCTGAAGGTGCCTTCTTGTCCAGTTAGGAAGACTAACAAATTTTACTTTTTGCTCAAGTCCCTTAATTGCATCTATTTTTATCCTACCCTTCCTCCAAGATGCATGCACTTGGTTCCCACATTATGTAGTCATCCACACAATCAAAAACTGTGTTCTACCAGGTTTGGGAGCTTGCTTCCACGCAACCAAAAACTGGAAGCCACACAGCTCCAAAACCCAGGTAGTACAGAGTGTTTAATTGTGTGGATGACTTCAATGTTTTCTTCTGAGCAAACATTGCCCTTTTAGCTTCTGTTCTGACTGTTTGGCAGGGTTGTTGAGGCGCTCTACATAAGCTGAAAAGCCCCCTTTTACAAGGTTAGTTATTAAATCAAATCAAAAGCACTTTAAAACTTAACCCTAGAATCTTTTTATAGGTTCCCTAGAAGCAAACAGGCCGTGGGGATGCGAAGGGTAAACGCTTCCACCAGACTCGCTCTTGGCTTCCGAGCTCGTGCTTGCCCGCTGCCAACGGCGGGCAAGAGAGAAGCTCGTATTCGCCAGCATTTTGACAGCGTGCAAAAGGCTCGCCGTGACCCAGCCCATGCTGGGGTAACTTCCAGGGCACGCACTGGAGGGCGGAGCATGAACCGCATTACAGATGCAAACTCGGCCCGTGTACGGTCGTAGCCATCGATGCCGCCTCTTCTGCTGCTTGCTGTTTGATGGCAGAAGCCGGCGCCGGCGCGGGGGGGAAAGGGAAGTCGTTGCAGGCAATGAGACGGTGCCTCGCAGATTTCCCGGCCGAGGCAAGGGGTGAGCGTGCGTGGTGGCGACGACAAGGAACACCCTAACCTTTGCCCTCTTCGGGGGCGGGCTTTGCTCTCAGTCATGCAAGAAGGGAGAGTTACGCTCAAGCGGGTTTGGGCTCACTTTAGTCCCCCTTTCACACCTTTATTGGCGCCGCGGAAATGTTGCTTCGCTGCCAATATTCCCTCCTCTTCGGAAGCGCCCCGGACGCGCGCAGGCTAATGAGTAGTCTCAGTGTGGGCCTTTCCAGCCCAATCAGGTTTATTTATGAACACGAAACGTGGATTTATTTCTCACAGGTTATCGCAACTTCATATATATTCAATTTCCTCTCAAAGTACAATGTTCTGGGCCCTGGAAAATGCGGCGCTTATTTATTGCTGCAGTTATGGTATTACGAGGAGTATGGATGCTGCATGAAGAGCAGCCTTATCGGGACGGAGCATGTTTGGGAGATGGTTTTTGATGGGAGCGGGGCTGTAGCTATAATTGAGCCAGATGGGTTCAGAAGAACTCGGGGTCCCCAGCTCCATTCCTCCCTGTTTTTTTCATTCTCTTTCTTCCTCCGAGGGACCACCGGGGAAAGGGCAGGGCGAACATAGCCCCCTCGCCCCTACCAACGCCTCTGGATGGGAGGCATTGCACAGTCACCCTATGGTGGGCAAACCTCACAGAAATGATTCTGTGTACCTATCGTTTTTTCTTAATTAAACCATGCATGCATGCATGCATACATACATACATAGTGGTGAGTTGCAAGTCTTCGCTTCCTGCTGAATGCAGCATCTAGATGTGTACAGTACATTTGTCACGCATTGCGGTGTGCATACAGTTTTCCTGCATGGAAGTGCAGACTATGTTGTGTGAAGCAAATGTGCAGTTAAGAGGCTGAGCACCTCCCAAGGATTTCCATGTGTCTGCCCTGTGAATGTCTGCACAAGATTTTAAATTGCATCCTAGATGCCAGCCAGATTCATAAATGTGCATATTGTGTATAGTGTTGATTTTGTTTGATAAATGGAAACTAAACTGATTTGTGTATATACAGATACCTCAACAAATATTTCCTGACCAGATGCTACTAGATAGTTTGAGAAATGAAACTTGTCAGAAAAGGCCTGTAGTTTTCCCTGACTTAAGGTGAGCTACAGGTAATAGCAAACCTTATGTTGGTGACAGATTAGCTTTATATTGCAATATGACAGACCATTAACTGCAGATCTGTTTACAGTAAAGGTGTTTCTCAGCACTGGCAAGTCATCTTCAGAGAAGCTTCCTCTGGGAGAAAATCACATGTTCAATGAACATATGTAGAGGGAAATAGGGTTGCAGCAGCTCTTTCTGTCTCCAAACTTAATGGGTTCAGATGAATGTGGGTATCAGTGTTCCCTCTAAGGCATGTGTGTATGCACGCGCTCACACGTTTTTTGATGTCTGCTCAGTTAGTTTTAGATCCTGCACAGATTGAATTGGGAATGCCCCATTCTGAATGCATGTGTGCAAACACTGCCTTGATACTGCCGCTCAGAACAAAACTCATTCCACACACAGATGAAAAAAATTAAAGAGAACATTGGTGGGCATAGAGCTTTACACATATATCTATATGCACGATTCCTGCATTTTGCAGAGTCAACTTATTTCCACACCAGTGTCAGGAGTGATATTACTGGGGGCCTGGATATTCTCCATTCTAAGCACCAGAAGGATATGGTCCATTATGGATGTGGTGGAGGCAAGTAAGCATGTGTGGAGGCCCTTTCCAGAGGTCTGGGCATAATCATCGTGCTCTTGCTCTCTTGCTGAGAATGCAGGGAGGCCCAGTGCTTACAAGAAGCTCACAGTTTCCCCAGTAACTGCCTGAACCTAATCTTTAGGAAGACTTTCAGAGATACAGAATTAGAGCTGTAGCAAAGAATTCTGTTTGGCTGCTTGCTTAACCCTTGAACTGATTACCAGACTATTCACAGAAGTGCTTTTTCTTGTGCCTGAACAGAGTTGTGTTTGACTGAGTCTGTGCCATATCTCAATAATCTTCCATCTCCCCTGGCATTCTGTCGAGACTGGATATGCCCAAACAAACCATGCATAATTCGAAATGCCTTCAACCATTGGCCAGCATTGACGAAGTGGACATTGACTTACTTGAGGTAACGATCTGTTTGGAAATCATAGCAGAACTAGTTTTGTTTATAAAGTTCAGAGGATGTTGAAGTTTCTTAACATGTACAAGGGAGTTCTTAGCAAATGAAAGTCCTCTGTGAAGCCACCTGCAACTCTGAATATTTAGTCTAAATTGCTGAGGCTGTAAGCCCTAAATTAAACCTGGGCTGGGAAAATATTTGTGATTCTTAAGTACCATCATCAAGTGTTTGAGTGCCAGGATGGCCAAGCAATTCTTCCTGCGCTTAGGACTCTGTTGTGATTTAATTTTACTTTTTGTCTCAGATGTCTGTTTCTCGCACAACTGTTTACCTCGACTGTATTTTGTTGCAGGGAAATAGTGAACTCCAAGGTGGTGAGTGTGGCAGTAACTCCAAATGGTTATGCTGATGCTGTTTATCAAGGCTGTTTTGTCATGCCAGAGGAACGACGTATGCCTTTCAGTTCTTTCTTGGACATTGTGGAGAAAAAAGTAACTTCTCCAGGGGTGTTCTACGTGCAGAAACAGTGTTCAAACCTGACTGAGGAATTTCCTGAACTTGTGGGTGATGTGGAACCTGAAATTCCTTGGATGAGCGAGGCACTTGGTAAATAGAAAAATACTTATTTGAGCTGGCAGGGAATTTGTGGCATGCCACCTGCTCCCTTGCAGCACATGACTCAATAAATACTGCTCATATGTTCTTTGGCCAGGGTCAGCTGGTCTGTCTGCACCCATCCAGAGTTGTACTCAACCATCTCTTAATGTTCTCCCCCAATGTACTCAACCATCTCTTAACACCTCCACTGTTGGGACAGACCCAGCAACCTCAGTCTGCCCGCGTGGAGTTTATGGGATGGTGAAGGGGCACTAGTTGGGGGGGGCAACGTGGGCATTATTTGTCCTCATAATACATAGTTTTAGCAAGCCTTCTAGTTTGTCAGTCTATGCTAGGGCACCCCCTCCCATGTAGGTTTGCCCATGTAAGGGTGATGATTTAGAGTACTGATATACAGCTCTTCATTTAAAAAATAAATAAATCTCAAAGTGGTTTAGAGAACCAAAAGGTTCCCTGTCTCAGAGGAGCTCACAATCTAAAAAGAAACACAAGGGAGACACTAGCAACAGCCACTGGAAGGGATTCTGGTCTGGGCTAAATAATAACAGTTGCTCTCCCCCAACTAAATATAAGAGAGAGATACTACTTTCAAAGGTGACTCTTGCACAGTTAGTGGGGGACAAATGACAATCCAACACAGGATGTAGGTACAAACATCTCAACATCATCAGCTGATGTTCTGTTGATGAAACTAAAAAGTGTATTTTAGTTGAGGATTGTTCTATTTTAGATGACTCAGGGGAAAAAAAACTAAATGTATGTTCTAAACTAAATATAATTCTTTAAGGCAATCAGCCAGAGATTGTCGGTTCAAATCCCCGCTGGTGTTTCCCAGACTGTGGGAAATGCCTATATCGGGCAGCAGCGATATAGGAAGATGCTGAAAGGCATCATCTCATATTGCGTGAGAAATGGCAATGGTAAAACCCTCCTGTATTCTACCAAAGAAAACCACAGGGCTCTGTGGTCACCAGGAGTCTACATGGTCTACTTGACGGCACACTTTACCTTTATAAGGATGTACTTCAACCTTTACTTCAGTTAATAAATTAAACAATCTCTTCATGAAGGGAAAGCTGAAACAAAAACTGAATGAATATGATTTTATGAAACCTCACTGCTTTCGTTATCAGTGCAAACCCATTCATTACTATGTACATAAGCAATTAGTAGCAGGGGTGTAACAAGGTTAGAGTTGACCCTGGGACAAAAGTCAAGATGGACTGCTGCTCCCCCTCACCTTCTTCTTTGGAGAAGTGGGAGAGGGAGAGCAAAGCGCAAGCTACTGCTCAGCTGATGGGCTACCACTTCCTCAGGGTCCCAGGGACATCCCCCCCCCCGCCAACCGTTCTATTATAGGTACGTACGCCAGGAGTCGACACCAACTCGACGGCACAACCAACCAACCAACCAAATTAGTAGCCAATACATCCATATTAAAGCATGGAGAGGGAGAAATGTTTTTGACTTGGTTGCTTCAGCATAAGACAAATTCTCTTAATGTATTACTGGTTTCCATTTATACAGGAAAGAAGCCCGATGCTGTGAACTTCTGGCTGGGAGAATCTGCTGCGATAACATCTTGTATGTACCATGTGATAAATGTATTCTCTGCTACAATTGACTTTAAAGGCAAGGATAGGCAAGAATGTCCCTTTAGGGGGGAAATCACACTTTGGTTTGGAGAAATTACCTGTAATTTACTTTGCTGTACTTAAGAAATGTCTTCTCAGCACCTAGTAATCTGCACTGAAATTGTGCCACCTCCAGGGCAAATTTAGTCTGGAGTCTAGGGCTTTTTTCCAGTCAATTATCTATTATGTTGTATATTGCATGTTTGATCCCCAAATAGAACATTATACCTTTACCTTATCCATCAGTATGATGTATTCATCATACTGGAAACATTCCAAATGCCTAAAAGTTTGGTGCTTGATGCCTCTGGGGGTGGGGGGTGGGAATCCAACCCAGTACATGACTAGTATAGCACTTTTTTTAAAAAAACCCCATGTGGGTTCTTACAGATTTTCTGCTGTAAGAACTTTTCTCTAAGCCTAGAATTAGAAGTGTTTTTCTACCTCTGTTTATTATGGAAGCTATCTTTCCTCTTAATCCTGCCTTCCTTTTCTCAATCTTTCTCCCCCTCTCCTCACAATCATAGTACATAAAGACCATTATGAAAACTTGTACTGTGTGATTTCTGGAGAGAAGCATTTTTTGCTGCATCCACCAAGTGACCGCCCCTTCATCCCATATGGTATGTGCACTGGGAGGAACAAGATGGTGGCATGAGATGCATAGTACTGGGTTCCAGTGGCTAATAAAAAGTAGAAAAATTACCACGTCCATGTAACATGCACAGAGACTGTATTTACTCCTTTATGGAGTAAAACAGGAGTGCCATACCAGCAGGTGAGGTTTATGACATGCATGGACAAGGCAGGAGGGTTTGTGAATTTCATTATGGCACTGGATGCTCACCTGTTTTTCCTTTAACTGTACTGTTATCTGCTCCTCAGCTCAGTAAATGAGTTGTAAAAACCACACTGAGACACAGGAGGTTGCATTTGCACTATAGTGACATGATCTTATCCTTCGGATTTAGTGTCATAAAGGCCATTTAACCAAGATTTTTAATAATAAATCAGGAATCAGGATGGCCGACCTGAGTCTCTCTCGCTATTGTTGGACTACAACTCCCAATAAATTGGAGCCAAGGATGATGAGAGTTGTAGTCCAGCAGCTGGAGAGCCTCAGACTGACCATCCTTGCAATAGATGCTCATATATGGAGCCACTTCTAGTCCATTATGCTGGCTAAAATCAATTCCACTATTTTTGTTTCACTCCCTTTAATTCTACTCCCTTTTCCCTCTTTCCCCCACATCTTTGGGCATTCTCATGCTTCACATTCCAGAGCTGTACCCACCAGCAACCTACCACATATCAGAAGATGGGTCATTTGAGGTTGTGGATGAAAAAGCTGCAGAAAAGGTATTCATAGGACTTGTGTTGTGTGGTCTGTGGGGATAACTGCTGATGGGAAATCTCAGAAAAGAGTGTCATGGCTTGTATTGTTTGAAATACGAGTAGGTAAAAATAAACATTGAGGTGTGATTTCAGAATTGATTTACATGTGCGTAGAATATCTAAAGTGCAATATCCAGTGCTAACGTGTATTGACACTTGTGTCCATTTGGTTTAGTAATCATAACTCACCACAAAAAGACAGGTGAAGCTGTCTTTTCAGTGACTTCTTATCAGAAATGTGGTAGTGTTGATGCATTTTGAATGTGCATGACAGGGCCAGAATTTATTTCCACACTTGTAAAGAAAATGATGGTTTAAGCATGTGTAACACACATATGTACTATACATATGCACACATATGTACTACACATATGTGTAGTACACATATGTGTAGCACACAGGAGAGCCAGTGTGGTGTAGTGGTTAGAGTGCTGGACTAGGACCGGGGAGACCTGAGCTCAAATCCCCATTCAGCCATGAAACTAGCTGGGTGACTCTGGGCCAGTCACTTCTCTCTCAGCCTAACCTACTTCACAGGCTCATTGTGAAAGAGAAACTCAAGTATGTAGTATACCGCTCTGGGCTCCTTGGAGGAAGAGCGGGATATAAATGTAAAATAATAATAATTATTATTATTATTATCATTATTATATACCCCCAGGGAGGCACTACCTTGGCGTGGTTGTGGGGCTTGTGTGCTCTGAGGAAGGTGAGAGCTATGCCAAAGGTCCAGCCATGCTGGACAGGTCTCACCAGAGGGGCCAGACAAAGAGTGCCTCTCCCATCAACAATATGGTGAGACGTAACTTTAATAAATCTATACCGGATCAGTCATCGCCCGGGTCAACAAGGACCACGCCAGGTGCGGGAGTACCTGGACATCTGGTGGCAAGTGGGCAACAGGACTCAGGATCTTCAGTTGAGCAACCAGCGCTGAAGACAGCAAAGTTACTGGAATAAACGTCGCTTAACCAAAAAAAATATACGAAAAATGCCAACAAGGAAATAATGATCTGCTATTACAAGTCTAGTCCAACTAGAAGAGGTTATTTAAAAAGAATGTACCAAATTTGGAAAGAGAAGCATCCAGATACAGAAATAACAGAACAAAGGGTAGCAGACCAGAGAAGATACATAATAAGAAATAAAGTATTCACAGGAGTTGAGCTGGAAGAACTGCAAAGAGCAACACAGGCTCAAGATATGGAAAAAGAATTACAATCAATTGAAGAACTTGCTCAGGCGCAGGTGGAGGAGGTGTTGGAAATAGAGGATGCTACTGTTGCTGAACTGTTTCAAAATCAAAATCAGGCAACCTCCCCTTTGCCTTCACCTCAAAAACCCGAATGCCGTTTAACAGAAAAGCAACAAGAACTAAGCAAAAAATAACTGAGCATATGGGTTCGACTTCCAGCTCTAAAAACAGTTGCCAAAAAACAACTTGCTCAGGCATTAAAAGATGTCAATACTGCACTTGCAGAAATAACAACCAATAATTTGCAAGAAACAAACCAACTAATGTACAGTGCAGCAACAATAACAAAACAAGAGCTCGGATATAAGATCAGTGGACCTGTCAAAAAAGAAAGCAGTACATCACCTAAATGGAAGATTAGATTAGAAAATAAAATCTCCAGGCTTAGCTCAGATGCTAGTAAATTGAAAGATATGAAAGACAAGAAGCTGAAGAATGAAAACACCAAACAGTACCTGATCCAAAAATACCACCTAGATTCAAGGAAAATTAGAGAAGTCCTGGAAATAATAAAGCAGCAAATAACAGCAGTGTCAAAGAAGATTAGCAGATACGAAGCCAGAATTACACGACACAGGCAGAATCTCCAATTCCAGTCAAATCAGAGACGTTTCTACCAAATCATAGAAGGAGAAACTGCAAGAAACCTAGAAACACCAAATAAAGAAGAAACAGTGCAATTCTGGGGGAAATTATGGGACAATCCAATAGATTATAATAAAAAAGCAGGCTGGATGAAAGAGGTCAAAAAATGTAACCAACAAATGCAAGATCTAATAATAACACCAGAATTAATAAGTGAAAGAGCAAAGAAAATTAAAAATTGGACTGCTCCAGGTGACGATGAACTGCATGGCTTTTGGCTTAAACACCTAACAAGCCTTTATAAACAACTATCAAAACAGTTCAATCACATTATGAAAGGCGGTGATATTGAACAATAGCTAACAACTGGGAAAACTCATCTCATCATGAAAGACCCAGCAAAAGGTGCAGTTCCAAGTAATTATAGACCAATAACCTGCCTGCCAACCATGTTCAAATTATTAACTGGAATAATAGCAGATGAAGTGATGCAACACTTATTAACTAACAAACAGCTTCCAGTTGAACAGAAAGGAAATTGCCCGAACACCAGAGGCACAAAATACCAGCTGCTGATTGACAAAATGATTTTAGAAAATTGCAAGAGAAAAAAAACAAATCTAAGTGTTGCATGGATTGACTACAAGAAAGCCTTTGATTCATTGCCTCACACATGGATACTAAAATGTTTAGAAACAACTGGTGTCAGCAAAAACATTCAGATATTTATTTTAAAAAGCAATGAGCATGTGGAGTACACAGTTAACAATCAGTGGCGAGGCACTTGGACAGGTTAGCATTAGAAGAGGCATTTTCCAAGGGGACTCACTATCCCCTCTGTTGTTTGTAATCGCCATGACCCCACTTTCACAAATACTAAACAAAACAGGCCTCGGATACCAAACGTCTAAAACATCAAGTAAAATCAACCATCTGCTGTACATGGACAATCTGAAGTTGTATTGAAAGTCCCAGTCAGAAATGGAATCACTGCTAAACACTGTCCGTATATTCAGTAGCGATATAGCAATGGAGTTTGGACTAGACAAGTGTGCTGCATTAATAATGAACAGAGGAAAAATAAGAAAAACAGAAGGAATAGAACTGCCCAATGGAAGCAAGATCAAGAACCTGGAGGAGAAATAACATTACAAATACTTGGGCATTCACCAGGCTGATAACATTGCACACACTGAAGTTAAAAGAAAGAATGGAAGTGAATACATCAGGAGAGTTATAAAAATCCTCAAGTCCAAACTCAATGGCGGGAACACCATACAAGCCATAAACACCTGGGCTATACCTGTTATCAGATACACTGCAGGAATAATAGACTGGACCCAGGCAGAGCTAGAGACGCTAGATCGTAAGACCAGGAAAATCATGACCATCAATCATGCTCTGCACCCCCGCAGTGATGTCGATAGGCAATACCTCCCTCGCAGCTCAGGTGGAAGAGGAATGCTGCAAGTCCATCAAACAGTAGAGGAGGAGAAAAGAGGCCTTGAAGAATATATCAAGGACAGTGAAGAAGATGCACTTCAAATGGTCAATAATTCAAAACTATTCAACACCAATGAAAGAAAGCAGGCCTACAGGAAAGAACAAGTCAAGAACTGAGCAGAAAATGGAAAAATAAGCCCCTGCATGGTCAATATTTGCACAATATAAGTGGAAAATCAGACATCACCAAGACCTGGCAATGGCTTAAAGAAACAGAGGGTTTGATACTGGCTACACAAGAACAGGCACTAAGCACAGGCACTAAGAACAAATGCAATAAGAGCAAAAGTCGAAAAATCCACCACAAACAGCAAGTGCCGCCTTTGTAAAGAAGCAGATGAAACAGTGGACCACCTAATCAGCTGTTGTAAAAAGATCGCATAGACTGACTACAAACAAAGGCATGACAAGGTAGCAGGGATGATACAATGGAACATCTGCAAAAAATACAAGCTACCTGTAGCCAAACATTGGTGGGACCTTCAAATTGAAAAAGTTGTAGGAAATGAAGATGTAAAAATATTATGGGACTTCCGACTACAAACAGACAAACATCTGCCACACAATACACCAGATATAACTGTAGTCAAGAAGAAAGAAAAACAAGTTAAAATAATTGACATAGCAATACCAGGGGATAGCAGAATAGAAGAAAAAGAAATAGAAAAAATCACCAAATACAAAGATCTACAAATTGAAATTGAAAGGCTGTGGCAGAAAAAGACCAAATAATCCCAGTGGTAATTGGTGCCCTGGGTGCAGTTCCAAAAGACCTTGAAGAGCACCTCAACACCATAGGGTCCACAGAAATCACCATCAGCCAATTACAAAAAGCAGCTTTACTGGGAACAGCCTATGTTCTGCGGCGATATCTATGACAGCAACAACATTGACAATAAAATTCAGCCATCCCAGGTCCTTGGGAAGGACTCGATGTCTGGATAAAACAAACCAGTCAATAACACCTATCTGACTGTGTAAATAAATAATTATAATATAATATAATATGTGTAGCACACATGTATCCTTAGTTGTGATATGGGACCAGTTGTTTTGAGAGAATGCTTGTGTATTGAACACGTGCTTGCCCTGTCCTATAAAGGGTGTGTGTGTGGTGTCTTCCTTTTTATACCAAAAGGAGCAAGCAGGGCTATCCCTAATGGGTTGCAGGACTGGGGGCAAATCAGCATGTGCGGGGCCTCCTTAAAATTTCATATCATTACAGAATCATATTGATTGATGACATACAATGTAAATAGTGTGAATGAAATTTTTGGACACGTCCAACCAGCTTGGACATATAGTTCATTTCTAAATAAATAAAAATAAAAAGCACAGACCTTCTGGCTTGCAAATCAACTTGAGCATAGTGCATTTATTTATTTATTTATTATATTATTTTATTTTATTTTAATTTAATTTATTGAGTTCCAGATGTTTTCATAATTTTCTGCCATGAAACAAGCCAGTTATAGGAAATTTTGATGGGTTTTTTTAAATTAAAAAAAATTAAAAACCAACAATTTGTACAATCCACTTCAATTTAAATATACATATTCTTCCCACCCTGCCTTACATCTCTGCTCAATACCAAAGCCCTATGGCAAGCCAATCCCTAAATATTCAAGGGGGGGATAACCACAAAAAGGAAATTACATCATACCTCCGTTACTAAGCAGGCAAAGACTGGGCTGGGCAGAGGGTCTGCAGGGAGCTGTGGTGGGCAAGGGCGCTGGATACTCTGCCTGCCTGCCTACCTCCTCCCTCCCTTCCTTCCAGAGCTTCAGGCTTCAGCGAGGCCTCTCTGGAAGCCCTGCCCACCCGCCGAACAGCTGAGAGGCAGAAAGAAAAGGAGCTCTAGCAGCCTTCCTGGTAGCCTTTCAAGCCTGTGCTGCACATCTACACAAAAAATTGGCTCCAGCTGGGAAAGAGAAGTGACTGGGACTGGGGGAGAGGAGGAGGGCAGGCTGCACTGCAGTGTGCCCAGAGCAGGGCATGTCTCAGCGCGGGGCTCGGGGCAATCGCCCCAGTCGCCCTGCCTTAAAGATGGCCCTGGGAGCAAGTGGGGGAGGGGAATGAAACCTCCCCCTTCTCTTGCCTTATCCTGCTGTGCTCTGCTGCTTTTAAACAGTTCCCCCCCAGCCAGGGGCGTAGCAAGACCCCTGGGGGCCAAGGGACAGAATCTTCTTTGGGGGCTCTTTGCGCGTGCAAAACATACATGCCCCAGTACCCCAAGTCACACCCCCTGCCTCTGATATCAGACACAAGGGGCAGGGCAACCAATATCTCCCCGCCGCCGCTATTTCTGTTTACCGGTAAGTGGTGAGCTGAACAGCGGCAGACACTGTAGCTGGCCGCCCAGCCTCTCCGGCTGAATTGTGCACCTGTGCAGTTCAAATATGCAATGTCCATATCCAAACTGCGCAGGTGTGCAATTTGGCCGGAGAGGCTGGCCAGAGAGCTACAGCACCCACCACCACCACTCAGAGGCCCCCACCCCCCAGAGACCAACAAAAATCGCGGCAGCGGGGCAGGGTAGGAGTGGCCTGCTTGGAGGTGGCCTGCTGGGGGGCCCTTGGGGGTCCCCTGAGCCTCTGGGTCCACTGACATTTGTCCCTGTTTGTCCAGTGGACGCTATGCCCATGACCCCAGCCTGACTCCAGCTCAGGAATGAGCTGGACAGAGAGAAAACTGCTTAAAGCTGCCAACGCACTGCAGATGAGTGTGTGGTATGGATGGGGTTTCTCCTCTGCATGCTTTTTTTGATACAGAAAGTACACTTCCCATCTCTGCTTTATAGGCAAATCGGGGCAAGTACATATTTACCAAATATCTAGTTCTGGTACTGATTTTTTTTTTTTAATTTAGACAGCAGAAGGGGATGCTCTAAGGAGATGAAAAAGTGGGACGTGGACTTCCATGCTATTAGGAAGGAATCTATTGCCAGATTTTTTTTGTCAGCAGCAGAGGAAAACTTTGATCAATTTTGGGGAAAATTGTTAAAGCATATCTCTTATTAAAAGCCATGTTATTTCACACAGTCTGTCATCCTCACAGGTGCCCTGGATTCCATTGAATCCTTTAAATCCAGACCTGGAACGATACCCAGAATATGCCCTGGCAAAGCCTTTTAAGTGCACTGTGAAAGCTGGCGAGATGTTGTATCTTCCTTCTCTCTGGTTCCATCATGTTCAGCAGTCCCATGGTTGCATAGCAGGTGAGAAGAATAGTGTGTGTCAAAAATATCTTTAATTTGTCATGGTGCAGCAACTAGACTACTATCTCTTAGTTCATGGATAATATTTATCTATCAAGATGTCTTTGAGTCCCTCTCTCTCTCCAACTAGAATTCTTCCTCCACTTTCCAGCCAGAACTAACCATCTATACATATAGAGAAATGAAAAGCAGGACTGCTCTAAGGTAATGTTTTGCTCCAGGGCAGAAAATCCAAATTGTCCTCTCTCCCTTTTCTAATTAAGATGGTTTACAATCCACTAAAAAACTCTCATGTCCAAAATTAAGCAGGAGCTGCACAAAAGCATTCTCCTTTCAAATGGGTGGATGCAGAACTTCCCAGTGGATTCTACATGGTGGGCCAAATCTGTCTGTCTCCTACTTTACTGCCCTTAAAAATAACCCAAAACATTTTAAGCATGTTAATCCCATTTCCACATAAAATGTACAAAGATGATGTGCATCATCAGTTAAGCAGTGCTAATGCAGAGCTAAGCAGCATCGGCACCACCTTGTGGTATTTAGTTTAGAAGAGTAGCCATGTAATAGTCAAATTCATTAGTAGGACTATAAAGCGTTTGATTAATCACATGGTTTTTAATCTGTTAATGAATTCATTAAATAAACATACACACCACCAAAACCTTAATTGATACCTTTATTTAATATATTGACAGTATGAGATAGCATACACCTTCATAAACAAAAGCTACCACTCATTGTTGGCAAGATAAGCCATTTTTTCTTTCTTGTTCCATACTGTTCCATACTCCATTTTTTCTTTCTTGTTCCATACACAGGAGCCAAAATGTGCCAAAACTTAAAAATGTACCATTCAGTCTCAGCAACTCTGATTAAAATTGGCCTCATTAATGAGCTGAACTTCAGTTGATTAATCTACCAAGTAAATCTACTAAAAAAAATTTAGCTGTACGTATTTAGGAGTATTCATTTTCTCAACTCTTTGACAAGAAATTCTGATAAGAATGAACATGAACGGGATTTTTTAATTCATGTTTGTAGCATTTTAATTGCAAAACTATTTACAGTTTGTCTTGCATAATCCTGTTAGGTCAGGATTCATACGCTTGGTGAATTCTTTTGACATTTATTACCTGCCAGCAAAGGGAATCCCTGAGAGCCTGCCATAGAACCCATGGAACCCTGCACATTACAGAGGATTTGAGGGTACATTGCAGGTGCACACTTCGATTATGTGGAGCATCAGTGATGTTAGGCCCATTGTCCTGTGCTAATTGCCTGATTGTGGTCAATATTCCGCTGTCGCTTTTTATGGAAGGGGAGGCTCAGCAATGGCAGACAAGTTGTCTTTCAGAGAAGCTGGAAGGAACTCAAGGATTCTCAGGAACACAGTCTGAAACAACAGAACATATATCATTATTTCACTTTTATAGATGGTACTGTAATCTGCAGCTGGAATAACGGATTACCCTGTTCTAACTATTAACATAATGGCAGCATTTAAATGTAGGTCTACACCCAACATTTCCACCTTAAGTGGCACAGCAGGGAAATGCTTGACTAATAAGCAGAAGGTTGCCGGTTTGAATCCCCACTGGTACTATATCGGGCAGCAGCAATATAGGAAGATGCTGAAAGGCATCATCTCATACTACGCAGGAGGAGGCAATGGTAAGCCCCTCCTGTATTCTACCAAAGAAAACCATAGGGCTCTGCCAGGAGTTGAAATCGACTTGACGGCACACTTTACCTATGCCCAGCACTTTCCCAATGGATGCTTTAATCTTTTATTAGGACCAATTCATATATTATACTACGTAGAGATTTGAAAATGGAACTGTGTGAGTGCCATTCTACGTGGAAAGCTCTTCTGTGAAGTAATTTCCTGTAGAATTCAACAAACCAGTAGAACCTCTCTTTTTCATGGGGTTGCAATATCATGTTTAAATCAGCTGAACAACATAAAAATGTCATCTTGCACAGCTTTCCACAGGGAATAATGTCCATGCAAGTCTGTTCTGAAATAGCTATTGTTAGTGATTTGTTTATTTGATTTCTATACTGCCCTTCCAAAAATGGCTCAGGGCAGTTTACATTAAAACCAGTGTAACAAATCTGGCCCAGGTCTCTTGTCCTGTAAACACTGGAGCTAATGATATAAAAGATCATGCCCACTGGTCATACATTTTAGCTTTCTGAGCTGTCATTCATTTACAATGTTCAGTACTGAAAACAGAAAATGCTGCTGTGAAAATGCTGCTAAAAGTGAACTTTTTCAAAATTTATTTCTTTTCTCCACAGTGAATTATTGGTATGATATGGAATATGATCTGAAGTACTCCTACTATCAGTTGCTGGATTCCCTCACAAAAGCTATGACACTGAAGTAGCACAGTCTAAGGATCTACCCAGTTTGGCCAAACAATGTGGATCTGTGGTTGGAATATATGTGCTATTAATACAAACTGAATACAAATAACTTAATAATTCAAGTGAACCAAATGTAAATAAGTTCATAATGGTCTATTGGATAAAGACCAATATTTTGATTCCATGCACTTCCATATGACTTTTTTGGTGTCGATTTTCAATGGAAATCAGTGCTGTATATGGTTATTTACAGAGTTACGTTGGCTATAGCAAATTACTTTGTTTTATCACGCTGTCAGTTACCAAATTAGTCAGACTTTGAGATGGAAAACATTGCATTTATGGATGAAGTAGATTTTTAGATCCATTTTAGTCAGAACTTCAGAACAGAACTTGGGACTGACACTTTAGTTAGCCACATAGAAAAAGTGTGTGTGTGCACACGCACGAGAGGGAGAGAAACCTTGCTGCTGTGGCTGAACTTCTCTGTGGGTTTGATGTTATTGATCATCTTCTCTTTCTGGATAAGTTACAAGATCTAGTGGGACTGCAGGACCTTGCTCTAGTAGTGGTTCTGTTCCTGTTTGACCAGGATCTCTGTAAGATAGTACTATGACATTATTACTGGTCTCCCCTAGGAATTATCCTCAGGTTTTTCTCAACACCATTGAACATTCATGTTACTCTTTCATGGAAAGAATTTGAAGTGCCATATCATCAGTATGCTGATGACTGTCATCTCTACATAGGGATCCAGAGCATTACCTGGGGGCATGGTGCAACAACTCAGACCAGACAGTCTGAGGTGCAATCTCTTGAACCTTATTGGAGTACAGAAATCTGGGGTGAGAGGGGCTGCCCTAAGCACCTGTATTCTTCCCTAATTCTTCACATGGCTCCAAATCCATGCCTCTGCCTTGAATTCTTCATGTCGGTCACCACATTAATATACAATACAATATGCCTTTATTAGTCTACAGACCATAATACAATAATCAGCTAATACAATAACAAAAAATACAGTTAGTGACATAAGAGATTCACCTCGGCCTCTTACAATTTATACCACATTACTTCATGAGCAATCTCTGTTGCCTGTTTCTTCCCAGGGAGTTCCTCTGTCTGTTCCTCCACCCAATCTCCTCCTTTAATGGGGTGGCACATCCCTCCAGGCTCCACGCTATTTCACACTACAGTAGAAACCTGGGATCCTCCATCCTCTAACTTCTCAGCCTCTTCTCCACCAAACTTCTCTGCCATTAGGCTTGCCTTATCAGGTACAGGGGCAAGGGTAGCACCAGTTTCTACCCTGCCCACCACAGCTGAGGACTTTCCCCATCATCCCTATAATAGCTGGCATGGGCTTCCCACTCATTACAGGTCCAGTCCACGGCCTATAGATGCCTCTCCCTCATGGGCTGGTCTCAGATCAGCTGAGAGCCCCAGGGAATGGACACAGGTACATGGAAGAACTTGCCTTCTCTTGCTTGATCGCTGTTGCTGCTTGCTTCTCTGTCCTTGCTGGTAGGAAAGGGGCAATGAAGCCCATATTTATAGGCAAAGATGACAGCACATTAGTTTTTATTTTGGAAGATCAAAAGTGCAATGACTAGGATTCTTGAGACTGGAAAATAAGAAAGAGGCTCCTTCCTCGAGAAGAGGCAATAATTAATGTTGTACATTAATCTTGTACCCAGGGACGACACAGAGGTCATATAACACTGCAGAGGTAAAAATGCTGAAAACGGCAAATTTGCCATGGTGGTGAACTTTGAATGCATCCTGACCCATAGGTCAACTAAAGAAAACAAGTTGAGACAAATCAAGTTGTAGAATAGTTCTAGAATTTCACTGAGATAATGGGTGTTTTGCAAGTCAACTATAAGGGAGGTACAAGCATACCTCTAAGAGTGTACTTTGAACCTTTGACAGTTTTCAAACCACAGAGGCCAAACGATTTATGCTAATGACATGTTATTTGCAGGATTTGTTTACTGGGATGTCAGTGACAATATCCTAAACTGACAAAATTTTAGAATTAGGAACCAATAGTTAATGTACATTTTGAGTCTCCTGGTGTACAGAAATACCCCCCTGAATGCAGGTGAAGATTTTAATTATAATAATTGGAAGAATTCAAAATACAAATGGTGCAGTCAAAATTTAATCTCCTAATCCTTATGTGTTCCCAAGAGTCAAAAAAGTGTGTGATGGATGTGATTAGCATATCATATGTTTGCCAAGGCATACAAAACATTTGCTTTGGGCTAAGAGCTGCTATTTCCCTATTGTATCTTGCAGCCATGTCCACGTTCTAAAAGCTTCAGCAAGCAAGGAAACACTTTTCTTTGTTGTTAGAATTGTATTGAGTAGCCAGAAGAAGACAAAAATAACCACATTACAATTAGTTAAGCTAACAAGTACATCTCTTAAGCAAACAACGCCACTCCCCAAAACTATATAACAAATAGCACTCTGTTGGTAACTTTTGTTTCAAATTATTTTTAATTAAACGTTTTAGCTGCTTTATGATGGCTGTGGCCTGAAAGGTGGGATACCAAATATTTTGCAAGAAAGCTCTTGAAGATAACTTAACTCCCTTACCTGAAAGTGAGTTTTTAGCACGCATTAACATTTGTCAACAGATATTGATACACATTATATGTTGTTATCTAATCATTAAGTATTTCAGAGTGGTTTCAGTAGCTAACGGCATTGTCTGTCACAAGATCCCTGCAGTCTTCCAAAGACACTGGAAACAACACGCCCCAATTCGATACTGCTTCTAAGCATTTCTTATCTTTAAAATTCGAGCCCTGCTTATGAACTACATTTCCCAGAAGGCCAAGCAACACAGCTTCTGTAAACTGGTCGCCGTGCTCTTTGGACTTGAAGCAGAGAGCTCGTTACAAAGCAAACGCAATCGAGCCCTTCTAGGTCCGAGTTAGCGCGTGGCGTTTCTGCACGAGCATGGAACAGATGGCAGCGACGATCCTCGTCTTGCCTTCCCCCATATGCCTGCACGACGAGCCCGTTCAAATTATAGTAGAGGGCCTCTCGCCGCTGCAAGAAGTCACGCTCAGGGCATCGCTGGAAGATGAAAGCGGGGAAACTTTCCAGTCGTTTGCTTACTACAGGGCTGGGAGCAATGGAGACCTGGACCTCACTCGCTCTGCGTCGCTGGGCGGCAGCTATTCTGGAGTAGAGCCCATGGGGTTACTGTGGTCCCTGGAGTCTAAGGCCCCCTTTAAGCGCCTGGCCAAAAAGAACGTCCGTACCCCTTTCTATGTGACCTACGAAGTGTACGAGGGACACGGAATCACTGGCCGGCGTCTGAGCGCGTGTGTCAGTGAGAGAAGGTTCCTGGCCGAAGGGGTGGAAAGGATCTCCGTGCGGGAAGGCAGGCTCAAAGCCACGCTCTTCCTGCCCGCTGGTGAGTTAGGTGTCATTTCCCCTCGAGTGGCTCATCGAGGATCACGGTGTACCAGGTGTTACGGTCCTTGAATGAATGTTTCAGTGGCTCACGTTTAAGTATGACTGCTTCCCTTCCCTACTAGAGTTAAAGAGAATTGGCCCAGAGACCCTTCCTAGTTTTAGGAGATGGTACTTTGGCATCATCTCAGACTGCGCAGGAGATGGCAATGGTAAACCTCTCCTGTATTCTACCAAAGAAGAACCACAGGGCTCTGTGGGTTGCCAGGAGTCGACATTGACTCCACAGCACACTTTAACGTTGCCCCCAAAGAAGAAAGTGTCAAGCTCTCTCTAACCACTAGGTTGTACAGTACAACCCCCAAGCATTGGATTGTGCAGGCATGAGAAGTAAGTCTTCCATAGGGCTCACTCTCATGTAATTGTGCACAGGTCTGCAGTCTTCAACTCTGATCTGAATAATGTGTGCTTAGACATCAATCTTATTGCAGGGACTTACTGCTTATGGCAATGACCATGTGAAATAACAAGCAGCAGCAGTAGTAGTATGTGATTTTTTCATATTGATCTCCAGCTCTCCTAATGTATTGTACCTATTTTGTATTTCCTGTGCTCTGTCTTATAAGAATTCAAATGGTCCTGGAGATGAGATCTATTTTGTTTTGTTCTGGTTCGAATGTTGTCTGCATCTTGTTGAAAATGTTTGCCCTGTTCTCTGTAACTTGGTTTTCCTCAACAAGGCCAGATGTTGTGTGCCACCAGTCCGAGATAAAATTGCACCTGTTTCAATTTCTCAACCACTAGTTTGGTACAAGTAGCAGGGAATGTTTTATATGGAGAAAAACAAATCATATTTGCAGCCAGCTGCCTGAGTGGTATAGATCGCAGTTTGTCCCATCTCAGTTAAGAACTAGGCTATAGTTTGTCTAAACTTACTTTTTGTTTTTGAAAATGCATAAATTCACCATCTCCATGTTATTCTTGTAAAATTCTTTTTCTTTTTTGCACTGAGCAGTGACAAAATGTTCTCTAACTCAGAAGCTCACTTCCAGCATTTATAAATTAGGAAAATAGGAAGCTGCCTTATACCAAGTCATACCATTGGTTCATCTAGCTCAGTATTGTCTATAACTCTACACAGACCGGCAGTGGCTTCTTCAAGGTTGCGGGCAGGAGTCTCTCTCAGCCCTATCTTGGAGATGCCAGGGAGGGAACTTGGAACTGCTCTTCCCAGAACGGCCCCATCCCATCTTACAGTACTCACACATTTCTCCCATTCAAATGCAAAGCAGGGTGGACCCTGCTTAGCAAAGGGAACAACTCATGCTTTCTGCCACAAGACCAGCTCTCCAGTTAGGTTGATTTCAAGATGAAGTTTTGCATACTCACTCTGTATACAGATTTTATATTATAAAGTAAAGTGTGCCGTCAAGTCATTTTCGACTCCTGGCGCCCACAGAACCCTGTGGTTTTCTTTGGTAGAATACAGAAGGGGTTTACCATTGCCATCTCCCGTGCAGTATGAGATGATGCCTTTCAGCATCTTCCTATATCACTGCTGCCTGATATAGTACCAGTGGGGATTTGAACTGGCAAGCTTCTGCTTGTTAATCAAGCATTTCCCCGCTGCACCACTTAAGGTGACGCGATTTTATATTATACCCTGCTTTATATTTGTATGTATTTGGGGAGTTGGGAGGGTGGCTGACTGAGATATGTCTGAGGCAAACCATTAGTGAATTCATGGCTTAAAGCATTGCAAGCTATCTTGTGGGCTCACAGTCCATGCTCTTAATCATTACGCTACAGCAACTAGCAAAAAAAAAAAAAAGGGTAAAGTGACACCTTTTATTGGACAAATTTCTTTTGGTGTAAGATTATCCAAACCTTTCATCAGCCAGAATGGAAAGTTACTAACATAAATGAAAATATTTTAGTTATTTCAGTTAGATGCTGTATTCCTTAGATTTCCGCTGTCATAAAAAAAGTCTACAGACTCTGTTAACATGAATAAAAACTAATCCGGCACAATATTTTGTTTATCTTTTCCAAAGGGCAAACAAACAAACAAACATATTTCCTCTCTATAGTTCTAAAACTACAATTTGTGTTCCAGTAAGATATTAATAGAGATTGTCTTTCTGCCATCAGCACTGCCAGTCCAATTCTGTTTTGAGAGTAGATTGCCCATTTCAACACTCTCTAATATTTTGATCATACATTCATTAACTGTGGGTAAAAATGGTCAGCCTCTGGTGTCAAGCACAGATTATTTTAGCAACCAATTAGCAGTCCAAAAATAGGGCTGAGAGAGATTCCTGCCTGCAACCTTGGAGATGCCGCTGCCAGTCTGTGAAGACAAGACTGAGAGAGAGAGATAGACCAATGGTCTGACTCAGTATGTGGCAGCTTCCTATGTTCCAACGCAGTGTAGGTCCATCTCACTCAGTGGTGTCCATGTAGACAACACTGAGTGAGATGAACCTATGATCTGACTCAGTATATGGCAACTTCCTATGTTCCTTTGATTTAATAACACTCATTGTGGATCTAGGCTAACACCTCCTGTAAGTTGAGAACAGCATAATATTTTATATTCAGTCACCTGGAGTGTCACTTACAAAAAGGCTGGTGTGCAGATGAATGCTCCAGTGGAAACTATCAGCAGAAGACACCCCTGGACCTTCTGCTCTAGGCCACTCCAAGGGCCTAGAGCCTCAGGAGGGCATTACTGATTTCTTGCTTGGGGAGGATTGGGCCCAGTCAGCAGCCTGTGGCCACTGGCTGGAAGACCCTTTCCACCATTACTGTGGTGGCAGTTGTGGGTTTCTTTTACTTTCTGTAGGCCAGTAGCATCAACAACAGTATTCTAGTGGACTCCTGCTGTCCACCATATTTTTTTCTCCTACAGCACCCATATAGTGTCATGATGCTATGTGGGGCATTGTGGAGGAGGGGAACATTACAGGCAGAAGCCACTGAAGAGAACCGAGTTACTGCTGCTGGACTTCCAAGAATACCACCGTGGTAAGGGGTGGGTGCCCACCAGTAGGTCATTCCAACCTGGAAAGTGGCCTTGGATTCAAGGGCATAGGGAGCTCGGCCACGGCCGGAGGACAAAGTCCTCTGGTGGCTCCTCCGCCCCCTAGGCGTTGTAGTCGCATGCACAAAGCATGTGTGCCCCAAGCCCCACCCCCTGCATCTGATGTCAGATACAAGAGGTGGGGGCAATGCTGAGGACGGCTCCCTGTCAGCCCCCGCAGAGCTTCCACTCCCCAGTAAGTGTTTTGGGAATCACTGACAGGGAAAGGGAAACTCTGGTGGGCGTTGGAAAGGAAGCATCTCCCGTCCTCAGCGTTGGCCCCGCCCCTTGCATCTGATGTCAGATGCAGGGGCAGGGCCAATACCCTCCCTCTCCAGTCAGCATTTCATTGAAATGCTAGTAACCTAAGCTTCTCTCCAAACCCCTGCCAGCACAGCCAGCATTTCAGTGAAACACTGGCTGGGAAGGAAAAGCAAATACCTCATGCACCCAGCCGGCGAGCGTTTCATTAGTTCCATACCTTGGGAGGGGGCAAGGAGGTGCCCTGGCTGAGAGAGGAGGTGCCTTGGCATCCCCCACCCCCTGCCATGTCCAGACACTGGCAGCCAGGTAATGATCATCCCTGTGATGAGCCTGTGGGTTTCTCAGAGGCATCAGGTGGGTCACTGTGTGAAACAGGATGCTGGACTAGATGGGCCTTGGGCCTGATCCAGCAGGGCTGTTCTTATGTTCTTATCCCCCCTTGCTCCATGGTCCCTAGGCTGCCACTCAAAGCCCTGGGCTTGTATGGAACAGTGTTCCTCATAATGTTTTCCCCAAAACTGTAAAAAAAATAAATAAATTGCTACCTCTCTAATGAGATACAACCTTTCTTGGAAACAAACCCAGAGAAGTGGAATGCTCATCAGAGTAACCACTGTATACCAGGTACTGAAAGCCTCCGCATCTTCTAGGAAAGCAGCTTGTACAGAATAATACCCTTATCTGAAACCAGCAAGGTGACTACCAATTGTAAAAACAAGTAACTTTTTGGGTAGAACATCTGTGTGGTTTTTTGTGCTGACAAAGCTCCATTGCATGAAAATAAGGTTCTTGCTCAAGTAAACTCTCTTTCTAGGCCCTGGACCATTCCCAGGACTCATCGACCTGTATGGATCTGGAGGGGGCCTTGTGGAATATAGAGCAAGTCTTCTGGCAAGCAGAGGTTTTGTCACACTTGCTGTTGCTTACTTGGCTTTTGCGGATCTCCCAGCTTTTCCAGAGTTCATTGAACTGGACTATTTTGGTGAAGCTGTAGAGTTCTTGAAAAAACAGCAACAGGTAAACTAAAATTACAGTCTACCGTTCTATGCTCAAATTGGAGGTGGTGGCTACTGAGCTGCTGGGGGACCAGAAAATGGGGTTTTAACCATAATTAAGAGAAAATGGGCCTGTGGTTTGGTTGGCTTACACTAGTCATCTGCATAAATAGAGGACACGGACGGGATACCCTATGTCCACTGACTAATTTAGAGGTCTACCATGGATGGTTTGTGTTAACACACCTACACCTACACCTATCCCTTCCTGCCAAAGTTGACCCTTTAGGCAGATATATTTTCCCTGGGCATCCTTGAACACACTGACAGAAACCAAACATGCAGACTGCCCTGGTCTCTATTGGCCATGTAGACTTGTAGACAACCAGTGGGGCTGCCCATGTGGCTTGCAGAGACTGGAAGTGCTGAAACAGTAGAAACCAATCCCCCAAATAAGAATCATTGGTGTTCATATGGTTTGAAACCTGTGTTTCGCTTTGATCCCCGGTCTCTTTGCTGCACAGCAATCCTAGGTCGGGTTTTTGACTTGGGGATTTGAGGATTCTAATAGCAACTATTTATTTTTATTTTTATTACATTTTATATCCCGCTCTTCCTCCAAGGAGCCCAGAGCGGTGTACTACATGCTTAGGTTTCTCCTTACAACAACCCTGTGAAGTAGGCTAGGCTGAGAGAGAAGTGACTGGCCCAGAGTCACCCAGCTAGTATGGCTGAATGGGGATTTGAACTCGGGTCTCCCTGGTCCTAGTCCAGCATTCTAGCCACTACACCACGCTGGCTCCTTTATAAGCCATATATAAGTATATATAATTATACATATATAACTATATAAGCCCCTCCCTGTTTTCTATCCTCTTAAGAGGCAGGGTGTGGTTTCTGTACTATACAGCAGCAGCAAAGAGTTCTAAACATCAGGGTTTTAAATAGGAGGCATGATGAAAGATGAGATCATCCTGGAGGCTGTGGAACATGCTCATTCTTGTCCCATTGTTGTTGTTTCAGGTGAAAGGTATGAGGATTGGAGTTCTGGGGCTCTCTAAAGGAGGAGATCTTGCTCTTGCCTTGGCTACATTTTGTCCAGACATCAGAGCAGCTGTCAGCATTTCTGGCTCCAGTGTTAATGCTTTTATCCCCCTGCGAGTAAAGGGGTTCACTATTCCTGTCCATCCGTATGACCTGGAGAAGGTTAAGACCACGGATGATGGAACAGTGGATCTCTCAGAAGTCATGGATGATCCCCGAGACCCAGCCACCTGGAAATGCCGCATCCCTGTGGAGAATTCCTTTGCCAAATTCCTCTTCCTTTCAGGACAAGATGACAGAAACTGGCAAAGTGAGCTCTTCTGCCAAGAAGCGGTCCAGCGCCTTCAGCAGAGTGGAGGGCATGTGGAGTTCTATTGCTATCCTGGAGCAGGGCACCTCTTGGAGCCCCCTTATCTGCCCTTGTGCCAGGCCTCAGCTCACAGGTCATTTGGTACTCTTGTGCTCTGGGGAGGGCAATGGAGAGAGCATGCAAAAGCACAGGAGGATGCTTGGCACAGGATATTGGCCTTTTTCAGACAACACTTGCTGGATTCTTCCATCACGAGTCATTTATAGACTGGACTTTTGTAAGGGCATGGTCTTGAGGATACACTTGTTAACGCTAAGGAGATCTAGGTCTGGTCAGTGCCTGGATGGCAGACTATCTTAAGAACCCCATGTATGCTGCCTTTAGTTCCATGATGGAAGGATGATGAGACACAAATGCAAAATAAATCTGTATGAAGACGTTGGTGGTTATGTGAGAATAGTGCATATCCCATGGGTATTCTGCAACGTTCATTGAGGCTTGTGGCCGATGAGTGTTTCCTGATCTGGCAGAGACTGTGTTATCTTCCATTATTTCCAGAAACCTTCGAGTTAACAAGATTAGGTTCATAAAGGCTGTGAGTTTAGTACTACAGTCCTATGCACACTTTGGAAGTAAATCCCATTGGACTTCTAAGCAAATAGGTAGGATGTGGTCATTTGCTCTCATGGTGGCTACCTGCCTGCATCCAATCCACCTAGCTGTAAATGTGAATGGCAGTCCACCATGTAAGCATGTCTTGCTGGCCATATCCTTCCCTTGTGTTTCCTAAGCAGCAATTGCTAGTGTGCCCTAACACAATGGTTCAGAAGAAACTTAGCTTTTTAAATCTGCAGAGCAGAAACTGCTGTTAACTGTTTTAGGTTGTGAAGGAGGCAGCTTTCCTCCAGTAATTGTAGTGCTAATTACAGGAGTATCTCTGGTAAGAAGTACCACCTACTTTGGAGAGATACTGGCAGTGGCAGACGTCCTGAGCAATGGAGCACTTGCAGAAAGATGTTCTAGGGCACATCTCTTGCGCAAAGGGAGCTTCTGTGCAAGAGCACAGTTCTGCCAATCCCCATTTTTTAGCGCAACTATGCAATCTTCTTACGCTAGCACAACTTTGCTCGTGATGCAAGCGCTCCATTGTTCAGCCACTAACTTAGACCATACCACTTCTGTGGAGCTGAAGCATGGAAATTGGCGCAGACTCCATTGGAGATGTGCACAAATCGATCTTTGCCATTTGATCAGAATTTGAATCAATCTGTCAAACCAGCTGGCCATTGCTGGCCAGCAGTTCAACAAATTGAAAATTTGTAATTTTGAAAATTTGCAAATTCACAATTTGCCCATAGGGAACTATGGGGAGCTCGAATCACCCAATTGTTCCTCATGTGTAGGACCTAGGGACACCAAAGTGGGTTGGATGGTAGCACATGATGGGTGCTACCTACCACTCAACCCACAAAAGAAATTGCAAGCAGGCAATTTAATTTTTTTTAAACTTAAAAGGAAAAAACCCCATAAGATCCTATAGGGGTTTAGGCATAAAATTTTTTTAAGAAAATCACCCGCTTGCCCATATCTTTGGTGTCTCTAGGACCTATCCATGGGGAACACTGGGGTTATGCAGATTCCCCATTGTTTTTATTTATTTATTTATTTAGACATTTTTATACTGCCCAAAACTTACTTCTCTTGGTGGTTTACAACAGAAAAAAAGTAAAAGATTAGTTAAGACAAAAATGAAAAATTTAACACGTTACAACAATTTAAAATTTTTAAAAGAATATTTTAAAACAGCATTAAAACCATTAAAACAATATTAGTTAAAAGCCTGGGTGAACAGATGTGTCTTTAAAGGCTTTTTAAAAGGCTCTTATTCCACTAGGGAGCGCATTCCAAAGCCTCGGGGCAGCAGCGGAGAAGTCCTGTCCCTGAGTGGCCAGCAGACGAGCCGGTGGCATCTGCAGACGGACCTCTCCAGCAGATCTCAGTGGGTGGTGCGGTTCATGACGAAGAAGGTGTTCTCTTAAATACCCAGGGCCCAAACTGTTTAGGACTTTATAGGTTATAACCAGCACCTTGTATTTTACCCGGAAACATATCGGCAGCCAGTGTAGCTCCTTCAATACAGGAGATATATGGTCTCTCCGAGATGACCCAGAGTCCAGTCTGGCTGACGCATTCTGGACCACATGGAGAGCATTACAATAATCCAATCTGGAAGTTACCAGCAGATGTACCACTGTTTTGAGGTCATTCACCTCAAGAAACGGACGCAGCTGGCGTATCAGTCGAAGCTGATAGAAGGCACTTCTGGCCACTGCCTCAACCTGGGACACCAGGGAGAGGTTCGGATCTAGAAGCACCCCTAGACTGCGTACCTGTTCCTTCTGGGGAAAGTGTGACTCCCACCCAGAACAGGCAGATCAAAATCATCTCTTGAGTTCCGACCCGGCACAATGAGTACCTCTGTCTTAGCCAGATTCAGTCTCAGTTTGTTATCCCTAATCCAGCCCATCACCGACTCCAGGCAGGAATTTAGGGAGGTTATGCCCTCTCCCGATGATGCTCACATGGAGAAATAGATTTGGGTGTCATCAGCATACTGAGAGCACCCTGCACCAAATCTCCTGATGATCTCTCCCAGCGGTTTCATGTAGATGTTAAACAACATTGGAGACAATATGGAGCCCTGAGGGACACCATACAGGAGTTCAGTTTTTGAAGAACAGGAGTCATCTGGAACCTGCCCGAGAGGTAGGAGCAGAACCACTGCAAAGCAGTGCCTCCAACTCCCAACCCCCCCAGATGCTCCAGAAGGATACTATGGTTGATAGTATCAAAAGCCGCTGAGAGGTCCAGAAGGACCAACAGAGTCACACTTCCTCTGTCCATTCCCAATTGGAGATCATCCATCAGGCATACCAAGGCAGTCTCCACCCCATAGCCAGCCCGTAAACCAGTTTGAAATGGGTCAAGATAATCCGTTTCCTCCAAGACTGTCTGGAGCTGGGAGGCCTCCACCCTCTCAATTACCTTGCCTAGCCACGGAAGGTTGGAGACAGGCCTGTAGTTGTTCAAGTCTGAGGGATCCAGGGTAGGCTTCTTCAGAAGCACTCTAATAATTGCCTCCTTAAGACAAGGAGGCATCCTACCTTCCCTCAAAGACACATATATAATCTCTACCAGGCCTTCTACAACAGCCCCCCTGCCAGATAATATAAGCCATGTTGGGCAAGGGTCAAGAGAACAGCTGACAGGCTGCACCATTCCAATCAGCTTGTCCACATCCTCAGGAGTCACAAACTGGAACTGATCCATCCTAATCACACAAGAGGAGTCACTGGACATCTCCACATCAGACACTGAAGTAATTGTGGAGACGGAGTCTAAGTCGGCCCGAATACGAGAGATTTTTCCACAAAGAATTCATTAAACACATCACAGCGGGTAATCGATGGTTCCAGATTCTTATTCAAGGGCGGAGGGGCACTCACTAGCCCTCTCACAACCCTGAACAACTCCTCTGGATGTGAACTTGCGGATGCAATACGGGCAGAAAAGAATCGCTTCTTGGCCGCACGGATGGCCTGAGCATAGGTCCTCAAATGAGCTCTATGTTGCAATCTGTCTGATTCAAGCTGAGTCTTTCTCCACTTGCGCTCCAGTTGTCTACCTCGCCGCTTCAGCCCCCGTAATTCTTCCGTATACCAAGGGGCCAATTTTGAAGCAGTTCAGAGAGGATGTTTAGGAGCAATCATGTCTACTGCCCCAGTGATTTTGCTGTTCCAATTCTCCACCAGGGCATCAACAGGATCACCAGCAGAGCCCATTGTTCCCTATGGGCGAAACAAGCAGAGTGAAATTGCATTGTTACTTTCTGAACCGAACTGAACTGCATTCGCCCTATGGGCGAAACAAGCAGAGTGTAACTGCACACGTTTTTGGCAACCCTGCCTTGAGAAACAACACTGCAGAACAGAAGCAGCACACACAGTCCCTCCCAACACAAAACACATTTTTCCAAACATACAGTCTAAAGATGGCCAAAAAAGAATCACTGACCCAGAATCTACGACCACCCACAGTGCCTGTGCTGCAGTAACATCACTGGCACAAGTTGCTCTCTCTCACACAGTTATGACTCTGTCCTTCCTTGCAACAGCTGCCACAGCACAGCAGCATCCTTAGCAGCCAGCAAGCATAGCCATTAGCTCAGTTACAGCAATGTATTCAGCCACATTTTTACTGAGTGAGTACAGCTTGCAATGCAGATTGCAGAGCAGACTAGAGCAGTAAATGAAGCACAAGTTACTCTCAAGGTCAGACATGGAGCTCATCACAACAATCACCAAGAAATATTACACACACACACACACACACACACACACACACTGAGCAGAGCTGCCACTGTCCATTTCTCACTACAACAGTATATCACAAACAAAACAAACCACAACTCAAGGAAGGCAGGCAGGCAGGCAGGCACCCAAGTTCTGCCTTTGTCAACGAGAACCAGTTAAACCAGCTAGTTATAGCAACAATAGGTAGCACAGCAATATACTCAGTGCTGAGAAAAGAAAACCACAAAACCAAACCTCTCTTGATTACTTTCTCCTCTCCTGATGTAGCTCTGCCTCCCAGTCCCTTCAAATACATTTTGAAATTCCCTCCCATTTCCCCCCTTCGTCAATGTGAGATCCAACAAAACAATACTAGCCGTGCTATTGCTGAGTAGCAAAAGAACAGCATATACTATTCAGTGCTGAGAAAATAAAACCACAAACCCAACCTTGCTTCCTCCTGTCCTCCTTCATAAGGGCTCTTTCTCTCTCTCTGCCTTCTGGTTCTTTTGAATCAGGGCTGCACAACTCAAATGCTCTAGTGGGCCAGAACCATCCACAGCTTGTCATGCAGGGGCCAAGGTCAATTTTTAGCACATTATTACATAAAAATAAAAATATTATTGGTTACTTGTGGATCTATTCCCCCTGTCAATGGACCCAAGAACAGTGACTAGAAAATAGGTCCTGTACCTGCTCAGTCAGTGGGGCCCTGGAGTGCAAGCCAGCCCAAAATAAATGCCAGTCCTCTCCTCTCCCTAAATTGTTGTTGCTTTCAGGCTGAAATCCTAGGCATACTTACATGGGAGTAAACCTCACTGGGTACACCATGGTACATATTTCTGAGAAAACATGCATAGGATGGTGCTATAAGGCAGTTTCCAGCTCCTGTGTTGCTGCAGGATACCTGGGGGCCAGTAAAATAGTCCCTGTGGGCTGAATCCGGCCCCCGGCCCTTATGTTGTGCATGCATGCTTTGAATACACTTTGAAATTTCTTCCAAAAATGTGCTCCCTCTCCCCAGCCAATGGGGGCACAGTTGCCCATGCAACTGTGCATGGACAACTTGATTTGAATGACAACCAGCCAACTAAGAAGCAAGGCGATCTCAAGCCAATCGGAAGCCAGAAAACCAATCAGCAAGGCAGAAAAGCCCACCAAAATGGCAGCTCGAATCAATTAATTTAAGGGGTGATCCGATTCTCAGTTGAATCTGTGAATCGCCCCCAATTAAGTACAAACTGAATTGCACATCCCCAGTCTTCATGTGGCTTGCAAGGGTTAGATGTACTGAATCAATGCACCTATCACTCACAAAGCCCTCCATCTGGAAGCATCAATAGGGTATAATATAATGCCACTAATCTCTCACCTCAAGTCTGTTGTTCCTTACTGTGTGTACTCAGAAGTGGTTGAGTAGCTATTCATTTTATAGAAATGTTTACCCTGGATTTTACTCTGGGTCAGTTCTTGAGAAGTTTAGTGGCTTAAGTATTGAACTAGGACTGGAGAGAGTTGGGTTTGAATCCCCACTTAGCCTGACCTGCTTCAAAGCATTGTTGTCAAGCAAAAAGGTGGAGAAGTGGGGAGACCATAAGAACAACCTTGCTGGATCAGGCTCAAGGCCGATCTAGTTGGTCATGCCTTTCCTGCTGCTGCTCCCCTGCAACTGGTATTCAGAGACATCCTGCCTCTCTCTGAGCCTAGAGGTAGCCTGCAGCCATTAAAGCTAGTAGCCATTAATAGACATGTCCTTCATGAACTTGTCTAAGTAAGTCCCTTTTAAAGCAATGCAGGCTAATGGCCATTACCATATACCGTGGAAGAAAATTCCATAGATTAATTATGCAATGTATGAAAAAAGTACTTCCTTTTGTCCTTATGGAATTTCCTGACAATCAGTTTCATGGGATGACTCCTGGTTCAAGTGTTGTGAGAGAGGGAGAAACATTTCTCTCTTTCCACTCTCTGCTGAGCTTCTGGAGGAAGGGTGGGATATAAATGGAATAACAGATCCAACTTCTTCAAGTCAGCAATAGGTCAATTTGTTGATTCACATATATAAGAGCTCCAATATTTGGGTGTAACATCTCTGTTGCATGAGGAACTGTATGATACTAATTTAAATCATATTTTCCTTACCCCAAAGCTGCTCACTAAATTATAAATCAGACTATTGTGTGTTACTGTACATTACTACTTTAGATGTGAGTGGTGTTGATAATTCTGTATAAATCTGTTTTTCACTTTTGCTTTTTCCTTTTGGAAATACAGTTTAAGTCACCCTAACACCTGCGTTTGTGTATACAAGTTCTTCCTGATGGAATAAACCAGTTGTCTGAAGACGGACCTTCTGAGTTTTGGACCTTTAAAAAAAAATAATAATTAATTTCCCTCTGTTCCTGCCAGGATCCCAATTTGGATCCCACCTGCCACCAGAGAAAGGATTCCCAATTAGTGCCATGGTGCCCATATTGATGATATCTAGCTGAAATGAAGCCTACATATCACTCCCCTCTTACCCTTGCCTCATCCACCCTTCCCTTTCTGGTCACCTTTTCCCACTCTCTAAAAACAACCCTGCCAGATCAGGCCCAAAGTCAATCTAGTCTGGCATCCGGTTTCACACAGTGGCCCACCAGATGCTGCTGGAAGCCAGGTGAACCCTGAGGCTTTAATATGCTTGGTAAAGTTTGAATGTATAGTAATGTTACTCAACCTTCATCTTGTATCAATGGGAAACAGCCCTTGATGAAGCGCCTTGCGAAACAGCTACTTATTCCGGGGTGGCTGTAGTGTGCTCTCCCCTAATTGATTTGTCATCTACCATCAGTCATCACAGAGCATGTTGCTTGGTTTTTCCTGTATTAAGGACTTACGATGATTTAAGGACTTATGATCCGTACCGCATACATCACAGAGCGTGTCGCTTGCTTTTTTTTATTTCAAGGACTCATGACCTGAACTGTATGTACTTAAAACATTTCCTTATCCGGAAAACATCTTGGACTCTGCCTGGATACCTATATATACCATTTATCAGTTTTTCATATTTTTGTTGTTCTATATATTTATTGGTTTTGTATGTTGCATTTCTATGTTGAATTCAGTTATTTAATTTCTGTATGTGTTATGTTTCCACTGTGGAATGGCAATTTATGTGGTTTGACCACAGTTGGATAAGGTGTCAGTTTACCACCGTTTCAGCGTCACGCCTGTTTTGAGTGTCTACGTTTGGTCAGGTGGCTTTGTCAATTTCATAAAAACGATCTTTGTTATATATTTCATATCAGTTTGATTGTTTTCAGTGTGTTGAGAGTTGGTTAATTTTTTTTTGTTCATGAGTTTTTTTGCTCTTCTTTCTTTGATTCCATGAACCCCGTTTTTTCTTTGTTGCTGGAAGTTTATAGGCAGGAGTTGAGGGCATGGGCAAGCCCTCTCTTCTGCTGTTATTCCCCTGAAACTGGTATTCAGAGGCATCCTGCCTCTGAGGCTGGAGGTAGCCTATAGCCCTCTGACTAGTAGCTGTTGATAGACCACAAAGTTATCCAAACCCCTCTTAAAGCCATCCGGGTTGTTGGCTGTCACCACATCTTGTGGTAGAGAATTCCACAAGTTGATGATGATGATGATGATGATATTTATATCCTGCTCTTCCTCCAAGGAGCCCAGAGCGGTGTACTACATACTTAAGTTTCTCTTTCACAACAACCCTGTGAAGTAGGCTAGGCTGTGAGAGAAGTGACTGGCCCAGAGTCACCCAGCTAGTATTATGGCTGAATGGGGATTTGAACTCGGGTCTCCCCGGTCCTAGTCCAGCACTCTAACCGATTATGCGTTGTGTGAAAAAGTACCTCTATTTGTTGGTCCTAAATTTCCTGGCAATCAATTTCATGGGATGACCCCTAGTTTTAGTGTTATGTGAGAGGGAGAAAAAACGCTCTCAATCCATTTTCTTCACACCATGCATGGTTTTATAGACCTCTATCATGTCTCCCCGCAGTCATCTTTTTTCTAAACTAAAAAGCTCTAGGTGTTGTAGTCTTGCCTCATAAGGAAGGTGCTCTACATTTATATTGGGTTGGGAACCAGTGTTCCCTCTAACAGGGTTTTCCAGATGTTATTGACCATAACTCCCAGAATCCCCAACTGCATACTGGGGGGTTCTGGGAGTTGTAGTCAACAGCATCTGGAAATCCCTGTTAAAGGGAACACTGGTGGGGACCTGCCTTTGCTTGTGGTGTTCTGTAAAGCACAAGGTTGATGCTATGGATAATAAACCTTAGTATGGCTCTCTTCCCTTTGTCTGCTTCTCAATGCATGTTTTGTGGCCTGTCTTGGCTGAATTGCTCCACTTACTTGCCCCATCAGCTGCAGTCTGTGCTCACCTGAAGGCAGCCCAGGATATTGTGGTGCCCGAGATGAGGCTGCAAATGCTGCCATCCCACGGCTCTGATGGGGCCAGCCACCTTTCAAAACCAATCCCTGAACACTTTGAAAGGGGTAAGGAGGAGGGAACTTTGGCAACAGCCTCCTCTCCTCTCCTTATGCGTCTGGCAAGCTTTGCAAGGAATGGAAGACTCAGGTTGGTTCCAAAGAGCTGCTCTGATGGCAGCGGCAGACCTGCTGTTGGGGGGCTGTGGTGGGGGACATCTGGCTGCCCAGTTGGCACCCCAGTAATTCGCTGCCCAAGGTGATAGCCCAGTGTTTAGCCCTGGTGCACTTTTAGCTCAACCACCTGCAATATCTTAGCATTGTTTCTGCTGTTGCTAAAGAAACAACCTTTCCCATATTCCATTTCTGGGCCCAAATCAAGGTGCTGTTTTTAACCTTTAAAGCTCTAAATTCTGGGGTGCTTCTGGACACAAAACTCTCTCTGGTGTCCCTTGAGGAAGTGGCCAGAGGTGCCTTTTATCAGCTTCTCCTGATACGCCAGCTGCGTCCATTTCTTGAGATAAATGACCTCAGAACAGTAGTACATCCGCTGGTCTCCTACAGACTTGACTACTCCAATGTGCTCTGTGTGGGGCTGCCTTTGTACATAGTCCAGAAACTGCAGTTGGTTCAGAATGTGGCAGCCAGGCTGGTCTCTGGGTCATCTTGGAGAGACCATATCACTCCTATCTTAAGAGATCTACACTGGTTGCTGATAAATTTCCAGGCAAAATACAAGGTGCTGGTTATAATCTATAAAGTCCTAAACAGCTTGGGTCTTGGGTATTTAAGAGAACATCTTCTCCTCTATGAACCCATTGAGATCATCAGGAGCGGTTTGTCTGCAGTTGCCACCGGCTCATCTGGTGGCTTCTCGGGCACGGGCCTTCTCCATTGCTGCCCTGAGGCTTTGGAACACGCTCCCTGCTGAAAAATACGAGCCTCCCCATCTCTTATATATTTTTTAAAAGGCAGTCAAGACACATTTGTTCACCCAGGCTTTTAATAAGATACTGTTTTAATAGTTTGATTTTTAATAGTTTTAACGTTTTATATTTTAAATTGTTGTAATGTTTTAACCTCTTATTTGTTGTTTTTATTGTTTTGTTGTGTAAACTGCCCAGAGACTTGCATTTTGGGAGGTATACAAATATGTTAAATAAATAAATAATAGCTTGGAACCGGGTTACCTGAGAGAACACCTTGCCCCATATGGCCTAACTCGACCTTAAGATCTTCTTCGGATGTACTCCTCTGGGTGTCTGTGCCAGATGAGGTGAGGCAGGTGGCTACTAGGGAGAGGGCCTTTTTGGTGGTTGCACCCCTTTTATGGACTAGCTTCCCCAGTGAGGTCCGCCTGGCTTCATTACTTTGCTCTTTTAGACTCCAGGTAAAGACCTTTATGTGCACTCAGGCCTTTTAAATTTTTAAAATTTTGATCTGATTGGAATTGATTAAAAAAAACCCCAAAACCCTGTTTTTACAATTGTTTTGTATTGTATTTTGTATTTTCACCCCCCTCCCCCTTTTGGTCTGTTATGATTTAATGTGTTGTGTGTTTTTATCTGATGTTTTTATGTTAAGCCACCCAGAGAATAATTTGTTATGGGGTGGCTAACAAATCAAAGGCATTATTACTGTTATTTATTCTTTCTTGCCACCTGGTGTTCTGGCTCCCATTGCAGCATCTTCCCTATTTGGTGACAGGATCTTGATGTTTCAAGATCCACTCTTCTTCAGTTCCAACATATATTTATGTTATCAACAGTCTGGAGTATACCTCAATAGCTGTGGAATGGCAGAACATGCACAAAAAGGTCCCTTAGGGTTCATGTGCATTTAGTGTTTATGTACACACATTTACATGCATAGGTAATGCCAGGAGGGTGTGTAACAGTGGGGTTTTTTTTAAAGGAGAAACATTATTTTTTTATTGATTGATTGATTGATTTGATTTTGATTTCTATACCGCCCTTCCAAAAATGACTCAGGGCGGTTTACACAGTGAAAGAATAAATAAATAAGATGGATCCCTGTCCCCAAAGGGCTCACAATCTAAAAAGAAACAGAAGATAGGCACCAGCAACAGTCACTGGAGGTACTGTGCTGGGGATGGATAGGGCCAGTTACTTTCCCCCTGCTAAATAAAGAGAATCACCACGTTAAAAGGTGCCTCTTTGCCAAGTTAGCAGTGGCTTAGGGAAGCCCTGTGTTGGATATTAGGAAGGACAGGGAAATGGATACTAGATCTAAGGGAACTCTACAGTGGATATGAGGAAAGAGGAGGTACACTAGGGGAAAATCTAACTGAAATTCAGGATCTTTCACCTGAGATGCAGATGTAAAGCATACATCTGTTGAATGAGGCAATATTTTATTGCTTGACAAAGTTTTGGTTTCCACCTAAAATTAAAGCTTAAAAACAAAACGAAGGGATCAGCACCCCAACATAAAACATAAGATAAGGTAATTTATCTCCCAAAATAAGACATAAACCTCAGTATATCCATATCACATCATGGTTTCTTTTCCTAGTGCAATTGTTCTTTTCCTTGTTATTTCCCCACTTGCCATGGTTGAATTATATATTATAAATTAAAATATGGCTCAGGATTGAAGTCCTAATAATGTGTATCTGAAAGTTAATGCTATCAAAATCAATAGGACTAGATGAAAGCATTAATGTGAAACAGATATTTTTATTTTGCTTTCAGAAATCTAATATGGGGTAAATCTTACTAGCCCAGAAATTCACTTTGCCCCTTTTATGCACCCCCTGCCCCATTTCCCTCCTGGCTCTTATATACATGCGTGCTAGAACCAAGATGCATTAACTCTCCAACTTCTAAGGATGTTGCTGAACCATGAACATGAATTCTATGACAACTCTAACAACGCCTACTAATCTTAAGAAGGCACCCTCCTAGGTAACAAGAAGCATGGTGATTTATTGTGGGGGGGTGGGGAGATCTGGAAAATAGACACAGTTACTAGTAAACAGGTACAATTGGAGTCTTGTGATTATTAGGCTGAACTGGACTTAGGTGATGTCCTTCAACTCAATATCACCAGTGACAGTTTGCACATGTTGAACAAGAACTGGTCAGGGGCGTAGCTAGGGGAGAGGGGGCCGTGTTCATCCCTTTCTCGAGCGGCCCCCCAGAGTGAGGGAGACAATGAAGAAAATAGGGAGGGATGGAGCTGGAGGGCCCTCAGGAGCTGGGGGCCCGTGTTCTTTGAACCCTTTCGTTCAATTATAGCTACGCCCCTGGGACTGGTGGTGGCCTCAGCCCCTACCACGGCTCTCTGCTTGGTCACATACTTCTCTACAGGGGCTTAGTTATAATTGAGCAGATGGGTTCAAAGAACCCAGGCCCCCCAGCTCCACCCCTCCCTGTTTTCTTCATTATCTCTTTCACTCAGAGGGGCTGCCGGGGAGAGAGGCGATCATGGGACCCCACTCCCCTAACTACGCGCCTGCTTCTCTAGGATCCAAGAACATTTATTTTGGCAATAAGTCTGCTTTTAAGAGAAAGCTGCATTGTTTTAAAGCTATATTAAAGCAAATCTAGCAAAGATTTAAATACTATTCTTCCAATGTTTCCTTCTCCAAGAGGAGCTGCCAATAAATTATTCCGCTAGGAAAATTGACTTTTCTTTTCTTTTTTTTTTTAAGGATACAACCAAAGTACGTGAGTATGACTGTACAGCTCCACAGTTAAGCCCAGTGTGCTGGCAAGGTGGATAGGAAAAGGTTACACCTAGTACACATGTCGGGGGTGTATCCACACACCAGGCAACTTCCTTTCCTCTTACCTCAGAGCACCAACATGCTCTTAATTTGAGTAAAGAGACTGATGATTAACAAAGTCAAAACTGATTAATCTAAGTGAATGTACTGTCCTTATGAGCTTTGTTGTTTAGCAAGATTTTTGGAAACCCTCTTAAATGGATATGCATTGGAAACATCCAGACTAAGATTTACATTAATGGAAGATGTACCATTTGTGCAAGGAGGAGAGACAATTTTTGCTGATTCCCCCTTCCCTGTGGTACCCCCAAATGAAGATTCCCTGAATCCTCAGGGACATATTTACAGTGTGCTGAAGAGAGAAGGAAGCGGGGGTGGGGGTGAGATCAGCAAAAATCGCCTCTCTCCCCCTGCACGAGCAGAATATATTCTGTTCGTGGAAGTCTCAGTCTGGATGTAACCCATTCTGTGTTTTTCTAGAATTACAGCAATTGTATAAAAAATAAAGAGCATTTCACTTTAGTGTTCTATGAGAGCCAGCATGGTATAGTGGTTAGAGTTCTGGGCTATACCAGCATACCATGCTGGCTCTCATTGCAGAGGAGACCCAAGTTCAAATCCTTGTTCAGTCATGGATCTCATGGGTGTCTCTGGGTCAGTCACTTATCTCTCAGCCTAACCTACCTCACAGGGTGGTTGTGGGGACAAACATAACCATGTACGCTGCTCTGGGCTCCTGCGAGGAAGGGTGGGATATAAATGTAAAAATGGAATTTTAGAAAGTGAAGTGCTAAACATACCTTTTCCTCAATAATCCCTACCAAGTGCCCAGCAGAGAAAGGACAGTGACATGAACCTAGCTGTGACAGTGAGAGGATACATTCTGACCAAGCTTGCTCCCATGGGATTAAGACATGGGCATCCACGTCTCCCCTACAGCATGCCAGTCCTTAAACACATGGAGACACAGTTCATCCAAACCATCCCTCTTACATGCACTCCATAACAGGGCAGAGAGGCGGTTTGGACAACCATCCCCCCCAATTAAGGAACGGCACTCTAGGAAGAAGGGCATGCATGCTTATGATGTGCTCACTTTTTTACCATATGGTGATGGGGATGGTCCAAAAATCGGCCCAGGACACACATGCAATAATGCACTGAGCTGGTAGATATTAATGGCAAAACAATGTATAAGTATGGCATAAATCCATTCCTTCTCCTCCCTCCCACCCTTTCAATCACACAAAAAAACAGGTGGTATTAGGTTTTTAACAGGCTTTTCTCCAGGAAGTTTTTCACACCCAGCTTTTAGTTCACATCTTCTCTGGAATGGAGGTCTGTGCGTTCACATATCCGCCAAATTTACCCCGAAGTCCCTGCGAGCTATCAGGGAGCACTTCACACACAATTCGGGGTTTTCACCGCATGTTAGAGTGTAGCCCAACTTATATCTGGGGTTAAAAAAATCAACTTTTTGCATTGCTTTTTTGGGGCAACTTCAAACGTGCACTAAAGCCTCACAGAAAACCTAAGGTAAAGCCTGCTGTCTGCCAAAGACAAAAAATGAACTGGCAAGTTTACTACACACCAGCAGCTTTCCCAAACAGTATATTTCCCTCCCAGCTGTCTCCTGCCCCTTTGTCTTCAATATGGGAATAATAATATTCACTGCAATGTGAATGATACATCAAGCACACAGGTGAGTTCCTGACACACTCTAGGTTCGTGTCACTGTGCCTTTCCTGCTGTGCCCACACATTATTCATTAAGCATGTTGTAATTATATAAAATTAATCTACAATTCACAGTAGAAAGGAATGACTCAGGACATGTTTGTTGAAATTAATGCCACATATTTGTTGTATGGAATGTCTGAACTTTCAAATGATTTTTCCAAGTCACAGCAAAAGCTGTTTGGCAGAGGAGAGGGGTATACATTTTATAAAGAAAGCAGGGATTAAACTCAAACCACACACAAAGAACATTATCCTTAGTGTGCATCACTATTTTCGGTGTGTGCCCAAATAGTATTACTTTTAGCATGCATTACTTAGGTGTGTATTTTTAGTACTGTAAATAAATATTTAACCTTCTTTTTCTAATTCCTTTTAATCTGCATGAAAATGGCAGACTAAAAAACGTAAATAGGTTAAGCAGTATTTGCAAAATTCAGTCCAGCCAAGAGATTCAGTGATGGAAATATGGGAGAGCAAAACCACCAGGGTTACTAGTTCATCTAATCCACCTCCTGCTCCAATTATTTATGTAGGCGTATGCCATTTGCAAACATATAAAGCTTGAAAATAATCAAGTTCTTTAGGACTCTCAACCCTGGTTTCATAGGAACATAGGAGGCTGATATATATTGAGTCAGACCTTTGGTCCATCTAGCTCAGTATTGTCTGCACAGACTGGCAGCGGCTTCTCCGAGGTTGTAGCAGGAATCAGCCCTATCTTGGAGAAGCCAGGGAGGGAACTTGGAACCCAGTTGCTCTTCCTATAGTGGCTCCATCCCTTAAACGTTATGCCACTGATTCCTTTTCCTGTCACATGCAACTCTGTCATTCAATCAGAGGTTGGTATCCTATATCTACTTACCTGGGAGTAAGTCCCAGTTAACTCAGTGGGATTTACTTTTGAATAGATTTACGTAGGTGTGTTGAGTCAAGGCTTCTGTGTACCTGAAGCAGGGTGCCAAATGTCACCCCCTTTGTTATGTGCACCCCTGCTCTCAAAAGCAGGAGGCGGAAGGGAATTTTGCTGCCTCACTGGTGCCCCAATAATCTGCTGTCTGAGCCAACTGCCTCACGTCACCTCATGGAAGGGCCACCCCTGAATGCACTGAAATCTCCTTTCTAAGTACATCATCTTTATAAGCACTTAAATAATAAATAATCAAAAATATATTACCTATTACATTTTCTGAAAAAAGCGTTGAGCAATTTGTTCAGCCCGTTTTTATGTAATCATCAGCTTGGTCCTTCAGGGAAGCTGTCATCTGAATGGGGCATCAAAATATCCTTATGTTTTTCTATGGGCACGGGTGTGGGATGATCAGCTCAGTTACTTGGCCAGGATCTCTCCACAGATATGTCAGAGTGGTCATAGTTGTAGTAGGAGAGTGCAGTCACGTCACAACTACTGTGGATTTGGAGCGGCAGGTCATACATGTGTGTGACTCTCTTATACTCCTCTGACTCTAGAGGTAAGAAACCTCATCTCTGCCAGCTGAATTTTCTCATGGCTAGTTTATGCCCATTTGCTCTCTCTTGACACTTTCCCTTTAAATTACACAAATATTTTTTTACAATTCTACCTGCAACAGGAAGGGAATGGGAAAGCCAAGAGTTAACTTCACACAATGCAGGGTGATGCCTTTTAACTGCCCGGTAGGCTAAAATGTAGGTCAGGTCTAAGCATGCAACAGGAATGAGGAGGTAGAATCCTGTCCTACTTCAGTCTGCAGATGGAGGATCACATTTTTGAATGGTTTCCTTTGTACCCCCCGCCCCACTCAGTGCATGTAGACAACTAGCACAGGAGAAAGTAGCTTGGGCACAGAACTTTCTTCGTGATAAGCTAGCTGGGGTTTTTTGCGGGGTGGGGTGTTACATGTAGTGAGATTTGTCCATAGGGGGACATTGGGTGGTGGGGAAATGGTTTTCAAGCTACACTCTGCATCCCTCCTTCTACCACCTCAAGACCCTACCACTTCATTCTGCGGCATGTATAGACCAGGCCTTGTTTTCTTAATCCGGTTTGTGTTTTTGGCACACCTCAGGCTAATGGTTTCCTAGTGGACAGAAGATATGAGAAAAAGGATGACACTTTTTATCCAGAGGAGTCATGATGAAAAAGGTGGAGCTCAAGCACTGTATATATCTGCTCACCAGCTCTTTGGCACTAGTGATATTTTTCTCTTAAAAAGTAACAACTTAGGCGCATGCCTGACAACTAACAGAGCAGAACAAACACTCCTTCCCACAAACTGGAATTGTGCTGTCTTTGCTGCCCATCTTCCATACAATGGACGCTCTCAGGCCTAAGGTAAGATAAATATGCCATTTGATACTTTGTCAGTACTAGACATTGCTCCAGGAAAGTTATCAAAGATTCCTAAGGTTTTACAAAGAAGCACAGATCTTAATTGATTCAATTTGGATTCCCTTGATAAACAGGTGGCCATACATAGAGCATATAACTAAGTTTGGGCTACTTGGCTGCTGTCCTATGAGGTGAGATCTCATTAGCTACATACAGGTATTTGGAGCCTGGTTTTGTAGTGTAGGTTTCAACTCAAAATAGTTCTGGACTATTTGACAAATTTGTATTGTGAATTATAGTTGACTAGTAAATGAGGCCTGTTGTTGACCAGGCAAAGTCATTTTGTGTAGATTACACTTATAGGACAGTTCAACAAATTAAATATATGTAATATAATTTTTTATTAATGTGCTTGCAAAAAGGAAATAGAAGAACAGTTTGAAATTATAGGATTTCAACTTCAAACATTATTCATTTTATTGAATAATTACCATATATGGTAAATTTGAATCATAGTAAATATGAGAGAAATATTTTCTGCTTTTCTTTGACATGATGTCATTTTTGAATTATCTGATTATTGAGTGTTAAAAATCTGTTGAGAACAAGTATCAGTTAAAATCTGGTGATGATATTCAGAATTTCTTCAAACAACAACATTTAAACCTTTTCCACAGCATATTCTGGGGTAAAAAGTAGTGCATTCGGCTAATTTAGGTGGCAGGATTGTGTATGCAAATTTGGTATATGTAAGTAATTGGGAAGTATTATTTTATTTTGCACATTCACACCCACAAACAAATGCTTCAAAATATATAATAGATTCTCTGAAGTTATGCACTGCAAGAAAGAGGTCTTATAGTCAGAAATGGTAAGGGGATGCCTGGTTAGAAGTTTGGTCTTGCTTCAGTCTATTTAGTACTGTACAGTGATGGGTTATGCCTGACTGTCATACTGAGCAAAAAGCAACCTTCTCTTTCAAATGTCTTGCATAGACTGCTTCTCATATTACATTTTTAGGTACCTAAAACATTGCATTTGTGTGTACACTTAAGATGCTTTAAGTGTACCCCCCCAAAAGTTAACTGAAAATGTGACAAATATATATTTGGAAAGACATGTATCATACAGCTACAGGTGTCAGGAAGGAATAATGGATTGTGACTCCATGTTGAGTGGAGATAAACTTGGATTTTCTGCTGTGTAGTGCATTAAAGCCAGTGCTTACCTGCAATTTAGTGGCTGAAAGAAGCCATTAGTGTAGTTTTAAATTTGTCAAGAGCAGAGATATTTGAGCTAGCTGAGGAAGCTTGTCCATATATTGCTCTTTATGAACTTGGTTCTGCTTTGGAGCTAACAGTGCCCTGTCCATGTGTCCACTTGCTCCTACCCACTCAGCCTGTGCAGGTGGACCTCATTATCTGCGGGGGTTCCATTCTGCCCTGCAACCGCGGATAACAAAACTGTGGATAACAAGTCATTGACTGAATGGGAATTGGGGTGGGTAGGGGTTAGGTTCCTGGAAGGCAGAAAAAGGCAGAAATAAGAGCACAGAAGCAACGTACCGTGTTCTCCAGCTGTCTAGCAATGCCCCTCCCCCAAACCCCCAATTTGGCCAATTTTCCACAAAGAATCACAGATTTGTTTATTTTTTTAGTAGAAGAGCCACAAAATGGCTCCTTTAAGAAAAACGGATCCTAGGAACCACGGATCTTAACCCATTTTTAAAACCTGCTTATACCAAGGTCGTGTCTCCATTGCCCTACTGTGGATACGCAAAACTGCATGTGCTGGGATCGTGTGTGATGAAGTCCACTTGTATATTTTCAAAGAAAGAGATACTACAACCTCCCCCAACCCGACAAATTTCATGTATATTGCTTCTCACAAGGAAACTGATTATGTGGGCATACTGTACTTACACTCAGATTCTTTGGCAGCTACTTTTGCACTATATCCTGTGAAAAATGACAGGTGGAATGCAAAAGGCCTTCCTCCCAGATAAAAATTATAAATGTGCTTGGTATTTCAGAAAAATGATAGCTATAAGGAATGCTATGTCATGAAATCATAGGGTGGAAAAAGGGAACTAACTCATTTTCCTGAGTTAGTTCAGTATGTTGTTCTCTTTGTGGGTAATTTAAGAATTATGACACTAGTGGGCAGTCTACAAAAAATACTAATATTTCAGGGCCCTTGTACAGGAATTTTATTGGTGGTTGGGGAGGCAAGGTTGTGGAACAAACGAAACTAAAAAATCAGTTTTGTAACAATTAATAAGAAATTCAGAGAGTTTTTTAAAAAACCATCTTTTAAACCCTAATTAATTCTGTAGTGTTTTGTTTTCAGCCATGCGTATTTGTTTTCTTTCCAGAGAGAAACTTCTCCATGTTACCTGCTGACTGTGAAGGTCATCCAGGGTCTAGATATACCTTCAAAAGACCTATGTGAGTTTTCATATTCCTCTTCCTACATTTTCTGTAGAGGTTTTTAAGGATTCAGAGTACCTTTCACAAGGATGCAACTTGTCCTAAATTTTATAGTTTGGAAGTCCCAGTATGTGTTGAAGGTTAAAAAAAAATGTGCCAAAAGAATCCTACAGAGTCTTCATAATACTCTTAGTATTATAATACTCTTAGCTTCCAGCGACATCTGGTGGGCCACTGTGTGAAACAGGATGCTGGACTAGATGGGCCTTGGGCCTGATCCAGCGGGGCTGTTCTTATGTTATTATCTTAATCTGATAATCTTGAAAGGACTGTGCTCTGGTTAGTTATATTTAAAAGCTATACATGTAAAGTGTTTAATTTTCTTTTTTTGCTGTAGTTTCTCCTTCTGATTGTTATGTGGAGCTTTGGCTACCATCAGCTTCAAATAAACAAGATGTGACTAAAACCATCTCAAATTCCAGTAATCCTCTTTGGAATGAAAGCTTCAATTTCTATATCCAACCTCGGGTCAAGGTAGGTAGCTTTTTAACTTTTCCTCTATGTTCTGTCATTATGGGCCTTCTATGTACAGAAGGCCCATAATGAACTTTGGTTGCTGCTTTCTGTAAACAGGGGCAGCCTTAGGATTTGAAGTGTATGGTAAAGGGAAGTCCTCAGGAAAAGGGAAAGCAGGAGAAGCACCTACAATTTGGGGAGCATTAGGATTGTGAGCAGAGGCGCAACTAGGTAATTTCAAAGTCTGGACCTAATGGCATTCTGGGGACCCCCCTTGTTACGGGGCACGGGGCAGACATGAGGACTTGTATTCTGCTGCTTCTTTTAAGAAATCTTTGTATGTGCTCAGAGGCTCTCTCATCTTTGATATTTGTTCATGCCTTCCCTCTTACTGTGTGTCCCATCTGGATAAAACTTTATCTGAGCAACTCACCCCTTTCAACAGTAATGTGTATGACTTAAAATCTCTTTTTAAATATATGGCAAGATAAAATTATGAAAAGAGATCTGTTTTTACAAGGAACTGAAGATTAGTACCCCTCACACACAGAAACAGCCAACTTTAAAAACACAATAAACTTTGCAAGTCCTGCTTAATTCATGGCTCAAGGCTATTGTTGGGTTAAGGAGGTGATACACTTTTGACAAAGAAAACAATTAGTACTTTTAAGATGCAGCTCTCTGCCAATGGCTTGCAGGCAAATGGCTCTTGTGTGTGGTTTTAAAGGCTTGTTTTTCTTATTCATTGAGAACCTGGGTTTTAAACAATGGGCTTTTGGCCGAATAGAATAGGTGTTCCTAAGAATGTCACTGATTGCGAGATAAAAATGTCAAAAATAGAGAAAAATCTGCAGATTTTATTAAAGGGTACCCATTTTGAAAGGGGCGGCCCAAGGTATTGTGGCACCTGAAGAGAGGCATCAAATGTGAAATTGTCTCACTTCCCTGGTGAGGGCCAGCCCCTTTCAAAATGGACACTGTTTTGGGGGAAAAAAAGTTTTGGTGCGGAGCGGATGCAGGGTGGCATCAAGTAGGTTTTTTGGAGGGCCTGCACAGTGGCAGGGGGGGCTCTCAGCAGGGGCGGTCCAGGTGTCGAAATTACCTAGGTGCTCCACTGTCCCAGCCCAAGGCTGTTAGTCTCCCTTTCTTTACATTAGTTGCTGATTAGACCTCACTCCAAAGCAGGGGCGTAGCTAGGGGAGAGGGCCCCCAAGTTCATCTCTCTCTCTGTCAGCCCCCCAGAGTGGGGGAGACAATGAAGAAAATAGGGAGGGATGGAGCTTGAGGGCCCTCAGGAGCTGGGGGCCAATGTTCTTGGAACCCTTTCGCTCAATTATAGCTACGCCCCTGCTCCAAAGCCTGCAGGGAAGAACTGAATCCCACTTCTGTATAGGCTGTTGTCCAGTCAACCCTGCCCCTCACTCTGGATTGGGCCACAAGGATTTGATTCTCCCGAGCTGTCTTACATATTTGGAGAGGCCCACCTTCCAAGTAGTTACTCTAATTGAGGCCTAGTCCTCCCTCAAGCCTTACTATCATTACAGGCAGGGTACATCTTGCTACACTGCTGGCATTTCAATAATTCACCGCCTGAGGTGACCACCTCACCTTGCCTCATGAAAGGCATGCTCCTAATTCTATGGGGCTGTGTTCTAGAATAATAAGCCAGAACATTTTGTCCTTAAAAAAAAGACATAACTGGCTCTTTTGTCCTGCGTGAGCCTCTTGACAACATGATGAATGGACTAAGAACATAATCGCTATAGAACAAGGGCTATAGTGTGGGCAGGGCTTTTGGTGCATTATAAACAGGGGGACTTTGGGCTGTTTACAGCTTGGTACAGCTCTCAAGGCGGTGCAATCAGTTGTAGGAAGCAATGTACTGCATATATATGATATAGCATGTATACAGCACATTTAAAGTACTCAAATGTTTCATGCACGTTATATCAGAAATCTTCAAATGGAAGGTAACAAAGATGGCGAGGGATCTGGAAGACAAGTCATGTAAGAAAAAGTAAAAGGCGCTGGGTATGTTTAGCCTGGAGAAGAGAAGACTAAGGAGAGATATGATAGCCATCTTAAAAAATCTGAAGGCAGGTAGAAGAATGATCAGGCATGTTCTCTGTTGCTTCTGAGGGCAGAATGGGTTGAAATTATAATTTCAACCAATGGGCTGAAATTATAATGAAGCAAACTGTTGGACAGTGGAACAATCAGCCCCATGCAGTAGAGGGCTCTTCTGCACTAGAGGATTTCAAACAGAGTCTGGACAGCCATCTTTTCGGGATGCTGAGCAGTTTCCTGCTCTGAGCAGACGGTTGGAACATTGCAACTCTATAATTTTATGAGTTTATGATGTTTTTTACAATAATCTTGTAAGGTAAAACCATGTTGCTATCAACTCGTGTTGCAAGGGGAACAGCTGAAGCAATGGTAGTGTGCTGCTACACCTTACAGAGAATATCTCTTGTTTGTGAAATAAATGCTCCCATGCTTTTCTTCTTTGTGCACAGAATGTGCTAGAACTGAAGGTCTACGATGAAGATATGGTCACCAAAGATGATCGCATCTTCACTGTTTTCTATGATGCAGCAAATGTGAAACCAGGGCAAACTATCCATAAACGCTTCAAGATTTCTGAGCTGAGGAGTAAAATGCCACAGGTGCTGTATTTATTGTTTATTTATTTCCATTTGGCTGATTAATTGTCTAGGAGGCTTGTGGTAGCGGAAACAGGAGAACTCTGAATAAATGGCTCCAGATTTCCACTCTTCTGAAAATCAACATTATTTGAATAGAGATTGAATGCATTTTGAGATTGTCAAAGGAGTATCCAAAGTTCCTTTGCTTTGCTTTTAAAAACCACTTGCAGTGTCAGTTTATCCTCCTTTGGAAGTCCAGGTCAGGGATCAAAATGCCATTTGCAGTGCATCTTTATGCCCAGAGAATGATGTTATCCATGCTGCAAAGACATTGATTTTGCAAGCCATGGTGCTGCTGTGTAATAAATGTGTGGCTTCAGAGATAAAAGTTGCAACATTTGTGCAGTGTCTTTGTCTTCTTGTGCTGCACTGCCTCTGATACCTAGTGGCTGCTTCTGACACAGTAGCAGTGGCACATGACACTGTGTGCCAGAGTAGTGTCCTGGTTTTACCTGGATTGCTACACAAGAGGGCACTCCACACAATCAGCATTAGGATAGGAGAAGTAAGGTTGGAGTCTGGGAGCTTGATTATGAGCTAAGCCCCAGCTGGGTAGGACAAGTCTGCCCTACCCGGATTCCATCCCCAGCTTCAAAACAAGGTAGAAGAAAAATCGTCCTACCCACCTGGGGCTTAGTTCATGATCATGTTTCCAACCTCCAACTTTGCTTTTATCTAACACACAATCTTAAAATGGGAGTGCATGTGGCTTCTTAATTAGGGTAGGAGGCTTCTCCTACCCTAACGTTGATTGTGTGAACTACCCTATGGACATTGCTATGCACACAGTGTCATGTGTTGATGCATCGTTGCTGGCAATGGCCACTAGGTGTCAGAATGCAGTGCAGCAATTAAGTAATGAGTGGAGAGAGAGAGAGAGAGAGAGAGAGAGAGAGAGAACATGAAGGGCTGTAAAGGACTCCCACAAAACCTCTTCCACAGCTTTAACTCCGTAGTCAACTACATGGACACAACACGACATGTCTGCTATGTCATATATGGTATAAAAAAATCCTAGTAGGGTAGTGTTCCCAATAGTCTCATATTATACAGGAAGTCCCATATCTGGGGAAAAAATCTTTTGTCCCAAACGGGATGCTCTTTTCCCTATATTATTGGCAGAGCCTGGGGCTCTCCTTCACTCTCAATGCATTTACATTGAGCCCTTTGAAGTTTGCATGAAGTCCATATTATAATGTAAAAGAAACAACAATGTTCACAAAAGAAGTCCCAGTTGCTCTGCAAACTTGCAGGAGCAATTGCCTGGTTTTATTTACATCTTGTAAGTTGCTGATTGTTTACTTATCAAATGTAAATAGACTTACAGACTCCTGCTAACTGACCCACAACTTCTGGCAGATAAAAAGCCTTTCAGTGAGGATTTCACTGGGGAAGGTGTGGGGATGTAGTGTGTGTATGTAAACCTGGGGGATTCTCTTAATTTTTCACCTGACACTTGCTCTATGTCTACGTGGGATAGTCTGTGTGAACAAGAAGCTTTGTGAAATTATGTGCTCGTTTTTGTTGTTGTTTTTACAAATGCATTGCTACTCGGGCTTCTAGGATGACCCCACACACAGATGACCCTGCCCCCAAGACACACACACCCCGACTTGTGTCTCAGCCAAGGGAATGTTGGCAACCCTATAGAAGGGGCAAGCAAGGGCTTGGGACACATGGGTATGTTGGGTATGTTGGGGTTAGGGTCAATTTGAGTGGCATCATTTCATTTTAAGTCTTCCCCCTTTAGGAAAAAAAGATGACTCTAGAAGTAGAATTCAAGATGGAGACCATGTGAGTAAACTGTTCTGATTAAAAAATGTCATTTCTAGACAGAACCTCATGAGGAAGCAGCGAATCAACAGCAGGGCTCCTCCACACATCTACTGTACATTTGGTCTAACTATGCATTGGCTGCTATGAGTACTGCTGTTATATAAACAGTGCTCCTAATCCAGAGCTCCAGTTCTCTCTGAAGTACATATGGAGTTCCTGTGTGAGGGGGCTTCCCCATTTACTTGAATGGAGTGGGAAATTCTAATAACTTGCTTCCTTGTGTGAGTAGATCTGACACTACACTGAAGTGAAAGGGGAAACCACTGAGATCAAAGGAACTTTGATCTCTTTTGAGCCCTTCAAAGAACTCTAGACTAGGGTAAATATGTGTCAGTGTTTGTGTTGGTCTGACACTTTCTTGTAGAGTTTGGAACACACCATCCCAACTGAGACTTGCCAGATACTTGACTCCCTTGCTTTTCCTAATTCTTGACAGGCAAAAAAGCAGCTGATTTATCAAGCTCCTAGTAGGGTATTCTATGTGAATGTTCGCCTGTTTCAATGTTGTGGGTCATAAGATATAGACTTGGTCTACCACAACCACTACCTTCCACCTTTAACCGAAATGTAGGACTTATTGTAGAGAAGAGACGTCAGTGATCTCAATTATAACTGAGCAAGCGTGTGTGAGAAGAACCAAGCCCATTAAGAGTAACTTGAGATAGACATTTAAGGTCCAAATACTTGTAAATATTTATTAAGGAAGTTACATACTTAGATAAAAAGTCTGTGTCCCTGAGCTTTATGTCTTCCTAGTTCAAGAGCAGAACAAGGAAGAAGGAAGGATAAAAATGCAGCAAACAAGTTGGAAGAGGAGAGGGAGACCTGAGAGTATCAGTCTGCCAATCAGAAGCGGAGTAGAGAGAGAGAAAGACAACACGAGTGGGGAACAAAGAGAAAGGCCATTACTTACTATCTCTATTCCCAATGCCTCTGTGGATAGAAGCTGTAAAGCGTCAATGTTCCTGGAGCTGTATCTCCAACTCATAACATTGAATACATCACCTTCAAATGTGTGAAGGGTAACTAAAAGTGTGAGTGCGGGGAGCACAATCATGCCTGCTGGCTTCACCCTGGCTACTGTATGTTCAGTGGAAGGTGAGAAGGGGGGCAGGTTGCAAGTATACAACCATACACACAATCATGCAGAAGAACCTATGCACACATATAAAGCCATTTTCTCCCCTTCTGGGCGCTTTCCAGACTAGCTGCTGGAACAGCAGCAAAATGCCTCCATTCGAGCAAGTTGCGTTTGGAACATAAACAGCAGGGGGAGCAGAGTCGCAGCAACTAACAATCCGAAAAAAACCAGCAACTTTTTCACACCGTATGTACTATGTCCTTGCTCTACTTTGCAGCTATTACATTCGCAACAAAGCATTGGAAATGCGAACGGTACCCTGCTGTCCCCGCAGGGACTGAGGTGTCACGATGCAGGAAGTGTGGAAGCACACTTCCGAGATATGTCTTGACCCTGTTGTAGGATCTAGTCTGGAAAGCACCCTGCTGAACATGCAGAGGTGGATACAATTCAGATCCAGAAGTCTTGGATCTGAAGGGAGAACAGAGATTCTATGGGAAATTTGATTCAGCATTAGGCTCCAGCATTTTAAATGATTAAAAATGTAAACTGCATTTTATTACTAAACGGTTTTACTTTCTTCTAGATCTGATGATCCTGAGAGACTAATTACTAATGGCATCCTAGTGGTAAGATCCATTGCCACAGTTAACATTGTTCATATCCAAGCACAATAGTTGCAAAATAAATCAGAAAAAAGATTTAGGATCTTACTTTAAATTTTCTATATATTTTTTCTAACACATTTATGGGATCACTCTTTGAAGTTTTGTGTGTGTGTGTGAGAGAGAGAGAGAGAGAGAGAGAGAGAGAGAGGGAGGCAGGGAGGGAGGGAGGGAGGGAGGGAGGATATATATATATATATATATATATATATATATATATATATATATATATATATATATATATATAAATAAAATAAAATTATCTGTAACATACAATGCAGGTTTGTGTGCTTATTTGACCATGTGTACACAATAAGGAGTTCAGCTGGCCTTTTCTCTCTGCCATGAGTACAAATATTGAAATAAGAATGCATATTGCACATTGAAGAGGGGTGCTATAAATACAAGTGGTAAAAGCTGAACTGTTTGCTTGATTTGTAACCCATAAAATGAACCTGAGTTAATTTTATGTTTGAATCATAGTTTCATTGATCTGTTTTGTATATATGTATATATGTGTCTGTGGCTGTAATGAAAGTTGAATGATTTTATTCAAACACTCTCCTGTTTTGTAGAATAAATGCAAATGTTTCAGCAAATATTCTGAAAAACAGTGCTTTTATAGCCCAGGAGAAAATAGTCTTGAGCAAATAATGATAGGCTGCATCTAGACTAACCAGCTTCTTGTGCAAGGGGTGGTTTTTGCTGATCCCTCCTTTCTGCTGCACCCTGAAAATATGTCCCTGAGAACTGGGCAACCCTCAGGGACCTGTTTTCAGAGGCCATTAAAAGCAGAAGAGAAAAGAGTGGGATGGGTATAGGCAAAACTCCTCCCGCCCCCTAACACAAGTAGGATGTACATCTGTGAGTAGAAGATAAACCTGGATGCTTCCTGACAGGTTTGCCAGAACCTAAGGGGTATACTCACGAGTCAAATGGGCCAGAAGCCAGAATTTAGCTTTTTAAAAGCCAAATCTGGCCACCTAGCTTCCCAATCTTGTCAATCTCCATTCCATTCAAGCCTATAAAGTGGGAGTGACCTCCATCAAAATCACCTCCTTTTCCCTATGTTCAGACAGGAAAAAGGACTTTGTGTATTGAAAGTGCCGCATCAATGTTACAGAAAGTGTTTCTTTTCTTTTCTTTTTGTAATGGAAGGGTTTTGTTTTGTTTGTGCTTTTTAATGGCAGGCCTAGGAAGGGTTTCTCACCTAGAAACTCTTCTTGAGCCCACTAGTGTCCAAGCTGTGACCCAGGTATCATGGGGTGGGTGGTCTTTGTGACACTGCTGGGCAGGAGCAGGAGGACTCCTGGACTTGTCTGTGGAGTAGAGCCAGGCCTGTGCTCCTGCTTGCCTCTCCAGTGCTGCTTTGATATCTGCTCCCCAGCACAGTGCATTGGAAGCAAAATCATCCCAAAGCAAAGTGGCCTGCATATGAACTTCAGTATTCTGACTGGCACCATTTCATATTTGAACTTGGATTGTGGCATACTTGCCAAAAAGTTTGGCCACTGCTACATTAGCCAAACACAAATAATAAGGAGGTCCCTAGAATTCATTGCAAGCAATGAATAGTTCTCCTGTTTGAAATTAATCAATCTTATAAAACTGGAGGTATACGTTCATAACTGGCAAGAGAACCATTATAGCTCACAGCTGGTTCCTATAAGGCAACAATCCTCTTACAAGCAGCTCTAACCTTGGTTGGGGGTTTTGTTTCCTTTACAGGCCCGAGAGGTTTCCTGTTTGGAAGTCTGGCTGGACGATCGGAAAAACGAGGAGATGTTGGCAAGTGAGTCTATATCTTAACTTTGTTAAGCAGATAACCAAACCTGACCACTTCATAAACAACTGTAGTCTAAATTAAAAATATCCTTGGCCCAAATGTACATAATATTGCACAATTATTTTAAATTTTCCATTATGATGAGAGCATATGACTAAATAAAACACTTCCTTCACCTCCATTTCTATACATAGACAAAACATTGTAAAGAAATTCTTTCTGATAGTCTGAGTTTGAAATTATTTTGGTTTGGCAGTGAATTTTTGTTAGTTTATAAGTTACGTATCCAAAGTTTATCCAATGTTATCGTATCCATGTTATCGTATCCATTGACGTATCCAATGTTATTTTATAAGTGACGTATACTGGCAGGGACATCACAAAAAACCCTGAAGTAAGAGCCTCAGAATATTTGAGAGAAGCTGATTTTTAACTTGGATTTTAACACATCTACCCCAAACCTTGATTTTATTTAATATATTTAGAAACATACCACTTCAGAACTATTAAAACTATTTTAATTACAAGCTACTCACAATTCAAACTCAGAAATTGTTTATGTACATGCACGTATACTGGCCAACATTCAGAGCAAGGGACTGCATGAGGAATGTGCATTGTTGTGGTACCACGAGAGGATGGCTTATTTGTGCAAAAAATGGTGGTTGTACAAGTAGCAAAAGTTTCCATTAAAATAAATGAGGCTTGTGCAGTCAGAAGCATGCTTGCAGACAGTAATGCAGGACTAGTCTGGAACACAAGTTCCAGATGTATTACAACAAGCTAGTGCGAGCTTAAAAACCTCCCTGAAGCAATACGCTCTCTGGATGTCAGTTGTTGGGGCCATTCATACAATCATGCAGGAAGGAAGGTTAAACCTACCTTCCCCACAGATGATCTGGATTGGACCCAGCTGCATTGCACTGCCGTGCACATGACTGCTATGGTGGCAACCGGTGTGGCATTCTGGAGGCCAGGGGATTCCCACAATGCACTGCATGACGAGTGTGGAGGAGTCCCCCGAGAGACCAGCACTCTAGGTGCTTGTCTCTGTGTCAGTGTGTGGGTTGCAAGCAGCCTGCACTGACACACGATCCTGGAGCCAGGGTCAAAGGTGTGCTTGCTCCATGAACCCAGGCTAAGAGCTGGGCTTTGGCACAGGATTTGGTGCTGCGGCACTGCCAAGATCCACATGGATCCTGGCGGTTGTCACAGGCAGCCAAACCCAGGCTTGGCTGCTCTTGAGAACTGCCTCGTTGTATACACATAGTCCCCTGGTGAGCCTGAACTGTACTATGTGATAAGGAGAACATTATAATTCCCTCTGCAGCCCCAGTGTTATGATCAGATACAGCAGTATGACAAAATTCTTCATAACTTTTTGACAGGACAAGACAGAGAGCTAAAAGAGATGTAACAACTGCCATTGGTAAAGTGGTTGCCTATATAAGCAATTTGCACATGCCTACCATTTAAATCCACTTATCACATGAGTTGGGCTTTTGTGTATAGAATTAGAATGCCAGTGTTGCACTCATCCAAATTGCCAATCACTGGCATGCTAACTCTGCATACAAATGAGGCAGCTCTCAGACATGACTGATTGCATACATATGTTAACACTTTACCCACTGTCACTATCACATACATTTGGGCCCAGATGATCAGCTTACTAAGTAGTTATGAAGACAGCCCAAAAGCTTTTGATGTCTGAAGAAGAAAATATAAGTGGCATCCGCTGTGATGATAAAAATACAACAGACTTAATAATTGATTGTTTCCCCCCTTTTTTGTATCCTAAAATATGCTGCTTGAGGTAAGCTGCCTCATCCTGCCTAATGATAAGAAAAGCTCTGAATAGAGAAAGGTTTGCATAGAGAAATAATAAATAAATAAGATGGCTCCCTGTCCCCAAAGGGCTCACAATCTAAAAGAAACATAAGATAGACATCAACAACAGTCACTGGAAGTACTGTGCTGGGCGCCGATAGACCCAGTTACTCTCCCCCTTCTAAATAAAGAGAATCACCATGGTAAAAGGTGCCTCTTTGCCAAGTTAGCAGGGGGTTAACCCTAACCCTAGAGGACCGTATGATTTCCCCTAAGGGAAAAGAGGCCCCTTTTATACTTATGGGATGGCTTGGCCTAGAGTTCTGAAATTTGGTACAGATGTGGGACAACTGAAGCCCACTCTTGGACCATAATTCCACCACCATGTGAAGGAATCTGTCCTTTGCCTTCATAAAAACAGTGCAACATCCCCTCCCCCTCACCATCGCCTTTACCCAACCATTTACATTTCCAGAATGGCTGGGCTTAGAATTCTGAAATTGGACACATGTGTAGTCAAAGATGGCAGAATTCTGTATATTTTTTAGCTTACTTTCCAGTAGGCTTATGAGATCACCTGGCATTCTGTGTGTTTGTCCGTGTGTCCCTCCCTATCAACTTCGCAACGCCTGGACCAATATGAATCAAATCAGGTACAGTTGTAGAGACACATAGGGACACCTCAACAGCATAGTTTGTGATGATGTCATCCAACCCAATCCAAGATGGCGGACACAAACTTTTGAGGTGCAAGTGGGCTAACTTGTGAACCACTTAATCGATTTGAACCAAATTTGCTACAGCTGTAGGGGTAAATCTAGTCGATTCCGGAGGAGATGCACGTTAGAGGGCTTCAAAAGCCAGGTGAAGAACTTTACTTTCACTCAGGCCTTTTAAAACAGGTTTTCAAAAAGTTTTTAAAATGTTCTGTAATGTATTTTTGTATATTAGTGTGTGTGTGTGTTATATTTTAATTGTCAGTTTTATTCTTTTGTTGTTTTATTGAGCTGCCCAGAACAATTTGTTATAAGATCATTAACATAGTTGTTGTTAGGGATGCCCAACATAGGGATGCCCAAATGGCATGGTGTGTGATGATGTCATCCAGTTCACGATGGCAGCCACGGGAACATCCGAGGTGCAAGTGGGCTCATTTGTGAACTGTCTAACTCAGGGATTCACAAGTGCACTAACTTGTGGACAGTCTAACTGATTTGAACCAAATTTGATACAGCTGCATGGACACATAGAGATGTCCCAATGGCGTAGTTTGTGATGATGTCACCCACCTTGATCCAAGATGGTGGACGTGTGAACTTTTGAGGTGAAAGTGCACTGACTTGAAGACTGTCTAACCCATTTGAACCAAATTTGATACAGTTGTAGTGAGTGACACACGGGGACACCTCAATGGTATAGTTTGTAATAATGTCATCCACCATGATCCAAGATGGTGGATGCATGGACATTTGAGGTGCAAGAGATCTAACTTGTGAACCTTTATTTCAGAGATTCTCAATGTGTGGGTCCCCAGATGTAATTGGACTTCAACTCCCATAATTCCCAACCAAAGGACACTGGGGGTGGGGATTATGGGAGTTGAAGTCCAATTACATCTGGGGACCCACACGTTGAGAAACCCTGCTTTATTTGAACCAAATTTAGTCCAGTTGTAGAGACAGTGAAAGGAAAGTAGGCTGATTAGTTCTTACTAGAACCACTTGTTATTTCAAGGAAATTGGTCACTCGTGTGATTTTAATGATTCCCCCCATACTTCAGTAAAGCTGCCAGAAAACATTATCTCTATCTACAGAGTATTTCATGTTTAGTAAAAGTGGAACTAGCCATTACATCTGAATAACCAAACATTTTTTAAACAAATGCACTATGCTCAAGTTGGTTTGTGATCCAAAAGTTCTGGATGAGAACTGTGAAGCAAGGGGCATATATTTTAGTTTTAATTTGTTTTCCTATCAAATGCACTATATAGCCAAGTTGGTTTTGTATTTGAACTGTGGAGCTAGGGACACATGTTGTGCCCCAATTAATTTGTGAGTGGTCAAGAAGCTATCTGAATCTATAGTGTGTGTGTGGTCTTTTTAGGGGGGAGGGCAAATGGACTCTGGCCCAGATCTGTAGGTTTGTGGTGAATGATCAAGAAGATGTAAAGATCCTTTGCAGGTTGTGTGGTTCTCCCCACAGTGCCCAAATGCTCTTTGGCCCAGACCTGTGGGTTTGGGGTGAAATGTGTATCTATACGGAAAGGATCCTTATTTTGCAGGGGGCTGTAAAGCCCCCTGTAAGCTTATTAGGTCCAGGGTCCAAAATTACCTAGCTGCATCTCTGTATACACTCCTCGTTAGTTATCACCTGGCCTTGATCAAGAGACTGAAATACTTGTGTGAATCTGCTGCAGTATCATCACAAAAGCTGCTTGTGTGCAGTGTGTGTAGTAAGGCTTCTCACCCAGCAGCTAGCTTTCTTGAGCCTTGTCCTTTTTGTCATATGTGCCCACTCTCCCAGTTAGGCAACAAAGCGGGAGGTGGTGCTCAGATTCAGTTATGCCTTCCCGGCTTCCCTTGTTCCTTCCTGCTTGCTCTGCAGGTGGTCAGCACTGCCTGAGGGCCTAACTGCACATTATATTGGCAGACCAATATAACTTAGAATGCAGCTTGTGCCAAAATGCTATAAAGTGGTGTAGAGTGATTTCAAGCAAAGAGGTGGTGAGTAGGACGCCCCCCCCCTGCCATTTCTCTCCCTTCAGCTGCTTTCCCCCTAACAGACTTTTAGACTGGAAACAAACCTGGTGGGGAAAAGACACTGGGGTGGGCATAAAGGCAGTGGGTGGGCTAAGGAATCCATACTCCCTCTCATTTACCACTTCCTGCCTCCCCACCGCGGTACACACATGAATAAACTTTTTACAGCAATTTGCAGTTAAGACACAAATCTGTCTTTAATCTGTAGTTAGAGACCCTGACAGTTCCAACTGTCTATGGGGGAACTGTATGAGGGGGAGGGCCTTCTGCGGCACTTAAAATTGCCTTTGCTTTTTTGGGACATCTACCTATGTATATACTTTCCTTTAGAATATAATATTGAATTTCTGGTGGACGGATCATTTGAAGAAGCACACACAATGACTCAGAATTCAAAAATCTTCTACTTTCATTTTGTAAAGAACTGGAAGCCAGAGCTGAAGGTCAACATAAAGGTAATACCTTGATGACAGTTTTCAGCAGTGCACCAACAATGCCTGGATTATACTAGGACCCTAGAGAATAGGGTTGCAGCTAAGCCCTTGCTGTGCTTTAGTTTTGTAGGAAGAATGACCCAGTAGGGAGAGTTTTTCCTGTTCTTCTGCATTAAGAACCAGACTAGATGCGATGGGTCAGCATTGTTCAGATTGGAAAGCACTTTGAATATTAAAAATACTGTGCTTTATTTATTTATTAATTAAAACTTTTATATACTGCCCAAAACGCAAGTCTCTGGGCAGTTTACAACAAAACAATAAAAACAGATAACTAGATTAAAACATTACAGCAATTAAAATTTAAAGTGTTAAAACTATTAAAAACACAATTAAAACAATATCTAATTAAAAGCCTGGGTGAACAAATGCGTCTTGACTGCCCTTTAAAAAGTTGTAAGAGATGGGGAGGCTCTTATTTCAGCAGGGAGCCTGTTCCAAAGCCTCAGGGCAGCAACGGAGAAGGCCCATCCCTGAGTAGCCATCAGATGAGTCCGTGGCAACTGCAGACGAACCTCTCCAGATGATCTCAATGGGCGGTGTGTTTCATAGTGAAGAAGGCATTCTCTTAAATACGCAAGGCCCAACCTGTTTAGGGCTTTATAGGTTATATCCAAAACCTTGTATTTTGCCACCTTGTATTTTAGTGTTATACTATTGTTAATTGTTGTTTCTGAAGCAGTTCAAATATTACTGCCCTCACTTGAGTGCCATTGAACTTAGAAGGCATTCCATACAGAATCAGGACTGCCTCACAGTAAAAGGTCGTTCACACAAACGTGACTGCTGAGGCTGGGGGAGGTGGGTAGACAGGAGCTTACCTGTCTCCCCCCACACAATCCTCACTGCTCCCAGCCCCACTAGCTGTGCACCCACATGAGTGCTCCCGGAATAGCAAGGGGAACAAGGGAAACCTGGCTGCATCCTCTCATATCCCACAATGCACTGCACCAAGAGCCACCACTCCAGGCCATTCCTGCTGCTTGGCTCTATGGGAGCTCAGGCTGCCAGCAACCTGAGTTCTCACAAGTTCTCCTCTCAGTGAGATAGGAGGGTGCGCGCGCCTCTCTTTTAGCCTGGGTACAAAATCCAGGCTCTCTGGCAGAGGAACGCCAGGATTGGGACCCATCCCATCGGCCCTAACTAGGTAGGGCAGTGCTAGCTAAGGTAGGGCTGGGCTGAGAGAACGGCTTTTACAGCCCTTAGATTTCTCTATGAAGCATCACCATGGGAAAGTGCTTCTTAGCAGCAATACAGTGGTAGCAGTACTGTTGGAACCAGTCCTTTGAGTGCCTGAAATTCTGTATGAATCTTTGCAAAGAATGCAGCTTGTGAATGCACTATATGACTCCTCAAAACATGATTCATGTTAGGACTGTTATGTCATTCAAGTCCTGCTCCTCTTTGGTGTGTGTGTGTGTGGGGGGGGGCGTTCATCATTTGTTTCCTTCAAAATGCATGTTTGTTTATGATTAAAATGTGTGACCCATTTCAGAGTAAAATCCTTGGGGGAACCCTGCTCAGGGATACTTTTACTGAAGTTTTGCCACTGGAATACTCTCTTGTGGGAAAGGAACCAAAAGTAGCCTTGTCTGTAGCAAAGGTACGTGGGCCCAAGTTTATTTTTAATTTCAGGTGTGTTAGAAATAATTTCTCAGCATAAAGATAGAATGGAAGCAGTTTTTTTTCTGGTAATCCATTTTTAACTTTGTGGCATTTGATTTTCTTTTAAAGTGGAATTTGTGAGTCCATTGTTGCTTTGAAGGCATAAATTCAGAATTAAATTGGCTGTTGTTTTGATTAGTACACCTGAATCTAATTTTTACGCCTGTGCTTTGTGGCCCATATCCAGGACTACTTTAAAAAAAGAACAGTCTAGCTGCCTAGATTTGGGGGCACCAGTGTGGGCAGGGACTGTTCTTAGAAACCCACAACAGAAATATATACAAATGTTTACGAAAAGGAAACCCTGGATAGGCAATGGTCACTTACACTGAATGCATATTAAAGTAAAGGTAAAGTGTGCCGTCAAGTCAATTTTGACTCCTGGCGCCCACAGTCCTGTGGTTTTCTTTGGTAGAGTACAGGAGGGGTTTACCATTGCCTCCTCCCATGCAGGATGAGATGATGCCTTTCAGCATCTTCCTATATCGCTGCTGCCCGATATAGTAGCAGCAGGGATTCGAATTGGCAACCTTATGCTTCTCAGTCAAGCATTTCCTCGCTGAGCCGCTTAAGGTGGTTTGAATGCATATTACAGAATACATATTAACATACATTTTACAGACTATATTATTACAGAATGCATATTAGCATAATTCATTATATATGGTATGATACATTTGTAATCGTGTCTATTGTTAGAAAATAATACATTTTAAAAAAAAAATCATTTTGGCATCTTCATTTTCAGGATGTGAATTTGGAGTTGCAGCTCAAAGCTAATGCTTGGTAAGAAAAAAAAGTATTGTCTATTCAACTGAACTATTTAAGGTGTAAAGTTATCCAGCTTAATCCAGCACAAGTATTTCACTTTTCAAACATCTCACTATTTCATTGGAACAAACACCACTAACTTCATTTCCCCTAAACATCACTTAGAGACTAGATCCAACTGGGATGTGCTAGTAATGATAGTAGTAGAAGATGTAGGCTGATTAATGTTATTTAAAATCCCAGTAAATTAAAAATAATAAAAATTAACCATGTCACAACATGCTAAGATTAAAACTAGCACTCCTTCTAACACAGTGGGCCACCTAACGGCGTAGCAGGGAAGCAACCTGCCTAGAGAGCAGGAGGCTGTTGGTTCAAATCCCCGCTGGTGTGTTTCCTAGAATGTGGGGAACTCCTATATCAGGCAGCAGCGGGTGCTGAAAGACATTATATCACACTGCACGGGAAAAGGCAATGGTAAACCACTCCTGTTTAAGAAAACCACATGGCTCTGTGGTCGCCAGGAGTCAGCACTGACTTGACAGCACAATCTTTCCTTTTTTCCTAATACGGTAAGCAAATTTTTTATTTTCCTCCCCATAAGAGAGAGTTGCATGCAAATACTTTCCCATGGAAAAATGTGTTACTACAGCCACTGCCCACATACTAACTGGAGGTAACAATTGACTTCCAAATTGATAATCCTTATCATAGTGGTCTGATTGAACTTGTTACTTAGTTGAGGTTACCATGTTGCTTCACTGGCCTTAATCTTGGCTCTGCTCATTGTTTTCTGCCCACTCTCTCTGAGGACATGTCTTCATATTCCATTGCCCAATGCCAACCCTCTCAGGAGGAGTATACTGGTAGATGCAAGTGTATTCCTTTCTTTCTCTTCCAGTTTAGAAGATTTAGATGTGCGTTTGGGATGTGATCTCTGTGGGGCGGAGCAGGATTTCTTGCGTGAGCGGAAAAAAGTAGTTAAGAATGCTCTAGAGGGAGTGCTGAACCAGAAGCTGCAAGAACATGAGGTATGTGGAGAGTCATTTGTGAACAACACAAATAGTGTAAAGGATCTGAAATAAGGAATACAAAACACCATCTAGCAGATCCAATAAACATACCCCCAAAAAGGAACAAGAAATGAATGTAAATATAAACTATATTGGAATTCATCTGAACATGATAATATAAATACTAATCTCAGCAACCTTTGAGGAGCCAGGTTGCTGAAGACTCGGAATGTGTGTTGCATCATATGAGGAGACCTATGGCCCTCTATGAAGAACATAGGAAGCTGCCATATACTCAATCAGACCATTGGTCCATCTAGCTTTAGATGGAAATAATATAAATAAATTAAATAATATTAAATTATTTATTTAATATAAAGTATAAAGTCCTATTCAGACATTAAGTTCTACAAGTGTACAAATGTCTGTACACTTGTACATGTTTGTGCGTGAATGACTGTACCTGTGTTCATTTCGAAAGTGAATCTGGGTATAGGCCCTTCAAATGTATGGTAGAGATAGGAAACTGTACCTGTGTTCAACATAATTTGTGAATCTCTGCACCTGTGTACAGATTTGTACTTCTTGTATGAGTGTTCAACATAATGTCTGAACATAGCTTCAGTTTTGTAGAGATTCCTTTACTGAATGGAACATTGCTGAAGGAAAATATAACCGGCGAACAAGGAGATTTCATAACGAGTCTGGAGAGATTGCTTGCTTGAGACAATTGCCAGCAAAGCAGAGACTAATAAAGGCATTTTCTCTATCATTATCATCATCAGCTGACATGATGCACAGTCCTAATGGTGATGGTGGGACTTGTGGTACTGCTGCTACCGACTCAGACGTAATGGCACCACTATAGAGAACTGGTAGTTGTGCTAGCATCGTATTTTCCCTATTGTTGCAAATGGAGTGCCTGCAGTAATGCTGCTCACACAATTGCTGGTTCTCTACAGTGGTGCCACTGCTTCTGGGTCTGCAGCAGCAAGTCCCACCATCACTGTTGGGATTATGCATCCTGTCAGCCATTATTTATTTATTTTTCAGATTTGTAGATTGCCCCAAACTTCCATCTCTGGGTGGTTTACAACAACATAAAACAGATTAAAAATGAAAACCTTAAAACAATTAAAAACCACAGTCCAGTTAAAATGCTTGGGTGAAAATATAAGTCTTTATTATTTATTTATTTATTTGATTTCTATACTGCCCTTTCAAAAATGGCTCGGGGCGGTATAGAAATCGAATAGATTTAGAGACTTTTAAAAACTTGTCAGAGATGGAGATGCTCTTATTTTAGCAGGGAGTGCATTCCAGAGTCTCAGGGCAGCAACAAAGAAGGCCTGTCCGTCCTTGTGTAGTAGCCACCAGACGAGTCAATGGCAACTGCAGTTGAACCTCTCCAGATGATCTCAATGGGTGGTGGATCTCATGGTGAAGAAGACATTCTGAAACAGCCAGAGCCTAAGCTGTTCAGGGCTTTATAGGTTATAATCCAAACCTTGTATTTTGCCCTGAAACTTATGGGTAACCAGTGTAGCTCTTTCAATACACGAGTAATATGGGCTCTCTGAGATGACCCAGGGACCAACCTGGCTGTTGCATTCTGTACCAGCTGCAGTTTCCAGATTACATACAAAGGCAGCCCCACATAGAGCGCATTGCAGTAAACACAACAAAGAAACATCAGCAACAGCCACTGGAAAAATGCTGTGCTGAGACCAGATAGGGCCAGTTGCTTTCGCCCTACTAAAGACACAGTCTTTGCTCAGTTAGCAGAGGTTTGATATATGGTTTCCTTGATGAAGAGACAATAATGTATACATGTTGAAATTCTTATAGTTAATATTTTTGTTTTTATATCTGTGTCTTTTAATCCTTTTTTCCCTTGCAGAGAATTTCCAAAGCAGCCTGAATTAGCTATATCCTGCTAATATTGAATACAGGTATGGGCACACGTACTTACTTTTGACTCCAGTCTGCTTGTTTTATCAGGTCCCAGTAATAGCTGTCATGGCAACAGGTGGAGGCATGAGGGCAATGTCAGCATTATATGGCCACCTCCTTGGTCTTCAGAAGCTGAAGTTCTTAGACTGTGTTACGTATCTCACTGGAGCCTCTGGATCAACATGGTAAAGTGAATAAGCAGTAGCAACGAGTTACAGAGCATCTAACCATTGTAACCCTGTCCATTAAAAATGCTTGTAAATGCTATAGTACCATAGTGGCTTGGACATGAGAGTTGTGTGGGAATCTGTAGTGCTGATGGTATAGATTTTATTTGAAAAAACAGGAGTCTTAGGCAAAATATTTGACTAGTGCTCGAAACTACTGAGTAGTTCGAAAACTGGATAATTTGTTTTCTGTGTCCATACATGCAACCCTCTCAAATCATTGATTCATTTAGGGTTTCTTTGGGTCATGCTTATGGTTATTTAAAAAGACAGAAACACAGGCATAAGAAGCACCAAAGGAGGTGCAAGGAATCCACATTCAAGTAGTTCACCAGTCTATCCCCCCCACTGATGGACCCCCATTTGCTGAATCACACTGAAAAGTAAAGCATAATGTGCTTGCAAGCTAACTCCATCAATATCAATAAGACTTACTTCAGATAAACTATGTTTAGGATGAGAGCATTAATGTAAAATATATCACAATTTCTGCTTCAGAAATCTAAATATGTGGGCCAAAGCTCAACCCTAATACATTTTGTGTCCCCCTAAATATTTGTTTGTGGTGCCAGCACTGAATATAGGCATTACAATTCTTAATAGTCCAAAGTGTGGACTCTAGAGCAGAACTGGTTTGCTAATGGTCAAACTAGATATGATGGTGGCAGCTACATTTCTTATTCATGAGTCTTCCTCATTGATGTCTGTGTCTGTGTCTCTGTGTTGGGATGCATATCTGATTTTTATATCAGCTGAAACCTCCTCCATTTTTCCTCCTGCAGTTTTTCCAGCTCTGACACTCACTTCCAGTATCAGACATGGGCTGGGACAAAAGTACTCGAGGCATAAGAGAGGAAGAGCTCCCCTCACGCACGCTTCTATTTTGATGTCAAGATCAGACCCCCATCACTTGCTTTACATGTGAATGGAGTGACATGTGAATAAAAAACATGGCTCACAGTATCATGCCTAGTCTGACCTTAAGAATCTCAACTTTTATATTAATTTAAAAAGAATTTCACCATCATGTAAACTGCCCTGAGCCATTTTTGGAAGGGTGGTAAACGAACAAATAAATAGTTGCAAAGGAAATGGGCAACCAATTCTGAATTCTCAAAAATTCAGAATTATTCTGGCTTCTCTATACATTCAAATATTACATCCCAGTATACAAACAATTACTGATATGTTCTGTAGTGCCACCAGGGTGGAGCAAGAGCAGTGCCCTTGTAGAAAGGCTGCTGCAGAGCTCAGTCAAAGGTTTGTCACACTGATCATGTGCACTGGGGAAGGGGTGAGCAATTTTTGCTGCTCGCCCCTCCCTCCAAAAGTACTTTTAGGCTTCCAGAAATCTGTCTGTGAGGGTCGCACAATCCTAGGGACATATTACTGAAAGCCAAAAAGTACTTTTGGAGGGAGGAAGGAGTACTTTTGGAGGGAGGAAGGAGGGAGGAAAAACCACTCCTCCTGCAAATGCAATTGACTGTGCGGTAAGGTAATGGAGCATAGAACAAATCAATCCAGAATTTTTACTTGAGGCACAAATGACCAGGCTCAAACTATCATACTTTGGACACATTATGTGAAAACCCAGCTTCCTTGAAAAGTCTATAATGATGGGGAAAGTTGAAGGAAAGAGAAGAAGATGACCACCAGCAGCAAGGTGGATGGACTCGATTATGACAACATGAATCACTGAGAGACCTAAAAGGCCAAGTTCATTCATTCATTCGATTTCTATACTGCCCTTCCAAAAATGGCTCAGGGCGGTTTACACAGAGAAATAATAAATAAATAAGATAAATAAGTTGATGACAGATCATCCTGGAGAGAATCTATCTATGTGGTTGCTAAGAGTCGACACCGACTTGACGGCAATCAGTCAATCAAGCTTTGACTGAATTATGCAGCTCTTGCTTCGCCCCCGTAATACTGTGGAATATTTCAGCCAGTGTAAACAGAATATACTTGCCCTTATGTGTATTTTTACCACTCTGTATTGCCTGGAATTACCAAATGTATGAATATAGACTTAATGAACATGATATAATTTATCTATACGTATATTGTTTTAATCCATGCAGTTTAAATTACATCATTTTCTTGTTCTAAAAGCATTTCCCACCCCAATCTAGGGCAATGAGAAATCTATATGAAGATCATGACTGGTCTCAAAATGACCTGATGGGCCCAATCCATAAAGCACGGGAATATGTGGCCAGGAGCAAGTCAAGTGTTTTCTCCTTGGAGGCTCTATTGAGCTATAATGCAGAACTGAGTCAGAGGGTGAAAGCGGGACACTCAGTTTCTTTTACTGATGTATGGTCACTTATGATTGAGCATATGTTCCATGATAAGGTACGTATTTGCCTGTAAGGAAATGCTAAAGTATTGTGAGCTTTTTAGATTAGAAAAATTATGATGAAGGGCTGACATTATAACGTATGGGGCTTTCATTCCCACACCTTGTAACTATGCAAGGTGTGGACAAAGTCATAGAGACTAGGCCCTTCTCAAGACCTACCCTTTTCACCAGGCTTTTGCCCTTTGATTCCCCCCTCAAGTTGCTATTGTTATTGTTCACTGCCTAGAGTCTTTGGAGGAGATGGTATCCAAGAAATTTCTATAAATAAATAAATAAAATAAAATAAAATAAAATAAACAAACTTTCTCCCCCATGCTCCTAGTACTAGAATTGCCCAATGAAATTGCCTGTGGATTCAGGATAGATGAAAGACAGTATTTCTTCACACAACATCTATATAATCTATGGAATTCATAGCCTCAAGATGTAGTGATGGCCTCTAGCTTAGATGTCTTTAAAAGGGGATTAGAAAAAGTCATGGAGGATATATCTATGATAGCATTATGGAATCTCCAGATTTAGAGGAAGTATGCCACTGAATACAAGTTGCTTTGGAAAAAAGGTGGGAGAGACTATTTTCCTGTTCTGTTCATGGGTTTCCAGTGAGCATTTGGTTGACAACTCTGGGAAATTAGATGCTGGCTTAGAGTAATCTTTGGTCTAATCCAGCAGGACTCTTCTTATGTTCTTACTCCAAAGTCCATTTTTCTATTAGGAAGTCTCATTTCTTCTCCCAGAATGTTCTGACTTTTCCATATCTGATGAAAATGTAAGCATCAGTTGCTTCATAATTTCTTTGCCATTTGAACTGTACTCATTTATTTACTGTCAATGACCAAATAAACACTACAGCAAAGAGCAATACAGTACAATGCAGTAACAAAAATTTAAAAACCAGTTTGCAGACACCTTATTTTACATGCCTCCAAACAAAAACAAGCAATCCTATGAGTAACTTCTTCATGCCTATCTCCTAAAAAATAAAAATAAAATGTTCCTCAGACCATTTGAATTTGTCCTTACTTGCTCTGTGTTTCTTTGCATTGTTTTCTGTTGCTTAGCAAAGTGACAACAAACTTTCCGATCAGCAAAAGGCTGTGAGTAAGGGGCAAAATCCACTGCCCATCTATGTGGCCCTCAATGTTAAGGAAGACACCCAAACCACTTATGAATTTAGAGGTAAGCACCTACAAAGTATTATTTTTTTGTCTTTCCATTTAAATGGGAAAGCTGTAGTCCTGAAACTGTATCAGATGGCTTCAGGGGGACCCACCACAAGTTTGTCAGTAGTTTGAAGATTGCAGCCAAATGCAGTCCAGTCCAGCTCTCTCCTTATCATTCATCTAAGTTGAGAAAGGAGTTCCATTTTTATCACTCAGTGTTCCTCCTGTCTTTGGGCAATGGGCCATACTGCTCTCCACTTTGTATCTCTTCTTCTGTTTATAGAATGGTGTGAATTTTCTCCTTATGAGGTGGGATTTTCAAAGTATGGGGCTTTCATTCCCTCAGAAGATTTTGGTAGTGAGTTCTTCATGGGGCAGCTGATGAAGAAGAGACAAGAGTCTAAGATCTGCTATCTGGAAGGTGACTGAAATTTGATAAAAGAAATTAATTTTTTATCAGAAAAACCTGTTACACTGAGCCCAAATTGAAACAGAAGTATTAACATAATTATAATTTGGATAGTTTATTATCAGGATTTGTTAGATCTCTGTAGCCTCAGGCTGATTCTGCATTATATGTGGAAAGTTCTGAAACAAACCAAGTAAATATTACACCTATATATTACACCTGTATATTTTAATCCACCCATGGGGTCCAGAACTAGTTGTGAATATTTATTTATTTATTTATTTATCTATCATATTTCTGTACCGCCTGATCTCTAGGCAATGTACAAATTAGAAAGTACAACACATATTAAAAACAGTATAAAACAGTTAAAATTCACAAAACAAAACAAGGTTACAGATAAAAACACATTAAGTAATTTTTAAAATTTCAGTTAAAAGTCTGAGAGGACAGGTACATCTTGAGAGTCCTCCTGAAGGCAAACAGAGAAGAGGATGCTCTTATTTCAAGAGGGAGTATATTCCAAAGCCCTGGAGCAGTCACAGAGAAGGCCTGGTCCCAAGTCACCACCAAACGAGCTAGCAGCAACCGTAACTGGAGCTCTCCAGATGATCTTAATAGGTGGCAGGGTTCATGACAAAGAAGGCACTCTCTTCCATACCCTGGACCCAAGACGTTGAGGGTTTTGTAGGTAGTAACCAGCACTTTGTATTTCGCTTGGAAACATATAGGCAGCCAGTGCAATTCTTTCAAAATGGGTGTTATATGGTCCCTTCAGGTTGTCTGTGAGATAAGTCTGACTGTCACATTCTGTACCAGATTTAGTTTCCAGACTATATACAAAGGCAGCCCCACATAGAGTGCATTACAGTAGAGTGCATTGCAGTAACCTCAAGCCTATTGCTTACTAGCATATGCAACACTATTTTAAGGCCACCTTAAGTGGTGACTAACAAGCAGAAGGTTGCTGGTTTGAATCCCCGCTGCTACTATATTGAGCAGCAGTGATGTAGGAAGATGCTGAAAGACATCATCTCATACTGCGTGGGAGGAGGCAATGGTAAACCCCTCCTGTTTTCTACCAAAGACAACCACAGGGCTCTGTGGGAGTCAGGAGTAAAAATCAACTTGACGGCACACTTTACCTTTACCTCCAGAAATTGGTGTAGTTGACATATCAGCCGAAGCTGATAGAAAATGCTCCTGGCCACTGCCTCAATTTGAGAAACCAGAGAGAGTTTGGGTTCCAGGAGCACTCCCAAGCTTATTTCTGCTATTCTGCTAGTAGATCAGCTGCCTCCACAGACAGACTCATCTCTTAATGAACCAGGAATAGGAGGAGGAATGTGTGATGTGTGAACTAGGCAGGATGCAAGGAGAAAAACCACTTGTGTAGATGAGGAGCAAATGGAAGGTTAATGGAAGGTTAAGAACATTAATCATCACCTGAGTTTCTAGGCTAGCTCGCACAGTGTCCCATTCTGATCTTCCTGTTGCTTTTATCGGATAAATAATAATTTAATTTGTAATGATGTAGCAGATCTCAGAATGCTAATGTTGTAGCAGATCTCAGAAGTCAGAGATTTACCAGCATGTTTATTATTTTATTTATGTTCCTCTTCTTTAGATGTATAGTTCCACATCCTGAAAGCTCAATGTGGATAACAATTTAAATAAAAAACCCAGTAAGATTATTTTATCTAACTGGGCAAAGCCCCCTTGCCAAATCAGGACCTCTTGGCCCCATGCACATAATCCCGCCAGTAAAGGAGAGGAAGGGGAGGGAGGGAGTAGTACCCTGAATTATCCATATTTCCACATTAAAAGCTCATACATACCTGGAAGGTCCTGAGCCTTCACAGTGGGTCAGACTGCCTGCTGTATTCAATTGCCAACACATTAATCAAGTTTAATAAACATCCAGGTGATGAGCTGGGTTTTTCTAAAGGATTGCAATGACAAAGAAAGATGCTGAATATCTTGGTTTCTCATATATGTACATTTACAGGACTGTGGAGTAATATATTTTCCTTGAATATGGTGGATGTCTGGAATGTCTGTAGCAGCTTAAACCAAAAGTGGCAGTGGCCTTTCCTAAGCAAAGAAGAAGACAGCAGTAAGAACTTTGTACCATTTATTTGATTTTAATGGACAATTTTCAGTCAAAAAACAACTAAGTTTAAAATGTATTCCCAGTGCAGAAAATCTACAGAGGAGTTTATTGCAACGTGCATGTTGTAGCTAATCCAGCAAGCACCCCATGTAGTGAAATGTGTCCCTACCAATTTATTATTCCTATCAAGAACACTCCATAAGTTTATTTCCCCTCCCAAAGCTGAGGAGGTGGCTTCAGATGTTTTTTTTCTTTGGAAAAGTAGAAGTTATTGTAAACGAAACCTTTTCATTTGATGAAGCACTTGCGCTGCAATCCGTACAAGTGTGGGTGTGTGATAGTGCGTGTGTGTGTCAGATCTTAAGTGCAAAGAATCACAACACGTGCTTTCAAGTGCACATAAAAAGGCAGTTTGGATTGTGGGCTGAGGGCCAATCTAAACATGACTTCCATTGCAGTTTTGAATAGTGGACTTGGAAGTGGCCATGTCTTTTTCCATACAGAAAGCAGCCAGAGGGGGCGCCTGCTCTGAGCTTGGACCACAGCATGGGCAAATGGAAGCTTTGGGGACAGATTTTCTAAGGGGAAAATAGCATCGCTCCTCTCTTCTCCTGCCACAATCTCAATCCAGATAACAACAACAACAACAACAACTATGTTAATGATCTTATAACAAATTGTTCTGGGCAGCTCAGAATAAAACAACAATAGAATAAAACTGACAATTAAAATATAACAAACACACACACACACACACACACACACACACAATAATATACAAAAATACATTACAGAACATTTTAAAAACTTTAGATTTACCCCAAAGTCCCTGCAAGTTATTGGGGAGCAGTTCAGACACAATTTGGGTTTTTCATTCTGTGTTAGAGTGTAGCCCAATTTATATCTGAGGTAAAATAGACCACCTTAAGTGGCATAGCGGGGAAATGCTTGACTAACAAGCAGAAGGTTGCCAGTTCAAATCCTCACTAGTACTATATCAGGCAGCAGCAATATAGGAAGATGCTGGAAGGCATCATCTCATACTGTGTAGGAGGAGGCAATGGTAAACCCCTCCTGTATTCGACCAAAGAAAAGAACAGGGCTCTGTGGGTGCCAGGAGCCAAAACTGACTTGATGGCACACTTTACCGTTAAAAAATCCACTATTTGAGGCAGTTTTTTGGGACAATTTTGAGTTCGCAGTAAAGCCTCCCAGTAAACTCACGGTAAAACCTGCTGTGCATAAAGGTCCCAGGCAAGGTGAAGATCCTCTCCAGTGCCCTAGTCAAAAATGAAATTAAAACCACATCTAGTTTAGTCCTAAATGTATTAGGACCTGGGAACAATGCACAGAGACCATGATTTCTCTTCTAATCAGTTTTTATAGTAGCATTAGTTACCTGCCTTTCAGTGCTTCCATAGGAAGTACATCCTATGTCAATAACTTTTCTTTGTTCAGTATTTCAGTGTATTTCAAAGAGAATACAACCATTGTCTCCTGAGAGTGTACTATTAAGAGCATATCCATAATCAATGGTCAAGATCATCTATTGTATCCATGCTATATAGATAGGGTCTGCGCTAGTGTAAAAGAGGCAGATCAGATGCCAGATTGGTCTCCAGAGCAATCTGGAGAGACCATATTACTCCTGTTTTATACCTGTTACATTGACTTCTGAAAAGTTTCTGGATGAAACACAAAAGTGCTGGTGATTACCTTCATAGCCCTAAATTACTTAGGACCAGTTTTCTAAAAAAAACCCGCACCCATCTTCTTCTGCATGACCCCACTGTTGATTAAGGTCATCTAGAGAAGATCATCTACAGTTGCCACCAGCTCATCAGGTGGTGACTTTGGCTCAGTCCTTCTCTGTAGCTGCTCCTGAGTTTTGAAAAGCTCTCCTTGCAGAAAAACGAGGTTCAACTGTTTTGGTGGCTTTTAAGAAGGTCTTAAAACACATTTGTTTAGCCAGGTGTTTGGTGGTTGTGCTTAATGTATTTTAATTATTTCAGATGTCTGAGTTTTGCAGTGACAATAGTAAACAACTAGTGTACATGTGCCTTAATTTCTGAAGAAAATTATTTAGAATTTCATATAGTATGTAGTTTTTGCTGCCCTTCCAAACACTTTTGTTTTAATTTAATTGTTTTAATTATTATTTGATTACCCATTTGATTTTACTGGTTGTAAACCACCTAGGGCTGGGTGGTATAAAAATGTAATAAATAAATAAATAATAAAGACAATCCTTCTACAGATCAGCCCTCTGTATGTCAGATGGCTTGTTTCTGTCCACCAAGTGATATCTCCGACATCATCAATGGAGTTTTGACTCATCGCCCTTTAGGAGAATGGAAACCTAACTTCCTGAGAGGTCTTCAATTGTGCACAAACTATCACCAACATGAACAATTCTCTGTATGGCAAGGTAAATAAATTAGCTTTTGAACATTGGTCAGACCCTTCCAGCATTAAAAATGTTCATCATGTTTTAGTCCTCATAAAATATACTTTTTAATGTGAGTTTTCTTATATTCAAGGGATCATGGATGTGTCTAAAAACACTGATCTAATCATGTGGGTATTCCTCCAGACTGATCTTGGGTTGTACTTGAGTGATATCCTTGAGTGATATCCCACTTGTGAATTCCCGAGACAATAACTGAGAACACAAAGAAGAACAGAACTTTCAGGGCTATGGCCAGGAGAGCAATTATATAATTGAAGTTATAGTGACCTGCCATAATGGATTATGAAACAGTTTATTAAGGATTCAAAGATGATGTTCTGTTTCTGCAATAATAGAGTAGCATGGCTTTCTTTGTGATCACTAATGACAAAGAAATATTTACTTTCTAGACACTAATTTGGATATGGACCCTAACCATCTTACACCACTGGACAAAGACCTATGCCTGGTTGATGCTGGATATTTCATTAATACCAGTTGCCCTCCACTGTTAAGAAAGGAAAGAGATGTGGATGTCATCTTGTCATTTGACTACAATTTATTGGAGACCAGGTTTCATGTGAGAGTTTTCTATGTTTATATTTTGATAGGCGATTTTTCTTAAGAACAGGTTTACATTTTATTGCCATGTTTGGGGGATACATCCCATTCCACAGAGATAATAGCAGTTGTTCCTGTATGCTATCCTGAGATGGCTAGATTAAACCTTAAACTGTGTAGGCTACAGAGTAGGATCCAAAGCTAAACTGAGGAGCCTTTCTGTAAGTGAATTAGGAAGCCAGTACTAGAGAATCTGGTTAGCATATTCTGATGTGGTGATCTGCATGAAACCTGCCAGGTCTGTGTCCAAACATGCATGCAATGATAGGAGAACTGATGTCAGCCCACAGAACATGGTGCTTAGTTGTATCTGATTGAAGAGTGTAGGGATGTGCATGAATCGCAATTTAAGCAGCGAATTGCAGCACATCTCCCACAGCATGTTACAGGGAGGAGAGCAGATCCATACCTGCTCCTCCACTGCTCTCTGCCACTTTCTCTTGTGGCAGCAACCCGCCCCCCCCGCTATCATTGCATGCTGGCAGAGCTCTCCCCCAGCTGCCCCTGCACAATCCTCCTGCATGGCCTCTGTGCATGCGCAGTGGTCATTTGTGTGGTCAGCATTGTGATTTGTACATGGAGATAGATGCACAATTGGGCAATGATAAGTAAATAAATGGGGCCTAGGACAATAGATCAATGTTTAGTAAGGTCAGTACATAATGTAAATGCACAATCTGCATTTAACCAGTGCTCAAATTACTATGGGAGAAAAGGTAGGGAGAGCCCTCAGTAGAATCTACAGCCCCATCCTCTGACTTCCCCCAATTTTAGGCAATGAGGGTCCCTCTCACAAGCTTCTAAACAGCTAAGGGAGACCTGACGAAAGGTAAGAGGGCTAGGCCCCCTCTAGCTATGCACTGCATTTAAATGATCTCACCCTAGCAGAATGCTGCTAAATGTACCTAATAAGTGAAGCAATCTCTTACTCTTCATGCTATCCTTTTGGTTGGGTTTGGAGATGCTAGACGGGAAAAGGTGCAGGGGTGGGGAACCTTGGCACTCCAGCTGTTGTTGAACTATAACTCCCATCATCCCCAGCCACAATTATTGTGGCTGGGGATGATGGGAGTTGTAGTTCAACAACAGCTGGAGTGCCAAGGTTCCCCAACCCGGGGGAAAAGGGGACCTTAGTTTTTTATTTAGTGTTTTTCTTCTTTATTTTTAGTCTATAGAACATATGGGGGAATACTGCTCAAAAATGAAGATTCCTTTTCCTAACATTGAGCTAACTGATGCAGACAGGAAGAATCCAAAGGAGTGCTATGTTTTTGACAAGGATCCAAACGCTCCAATTGTAATTCACTTCCCACTGGTGAATGACTCTTTTACTAAGTTCAAGGAACCTGGTCAGTATTTTACATTTTTCACATAATCAGTCTGATTGGTTAACAGGGATAGTGGTCTTCAGTGGCAGAAGGGTTGTTCTTCACTCCAGTCTTTCTTCCTAATCAACCTATTGCTAATGGTATAGAAGAGGGTTCTGAATCCATTAGCAATTGTGGCTGGGGATGATGAGAGAGAGAGTCCAGCAACATCTGGGGACTCAAGGAATAGGAAGATATTCAACCTATACCTTCCAGTACCACCCAAGTTTCAAACAATGCCTTGACTCTCTGCTAGCTCCCCAATCTCAGTGACGGCTGCTTGTCCCTCCCCAATAATGCTCTTCAGGAAAAAGTGCTTGCTTGTCTCCAACATTACATTACAAATAGGCAGAAGGGAAGGGGAAAGCATGCTGGCTGACATGATGGGGGAAATTAAGTAGTCTCATTGCAATAAAAAGGACAAGTTAGGTACTGCAAGCTTCTCTCCTGCAGTGGACAGGGAAGTTGAGCAGGACTGATGTCATAAGCACCTAAACCAACTGGAGAGTGTTCTTGCCCTGCTAGGGAAGTGTGAATTTTTAAGCAGGTTTTTAAAATAAACCACTCCACATGGTTTTGCAACACTGGAAGATGATGATGATGATGATGATGATGATGATGATGATACTAGCAACAGTCATTGGAAAAGACGCTATGCTGGAATGAGGAACAGTTACTCTTTCCCTGCTAAATAGTAGAGAACCACCATTTGAAAGGTGCCTCTTTGCCCAGTTAGTAGGGGTTGTGAGTAGCAGCTATGCAGCACAGTTAGTAACAGGGCTGAAGAGCTCCATTGTTGTCTAACTTGGCCTTTCAATGGAACTATTCTGAGTGATTTTCCTCACCATGTCAGCCACTGTTCTTAATCACCCACCCTGCTGAATTCTCAAATATCAACCAATGAGAAAAGCAAATGGTTTTTAAAAGTTGGATCACAGATGAGATTGTACACTTTAATGTCTGGATCTTGTAGGTAATGTCTAAACTAGGGCCAAAAACATGTATCCCATTGTTGCAAAATCTTTACTGCCACCTGGAGCCTTTACAGACAGGACTGTTACCCCATATCTCCTCCAGAAGAGAGTGTGTGCATTCATACACTGGCCAGACTTACCGCAAATTCCATTTGAGATCTTTGGAAGCACACCCCACCCCCACACATAAATTGGACTTTCTCTTCCAATTTCTAGCTTGTCCCAATGTATTTCTAGGTTTTTAAAATGCTGGTTTTATGCAAGTTTTTCTGAATACCCTGGAGCAAATAGGGAGAGGCACTGACTTAGAATCATTAACCTGATAAGAGGGAAACACTCTTTAGGAATGCAGATATAGTTCTTAAGAAATGCAAATCCAGCTGGCTTGCCTACCTGCAGGTAAAGGTAAAGTGTGCCATCAAGTCGATTAAAGGTAAAGTGTGCCATCAAGTTGATCCTGGTACCCACAGAGCCCTGTGGCTGTCTTTGGTAGAATACAGGAGGGGTTTACCATTGCCTCCTCCCGCACAGTGTGAGATGATGGCTTTCAGCACCTTCCTATATCGCTGCTGCCTAATATAGGTGTTTCCCATAGTCTGAGAAACATACCAGCGGGGATTCAAACCAGCAACCTTCTGCTTGTTAGTCAAGCATGTTCCTGCTGTGCGTCACTTAAGGTGGCTGGAAACAAACTCGTTAAGTTCTAGTTACAAAAGTAAAACCTCTGTGTTTGTTCAAGTTGACTTTTTTGAACAATATTAGTCTGCTTGCTTAAAGTTTTTGCTGGTTAAAACACCACATGTGTGTTGGAAAAAAGGGAAGAAATCTATTAGTGTATACAAATGCTCCCAGTCTAGGACACAAGGTTTTGAAGGCAACATTGTGTTCCTGCCTAAGGAGCATGCTCTCTTTCCCCCCACCTCTGTTGGCTAGAAGGAAAACACGGAGGCATGCAATGTGAACCTGCACCAAAAGAAAACCCGAGAGCAGAGGGGAGGGACTGCTTCCTTCATGCCACGAATGTAATTCCAAGTGGCTTCGCTTAACATTTACCCAAAGAGCTGGAAGCTATGTGTGGGAAATCTCATGGTGCTGAATGTATTACATGGGTTAGCCTTCAGGAAGGGAAGAGTTATTTGGGTTGGGTTGTACAGGAAAATACATTTCTGGTCCATAGACCATGGTTTGGAAAAGAGTAATGCTGAAGTTGGGCATCCCTCTTCTGGATTAATATTGGCTCACAATATTAAGTTGACCTATGTCTTTTCTTATTCACCACAATCCACTTCTGTCTTCCTTTGTGCAGGAATTAAACGCAGCTCTGCAGAAAAGGCTGAAGGAAACATGGATTTTGCTACCAAAAACTCACCATATAAAATGACAGATTTGACTTATACTGAGAATGATTTTGACAAACTGATAAACCTGAGTGACTATAACATCCAGAATAACAGACACCAAATTTTGCAGGCTTTGAAGACAGCAAAACAAAGGAGACGAGATAGCAAGAAGTTAAGCCATCTACCGTCATTCTGAATACACTTAGATAGAATTTTTGGAATGTTTTCTTTTCACTATCAATTTATTAATTTTATTTAATAGATGTGTATTCCGCCTACCACTGAAGTCTCTAGGTGGTTTACAGCATACAATAAACCAAGAATAAAACAAACCAGGGATTTTACAGTTAAAACATATAAAAATCTGATTTTAAATCAGATTTCAAGTGGCTTTGCTCAACATAAAATATCAATTAAAACACCAACTAACTAAAAAGCTTGGCTGAAAAGATGTGTCTTTAGTTGTTTCCTAAAAGCCAACGACTTAAAATAGGAAATGGCCATGGAGCACTATCATGGAATATTTATTTTATATTATTATCTTGTTTACACAGTCAGACAGGTGTTATTGACTGGTTTGTTTTATCCAGACATCGAGTCCTTCCCAAGGACCTGGGATGCCAGAATTTTATTGTCAATTTTTATAGATATCGTCGCAGAATATAGGCTGTTCCCAGTAAAGCTGCTTTTTGTAATTGGCTGATGGTGATTTCTGTGACCCCTATGGTGTTGAGGTGCTCTTCAAGGTCTTTTGGAACTGCACCCAGGGCGCCAATTACCACTGGGATTATTTTGGCCTTTTTCTGCCACAGCCTTTCAATTTCAATTTGTAGATCTTTGTATTTGGTGATTTTTTCTATTTCTTTTTCTTCTATTCTGCTATCCCCTGGTATTGCTATGTCGATTATTTTCACTTGTTTTTCTTTCTTCTCGACTACAGTGATATCTGGTGTATTGTGTGGCAGATGTTTGTCTGTTTGTAGTCGGAAGTCCCATAATATTTTTACATCTTCATTTTCTTCAACTTTTTCAATTTTATGGTCCCACCAATTTTTGGCTACAGGTAGCTTGCATTTTTTGCAGATGTTCCAGTGTATCATCCCTGCTACTTTGTCATGCCTTTGTTTGTAGTCAGTCTGTGCGCTCTTTTTACAACAGCTGTTTAGGTGGTCCACTGTTTCATCTGCTTCTTTACAAAGGCGGCACTTGCTGTTTGTTGTGGATTTTTCGACTTTGGCTCTTATTGCATTTGTTCTTAGTGCCTGTTCTTGCGCAGCCAGTATTAAACCCTCTGTTTCTTTCTTCAAGTAACCATTCTTAAGCCATTGCTAGATCTTGGTGATGTCTGATTTTCCACTTATATTGTGCAAATATTGACCATGCAGGGGCTTATTTTTCCAGTTTTCTGCTCAGTTCTTGACTTGTTCTTTCTTGTAGGCCTGCTTTGTTTCATTGGTGTTGAATAGTTTCGCGTTATTGACCATTTTAAGTGCATCTTCTTCACTGTCCTTGATATATTCTTCAAGGCCTCTTTTCTCCTCCTCTACTGTTTGATGGACTTGCATCATTCCTCTTCCACCTGAGCTGCGAGGGAGGTAGAGCCTATCTACATCACTGCGGGGGTGCAGAGCATGATTGATGGTCATGGTTTTCCTGGTCTTACGATCTAGCGTCTTTAGCTCTGCCTGGGTCCAGTCTATTATTCCTGCAGTGTATCTGATAACAGGTATAGCCCAGGTGTTTATGGCTTGTATGGTGTTCCCGCCATTGAGTTTGGACTTGAGGATTTTTCTAACTCTCCTGATGTATTCACTTCCAATTTTTCTTTTAACTTCAGCTTGTGCGATGTTATCACCCTGGAGAATGCCCAAGTATTTGTAATGTTCTTTCTCTTCCAGGTTCTTGATCTTGCTTCCATTGGGCAGTTCTATTCCTTCTGTTTTTGTTATTTTCCCTCTGTTCATTATTAATGCAGCACACTTGTCTAGTCCAAACTCCATTGCTATATCGCTACTGAATATACGGACAGTGTTTAGCAGTGATTCCATTTCTGACTGGGGCTTTCCATACAACTTCAGATTGTCCATGTACAGCAGATGGTTGATTTTACTTGATGTTTTAGATGTTTGGTATCCGAGGCCTGTTTTGTTTAGTATTTGTGAAAGTGGGTTCATGGCGATTACAAACAACAGAGGGGATAGTGAGTCCCCTTGGAAAATGCCTCTTCTAATGCTAATCTGTCCAAGTGTCTCGCCATTGATTGCTAACTGTGTACTCCACATGCTCATTGCTTTTTTTATAAATATCTGAATGTTTTTGCTGACACCAGTTGTTTCTAAACATTTTAGTATCCATGTGTGAGGCAATGAATCAAAGGCTTTCTTGTAGTCAATCCATACAACACTTAGATTTGTTTTTCTTCTCTTGCAGTTTTCTAAAATCATTTTGTCAATCAGCAGCTGGTCTTTTGTGCCTCTGGTGTTCGGGCAATTTCCTTTCTGTTCAACTGGAAGCTGTTTGTTAGTTAATAAGTGTTGCATCACTTCATCTGCTATTATTCCAGTGAATAATTTGAACATGGTTGGCAGGCGGGTTATCGGTCTATAATTACTTGGAACTGTACCTTTTGCTGGGTCTTTCATGATGAGATGAGCTTTCTCAGTTGTTAGCCATTGTTCAATATCACCTCCTTGCAAAATGTGATTGAACTGTTTTGATAGTTGTTTATGAAGGCTTGTTAGGTGTTTAAGCCAAAAGCCATGCAGTTCATTGTCGCCTGGAGCAGTCCAATTTTTAATTTTCTTTGCTCTTTCACTTATTAATTCTGGTGTTATTATTAGATCTTGCATTTGTTGGTTACATTTTTTGACCTCTTTCATCCAGCCTGCTTTTTTATTGTAATCTATTGGATTGTCCCATAATTTCCCCCAGAATTGCACTGTTTCTTCTTTATTTGGTGTTTCTAGGTTTCTTGCAGTTTCTCCTTCTATGCTTTGGTAGAAACGTCTCTGATTCGACTGGAATCGGAGATTCTGCCTGTGTTGTATAGTTCTGGCTTCATATCTGCTAATCTTCTTTGACACTGCTGTTATTTGCTGCTTTATTATTTCCAGGACTTCTCTAATTTTCCTTGAATCTAGGTGGTATTTTTGGATCAGATACTGTTTGGTGTTTTCATTCTTCAGCTTCTTGTCTTTCATATCTCTCAATTTACTAGCATCTGATCTAAGCCTGGAGATTTTATTTTCTAATCTAATCTTCCATTTAGGTGATGTACTACTTTCTTTTTTTACAGGTCCATTGATCTTATATCCGAGCTCTTGTGTTGTTATTGTTGCTGCACTGTACATTAGTTGGCTTGTTTCTTGCAAATTATTGGTTGTTATTTCTGCAAGTGCAGCATTGACATCTTTTAATACCTGAGCAAGTTGTTTTTTGGCAACTTTTTTAAAAGCTGGAAGTCGAACCCTGGTGGTTGTTTGGTTCATGTGCTCAGTTATTTTTTGCTTTAGTTCTTGTTGCTTTTCTGTTAAATGGCATTTGGGTTTTTGATGTGAAGGCAAAGGGGAGGTTGCCTGGTTTTGATTTTGAAACAGTTCAGCAACAGTGGTATCCTCTATTTCCAACACCTCCTCCACCTGCGCCTGGGTAACTTCTTCAGTTGGTGGTAATTCTTCTTCCATATCTTGAGCCTGTGTTGCTCTTTGCAGTTCTTCCAGCTCAACTCCTGTGAATACTTTATTTCTTATTATGAATCTTCTCTCGTCTTCTAGCATTTGTTCTGTTATTTCTGTATCTGGATGCTTCTCTTTCCAAATTTGGTACATTCTTTTTAAATAACCTCTTCTAGTTGGACTAGACTTGTAATAGCAGATCATTATTTCCTTGTTGGCATTTTTCGTATATTTTTTTCAGTTCAGCGACGTTTCTTCCAGTAACTTTGCTGTCTTCAGCCTTGGTTGCTCAACTGAAGATCCTGAGTCCTGTTGCCCACTTGCCACCAGATCTCCAGGGACTCCAGCACCTGGCGCGGTCCTTGTTGACCCGGGCAATGACCAATCCGGTATAGATTTATTAAAGTTACGTCTCACCATATTGTTGATGGGAGAGGCACTCTTTGTCTGGCTCCTCTGGTGAGACCTGTCCAGTATGGTTGGACCTCTGGCATAGCTCTCACCTTCCTCAGAATACACAAGCCCCACAAACACGCCAAGGTAGTGCCTCACTGGGGGATGATGATGATGATGATGATGATGATGATGATGATGATGATTACACCATCAATGTGCATAGTGCTTTAAAAATGTACAAGCGGACAAATCCCTTTCCAAAGAAGCTTACAACCTAAATCTTGATACAGAAGAGATAATAGAAGAGGAGAGGGAAATTGAGATAGGGATAATCAGGGGGGAGGGATATGCATTTATTTCACTTATATATACTTAAACTTTGTTTCAGTAGGTATGGGTACTGTCAGGGATATTAGGAATAAAATCATCCCTCTTTCCTTCAGTTAAATTATTTCAGCTCTGGTCTCAAAAATGATGACCTTATGTGTAAACATTCTGCTTGAAACTCAGAGACTGACAACCTGACTAACAAAGGGGAACATAGAAAGCTGCCATATACTGAGTCAGACCATTGGTCCATCAAGCTCAGTATTGTCTACACAGACTGGCAATTCTCTGAGGTCACAGGCAGGAATCTCTCTCAGTCCTATCTTGGAGATGCCAGGAAGGGAACATGGACCCTTTGGCATGCCCGTGCTCTTCTTAGAGCAGCTCCATCCCCTAAGGGGAATATCTTAGAGTGCTCACACATGTTGTCTTCCATTCATATGCAACTAGGGTGGACCCTGCTTAGCAAAGGAGACAAGTCTTGCTTGCTACCAGAAGACCAGCTCTCCTGGGTGCTTTCCAGATTAGCCGCTCAACAGTGGCAAAATGCTTCCATTCAGGCAAATCACATTCAAAACGTAAATAGCAAAGCGCCCAGCAGGGGTAGCAGTCTTGCAAAAACTAACAACCCAAAAAAACAGCAACTTTTTTTACGCTGGATATACAACGTTATAGCACTATATCACAGCGATTAAATTTGAAACAAGGCATTGGAAATATGAACTGCACCCTGACGTCAGCATAGGGACTGCGGTGTCACAACACAGAAAGTGTGGAAGCACACTTCAGGGATATGCTGTGACCCCATTGCAGGGTCTAATCTGGAAAGCGCTATGAATTTAGGGCAGTTCTGCATCAGTATGAGGCATCTTCTCATACTATGCGGGAGGAGGCAATGGTAAACCCCTCCTGTATTCTACCAAAGAAAACCACAGGACTCTGTGGGTGCCAGGAGTCGACTTGACGGCACACTTTACCTTTAACTTTAGATCAATAGAAGACGTGACTAATTGTTATCCATTAAGAGAAGACTGGAATAATGATATATTTCTTTATGTTGTTCTTTCTGTATTATCATTTAAAAGTAGGATTAAAAGGGAGCAAATTTCAGAAAGATATCCGGATGTGTGTAGAGCTATACTAAGATCTTGAATTGAAACTAAAGCTTCTTCTTCTAACTACTTACCATATTAAATCCTCTGTCATCAATTCTTTTTTTTCTTGCTATGAGCTTTTATAATGATTTACTTAAAATCATATAATTAATCTAGGCTCTTAATAGAAGGTCTGTTTCTTACGTTTTCCCTCCACCCTTAATTGTCAGTACAATAACAGTGAACTGACAATTAATGGTGGGCGAAGAACTTGAGAAACAGAACTCCTATTAAGAGCCTAGATTACCTATATGTTTTTAGTAAATTATTATGAATAGCAAGACAAAACATGATACACCATGAGCTCACATTGTGGTGTATTCTCTGAGTTGGAGCTTTGCACACAGTAGAGCTTCCCAATATAGCTTAAGGCTAATCTAAATATTGGGGTGTGAGAAATCATCTAATTAGATGTTATCTGTGACAGGACTAAGGGGCTGTGTCATATGCTTTGCAGAAGAGGTATTTTGTGAAAAGGGATTTGAAGGAAGAGAGAGAGAGAGATGATCGCATCGCATAGGTGTTCTGAGAGGCAGTTCTGGGCCAATATGGAAGAACAGTCATTTGATAGAGTGAGGACCTTAAAATGGCTGAGGATGGTGGAGCTGGAGGAGTGAAAGCCATGGGATGTATTGGGATGTACGGGGTCATGCATACTGGACTTGCTTGCATATGTGCTTTCGCGGGAGGTGAATTGTGTGAATGGCAGGTGTACGCCTGCTCCTCCAGCAGACAAAGAGGACTGTCAGCTAAGTGAGTGTGTCAACCAACCTATAATGTCCCTGCAATGATATTCTTTGTGGTATTGCATTGGTTTTGTTCGTAAACTCCACTCTAAGTACTTGCATGTTGTCATAAACCTTCAGATTGTTCTTTAATTTGCTGAACACAAGATGGCAGTGTGACTTAAGTAAGGAATTATAGGATAGCCTTTGCTACCATTTTAAAGACAATAATGCTGAAATTCGATCATGGCTAGATATCTCTGGTGTAACAGCAAACCTTGCGATGCTACAGGAAGGCCTAACATTGTCGTCATCATCATCATCATCTTCTTCATCATCATCATCATTATCAAAACAACTTTATTTGTTAGCCACCCCACACCAAATTGTTCTCTGGGCAGCTCACAAAAGAGGATTAAAACATACAATAAAAACACATAACACATTAAATTGTAACAAAAAAAAGGTGAAAAGAGAAAATACAATACAAAGCAGCTTAAAAACACATTTTAAAATTAGTTAAAAATCAGATCAATTCTGAAAACCTGAATTTAAAAGGCCTAGGTGAACAAAAAGGTCATTAACTGGAGCTTTTACACACAACAGGTTTTACTGCGAGTTTATATAGAGGCTTTACTGAGAACTCAAAGTTGTCCCCCCAAAACCAACACAAATAGTGGATTTTTTAAACCCCAGATATAAATTGGGCTACACTCTAATGTACAGTGAGAAACCCGAATTGTGTGTACTGCTCCCCAATAACTCGCAGGGACTGAGGGGTAAATCTAGCTGATGTGTGAACGCACTCCTTCCATTCCGGAGGAGATTTAAGTTAAAGGGCTTCAAAAGCGCCGTGTGAAATACTTCCTGCCATCTAAAAAAAACAAAGTGATGAAGCCAGGCGAACCTCACTGGGGAGGCTATTCCATAAACAGGGTGCAACCACTGAAAAGACCTTCTTCCTGGTAGCCACCCGCCTCACCTCATTTGGCAGGGGCCAAATGGAAAGCAGGAAGACAATCTTAAGGTACAAGTATGGACATATGGGGCAAGTCACTATCTCAGGTAAGCCGGTCCTAAGCCATTCTTCCCAACATCGGCAGTGTTTTCCTTGCATAACTTGACTCATAACTTGCTCATGTCTCTTGTTATTGATCATTTAATTAGTATATTTTCCTCCCACTGGGCATATAGCAGCTCTGGGGAAAATGACTTGCAGGGGGAAAGTGTGGAGCACCCCTCCTCTAATGCTGCTTTCTTGATTGAGTCCCTGCCACCCACCCAGTGATTTGAACATAAAAGTAAAGACAAAAGGGAGATGTAGTTACTGAGATAAGCCCTAAGAAGGCTGTAGTGACACTATTTTTGTTTTAATGGTGGACAGTGTGAAGCAACTAAAGGTGTAATTTACCATCATTGATGCTGTACATAAGATATGTGTGTGCACTTCTGAGCACTGAAGAGGAAATAGATTGTCTTTAGAACCTAAGGCAATTTATGTGGCTCCCAGAACTTATTCATATATGTTTCAAGAATAAAAGTGTGTGAGTCAAATAGCATTAACATTTGAAATAGAATTTGCCTAAGTTGTATAAGCATCATATCCCTCATAAAGAAATAACTATCTGGCTTGGCTTGGCTTGGTGAAGCAATGCAGAATCATAAACAAGAGCTGAACTACAAAGGGATCAAAAGGGCACCTGATCTTCAGGTTTTGCTAGTGTTGGTAGTGTCAGCTGGCCTTTGCCTTCCTTGGTAGCACTTTGACATCCAAATGGACGATGGTGACTTTTATAAGATATAAAGGTCGTACACACGACCATATTCACTAGAGGGGGTGAGGGTTAGCAGGGAAGTAGGCTTGGTGTATGCATGGGTGGCATGCAGCCCGAGCATACACACGACCCTTGTACCTGAGTTAAGAGTGTGTTTGAGCCCTTAACCCCGGCTAAAGACTGAGGTAAAAGGTTGGGCTGGGTGGGAGGGCAGCACCAGGATTGGGCTCAACCCCAGTGCTGCACACGAGCCTATCTTGGGGTGGTCTGCTTGTGTGAATAGGCTCATTGTGTAGCATCCAGACTGAGTTTTGTGATCAAAAGACCTTCTCCTCATGCAAGATGGGAAGATTTTTGTCATACACACACACACACCTTTCCTCTGCAGACCCCTGAAGCCCCACTAAATCTGCTCCTGAAGGTCTCCCAACATTCAGGAACATATTTTCTGGAGCACAGGGGGGCTGTGGACAAGGCTAGATTAAGCTAGTGCGGGGCCTGTTATAAAGGGGCCCCAAATTTTAAAACATGCACATAAATATTAAAACATAAATTATTTCCTTGCATAGTAAAGTAATTCAGTTTTTTCATTTGCTGTGTTTTGGAGTATGAGACACCAAGCCACAAACTCACACTTACTAAAATAACAGAGAACATTTATATACCGTTTTTCAATCAAAATTCTCAAAGTGGTTTACATAGAAAAATAAAGAGTGGATAGATGATTCTCTGTCTCCAAAGGGCTCACACTCTAAAAAGAAAAATGTGGTAGGCACCAGCAACAGCCACTGGACAGATGCTGTGCTGGGCCTTCTCTTAAAAGGCAAATTTAGCAGGAAAAAACTTATACCTCAATAAGTATAACAGGGACATTCAAAGACACTCTACGGCTATTCTCACGATCAAAATCCCTGGTGGCTGGTGGGCAGGGTTAGGTCTACCTTGTTCCAGACGATGGTCAGTGTTTTCATCTGCGCTGCTCCCAGCAGCACAGATCACTGAGAAAACAAGTCCTGGTCTCCAGGAATCCCATAATGCATTGTGCAACAAGCGTGGTGCATTGGGGGATTCCCCATGAGTCTGGCGCTCTAGGCAACCAACTCAGTGGGGCTATTCTCACGATTAACAAAAATCGGGATAGGAGAAGTGAGCCCAGTGGTTCTTGAGCAGCTAACCCGCTCAAATCGCCCACCCCTTAGCCCGGGTTTGTGGAGCGAGCGCTCCACACACTCGGGCTATCTGCTCATGAGTAGCCGTGGCACAGCTCTGCGCTGTGGCTACTCATGAGTAGATCCCTGACTGGGAGGCGAAAATCCGCCTCCCAGCTCCAGGGGTCTTCCCAGTATGCCCTGAGCACTTGAGCACTCGATACTGGGGCTTCCGGGGGTCGTGCGGGCCCCCGCTCCCCCCAGCCCTTGCCGGCTCCATCACGGAGCCAGCAACTGTGTGGGCAGCCAATCCAGCCACCCAGGGCTCCCTGCTCAGTTGTCTGCGGGGAGAGCGGGCTTAGCCCACTCTTCCCACAGTTTTGCAGAACGCAGGTCTCATGGATCGTGAGACCCGCCTCAGTGTGTGCTCAGACTGCATTCAGCTCAAGCACTCATACAATCCCAGACCCAGGGTAGAGGGCGCACTCAAGCCCTCTAATCTCAGTAAAAGGCTGGACTTCAAACTGGGGCTTGTGGCCAAGGCAGTACTGGGATTGGGATCCCAAGGGTTGGGCTGCTCATGAGAATAGCCTTTCTGCATATTTTCCTTGTTTTGTTCACTTTTTAAAAAAGTAAACCATAACATCTGGTATGTTCTCTTAAGACCCATGTATTTTCAAGGTTTGAACACTACCTTGAAATCTAGAACCAGCACATCTGGGATGTGACACTACAGAATGCATTTCCATCACAATGGAGTAAGCACAGGCAACCCCTGGGACTGGAGTTTAGGGATACAGATTTCCAATGAAGAACACAATTGAGCACCTACTCAGGCCCCCCCATCCTGACAAGGAACCCACCAGGAGTTCAGCGTCCAATTGCCACTGCACCTCCTCATCATGTCTGTAGACATCCCCCCTGCCAAAAGGTCTCACCACTGTTGGCAGTTGCCTGTCATTCTCCCCACTGGCTTGGGGCAAGCAGCAATAGTGGCCATGGGAAGCTGACGGGTCTGGGAGGGAGGGAGGCATCTACCCAAAAAGGAAAGCTGGGAGTAGCCCTCAGCATCCCTGCTGTTTGTACATGCCCTGAGACATTAAACAAAAGTGGGCTAAGTGTGCCAGGTAGGGGCCAGAATACTAAAGCTCAAACTCATTAGAAGCCATTTACTTCTGATTTCAAGTGTGCCTTTGGGCATGGACTACAAGGTGGAAATAAGATGCTTAGGACCAGTGGAGACCAGAAAAGCCAAGCCCTGAGTCCAGGGTGTTGTGAGCTACACCTGGTTTCTCATTCTGTATATGCTCAGAGGGAAAGAGAGAAAGTCACATCATACATAAACTGAATTAGTTCTTGGAGATGGTGACCATGTAAGATCTGGGCACGCAAACAGAGACAGAGGAAGACACACTCAGAAAGTTCAATTAAGAACGTTAATCTGGATGATCTGTTAGAAAGTTGCTCATCAAGGTAAAATTCAATCACAATGAATAATCCAAATCAATAGAGGTGATATCAAACATGGTAACATTCTGTCAGAGGAAATATGGGATTCGCTTATGGCTTTTCTAAAGTCATTACCTGAGAGGAAAGTTCAGACAGTTTGGTTTGTCTCTTAGGAGTTAATCATTTCACTCAGAGTTGAGTGAGGCCTTGCATCAGTGCCTCTCTGAGCTGAACATTGCTATTAGAAATTGGCCTGAGTTCTGAACCAAATTCTGGGTCCAGTCCACTATCATTTGTCATGCTGGCCGTAACAAGGGTGGGTGCACTGCACCTCTCATATTTTAAGGGGAAGCACTGTGGGGGCATCTTACCAAAGGGCTCCAAGAAACTGGAGTTGACACTGCTAAGCAGTCCGGATGCTGTATTAGGAGTGTGAAGAACCATCATGCTGTTATTTTACTTGCTCAATCTTTCCTTCCTCATCACATGGCTAAGAGACCTTTCGAAATGCTTTGGGGTTGGTTGGTTGGTTGGTTTTGCATGGCATTGCACAATGCCACACCAGTTGTCTTGGCAACTAGACAATGTTGCCAAGTGCAGTAAGCACCTATTGTAGGGAAGTGCAGTTTCTCAATTAAAAAATGGCTCAGTTCAGTTGATGAGAAACCAAATCTTGTCCCAGCAAGTACAATCAAGACACAATGCTGCGGGGACAGTATTTGTACAAGTATCATGAGTGACCGTGACATTACAACTAGATATGTCACAAGAAGTCCCTTTTGCTGCTTAGCCATGCCATTTTTAATGTCTGGTTACTGTAAACTATGGTTTCATTGTTTTTGTTCCGTCCCTTCTTCAGAGACTGTACACACTCCACTATAAGACTAGACCCACTCTATGCATGAATATATCCTGGAACCTGTGAATGAATGCAGTCAACTTATGCATTCATCAGTCTATGCATTAATACATTCCGGAAGCAACATATGTTTCTGGAGTTCCTACTGCCAAGCTGTTTTCTTCTTAATGTCCAGAACTGTCCAGAACCCAAGAGTCTATAATTCCACTCATCCTCTGGAAAACATGATAAGCCCCAGCGTTCCTCCATGGAAGGGAGCTGGGGGTAGCGTGGTGCAAGGTATCATCTCCACAGTTGCTTCAAAGGTACATCAAGTACCATGGAAGCAGTGTGTTAAAAGAACAACTCCAGTTCTGCTTGGAGATGGAGAGGAGAGCTGGTCTTGTGATAGCAAGCATGACTTGTCCCCTTAGCTAAGCAGGGTCCACCCTGGTTGCATATGAATGGGAGACTTGATGTGTGAGCACTGTAAGATATTCCCCTCAGGGGATGGAGCCGCTCTGGGAAGAGCACCTAGGTTCCAAGTTCCCTCCTGGCATCACCAAAATAGGGCTGAAAGAGATTCCTACCTGCAACCTTGGAAAAGCTGCTGCCCAGGGGCGGAACTACCATTGTGCAAATGGGTTCAAAGAACCCAGGCCACTGCCACCCCTTCAAAGACAGGCACTTCATCAGTACTAAGAGAAGGCATGCCCGCTCTCTCCACTCTCCAGCCAGAGAGCCCCCCCCCCCCCCGACCGCCCTTCAGTCCCGGAAGGAGAGGAGACTGAGGGAGGATATCAGGCAGCCTGAACCTGCCCACCACCACTTCCTGAACTGCGCAGCACAGCGAGAGGAGTAAGCGGCAGGCTGAGAGAGCAAGAGAGAGCTGAGCAACAATGTGTCTGCCATTATTTAGGCAGCAAGTAAGCCGAAGGCAGGGACCGTCTGCTGGTCAGCCAAAGGAGCAAATGGGGGAGGGGGGAGAAGGGGGCACAGGCAGCAATGACTCAACACGCTCACACACACTCATTTCAGTGACTCCAGAGTGAGAGTCAGACAGACTCCTCCAGCCTGCTGCTGCTGCCTTAACTCTCTATGACTCACGTTGTGTCAGACTCTGAGCTGGCTGGAGAAGCCTGGCAGCAGCAGAAGTGGGGTGGGGGTGGGGGTGGAGTTGGCAGGGGGCCCGTGCCATGGGATGGATGGAGGGAGGGAGGGGCTCAGCTCACACTTCAGTTCATCTGCCCAATAATTCCAAGTTTCCTTTCCCCACTGAGGCAGCCTCTTCTGAATCTGAGTTTCCCTTATACCAGGCTGGCAGCTCAGGGAGTTGCTTGCTCCTCTCTGTCCTCCCCAGCCCAGGCTGACGTTTTCACTTTTCAGTGCTTTTTCGGTTTTAGCTTAGCAAGAAATGCTCTCTGATGACCCTGGCTGCAGTAGTAGATCGTGTTACAACCTTCCACTCAGAAAGCACTTTGTAATGTTTTGTTATGCATTATATTTAATAATATAATATTTTATTATGCATTATTCTTTCATATTTTATTATGCATTATTCTTGGGAAAGAGTCTGACTGTGTCAGCTCAGCTGCTAATTTGCCTGAGGCGTTTTTATCAGCAGCTTAAATTGCGATCCTCCAGCAGGGAATGAGCAAGCGGTTAATTATTTATTTCCTGATTGTGTCCTGGAGTTGGAGAACCTGTTTTAAGTTCAGCAGCAGCTTTCCTAGCTGAGACCACTGCTAGTGCTGGCTGCTGCATGGCTCAGGCTCCTGGGAGCGTGCAGATTGCAGACTTCACCAAGAATGATGCAGGGAGCAAAGCAACGGGTTGTGTGTCTTCACTGCACAGTGCCAGCACTATAGACTCTGGAGCAACAACAAGGCATGATTAGAATATCACCTGTTTGCCTACAGCTGTTTTTGGCTGTTCATCCCACAATTAAAACCCTATTTCCAGTTGTTCTTCGGGCTCTTTCAAGGAAGGGCTGTGACACTTAATTAGCCAG